>NC_090449.1:116302764-116992764 GCF_031143425.1 Pleurodeles waltl | reverse complement strand
CAAAGATGCTCATGTGTCATAATGCTGCAGGCTTGCAGTATATAAAAGTAGAGAAACTTTTTAAGAAAACAAGCATTGCTAAAGCAAATAAGTCCAGCTTTTTCGGGAGATGTTTGTTAATAGTTGTGAGGATTTGTGTGTTGCCTCCTTCTGTGCTAGGAATGAATGCCATAATGAAACTGCATCATGGACGCAGAGAGTAGGCTCTTTGCTAAACAACTGCATTGATAGATTTAAGCTGCACCCTCAAGAAATAGGATAATGAAAATGAGTCAAAGGATGACATATACATGAGAAATAGTGAACTTAAAAAATAAACAAAGCAAACTACTGCAATTGGATCCTTTGACAAAGCATCAGTAATTTGTTGCATCTTTAATCAAACCTTTAGTCACAAACATTTACTTTGTAAACCAAAACAGCTGTAAAGTAAACATGTTACTATTACAGCAATGTGAAACATTAGTATGCAAAGACATTTAAAGAATAGCACAGTGCCCTAATGAGAGGCTAAGGCATGAAAACAGCAAGCACTTGCTAAATAAAAAACGCACAAGTAACTAAAATATGTCAGTAAGTAAATACATCACAGAACACACAAGCTGAGTCTCCATTACAAGTTATGTCACATCTGTAGTATAATGCAAGCACTATCAAATCAAATAGTGCCACCCTTTATACGTACATAGACTTATTGGTTTTGACAGTGCTTGCTTGCTGTGACATACTCTAAAGCCAAAAGCATTTAAAGTCTGCAATAGATCAGTGAAGTGCAGATACTTTAATAGCATCAATAAAGGTTTGTTAGTGTTGGTTCTGAATGTCCACTCTCAAACTTAGAGTACATTGGATGAAGAAATAATCTAGAATTAGGATAATAATATCAGATGCAATTCTGCTTTTCTGGAAATTACTTGTGAGCAAAGAGAAGCTCAGATGCTTTACACGACACTGCAACATTAACCTTTGGGACAGATTTCTAGGGCAGCCCAAAAATGTTGGGCTATAATGTTTAATAACTAACCATTGCATTGACTGATATTAGTGGCAGTTTAACTGATAATCCTGCTCCCGAGTGAGAAAATGTTGTGTCCAAAATTCTGGTGCAAGGCTCCTGATCAGAAGCTCTTAATCTCTAAGCACCAAACTGTTCTTGCCGTGCTTGCATTAGCTGCTGGGTTAGTAGACTTTATCAGCGTAAGCTCCTAAAACCACTAGTGTGTACTTCTTCAGACCACATTCCTGTTCTCATTCATCAATGATAAGTAATGGAATCTTCTGGCATACTTATTTTTAATAGCTGAAGATTACTGTGTGCTTAGTCAAACTCTTCTACCATGGGATTTACCTCTCACATTTATGTGTATGTTTAAGTATGTATGATTGTTCAGCGCACACCAAGTGAATCACTTGTGACATACATGTGCTGTATAATACATGGGATCCTGCATAAAAACCTGTCTCCAACCTTCTTATTACATGCAACTTGTGGCATACCTAGTCACCTGTAATAAAGAAAGGATGTAGTCACTCAGCTGTAGTAAATTATTACAGTTGAGTTTTGACATAACAGTGGGCGCTGCCAGCAGCTAAGGAGAAAGGCAGGACACAATCAAAACTAAAGCTGCAGTTTCTTAAAATAAATACGAAATGTGTTTTTTTACTTCTTCTGATAAGTTTTCCTAGGTGAAGAGCGATGAACGGAAAGAAGATATTTGTGGCAACATTTGTATTTTTTGCACCCATAGGTAATTCTAGAAACAATAGAATATTTCTATACATTTCGAGCTACAGAGCTTTTTCCAATATTTGACTTGTATTAAACTAATTCTAAATTTTTTGCAACAGATCTCTAACTGCTTTGTTGGTGCATTTAGTTTTGCCCTAGAATGTCTACTTTTATTCTTCATGTTCTCAAACAGCAACACACCTAGAATTTAAGTGGTTTGTGGGGAAAAAAATGGCGTGACTATGTATTGTAAGGAATAATATACAGTATGTCGTACATTATAAGGCTATTTCAAGGCACCTTGGAGTTCACTGACCTTTTAAAAGAACTCTGTCTTCGGTTTGGTTCCTCTGTATGATCATCAAACTTCTTGGTAATCTGTAGTGGTCACACTTGCAATGTATGGCGGGGGTAGTTTATTCATATATATTCATAATCCAAGTCAGATAACAAGTACATTCACCAGTTTTCTTTCACTTCCTTGTATTGATTGCTTTTTTGTTCCTCATTTTAGAAATGACTTTGTTATAAAACTCGTTTTGAATCTGCCCAAGCCTTTATAGCAAACTGATAAAAATGATGCATGGGATAAATTCAAAGCCTAATTTCATCCTCCTAATTAAAACTGTGTCTCTGTCACGCTGCTCAAAATTATTAACATGTCTTCTCGAAAAACCTTGTGGGAAGAATTAATTTGTAACTGATGGCAATCTCCGTATTTGTTTTTTCTGTCCAAGCCAAGTGATGGTTTGGGGTTGTGTATTCAATTATGGTGGCAGCTTGAAGAAGATAATCAGGGGAGGGGGATTGAGGCTGTTTATCTTTTCATAAGGCTGCTACGAGGTACTGATTCTCTCATGTGATTTTTTTATAATGTACTATATCCTCTGCATTTTTTTATCATCTAAAAAAACCCTTTAATTTCCTACTGACGGAACATGCCCATGAACCTTAGTGCAGTTTATTGGTTCAAGGAACAAATCTGTTTTACCTGAATAAGCGAAAGACTTTGTGTACGACTTTGCTCGTTGTGTGTGTTGTGTATGATAGTTTCTCTTGCTGCTAAATCCCTTGGGTGCTGATAAACTTCTTGCGAAAGGTAATTCGCACTAGGCTTGCAACCATATTATTTGGGACTGATCTGCTTGATCAGATACGAATGCCTGCCCTTTCATTGGGAGTATGTTTGGTTGTAGTTTGAATACATCTGTGTGAGTCACAGAACACATGCCCATATGAAGCCACTACTGTTATTGGGATATGGAGCAAACTATAGCAGTGGTTACCAACCTTTTGATTTCTGTAGACCCCCCACTTTAACATTAATGGAACCCGGGGACCCCCACTGAATCATCATGGGAATCCGGGGACCCCCGCCTGAGTCATTACTGGAAGCTGGGGACCTAATTTGTCAATATTTGTCAATATTTGTTAATTTTCTAGGCTCTCGCGGACGCCCAGGGGTCCCCGGACCACAGGTTGAGAACCACTGAACTATAGTATTAGCTGAGTCGGGTTTTAATAAAGTTCTTCAATCTCAAACTACATTCCTAAGGCAGCCGATATATTTTCTGTCCTGTAGGCAGGCAATACAACTTTGAAATAATTGTATTGAAACGTGCCATCTTCATATACAGGTCGATAAACCAATTTTTCAGCACCACGTTCTGGAATAAAGTCTACTTCCGGAGTAAAAATAGTATTTTATTTAATACCACAATATATGGTTGGATGGATTATCAAAATGTCAATATAATAGAAATATTAGAACCACATTACAAAGTAATGCATACGCGGGGCATTCCCCATCAAGACGTTTCTATCAGGAGTATCAAGAGTCTGGGGTATTTGTATAAGACATTTACCTCCTTTTATCGGTCCTCGCTGACAGATAAGTAGTTTAATCACTAAGCCTAACTTTTACTGGTGCTTGAAGCCGGCATTTATTACAAAATATTTGTATTTTTGTTGATATCTTTTTCTACTTGTCATTTCCGAGTCATAAGCCAAATCCTGCAAACTACAAGACATTTCCTCTATAACAACGAAACCTGGTGCTGCCCGCGCCGACAGCAGTTAAGGCCATTTTTCCTACGGAAAGCTGTGACGCCGCGCAGGTGTGAACTGGCAAACTGCTGACAAGAATGTTCACTACGAGAGTGATATCTCTGGTGGCAATTTGTAAGAAAGTAGCTTTGGTAAGGATTATTCGGGGCGATTAAAAAAATCCTCATTGTAAGCAGAGCGCTTGCGGAAAAGTCCTTATTATTTCTCGGAGCACCTCTCTCCGGCTGTTGCTTTCCTCTTGAATGCTGATATAATTCTCCCTGATTAAGTATTTGTGAGGAACTCACTCCCAGGTGTCGGTGAATTTACAAACAGGCGCTCCGACGTGCAGCGCCGAACGTCACAGTAATTTTCCTTCCTATCTCGGCGCCGTCTCTTCCTCTCCGCGCAGCCCCGGCAGATCCCGCGGTGTTTAATGAGTGTTTCATTGCTTCACACCGAGTCCCCGGCTTCCAGCTTCATTGTGGAAAAATGTGTTTCACTTGTTGCCGTCCGTGTTTCTTTAATAACACGACATCATTACAGGGCCTTGGCAGACGGAGCCTGCGAGAATCTGGGAGCGCGCGCTGCTCTCGAAGGGCGCCCTGGCCACGGCCCGGACGTTGTTGCAGTATATTTGCAAGGGGATTGAGCTGCACGCTTTGATGCAGAGACACGCAGTTCAGTAATTTGTTTTTGCAATGTTTATTTCGTTATTGGGAGGGTGAGGTGCATACTAGTCGCAGTGGTGCAACCAGGGCGTTGTTCTTTTAAATTGGATACGTAGTTTCGTATTTGGAAAGTGCACTTACGACCACTGACTGGGTTTTCGGGAGAGAGGGCAGGAAAGGAGGAAAATGGGTACTCTAGAGATACTTTTTTTATCATTAGTTGGTAGAGTGGCATACCAGCACTCAGCTTTGCAGCATTTGGTCTAGTCCTGTACTCTCCCTTCCAGGGTCGGAGTGAGACATAGGCCTGACCATATAGTCCAGTTTGAATGCATTGTAAATTGGCGGACTGCAGTGAATCAGGTTGCTCGACACAGTTGTGCATTCATTTCAATCTCATTAGTCACCAGCTGGCCTATCAGATCACCTGAAAGGTGAAGCCAGGGTTTTCCCAGAACTTCGACTGGCACCCAACCCTAACTAATTCTGTGGACAGATGCAAAATTGCCTGACACGCTTGAACCCGGACAGTAGTAACAAGACCCGGGGGTATGTACATAAGAGCAGCCAGTTTATAATGTTTAGGTCTTGCCTAAAGACACTTGCTGCTGAAAATCTGTTGCGTACAACACTACTGCTCGGGGTGGATTTTGGGACAGCCCACTGCTTATCTTTGTTTGGTATTCTTGTCCATCTAATTTTTTTAAACATCTTATTCATTGGTTTCCTTCCTCTAATTGTTTGTCCCTTAAAAGAGAACATAATCTCTTTACTATGTGTTTTCTTGTTCTCTCCCTTTGTGTTAGTCTCCTTTCATAGTCCCACCTGTGTGCATTACGAATTGCTCTCCACCACCCCCATTTAGTCTGTGAAAGCCTATTAACAGGTGCATTTTTGCAAATGTTTGACTAAACAGCATACTTAATTATTTTGTTTTCATTTCTTCTCCTTTCCCACATGTTGCATGATAGCCTAGATCTTATCACATAAAGGCAGCATTTCTGGCACTAGCTGCTACTAATGTGCTCCCTGGGCGTCTGCATAGCACCAAATGGCTGGAGCATTTGTTTCAGTTCCGAGTCCTACAGAAAGTAAGTTGGGGCTTGGCAAGTATGTTCCTTTAAACACTCCTTCAATAATCCAATAATCAGTCCACATAGCCCAAAATTTGGCTCTTCTCAGTGCTGTAATATTCCCTCAATTTCTACTCTGCATTCACACTCTTGCACATAATGAGCACTCAATTGTCTGTACTCCTTAAATAAGTAGTTTTACATCATCATGAAAACCTCCCTAGATAGAGCTGAAAACAATAACTGCCCCTTTTAACTCTTCATCTCTTCCAAGCTACTTCCGAAACCAAATTACATTCCCGAACTTCTCAAAGAGGTTACATTGAGATAGATAGGCAGATCAGACGTTATGTCAGTGTCATAGAAGAAGGCAGAGGTTACATGTGTCCTTCTTCATCTGATTACAACGGCCACCTCAAACCAGGTGCCGTCTTTCTTTTGCCAGTGCCATTGAAATATTTTGCATACGAATTAAAAATAAATTCACGAGGACAGTTTTCTTTAGTGACAGTTACTTAGCTTGGAAGCCCACTCAGTACTTGTGCAAAGATCGCTTATTCTTCAGGCACTACCATACATGCCAACAGATGCAATTTAGGTGGGATACTTCAGATTTTTTAATTCATAAAAGGCTTTATTTTAGGTGTATCCCCCTTAAAATTGCCTCTGCCTCAATAGACGCCAGTGGGGAAATTACATTCCCCTAAGTTCTTTCTCAAAATCTCCCAGTTTGTAAATACATGTCTGGCACGTATGCACTACTGATATTCTTTGAAAATTGGTGTTCATTAAAACTTATCTCCTCATATCCCATGATAGGTGTGAGTAGCTCTTCAACCCAAAGTGTGAAACTGTAAAGTATAAACCCTGAACTGTGTAAACTATTTGTGCCTGACACAAAATAACTTTAGGTGGCTATTTTAATCTGGTCTCCTGCACCATAAGTGTACCTACCTCAATGGTTATTTTACATGATTCTTCTCTAGGATCCATCTCAGTCTCCAACTCTAAACCTTATCTTTGATCTTGAATAGATTCAACTGCCTATTCTCTTTTTTGTTCAACATAGAAATATTTGTATACCTCCCCTTACTAAAAGGAAGTATATATGGGCAAGAATATTGTACACCATCAGATACTGGATGCCTGTTTTTTTTTAATGTTTTTTTTTTATAACCAACTTTTTATTAATTTGTTTCAATAACAATGTCATGTATAGGAAGACAGATCCCAAATTCTCACGTTCACATTCTGATGCAAGTATACGGATGAGCAGATCTAGATCATACATCAGAAAATTACTGATTGCGTTCATGCAAGACCCAGCCACAAGTCCCAGATCTTATGGTATTCACCCTTGGTCCTCTTGCCAGATAAACGGGTCATTCCTTTTGGGCAAAGCAGTCCGTTCCCCTCTTTCATAGTTGCACCGAAGTGGCAGTATTAGATGCCAAGAGCCCAGCCTTGTCCCTTTTTGCAAGTAGTAGGGCCCTGCCCACAAGTGTTCGGATCGCTCAAAAATTTCCAATGCCCTTCATCACCCCCAGCAGGGCCATCTTGGGGGAGGAGACAAGTGAGAAGTCTAACTGGGTGGAGAGTTTGTTTAGGATTTGCACCCAGTACTGTTCAATCGTAGGGCAGGACCACACCACATGAAAGAAATCTGCTGGTGAATAGGTGCACCTTTTACAACAAGAGTCCGGTCTGACCCTGGCCCGGAAAAGCCTAGCCAGGGTCCAGTAGGCACAGTGCAGGTAATACGTATGCACCATGCACAATCTAGCTGAGATTGTAAGGACTTGCGGTGCCATCAATGCGTCTCGCCAGTCATCGTCGTCTAGTGGGCCAATCCAGGATTCCCAGCGAGCCCGTACGGGTTGGAGGGACCCCATCATCACCTTGGCTTCAAGAGGGCTAAATTCAGGTATAGGGGTGTCATTACCAATGTGTGTACTCAGTGCATATCCAAGTTACAGGAATTTATGAAATTTTGTCTGGGCCAGGGCATATGTTTCTTAGTAGGTACAGTTGGGCCCTAGTTTCATGAAAACCTCCCTAGATAGGGAAAACATATTTTGTTTTTCCAATAATTTTGGCGCCATTTGACAAATCTTCACAAAATTTATAAAACTAGTCACTTCAACAGCTGTTTTGAAAGTTTTGCAGTGATTCGTTAATTTGGGGCCAAGAAAAAGGGAAGGTCCCAAAACACGTTATTCCTCATGCATTTTCCCATAGGGCTTTTAGACACGACTACACCTAGCCACGCTGAACAGGATTACACCAAATTTGGCAGAAAGCTAGATCTTGGTGCGCAGATCATCCTTTTTATTTGGCGAGAAACTGTTCAGTAGGTTTGGCGTTATCAAAGGTTAAAATAAATAGATATCTTGGTATGAGAAGGCTCAGCGGATCCCGGAGATGTGATGCTAAAATCTGATTGGCTACCAACACTTCAACTAGGGTTTTGTTGGTACCCATTTTGGGACTTGGCATCAGCCGAGTCCACAAAAATAAGTAAAGAAAAGGGGGCAAGGTAGCAATACTCTGCCCCCCTAGCCTTGGTGCTGGGGTCTCCCTGGGAACCCGTGAGTCAAAAAAGCATTCTTTTTTCATTTTGTCGCCTAAAATGGAAGGATCCGCAAATCCGCTGGGAAAAAAAAAACAAAAACAAAACAAGCTCAGTCTTCCACGCCTGTCCTCAGTTTAGACCCCGGGTGGACCAGGTCCTGGGGCAAGTGGCAATACATAAAAAAAAAAAAGGAGGGGGTGCACAAGGCCCCCCTCCTAGGCCTCTTTTGAGGCACCTCCACCCCGGCACCAACGCTTCCCCAGCGCTTGATTATTACAATGGGGGGGGGGGCGCACTGGCCACCCTCCTGTGGCTGTTAAAAGCATCAGGGACCAAATAAATATATTGGAGAGCCGTTCAGACTCCCTCGGACCACCACCTCTCCGAGGCCTATAAAACAATTAAAACTGGGAAGAGGGCCTTGCGGCCTCCCACCCTGGCCATATACAGCCCCAGGGACCACCACCTCCCTGAGGCAGGCCCTGTGTTATTAAAGAAGGGGGCCCACGTGGACCCCCTCCTGGAGCCGTTAATGGCCTTGGGGACCACCAAACCCCATGGCTGGCTCCTGCTATCTTTCGAGTTGCTAACCCTCAGGAGATAGCAGTTTGCTTTTGCTTGGCAGGAGCTGTGATAACTCCCATCAAGCATGAGAAAACAGTAACTCTGCTCCCAGCAAGCAGGCGAGGAAAAACTACTCCCGCTCACTGGGAGCAGAGTTTTCATCTGTTTCCCTGCTTGCTGTCATATGGACTGGAAAGCGGATGAAAGATATCTCCCACATGCAGGGAACTGCATATTTAGCAACTCCCTGTCTGCAGGAGTAATGCTGTCTCCCGCAGGAGGAGGGGAGCCCGTGTGGTCCAAGGGGGCATTCACAGGCCAGACTCCGTGCCCAAACCCCACCGTGCACGTCCAAATGCTGTGCGTGGCGCAGAGTTTGGGTGCTAATGGAGGGTTAGCTGCAGCCTTGCTGCCGACACCTACCACGTATGCCTAAGGCCATTCGCGATACGGGGTTGAGTGCCATTTAGCCTCAGACACGTACGGCCTTTGGCGGTAGTTGAATTGACTTAAAGTACTAAATATTACTTTTCGTTTAAAAAAAAAACCTAGACATTCAGTGAAAAAAAACAAAGGTTACCGGACATTATAGGTAGGAAATAGAATTTTTTAAAAACATAAAAATTCACTTAAAAATAATAAGGTAACCAAGACGTTATATTTAGGTTCACATTTTACTTGCACAAAACAATAGAAATTCAGCAGTTATAGTTATCTAAAGTAACTATAACTCGTGCCCTAAGGTAACTATAACTCGTGCACTCGCTATGTACTGCTAGTTACCCCTGATATTACATCACTCATGACATCTTTTATAACATCATTGATAGTATCAATGTAACATTTGTAGTAAAATTATTAATGAGGTAACTGTGCATGGAGAGGTCACGAGTTATAGCTTTCCTTAGGGCACGATTTGCAGTTACTTGAGATAACCATAACTAATACTGCTGCATTTCTATGGTTTTATGCGAGTCAAATGTGAACCTAACTATAACATCCATGGAAACATTGTTTTTTTAAGTGAATTTCTGTGTTTCTTTAAAATTCAATTTCCCAGCTATAACTTCAGTGTAACCGTTGTTTTTTGTGTGTGTGAATATATATATATATTATATATCTATATATATATATATATATATATATATATATATATATATATATAATATTACCTAATGGCGGTTGCCACTAGATAGTTATAGTTAGGACCTAGTTTCCATAGACAGAGCATTTTTTGGTTTTGTCTTTGGCGCCGTTTGATGAATCTTCATGAAATGTTCAAAACTTATACTTTGGTCAGTTCAGCTTCTGTCTTCAAAGTTTCAGTGTGACTCGTCAGGCAGGGGCTGAGAAAAAAGTTTGGGGCTCCCAAAATGCATTTTACGCATTCATTTTTCCGTAGGACCTTTCACTGAACAGAATTACGCCAGATTTGGCACAATGCTGGATTCTGTTCTCCAGATGAGCTTTTTGTGGTTTGGTCCAAATCCGTTCAGTAGTTTTGGAGTAATTTGAGGCCAAAAAATATAGATATCTAGGGACGTGGATCCAGCTGTCCCTGTGCTGATATCTGATTGGCTGGCAACACTGTAACAAGGAAGTTTTGGTAGCCATCTTGGGACCCGACTTCAGCCGAGTCCCAGAAAAAAAGCCCCCCAAAAAAAGAAAAGGGGCCAAGGTAGAATCACCCTGACCCCTTAGCCCTAGTGCTGGGATCCCTTAGGGACACCCCCAGGGATAAAAGCATTTATTTAAAAAAACATCGGAGAAATCAGCTGATGGATCCACAATTGTTTCCAAGATTTAAAAAAAACAAAATAAAAACCTGTCTCCCGCAATTTTTATTTTCTTTGTCCTCGGGTGGACCAGGTCCCGGGAGCATTTGCGGTTTAATAGAGTAGGGGACGCATGGGTCCCCCTGATTGGGCCTTAATAAGCCCCGGGGACGTCAGCTTCCCCAGGGTGATTAAAGTAAAATTATGTAATGGCCTTCCCCACAGCCCTGGGGACCACCACCTCCCAGGGGCAAATGGGGCAAAATGCTATGTTAAAGTGAGGGTGGCCCTACAGCCTCCCCACAGCATCGGGGACCACCACCTTCCTGGGCGATTATTGGCCCACGTGGCACCCCCCTTGCACCCCAGGGACTACCACCCCCTAGGGCATTTAAGACATTAGGTCTGGGGGCCGTGCTAGCCCACCCTGCAGCTCTGGGGACCATCACCTCCCCTGGGCAGTTAAGCAATAGAATGTGGGGACCCAGCCCCCCCCGCAGCCCTGGGGATCACCACCTCCCTGGGGAAAATATAAAATAATGTAAATGGGGTCCGTTTTGTACCCTCGTTAGCCCTGGGGACATCCACCTCCTCGGGCTTCTTGTAAGTTGGAGGGGGACTGCATGCCCCCCCTCTTGAGAAATCACTAATGACCCTGGGAACCGCCACCCCCCAGGGCCAGGTCCTGCTATGTCCCGGGGTGCCCACCCCCGGGAACTAGCTGTTTGCTGTGGCTTAGCTGCATCTGTGAAGCTACAGCCAAGTCACAGCAAAACGCTCTGTTTTTTACAGCGGGACCTGTCTGTCAAACAAGTCCAGCTGTCAAAAAAACAGAACTTTCATCTTTGTCCATTGAATGCGTGCAGGGAACAGATCAAATGTTTCAACAAGCATGGAGGTGCTGTTAAAGCAGCTCCGTGCTTGCTGAAGCTATGGCACCGCCAGAGAAGCCTTAAGGCTTGCCCTGCATGGCCAGATAACCCGTAAAGGCCTTTTGAAATAATAAAATTTAAATAAATAAATAAGGAGGGACCGCGGGGGAGGCTTTGAGGGCTCCCCTGCGGTCCCAGATAGCCTATAAAGGGCAAAAAAAATATTTTTACAAAATGATTAGCTCCGTGTGAAGGTCACAGACCTGAGCGTTGAGGGTCCAAGTTCAGCTGGACTCGTTTCCCTCTATTCTTTACTCAACTGCAGACATTGAAGGCTCATACTGAAAGATAATCTTACTCTTTTTAAATGACAAATACATTTTTCTTTTTAATTTGTGCAGTAATATCCAATTCTATGTATATCATATATCAAAGCCTAAAAAACGCTCTATCTCCCTATCACTCCTTATCACTCTCTATCTCTTTCAGTCTTTCTCCCACTCACACACATATGCACCCACTGAGAGACCCACTCACACTTGTGCACCCACTCACAGACCCACTCAGATTCTCACCAACCCACTCACAGACCCACTGACACCCTCTTGCACCTACTCACAGACTTGTGCACACACTGACACACTAAAACACTGATGTATGCACTCTCACACCCAGACACACTCTCACAGCCACTCCCTCCCCCAGATACACCCTCTCGCAACTATTCTCACACCCAGAGAGGCCACCGCCAACTCCTGTCACTCACAGACAAAGGGACATGAGCAGCATCGAGTTGGGTGGCTAGTGGGGTGGGGTCACAGGATCTGGCTGCAGTCTAGGTCTTGCACGCAACCTCCGCTGCGCTGGGTGAAAGACGTGCCCGGTGTAAGGTTGGGTGCTCATAGTGGGCACCAGGCCCCGTGCCCAACCTCTGCCTGTGCGCAGCAGTGGTTGGATTAACATATAGTAATAAAAATTGCTATACGTTAAACCTTAGAAATTCACTGAAAAAAACAAAGGTTAAAGGGACGTTATAGTTAGGAAGTGGAATTAAAAAAACATTACAAATTCACTGAAAAAAATCAAAGTTTACAGGGACGTTATAGTTACGTTCTGAATTTACTCGTACAAAACCTAAGAAATTCAGCAATTATAGTTACCTGAGCTAACTATAACTTGCGCTCCTGTAATGCACTGCTTATGACCTCACATATTAAATCACTTACAACATGGTCAGGGATATTCACCATGCAGGCATGATAATGTATTTAATGCACACACATTATCCATGTTAACATACAACCAGGCCTGTATTGTATATACCATTAAAAGTACATATGGAAGTCTTGCCACTTGTCAAACCGACCATGTTATCTGCCCTTCTTGTAAAATGCTAAGAGTAAATATGCGTTAAGCTTTCGTTTGAAGCAGACAATTTTAAGGTAGAAGTGCCTCAGATTTTTTTTTTTAACAAATGTTAATGTTCCTTTAAATTGCGTATTAAGTTTCAGGGCTGGTTCGTGAAACCCAAGAGTTACTAGCCCTCAGTTCGGTCAGTAGAAGTCATTTGCTACTGATGTCTAGGGCACCCCCTATACATCAATTTGAAAACCAGATGTATCCTTTAAACATTCAACTCTCAAGGTGGCTAAAGCAGAGCAGTTCCAGGCTACCTCTTATAGATAAGGTAGGTGGAAAAAGGTGAGCTGAATAACGCAGATCATATACATTGATAAATCATCACTGAGTCAGTGCTTTTTCTTTTAAAAGGGAAAAGTACTACAGTGTACTACTCGTTAAGTTACAATTATAGTGTTCAGTTACCAAAACTATGTCTAGTAGAATACAAGTAGTTTTATGACCATAACAATTACAAAACCCTCCTGAAGGTGGGCCTCACAGATGACAAGTGTGCACGCAGATCGTGCGCTTGTAAGAAGTGTTACATTGGGAAACCAACCCCTTAAATCCTATCTGTTAGTGTTATGTGGGAGGTACCATGTGAAAATTTAGTTGCCTGCCATGCCTAATCTATACAATACACAATACCATACCATATCACAATTTATTTCGATCTCCAAAATCATAAAATTCATAAAAAATATCAATACAAATACAAACAAGGTATTGCAACAGTAAAAAATGCTTATTTCATAACAGGCTTCTTGGCACTTGTATAAATCAGAAAAAAAGATACAACAGCAATAAAATCAATTTGATTAAAAGTACAATAAATGTTAGAACATTGTAATCCTAGCAGCAATGTGAAGGCTTTTTTGCCTACGTTAAACAGCTCAAAATGCTCAATATCTGTAGTGAGCATAATTGTTGTGACAAACTTCGGCCAAGCCAAATATGGCTCATAGCAAGCAGCTTTTCATAGCTCAATGTAAAAATTGCAAAAAGTGCAAGTAAAACTCAGTCAACCACAGGATACAAATTAAAATTAACTGCTGAAACAACAATATGTAAATAGACAAAAAGCAACTGGGATGTACACAGTATGGCTTTTAATCACCAACCAATCGCTGTTCAGGAATTGGCAAACTATCTCAGTAACCTGGGCTGCTTTAATAGACTTTGTGCACCTAAGCCATACCGAAAAAAAGAATCTGGACATTGAAAATACCATTACTCTACATAGATCTGTGGAAAGAATTCTAAATGCCTCCATGTAACCGCTTGTGCCCAGATTCCTACACAGAGGTACTATCCACTTAGATGTTTGAGTATGGTACGCTGAACAAAAGAAGAGTATATGCTCTAGTTCAGTGGCTCCCAACCTTTTGACTTCTGTGGACCCCCACTTTATCATTACTGGTAGCTGGGGACTGAAAAAAAACATTATTGGAATCTGTGGACCCCCCCCCACTGAGTCATTACTGAAAGCTGGGGACCTAATCTTCTAACATTATTCAATTTCTGAGCAGTCGTGGACCCCCTGAGGAGTCTTCACGGGCCCCAAGGGGTCCCCAGACCACAGGTTGGGAACCACTGCTCTAGTGATTCCGTTGTCTCTCAGCAAACGGGGCATAAATAATTTCCAACAGTGCCCTTGGACCATTTGCTACAAAATTGCTGGGCCGGGAGGGACCTAAACTGTATATACAGTTTTGGTGCCAAAGGTGGGGTAATTTTGTCAATAGTTGATTCATACCTAGGGAGTGGTTTGCAGTCCAGAAATCCCCTTGCCAAGGAGCTGCTGCCAGAGTAGTTTATTTGAGAAATTACATATTCCCAAATAAATTTCTTTGAGTCTGATCTTTGACACTGCACATAACTCTTCAGGAGATGCCCAAAATCTTAAGAGGCCCAATGTTCCCAAGAGTAGGCTTAAGGTGTTCCACCAGGGGATATGGCATACACAACTTGCAGACATCAAAGCTTTCAGCCCCACACAGTAAGACCTAAGCTCTACTGTGGTCCACAGTGGGTTCTAGTAAACTGGAATTTTGCACTCAATGTTATTTTTAACACATCTGTGGGCCAGGTCAAAACAGAGGGGGTACCATCGGGGTAGATGCCAGTTCTGAGGACCTCATGAATGTTAATGAATTACATTCCTATCTGACTGGCTCTCTCCCTTCTCCATTTTGTATACCACTCACATACACAAGATTCAAAATGGACTAGGCCGGCTTTAGAGTTAGAGGTGGCTGTTGCACCAAACTTGTTTAGCTCTCCTGCCCCCCATAACCTCCATCTCCACGATTCCCTCACTGCCACCTCCCAACAGTGCCACTCATCTCTCCGCAGCCCCTTTCTCACATGATTTTCTTTTGTTTAAAGTACTGCTCATACCACCCCTAAGGTGTCAGAACATCATAACAATGTTATACAGAGGCAATGATTCTCCATGTGTAAATCATTCTATAGAAAATGTCAAACAGAACAATGAGGAATACCGTTCTGTGATCTGCACGATAGACGTTATTTGCAGCAGGCATATCCACCCTCTGCGCTACTTTGATGATTCAAAACTGCCACTAGACAAAACTTCATCTCTCCCCTGCCTAAACAGTAAGTAATCACTTACTTTACCTTGACATTTTTGTTGTCGCCTGAAAACTGCTAGACGCAAGGCACCAACTACAGGTGCTTTAAAAACGAAAAGTTATTTATGAACTCAGTGCCTCTCCCGAGGTCAGCGCCAGTAGTGGCTACACCGGTCTCCCTGCCCTAAAGCCGGAACCTACCTAAGTTGGCTTAAAAGGAGTTGTTTTTTTATTAAACAGTGGACTCTATAAGTTTTATGCAGCACAATATAAATTAAGAAGATTTTCAAGTATGTGAAACCTCATTTGGGTGGCACGCCTCAAGGAAGACGTCGAAATACCAGAAGCCAGGAAGTGAAAGAACAAGTTTTCAGTCTTTAGAACCCATTTTACTAATTCTGTGGAATACATTTGCTTTTCCTCATCAGGTTAAGGACACAGAGCATGTATTACATCACACTTCATCACGTTTCAAACCTACTCCATTTATAACTCAACTCAATATTAACTGACTATGATGCGGAGGTTGGGGAGTGAGTCAAGGTGTCAATTCTCCTAAAGAGTCTTCTCCCCATTAGCACAATAATGGTTCATCTCTCTCTTGTCCTTAGAGGTTGGCCTCTGGAACGTGATTGTACAGTCAGTGACAGGGTGGAGTAAAATGTTATAAAGGGGCATCATATTTCAAGTGGAGATTCATGTCACGGTCATGATCTACTGCAGGAGATGTTTTGTGTCCTAAATCCTGTTCAACCTTCATTTTGAATAACTTAAAGGTGCGAATGCATTTTTGGAGCCCATCACTCTAGAATAAAGAATAGAGCAGTTTCTGAGTACACAGCCTACTTAGTTTTGGATAATCGTCCTAACTCTCTTCAGGAGGATACTGATTAGTAACAGGTGTGCTTGTATTCTGTCTGCTTTGAAAGAGTCCACACGTGTGGCAGAGCTTACCCTATGGGGGCTGCAGAGATCAGGAGAGTTGTAAAGTGTTTATAAGCTTCCTTTTTTCTTCTTGACTCCTGCACCGTCTTCTCTTTTTTACGAACTGTCAGGTCTTGGTACGAATACATTTGAACTTGTATTTATAAACACTGTGGGGCCAGTCTGGTGTGATCCTGTGACATGAGAAGTTCTTAGTGTAAAGGGACCTCTTATTTCCTCAAACCTCTTATTATCCAATTTGGCATGTATATCACATTGGCATTGCCCTTCTCCTTCCTGCTCAATTGCTGCTATCTGAGCAGGCCACACTGTTTTCTGCTCTTCCACAGGTGTGGTACACCCACATTAGTATTGTCCGGGTTTACTAGCAAGTATGTTTTTCTCCTACAGCTCCTTTTCTTAAATAACCAAGTGAACTTAATGACTGTCACCAACTGTTGCACCATGAAAGTTGTTAGGTGTTCAGAGGAAGTCTGTTATGCTTGTGCTCTTACATTATGGCACGGTATGACTCGAACCCAGCTCATTTGTTTTTAGAGTCGAACCTGGGAGAGCATGCAAGACACTGTTCGTGTTCAGTAAAGGGCTTGCAGCCTGCCGGTTGCTCACCATTTGTTGGTTTACATGGCACTCTTCTTTACAACCTCTTAATTCGTCAAGGCATGTCTGGCATCATTTCTGTTCCTCTGTGTGGAGCACGGATCAAGCACTAATTGAGTTCAACTTAATTAGTGCCAGTCTGCTGCTCCCGACGAGATCGAGGTACTATTTTGTTCTAACTTGCAGTGCCCTGCAAACTGAATGCTTGTGACTGTCAAAACATGCCCAGCAGGACAAACAAAATTGCAAAGTTTCATTTTTTGTTTAAGCTAACTTTATTTTATTCTGTTAAACAGTCTTTTCTCAGTTTCCACTCATTTTTTGGGTTTTGCTTTTGGGTGCTGTTGCCAAAAGGTGACAATTAACTTGTTCAAAATATGTGAGAATTATTGCATTGAAAATGCTTTTGTGGTCCGGTTTCACAGTGCAGCTATTGCCAGATTATTGCGAGAACCACCAGGAGAGAGGCTTTGGCTCCGCCCACACGTTGGATGCGAAGAAGTGCATGTTTTGATTGGACAGAAGTTCTGTGCTTCCACAAAAAGTGCTGTGATCATTTTGTTTATCTATCCAGCTACCTGAACTTCAGCGCTCAGGGGCACATACAGCATTGCAATGCTATTTAAGTGTTGTAAGTAACTAGATAATTTATGGTGTTTTTCTCTGATCACGATGGAAGGAGGGCAGCCTTTTAGCACTTGATGGACAGTGCAACTTTCCTCTGGCCTTTTAATGTGCACCTTTATTATTCTGCAGTTCTTTGCTTACACAAAACACATATCCTATGCAGTTTGTAATGCTTCACATTACCATATAATATTACTTTAAAGTCAAAACTATTGACATTGCCAATGCTTGTTCAGGCTATTGAAGGAAACCCCTAAAGCAGCCCTAATCATGCCATAAACCTTAGCTTTTTTTTTTTTTCCTCACACAGATTGACCGCGACATTCAGCTCTCTAAGGGATGCCCAAGGACTAAAAAAAAAAAAAAAATCCAACTTTTATAGCTTTGCATTCCAGGTGTTGAGACGACTTAAGGTAGATTGTTAAAATCGCAAAGATGCTTTTTGATAAAGAACTCTGCCTGGTTTAATAAAGGAACAATTTGGGCCATTTGAAGGCTCCTGCACCTCTTCAGTTGATTTAATAAAAAATAAAAAAATTATAATATTTAACCCCTCGGGTGCCCAGAACGTAACAGTTACGTCCTCGTTTGCACTGCTCGGGTGCGAGGACGTAACTGTTTTGTACTGGTATGGGCACTCGGGGGAGCGCTAGTGCTCCCCCCGTTGGCCTCGCACCCCCCTCCCATGAAGGGGAATCGCTTCCCCTTCCGCCCGCACCTTCCACCCCCTGACCCCCTCCCTCCTTGGCTGGAAGCTCATCCTTCATGTGGAGGGGGCGAGATAGGCACAAAGGAAAGGCCTTTCCTTTCCTTTGATGTCTCTCTCAGCAGAAATGCCCACTAGCCACCAGGGAGTTTTTTTTTGTATTTCTGAATAAGGGGAGCGGTCTGTTGGGCAAGGGCCGCTCCCCAAGGGGGCCACTTATTTTTAGGCCATTTCTGCCCTACCTCCCTGGGGGGTGGCAGATCAGCCTATTTTAATTTGGACGATCTGCCCCCAAGAATGGCAGAAACCACTAGGCACCAGTGATTTATTTATTTATTTTTACACATGGGGAGCAACCCCTTAGACAAGGGTCTTTTAGTCCATTTGTGCCCCCTTGGGGGAAGATCGTCCTATTTTTATTAGGCCAATCTGCCCCCAAGGGGGGCAGAAACCACTAGACACACAGGGATTTTTATGTTTTTGCGTCAATTTCATGCAAGGGGAGCGACTCCTCAGCAAGGGCCGTTCCCCTGGGGGCAAACTTATTTTAGGCCATCTCTGCCTGGGGGGGCGCGCAAAACCACATAGGCACCAGGGATTGGTGCTTGTGTGTGCGTTGGGGGGGGGGGGGGGGGTGGCAGCCCCTTGGGCAAGGGTCACTCCCCATGGGGCACATAACTGTTGGCCATATCTGCCCCCCTTGGGGGCAGATCTGCCTATTTTTGGAAGGCCCATCTGCCCACAAAGGGGACGATTTTTCTTTTTTGAAAAGGTTGGGAGTATGGCCATACCCCCATTCCAAATAAATACGGCCAAGGTTGTTCTACCCACCAGTGGGCAGATGGGGCAATTACCCCCTGATTCACTCCCGGAGGGGGTGGGGTGCAGAAAACCTACTAGATGCCAGGGAATTAAAAAAAATAAAAATTAGTGGGGTCGTGGCTACCAACCAGTATGGGCATGGTTGCCCCCACCCCAACTGAAGGGGGTAACAGTCTTTCAACTCTCCCCCGCACACTAAAACATTTTATCCCAGGACATTTGATTATTTTGGATTTTGGTTTTACATTTGGGCCATGAGAGCTTGTCTAACTCTCAAAACCGTCCCACTTGGAATGGAGAGGGCTGCACTTTTTGGACTTTGGGACGCTGCCATGTAGAAAAATCCACAAGACCTAGACACATCTGAAAACTAAACATCGGGGTGAGTCCAGGGGTGGTGTGCTTCACCTGCACCCCACACCATTTTCTTACCCTCATTTTTCCCACATTTTGTGATTGAACCTTCCGGAATCTGCAGAAATTCACAAAATTCCTACTAACCAGCATTGTCTCATGTATACCGATAAAAATTCTGCCCCACTTGTCAGCCTAATAATGTTTTTTTTCCAAACTGCCCTTTTGGACTTGGTTTGGTTTCCACTCAATTTCGACATGTTTTTGGCTTTTCCCTGTCACAGGCACTTGGCCCACCTACGCAAATGAGGTATCATTTTTACAGAGAGACTGAGAGGAATGTTGGGTGGTAGGAAATTTGTTCCGGTGTGGTGATCCCACACAGAAATGTGGGCAAAATTGGATTATATTTTCTTTTAGCTAAATTGGAGGTTTGCTGAGGATTCTGGGTAAGAAAACACTGGGGGATCCACGCAAGTCACACCTCCCTGGACTCCCTCAGGTGTTTAGTTTTCAGAAATGTTTGGGTTTGGTAGGTTTCCTTATATGGCTGCTGAGCCCAGGACCAAAGACGCAGGTGCGACCCCGGAAATAAAGGTAGTTTTGCATTTGATAATTTTGACGTGTCCACATAGTGTTTTGGGGCATTTCCTTTCGCGGGCACTGGGCATACCCACACAATTGAGGTACTATTTTTATCAGGAGACTTGGGGAACCGTTGGGTGGAAGGACATTTGTGGCTCCTCTCAGATTCTGGAACTTTCTGTCACTAAAATGTGAGGAAAAAGTGTTTTTGGACCAAATTTTGAGGTTGGCAAAAGATTCTGGGTAACAGAACCTGGTGGGAGCCCCACAAGTCACCCCATCCTGGATTCCCCTAGGTGTCTAGTTTTAAAAAATGCACAGGTTTGGTAGGTTTGCCTGGGTGTCGGCTGAGCTAGAGGCCAAAATCCACAGCTAGGCAGTTTGCAAAAAACAGCTGTTTTCTTTGGAAAAATGTGATGTGTCCATGTTGCGTTTCCTGTCGCGGGCATTAGGCCTACCCATGCAAGTGAGGTACCATTTTTATCGGGAGACTTGGTGGAACACAGTATAGAAGAACAAGTGTTTTTGCCCCTTTTCTTTTTCCAATTTTTGCCTTTCAAATTTAAGACAGTGTGTAAAAAAAAGACGTCTATTTGAGAAATGCACTGTAATTCACATGCTAGTATAGGGACCCCGGAATTCAGAGATGTGCAAATAACCACTGCTTCTCAACACCTTATCTTAAGCCCATTTTGGAAATAGGAAGGTTTCCTTGATACCTATCTTTCACTCTTTATATTTCAGCAAATTAATTGGTTTCACATCAATTTCTGTCATTAACTGGAAGGAGGCTGAAAGCACAAAAAATAGTGAAACTGGGGTATGTCCCAGTAAAATGCCAAAATTGTGTTGAAAAATGTGGTTTTCTGATTCAAATCTGCCTGTTCATGAAAGCTGGGAAGATAGTGATTTTAGCACAGCACACCCTTTATTGATGCCATTTTCAGGGGAAAAAACACAAGCCTTCTTCTGCAGCCCTTTTTCCAAATTAAAAAAAAAAAAAAAAAAATTGCTGTATTTTGGATAATTTCTTGGTCTCCTCCAGGGGAACCCACAAACTCTGGGTACCTCTAGAATCCCTAGCATGTTGGGGGAAAAAAGGACGTAAATTTGGTGTGGGTAGCTTAAGGGTCTAAGCGTGAACTGCCCCAAATAGCCAAAAAAAGGCCTGCCACCTGAGGAGGAAAAGGCCTGATAGCGAAGGGGTTAAGAAAAATATAATTTTCTTGGTGTTTGACTCTCATGTATTGCAGTCATATTGGATAGATGCCTGTGTGTCTATATATCGCTCTATATTATTTGACAACTTTCTTAATCTGTCTGATGTGGAAAAGGTGACAGTGGGGTGTTTGGTTTAACTTGTAGCAGTAGTGCTGATAAGAGCCTACTCAATTGCCAGTGAGGAGTCTGCAAATGGAGTTCAGGCCGCTTGTGCCTTACTCTGATTTAACTGTGGGGAGCGGTTGGTTTTAATATTATTAATATATATATATTTTTACTATATGGGCTTACCAATGCCAGGATTGCACTTTGAACGTACCTGGTCATTTCCTAGATTTCTATGAAGATGTGGCTGGTTTAATCATGGTAGGTTGCCAAAACTGCATCAGTGAACTGGACCTACCGCCTTGAGACCCTCACGGGTGAGTAGGTGCACTTTACAAAAACTGATTGATTAATTGATTGATATATAGGGAACTTACAACATACACGTGTTATGTGAATGCTGAGAGTGTTTGTATCTAGAAATCATATCACTTGGTCGGAATACTGCAGCAGACCAATAAGGATAGCACTGTTAGACCATTGGTTGTGACTGGTCTAGTGTGGGGGTTTTTCATTAAATTCTGATTACCCTTACACTCATCCTTGAACAGTGTTGTAACTACTGTGTTGAAATCTATGTCCCGTGGTATAGTTTCTCTTATCAGTTCTTAAGCATAGTGACCTCCTGGACCCAGGGAAGCCAAATTGGCTATTTTTGAATCAATCGAAAAACTTTACTTGGAAGATAAGTCTTTTTCAACTCCTGACCTTTGACCTGGCCACTATTTCATCATTCTTATTCAACTAAAAGGCACAGATGTTCTGGATTAAGGGCCTGGTTACGACCTAGGCGGATGGAATACTCTGTCACAAACGTGACGGATATCCCGCCCGCCATTTTACAAGTTCCATAGGATGTAATGGAACTTGTAATACGGTGGACGGAGTATCCTATCAGCCAAGGTCGTAATCAGGCCCTATGTCTTGGACTGAATTGTGTTAACAGTTTTGGTTCTAATGCGATTGTCTTCTGCTGAATGTGCAGCCTTATTCTCTATCTTTTCTAGGTTTATTATCTCAGTTGGTGATTGTAAATTGTGATTCTTTATTGAACCATTTTGTCTTGTTCGAAAAAAATATTTTCTGTTCACCTTTCTGCTTTTAGTCATAGCATGGTCACGTTGTGTTTTTTTTATTTCCTTTTGCATTCAGTTGAATGGCAAAGGAGACTTGGCACTTTGGAGATGGCATGTTGTTGGCCTAGCTCTGCCTAAGCTGAATATAGTCATCAGCTAGAGAGGGATATCATAAAGGAGTATTTTTTGTGATTGTTATAAACTTGTCTTCCTTCTCTATACAGACGTCATTGATCATTTTCCTACCCTGGTACCGGTCTCTCTGCTAACCCTTTATACTTGCAGATAGGTTTTGACCTGGCATCATTGTTATTCTGTATCTCTTTGTTATAGTGAAAGTTTTTGTGCTGTAACATCGAATAATTTTACATTTTCTGTACACGGTGTTGTCTTTAAATGTGCTAATCCTACGTAAAAAGAGACGTGCTAAGCAGGTTTTTAGTAGATCCTGGTTGATGCCATTTTTGAAGGATATGGACACACTTGAAAAATAGAAAAGTTCTAATAAATGTGCTTTAAATTGGTCTGTTTAGAGGGATGTGTTGTCAGTCTGGATTTCTTGTCTGCTGCTGAGATATGTGTTCATCTAGCTCCAAAATGATTTTTTGTATTGTTAAGACATACGTTTTTTTTATATTGTTGAGCATATGCACATGTTTTTTAGCCGATTGCCTTCGTGGCAGATTTAAACATTTACTTGTGATTAAATTAAATTTGTAAGATAGTGAGTCTCGTTTAAACTGTTTTTTTGTTGTATTATTACGTATAACTATTTTCCACTTCAGTTATTCTGTAGAATTACTTACTTGTGCTTTACTCAGGATCTACTTGTGTATATTTTATTCATAATTGTCGTGAAATTTGTTCTCATAGTAGGCTAAACATTTTTATTTTGGACCGTAGGCTTGTCAAAAAGTGGACTCCACTTAATGCCTACCATGAGTGTGCGTTTTTTCGACTTGCCAACACTTATTTCTTTCTGCGCTATATCATTTTCTTTTTTTTAACAGCCTTTGTTTAGGTCGAGCCTACTAGACTACGCATGTGCCGTCTATTCCGAGGCATGTTGTGGCTTACAAAGAACATAAAGGGGGTTCCATGGAGCATTGTCTCTTTACCTTCTGTTTAATTGCTTGGCATCACTGCTTGCTTTTCAACCACTCACCGCTCATTTTTTCTTTTGTGTGAAGCACTCAGTTGGAGTGGGTGTGTTTTCGAGCCATCTCCTTCGTGGAATTCTTTCCATTTTCACTGCATTTTGCTTTCATTTTCCTGACTGTTACAGCATGCCCTTATCATTTTGTACTCTCCACATTGCTTTCTCCCAACGCCTGTGTTGCTTTTGCTCCCACCCTGCCTGTGGTTGTTGTGTTGCTTCTCTGCCCACCACTGTCTTGATTCGTATTTTGACCAACACCTGCCCTTGTTTTGCTTCATAGGTCTCTCACACCTCCCCTTGGTTGCTTCCACTCCAGCTGCCCGCCTGCTTTAATAATCGGTTTAGTTCATTTTCTTTTCTTTTTAGTTACCAATCCGGCTCAGATCAGTAACTAAAAAGAAAAAAGAACGGCTGCGTCATCTTGTAGGCTCACACATGCGTGGTACATGCGTACAAGCCTACCAAATTAGTCGGCCACTTCAACCCCATGCTCAACTCAATGAGTTTTACAAGGCAATGCACTTTGTATTTGAGTGGGACGACCCTCCGGAGTGCCTTCGGGGCTGCAGGGTTGGAGTAAGGGGCCGATCTGGTTTCGCACCAGCAGCTTCAACCTCAGTTCGGATGGGCCATCATGGTTCCAGACTGGTACCAGTCGTGTCACTGCAACCTTCCCCAACGCCGATGCTGTTGGCACCAGCCCTTTTGGGATTTCTGAATCCATCATTGAGTGCAGTCAAAGGACACTAACTCGCGCCAACAGGACCCTAGGTTGGTGTTTGTTCTGTTCTGAAAGACTAAGCCTTGGGGAAGAATGGGAGGGGTCACTGGACCCTTTAGAATACCAGTCAGAAGGTCAGGACATGGACTGGTGTGAGGAACTAGGTGATGCCAGCAGACTGGACATGTCTCCAGATACCAGCCTGCTTTCTCGCCATCGCTATGGAGGAGGGACCTACTTATGCCTTGGTGGTGAAGAGGACAGCTGACCTTTAGTTGCCCTTGGTGGCAGTCAAGATTTACATGTTGACCGAGGTGCTGTAAACGGGAGCTTCTTCCTCCGAACCTCTTCTCCCCTTTAACAAAGCCTTCACCGGCATCTTTCTGGATGCCTGGTCCAAACCCAGCATGGGCTCTTGTGACAGAACGATTGTCTGCTGCTGTCACCACACACCCAGGGACCCAAGTTTCCTCACCCAACCCCAGAAAGCTTGGTAGTCCACGCTTCTACCTCACATGGTGTGTTTCTTGCTGCTCCCCAGAAAAGGGAGCCCAAGAAGCTGGATGGCTTTGCAAGAAAAAAAAAATTTCTTCCACCAGCCTTGCATTGCAGTCATTGAACATTGCATGTTTATTGGGCTGCTACTCCCACACACCATGGTACATGGTTGCGCGAGTGCTGCTAAAGGTCCCGGAGGAGGCCCAGCCTCTACTCTTCCACGTAGTCGCGGACTAGAGAGATACAGCAAAGTGTAATATACACTGTGGTTTAGACACAACCAACTCACTGGGCAGAGCAGTTTTGAGAACAGTGGCACTTAAATTCCATCCCTGGCCGAGAATTTCAGATTTTTAAGGGGATGTCCAACTTCTCTCATGGACATATCCTTTGATTGCAGCCGTCTCTTCAGAGACTAGGCTGATTAGTTGCTAGAGCACTTTAAGGACTCTCCAGCTATGGCCATGTCCTTCAGCCTCTCAGCTGCCCCGTGCCATCCCCAGTCTGCCTTTACCTCATTTCCTGGCTACAGAAGGGTTGTTTGGTCAACCACGCCAACTCTATTCAGGCCACCATCTTGCGCAAGCTTCCCAGCCAATGTGTGGATGAGGGTGCGGTTCCTACCGATCCTGCGGGTTCAGTGACCAGCAGTCTGCTTCAACCACCACCACCCGGCAGTTGCAGCCTCCAAACCCTCCTAATTTTGCCCTTTTAGATCATGGGTGTCCAGTTGATGGTAGAATCTGCCATCATCCCCACCACTGGCAGTCCATAACATAAGTTAGGTGGGTTCTACAGATCATTCGGAGGGACTACTCCTTCCCCTTCGAATCCTCCCTTACCTCAATGCGTCCAACTTACAACCATAGATTATTCCTGAGCCAGAAGTAGGCTGTGGTTGCTATTCCTTCTACTTTCTGGCCCCCAAAAAGGACAAGGGTCTGCGTCCTATCCTAAATCTACAAACCCTCAACCTCTTCCTCAAAAAAGAGAAGTTCAAGATGCTCACATTGGCTCGGGTCTTGCCTGCCTTGGAGGCAGGATGGTAGCGTTGGACTTGCTGGACACCTACTTCCACATCCCCGTCCTACCTGCCCATCGGCGCTACCTGCGGTTTTCAGTAGGCCATGAGCACTTTGGTCTTACCAGTGCCCCTCAGATGTTCACCAAGGTGATGGCAGTAGTTGCAGCTCATGTGCAAAGATCGGGGGTCTCAGTCTTCCTCTAGCTTGACGACTAGTAGTTAAAGGCTGGCTTGTCCCTCGCAGTTGTCTCCCACCTACAGACTATGGGGGCCCTCCTTCTTTCACTGGGGTTTGCTATAAATGTGCCGAATTCACACCAGACTCCCTCTGAGACACTCCCTTTCATCAGAGCAGTTCTGAATACAGTGCAGTTTGGGACGGATCCTCCAGAATGGTAGTCCAGGATATTTAGGCTATGATACAGATGTTTTAGCCTCTATTTCTGTGAGACTGACTTTCGGGCCGCTGGGTCTCATGGCCTCCTGCATCGTGCTGGTGACACATGCCATATGGCATATATGGGCTGTGCAATAGGGCCTGAAGTTTAATTGGGCGCAGCATCAGGGGAATCTCTCCAACATGGTCCATATCTCGAAGGGAACTGCAAAAGACCTGCATTGGTGGCTAATGAACTGCGATTGGGTCAGAAGCAGACCCCTGTCCCTTTCCCAACCAGATCTCACAGTAGTGACAGATGCGCCAATCCTTGTGGTAGCCACCTGGAAGAGTTGGAGAGCAGAGGACTCTGGTCTCTGGCGAAATCCGGACTCTGCATAAACATGCTGGAGTTGGTGTGATCTGACTGGCATTAAAAACATTTCTATCCTCCACCAAAGGGAAGCCTAGAGCTAGTGTTCACAGACAACACCACTACCATGTGGTATTGCAACAAACAGGCGTGGTGGGGTCGTGGACACCTTAAGAGGCTCACGTCTCTGGACATGGCTTGAACCGTAGGGCATATCCCTGGTAATTCAACATCTGGGAGGTTCCCTGAATGCTAGAGCAGGCTATCTCAGCAGTCGATGCCTTGTGTATCACGAGTGGCGTCTTCATCTGGAGGCAGCGTAAGGTCTTTCAGCAGTGGGGAGAGCCTGGATTAGGTCCGTTCGCCTCCATCGAACGTGCGATGTTTTGCACTCTGGAATTTCCAAGGTGGCTCTCGCTCAGAGATGCTTTACATCTCAAGTAAAGCTCAGGTTTCCTGTATGCCTTCCACCCTCCCCACTCCCCCCAATACCACTACTGCCCAGAGTTCTCAAGAAGATCAGGAATAACCAGGTCCAAGTCATCCTTGTGACTCCAAAATGGGCATGAGGAGTCAGGCATCCCGAGATTCTGAACATGTGTTGATCCTCCGATCAGGCTGTCCCTTTTGGGTAGATCTTCTGTTGCAGCAGTAGCGGAGGGTCCTCTACGTGAATCTGTCAACTCTCCATCTTCTTGCATGGAGATTGAGCGGCAACAGTTGACAGCTTTCCAATGGAAGAAATGTTTATCCTATTGTACGGAATTCTATTGACCCGCTTTCTGCCTCCCTTTCTGGTATTCTTTTTGTTCTTACCCCTGCCCAGCAGAGCTTGGTTTTGGGCACTCTGAAGGATTATCTTTCTGCTCTGTCTGCCTTTTTGTGTCTGCCTGACCAGCCCTTTTTATTTAAGTCCCCTATCATAAATAGATTTCCGAAGCCTCTTGTACATATTTTTCCCCTTCTTCTTTTATTATGCCTCAGTGGGACCTTAATTTTGGGTCTTACATTCCTGATGTGTGCTCCTTTCGAAACTCTTCATAATTGTTCCCTCTGCCTGCTCACCACCAAAACAGCATATCTTGTGTCAATCACATCTGCCTGGAGGATGAGTAACCTGCATGCTTTATCATCCAAGCCTCTATTCTTGTCTGTCTTTGCAGACAAACTGGTGCTTTGATCCAGGGCCTCTTTCCTGCTGAATGTGGTAACAATATTCCATGTGTGCCATTCTGTCACTTTGTCCACTTTCTATGCTCCTTCACATCCTTCTAAAGAAGAGTGGCAGTTCCATCGTCTGGACCAAAAAAGAGCGTTGTCGTTCTACCTTGGCCGCATACGAGAGTTCCGGTTGGATGACCAACTCTTTGTGGGGTATGTAGGCACGAAGAAAGGTAAAGGTTGGTGGTGCAGAAACGTACCATCTCTCGATGGATTGTTCTCTGCATCAAAATCTGCTATGCACCTGCAAAGAAGCAGCCTCCTGAGGGCTTACGGGATCATTCCACCAGAGCTATAGTTGTGACCACAGAGTTAGCATGTAGAGTCCCAGTCTTGGACATCTGCCAGGCAGCAGCGTGGGCTTCCCTACACACGATTTCCAGGCATTACTGCCTGGACACTCAGGTCTGTAGGGATGGGCATTTCGTCCGTTTGGTCCTGATCCTAGTTCAAATGTGTCTGAAGTCCCAACACCTGCAACAGTATTGTTTGGGTATCTATTCAGGTAAGGAACCTGCACCTAGAAGTCTCTATCAGGTGAACAAGTTAGGTACCTACAGTAAAGTAACTCCTTACCTGGTAAAGACAATATCTAGCCAAAGATTCCTTACCGGCCTACCTGTTCTCCTTGCTCTGCTGGCAGATTTCTAGGGTTCGGAATAATCCCATCGGGCCCTAGTTTGGACACCCCAGTGTCAATGCACTTCATGGTCCCCCGTTCCTGGCATGGAAAGATGTGTGAAGTAACTAATGTCAGTGCGCCAAGGCGGCACCTATATAGGTTTTACGTCACTTCTAGCACAGATGGCGACCAGAAGCAGAGCTGATTGATGCCACCTATGGGTGCGCAGGGGCAAATTCAAAGTTAAGGAACCTGTGGCTAAATATTGTCTCTACTAGATAAGGCGTTACCAAAGGTATGTAACTTGTTTGTTGTGTCCATCACTCCTCAAATACACATAAATATTATTTT
Organism: Pleurodeles waltl; assembly: GCF_031143425.1. Classification (NCBI taxonomy): domain Eukaryota; kingdom Metazoa; phylum Chordata; class Amphibia; order Caudata; family Salamandridae; genus Pleurodeles; species Pleurodeles waltl. Next base: position 116,964,081 of record NC_090449.1, on the reverse strand, counting down.
GTAGACTGGTACTTCCGCCCAGTCTACCACTCTTCATGTACTATTTTTGTAGGTTGTAGCAAAACCAGATCATAGGACAAAAATCTTGCCCTATACTTTCCTTTTCACAGTTCGTTACAAAAACAGTAAATCTGTTGAAAACATTTTAAATAAATCAGTATGTGTAGAGCTAGTGCCAACTAAAAAGACTAGAGGTCTTTTTCTTTTCCTTGTTTTCAACTTGTTCGAGAGATTCCATCCATTTGGACTGCAGTTTATGAAGAGTTTTTCTGGAAAACACAGGACAGCCCAATGTAGAATCGAGATTGTTCCAGATTTCAGTGGCCTATGGAATATATACTGGACTGAAGATAATTTGTCTTGATACCTTTAACCTTGTGGCAAAGTTCACTTTGAAAAGCATCTCTTTCCTAAGTCCTCTTTCTATTTGGTAGTTTTTTTAAATCTTTTCCATATTACTTCATACCATTCTTCGTTTAGTCTTTTGACACAGAAAAGGCCTTTGCTTTCTCTCCTGTCTTTTTTTAATTGATTTAAAAGTGGTCCTTCTCCTGCCACAATGTAATGATTAGCATTGTCTTATATTTGCAGGCCAGACTGGCTCCTAACATGTCAAAGACCCTTAAACCACTTTTTAGATCGAGCATAGCAGCGCGCAAGCACAGCTTTTTCCGATGTGTTGTTATGTATCTGGGCTTTAAACCACGCCCACCGCAGCCTCATCAATATCACTCGTTCATGGGCTTGCCTTTTAAAAATTCTTTGTTTCCGTTGGTAACTGCTTTACGTTTGTCCCTCCTTAGAGCGGTTTTGTTACTGCCTTGGCCATCGACCCTGTTACAAGGCTAATTGCACTTTTGCCGATAACTTTGACTGCAAGCGAACTTCCTTTTTCCTTTTGTCTCTCTCTTCATGCTCACGGCGGTACCTTGAATTGGCTCGCTTATTGCAACTGTTTTACTTTTTATTTTCAGTTTGTGTGGCAAGAAAAGTCCAGCCAGGATTTTACAACACTAATAGCTCTACCTAGAGCCACGCGAGACCCATTGCATTGTAAATGCTTGTTATATTGTTGGCAGCAGCTTTGCTGTTTTAATGCAGGCCAGATCCAAATATATACATCGGTCATTTCTTCATCTAAATTCTGAGTCCTTGCTGAAGTGGAAAGCCAACACAAACCAGGTGGATGTCTTGATAGAAAGGTTTCCCAAGAAAGTTTTGAAAAAAGAATAAAAGCTGACCTTTTACAGCTGTACTGTTCCAAATAAACTGTGTTTCATGGTTCTCTCAAAGTTAAAGTAAGGAAATTGTGTTGTAATTTCATGTCCGCCGTAGTATCTTGAACACTGTTTTTCTGTAGCAGCAAATTGGGTATCTGCTGGAAATGAAATTACATGTCCAATATGGAACAAAATGACCACAAGAGGCAAATAATTGAGCAACCTTAATGCAGTGCATATCTGAAACAGTATGCTCATCCTAACTAAAGTACATTGCCTGTAACAATAATAGGTTTTAAGCATGCAAATAAAGAATGTCCATCGTTTTTCCTGTGCCATTTAATACAAGCATGTAAAGTGTTATAAAATTACATGCTTTTTCATTCCAGAATCTTTGTTTTGTGCCCGGGTACTCCCAATATTGATCTGTGGTGCTGACAGATTCCGCGGTGTTGCTAATTATGGGGCTATTAAAGTATTTCAGGGTTCTGCTAACAATACGATGCTCTAGTCTTCCATGGTCGATACTTGTTCGCGAACAGAGTAGCGGGATTTCCATTGTTGCTGGGGCCGGCTCATTGTGTCAGGTGCTGCTTAGATTTGCCAGGGCTGCCACCATGAAATCTAAGATATCAAATGTTCTTTGTACCATCTGATTACCAGTTTTGGAGACTAAAACTGTTAAGTTTATCTATTTGGTTACAGGCGTTTTCGGATGCCGTTTCCGATATTACAAAATATGCAGACTCTTATCAAATAAATTTCCTGTGACGGTTTCCACATGTTCCACGTGGAGATAACCTCTTGCCTTGTTACTTTTTACAATATCCCAGGTAAGTAAAAGGCCCATCACATCTGTTGAAGTAGGTTTTGCCATTCCATTTTCCACAATACATGTAGTGTGTAAATACAATTTTCATTATAGTTACTGTGTTCTGGCGCCCTGTATTTGTGTGTGTTTTGTCTTGAGAGCAACAATCACCAAAGAAATGGCCCTTGGCACTAATGGAAATAGGCATTTGCAATGCAATAGGTCTCGCATTTGCGAGAGTTAGAGCTATTGGCGTTGTAAATGACAATGTATTTTACCTATGTGTTTTGGTGTGTAGTGGATGTATGCCAGGTGCCACAGTAAACCCTCCCAGGCCTGTCACTGCAGGAGAGAGGACACAACAAGGCCACCATCTTGGGAGTCTTTTTGCCTCATTCTTACAGACTAGTTGTGATACCCTAGAATTGCATCCCTTTCTAGTGTGTTTACCTAAACGTTTATAGCACCAAACAAACCACAAAGAGGCATCTTTGTGGCATTTAGCCTGGAGAATGAGGAGGCCAAGAGGTAGGAGCAAAGAAAAGGGAGCAGCCACATATTTCTGTGTGTTAAACTTTTAAAGGAATTATTCCTCTACATTGATAATGCCAGCTGAACTTTAAAAAATATTGTATACAAAAGAGAATAACAGAAGTGGCAGCTTAACTGCAAATGAGTTATAGTGATTTTGTTAAGAATGGCATCTGCTTGGCAGAGCTATGAAATGGCAAAACCTGTATTACCAAGTGCTATATTTAAAAAAGAAAAAAAAATATTCACAGGCTGACCCAACATACACCAAAGAACCCTAGGAGAGAGGATGTGGCTTAAGGGCCAGAGCTGCCCACTTTGTAGCTGGGGAACACGGTTCGAGTCTCGGCACCAGCTCTACCTCCTGTGATTCTGGGCAAATGGCTTAATCTCCCCTTTCTACCAAAAATGAATGTTCTTGTGTAATGTAACCGGTGCTCATGTAGAGTACTGTAAAACTTTTTGTATAGAGTCCATGCTTTAGAAAACTGCAAAATAAAAAAAGTAAAGCTCTCCGAAACCTTTGTGTCAGGTTTGTGCTGCATAAAACTGCAAAAAAAATAAAACAAAAAAGACCCCGCAGACATTTCAAAGAAACCGCAAGATGCCCGAAACCAAGAAAGATGAAGAAACAAAATACCGCCAGGAGCAAAGCAGTGAGGAAAAAGAAAAAATATTGCGCTGACACAGCTATCTGGCTGGTCGTGCAGTAATCCACGTAACCAGGTAGGTCGCCAAGTGGGGTAACAAAAAAGCCTCAAGGCAAAACAAACGTAAAGCATTTACCAACAAAATCTAGGGATTTTTGAAAGGCAGTCCGAGGAACGAACAAACGTGATTGGTGTGAGATGGATGTGGTTAAAGTCCAAAGAACAGATTACAACAGATTGAAAAGCACCACTTGTGAGCTGCTAAGCTTGACCTAAAAACACAGGCAACACAATTGCTGCGCAACGTTTCACATAACACCAGAGTATAAAAAGCAGCAACTGATGTAGATACCTCTAGTGTGTGTAGCAAAGGTTTGTTTCTAGTATGGCTGAGATTTAGGTCTGAGGGAGTTTGTTGTGCAGTTCTGGTTTCCCCCATTTTCTTTTCCCCTCTTGGGTTGGGCTAACTTAGGGGTTAGCCTGTTACTCTATTTTTCTGCCTACATTCAGGTGGAAATGTGTTAGTCAGGTTTCTAGCCTTCCAGGGTCTGTTCTATGGCTACTAAAGTCTTTCTCACATTTCCAAGAGAAAAGCTGGTCTCTCTTCAGTTCATTTCTTTAGAAATGTTCAAATTTATTGATTTTCTTCCACATTTGTTTCTCTGAAGATTCCTTATGCGATTGCCCCTTAAAATCCAACTCACTTCTCTTTAATCAAACCTACAGGAATCTTTCTGCTTTCTCTTCCTAGCAGCCGTGCTGATAGCTTTGCAACTAGGTAGCCTTATTCTTTTATTTAAGCTTAAACTAGGCATCTATAGTGTCTGGCATTGTTCATGTGCCTGGGCATAAGTTCAGACTGGTTTTCCCATTTTATGTTAGTGTTTGCTTTCTGGTAAAAGATGCACCTTCCCCAATATAACTGTTTAGACCTGTCACTTCATATGTGTTTCTACCTAGTAATTGAAAATCGTTTGTCCATTGGTGCCTTTTAATTGTTGCTTGTAGCTTCAAATAGACTCCATTGAGGGCACCTTTCTTCCCTTTAACTTGATTCTGTGGCATTAATTTGCCACTTGCTCTAATTCTATCACACATCAGTCTGCTTTGTGGGAAGAGGACAGGATCTTTCTTCATTTGCCTTCTATCTCTGTTTTTGATTCTGTCCTATCTCTTCTGCAATTTTCAGAGAAACAAGGTAAGAGGATTTGCAGCGTTGTGGCTGTTGCTATTTCATTTACGTTACGCTCTTTTGAGGGAGGAATTGTGTTTTAGCCAGCTTTTCCTTGTGTCCTTCAGTAACCAAGGATCTTAGGACGAGTTATGTTGAAGTTCCCTTCACCGAGGCGGCCCTTATTATTTTAAGTTCCTTTATTGAATCTTTGGGTTCCTTATGGGATGCCAGTGCTTATCAACATGGAGACAGGTTTTGTCATTATGCAGACAGCTTGTGAGCCTCAGCCACCCAGCAAGCAGGTTCAAGGTTTGCTGCCACAATTTCCAGATTCTGTGGGTTTGTACACCTTTACTCCTGTTAGGAGTATTAATTTGTTGTCCCAAACAGGGTAATCTAATGTACCGTGGAAGCAATGGATGACACTAGAAAACATATTTAACAAGAGTTAAGAAATATTCAGTTTTTAGGAATCAACAAGTTTTGTTACACGATATTAGGGTATGAGGAGGGTAAATACATGAGCTTGAGCATTTATCAAGAGATGGCGAAGTGAAAGCCAAGGATGTTATGAGCTGGGAGTAAATGTTGGATTTGAAGGACACACAGTTTACACTAGAGTTCAGGGCCAGGTGAGAATTATGAGCTGTGTCACTGCACAAAGCTATCTAACCTTCACATTCAGGGTTGGGGCCTTCATGCACTCTTTCATTCAAAATCTGCTCTTGAGCTGCACCAATGAGAAAGCTCAGGAAGAAGAAATAGTTGGCTAGGAATCGAAATCTTGTGGATTCAGTTGATTTATCCTACATTATGGAGCACGCTGCAGATTGTATTAAATGAATAAATGACGAAGATTGGCGCTAAAGGTTTGGAGGAACTAAATGACATTTTGCTAATAGCGATATGATTTTGAAGGTTCCGAAGAAGTAGGATCACCATTAATGAACAGCCCTCTAAAATAAAATATTTAATCATATTTTTGTATTTAACCCGTTAACTGTCAGCACATCATGCTAATTGATTCTGGTTAAAACGTGGCCAACAGCACGTCAGACCTCCACCACACGAATAAGCAATATAAAATGAAAAACTGGCTCTGTACTTCAAACATTAATAGCGATTTAGAAATACTCTCTGGCTTTAAAATACAAAGTGAATATGAATAAAATGCATTTATGTTTCAGCTACTCTGCAAGTCATACGGACAAGAATCACATGCATCTAGATCTACATGCCAGCAAAGAGAAGCTTATACTCGGTAAACCTAAAGCGTATTATCCAAATCGGGCACTGGTGGTACTTTTCATTAGTAAATATTGATCTAGTCCATCACAACACTGCATATGAAGATGAAGGTTAACTGAAAGCTACAAGAGTCCATTACCTTCGCTGACACACATTTAGAGCACCATGAACCTACCACAAGTTTAATTCTCATCAACTTAAATATGCCCTGACTCCTTAACTGGATGAAGGTATTAGAAACGTAGGCTACTCGAAGGATCTCAGCAACGTGATTCATTCCACATACACGCTCTATGGTGACTTTATTAGTGTACCTTAACTACTTCAGATATCAGCAACAACAATAGAGTCACATTAGAAACAGGTTGATAGTAGACGGAGGTGACACTTGGTGATTAGCATAGGTCGTGGTGGATTATTACACCCCAAGGATTCTCCTAATTAGTCTGTTTGCTTCTGCTTGTAATGGAGCCAGTGGGGGTGTAACTACATATGCTTGTACCAGATATCTACTTCCGAGCAACATTTAAATAATATTTTTAGGCTCCACAGGTTTCTTTTAAAATATTGGCCTGATCTGAATGTTGTCATTTAAGTTCACTTACTCGCAGGAAAGAGCTAAAAACAAGTCTATGCTTAAAGTCAACGTCCATGTAAATGATAAACGCAACACAGTAAAGAACACTAGGATTTGCCCACATATGCTTGGTTTAATTGGCCCTAAGATTCTGAAGACCAGAGAGGCAGGCTGACAGGTCAGGTTGGCCCATATGTGGTGACCTAAATAAGATTAGCTACTGCCACATGAGATATGAACATAGCATCAAAGCAGAAAGTACAGATGTCCTGCTTCACGAGGTTGTGTACATGCATTAAAAATACTGGAACAACATGCAACCATTCCTCCCTCCCTTGATGCATTTTTTTTAATTGGTACGTTTATCACAGACATTCCCATAGCCAATAGCTCGAGATGCATTCTTTTTTACTCGATTTACCACTGATTTATCAATACCCTTGTATGTAAGGATCTTTGTCAGCTTAACTCTGTCAGAGGTGGATTTTGGGTCCAAAAAGAATGAATGAACCAACCAGCTTCCAGATATATTTTGGGAAGGTGCAGACCATTGTCGAAAGACACATTCTGTTCCAATAGATAAATGGCCCCTTCCATCTATACCCCTTTTTCTCCATAATCCTGCTCAAAGAGACAGCTGGGCACAGTTGAATCCTTTCTGGTGAAATTAAAAGCATTAAAGCACATTATTGTCAGAACCCCCAAAATAGCTGTGAAAATCTTTTTTTTTTTTTTTCTCTTTTTTAAAGGAATTTATGGGTTTTCTGCTAAAGTCCACTGCTAACTAATGTACTGGAAAGCCTCTGGAATTCCTTTTACAACAGTTCACTTGATGTAATGTTATGGTTACCATCCATATCATATACAAACAGTAATATTTGCTATTTGGTGAGCCACATAACGTCAACGCTTCCCTCTCATGCACCGTTTATGACCTCTCACATGTTGCCCCAGATAATATCGTAGATGACGCTATCCATAACTTTGCTGGAGATGCTTCTGAACCTCAAAGGGTTCACCTAGCCTTTCATCCAACGTTTAGGGCTGGTCACACAGAGTAACACTGACACCTGGAGTCTATTCACTTCATAAAAAGCGTGCTTTTTATGTTATTTTTATCATCCCCATGTTTATGATTGTCATGTACTGTGGATACGGCATGCAGGTGTTAGTCTGGGATACGCTGGCCCTTCATGAACAAAAGCAATCCTTCTAGATTTTTAATTTGGGCTTGCCAGTAAAGGTTCCTTTGAGAGAAACGATGCAACTTATGATTCTCTTTAAGAGTTTTCGGACTTCCACCAGGTAGTGATTTAAAAGAAAAAAGGTTGTGAACATCAATATGAATAATTCTCTTGGAGATGGTTTGAGCTGATAGACCTCTTCCATGCAAATGTGCCCGGTGCAATAAACTATGAATTAATTGCATTTTCATATCTTATTGATCTAGGGTAAGATATGAAGAAAGTGAAACGAGGGTAATTGTAAGTTAAATTGTGACATTTGTTACAAAACCTATAAACATATAGATTAAGAAATGAAACGAGGTGGAAATAAATCCTATAATTAGTGTATTATCCAGGAAGTATATTGATTTAATACATCAAATTTAAGCATTGGTTTGTATTACAACAGTTTATTTTGGCTTGATGGTTTGAAAAATAATTGCTTTTTGTGTCGTGGGCAATTTCTGTAATCCTACAGTGTTTGCATTCAAGTGAAATTAATTTAAATGTACTCCATGTTAATGCACAAAGGAAACAAAAATACCTTAGAACAGTTTCCAAAGGTGATCTTGCCTCAAAAGAAAAGAACAAAAACTGTCCCAGACAGTACACTTTGCGTTATAACACTTGAAACAATATTTAATCGCCAGTATTGACATTTAATAAACACAGATAAAAAATACGAGTTTACATGATTTAGACATAAGGTATTCTGTTTTCATTTGGCAAACAAAAAACATAGAGAAAGCAAAGCAATCAACACGTTCTACTGCTTAGTACTATCTCGTCTTCCATCCTTCCATCTCGGGCTCTAAGTCTAGCCCAGTTTTTTCTTAGATTTGGACATAGTTTAAGATTTGGAGAGCTTGTCGCCCACCCGCTGTGATTCTGGAAGCAAGAAAATTATTTCTGGTCCACCATGCTGGCTTGGCAGACCAGTCAATACTCTTTGGTTTTCCGAGACAAACCCTAAAGCAGGAAGAGGAGTTTCAACAGGGTTATAGATCGCCCTCAAAATATATATTCGTTCTGGAAAAATTAGAACTTACTAGTCCTAAGAAAGGGAGATGTTTTCTTCAAACAGGTGAAGGACATTTTTTATTTTTTACCTGCCTAAGCCTGATAGAAAAATGCCAGCGAGAGTGACTATAACTTACCACACTGAGCATAGCTGCCAAGGTTTCAGATTGCTATGTGTGGCATTTTCATAATTTCAGTGTAATTATGAGTGACATTTCAACAACTGTGAGTGACACTTTCTTGCGAGCAAAATCAAGCAATGAAGACGAGCGAAACATATAAATATCAGAAGTTACAGCCATCTGAGCAACTAGAAACTTAGAGAAGATCTTAAAACTGCTGCAAAGCACCAGAAATGGAAGGGCACTAACCCACTGCCCTTGTAACCTGATTATACTGTAAAACAAATGTGTTATTTATTCATAGCACCCTCCACCCCCTCGGCTCAGTGCCAGGTGCCATGCCAGATGTTTCACCAGTAACAAAAGGATTTGTGTGACAAAAGCAGTAACTCACAGCTATCCTCATAAAATAGAGTTCTGTGAATAAGCGTGGTTCATGTTCTTTGCAGCAGGCACATTACACCTTAGTTCTAATTTATGATGAGTGAAAACTGCCAGTAAACGCTGAACTCGCTCCACAGGAACATGTTCAGTAGAGTGATCTTAACATTTTATTTGTTGCCTGAATCCTCCTGGACACACAAGGAATCGGGCTCAGACTCACGCCATGACCGGACGCAACCCCTGGGGATACCTCACAACAGGGTACAGCACGTGTTTTGAGGTTAGGAGGTCAGACATTATCTTTCTATAATTTTAATTGGAACCAGATGGCAGGAGTAATTCCCGGGGGGGGGGAGGGTCCAGGAGGGCGGGCAGGAAATTGATACAATAAATATCCTGCATAATGGTTAAAGTACACAAGCAATTAAGTCACAAGTCAAATTTATAACTGACAAGTGGAAAAAAGGCATGTACTTGGTAGATTGTACGCTATACAATTACCTTTTGACATTACCGGTATTCCAGATCGCTTCCGTTTAGTTGACAGTGTGTTATAGATGTTGCCACAATAGGGTAGTACATGACTTTTTTTTTCTTTCCCATCTTTTTTCACTTACTCTTTCATAGTAAACTACGATCTTGCTTTGAAATGTATGCAGCACTAGTCAGGAATTGGGCACATCTGCTGTTTTTTCAGGGCCATAAAGTCATTGTCCGCTGCTATAGTGCAGCTGAAGCACCGCGTTTGTGGTAACTACAAACTACCTGTTTTAGTTCACCCAGGCTCAGCGCGCACAGGTGCTCAAAGCACTAAAATTTGTGATAATGCATTGTAATGCTGTGATGCAGACCACCACACTAAAATGCGTTAATATAACTCTTATGCATGGTACTTGCAAGGGCTGACTAAGCCCTCATTAAGAGTCGGGTGAAGCAGTATGGTGTTACGCCTGATTATGAATGCTCAGTATTTTCACACCTGGTTTCCCTTGTCTTCATCACTACTCCCATTTATATTGCCTGGAAAAAAAAGCCAGTAAAATTGCTTTGGACTTTGGCTACAACAGTATTAAGCACCGAGCCCCTGACCCACCCTACTTTTTTCTATTTGGCAATGGGGGGGGGGGGGAGGCGCATGCCAGAACACTGGGTGTCCTTGGTCCAATTCCCTCTCCTATCCTCCCCAAGCCCCTTCCTCCACCCATGCCCTTAATGGCAGCGCCGGTTCCTCTTTAGCACCTGTATAGAGAACGTGGTAAATGTGACTTAAACACCACTGGGCAGGGAATTTCATTTGGTTTTACATCCCGTAAAAATTGGTCCAGACAGCAGGTATTCCTCTTTCCATGGGTTTTCCTCACAATTGCGCAGTACTGATGGGATGTTACCACGTGGTACAGCTATTTGCAGTGGCAGAGCTTGAACCCTGTCAATGCAACTTGTAATGAGGGCCTAAATAGTGCGGCCACTACAAAACCATTCTTACTGGCATCTGTGAGGCCACCTGGATGTTTCTTTGTTTTTGGAAGCATGAGATACTCCTTAACCTCAAGTGAGGCAGGTGAACCGGGGTTACATGGATTAAACAAATTTCAACATTTGACTGATGTCCAATTACCACCTAATTGTCTTACGATAGTCCTTTAGCAAAGCTGTCTCTGTGAAAGCTTTCTTACCCCTACTTACAATTCTCAAGGCATCTTCCTAGAAGCTCTCAACACAGGTCAGATTCTCCCACTCCTAAAGAAATGTACTATAGACCATGCCCTTATCAACTGTCAGCCCGTCACTCACCTACAATTCATTGGCAAGATGATTGAAAAATAAGTCTCTGTTCAGTTTCAGGATGACACTAATGCTAATCATCTTCTGTATGACTACCAGTTTCGCTTCAGAACTTGTTGCAGCAAGTAGTCTGCAAACTTACGTATTGTAGACAGTGCTCTCTTGATCACAGATGAATCAGACCCCTACTTCTTGATACTGCTGGACCTTTTAGCTGCCTTCGACATAGTTGACCATTCCACCCTCATATGTACCCTCAAATCTGATTCACTGGCAGGGTCCTTCACTAGTAATTCTCTTACTTTTCAGACTGACACCAGTTTGTTCACAGGTGCACCTTCAGGTCACAAAACATACAGATCGCCTGTGGAATCTCTCAGATTTCCATACTGTCTCCTAACATCTTCAGTCTTTAACTGGAGCCGCCTGATGCGCTACTCACAGATAAGTGACAAAGTTCACCCATACTCTGATGATACACAACTCTTCTTGAAAGTCCCAAGCCCCTCAAGCACTGCTAGCACATCATTCAGACCTTGACGTCCAGCACCTACTTGAAGTTGAACCCACCCAAGACAGAATTCCGGTTGTTTGACAAGGGCAACAAACAAAACACAGTACAAATTTGTCTTTGTGTCCTAAACCTTGACAGCTTTGAACCTCAACCCCTGAGGGCCAAGTCACTTGTATTCATCCTGAAGACTAACCTCACCCCCAAGGATAGCATTGCCCAAAAAAATGCAAAGATGACCTGGTACCATTATTCCTTCAGAAAGTAACTGCTGTTTAAGCCTTCTTACTCCTACATTTGGAAATTGTCAGTGCCCCACTTCATAGTATCCCAGCTCTACATTGGTACCTTGGTGGGGGGGGGGGGGGGGGGAGAGATCCTACATGCCGAAGTGTGTCTAATCCAGGGCCTTAAGAGAAATGATTACATCACTCCCACCCTGATGAAAATCTATTAGCTCCCCTTGCAGACTTGCACCACTTTGAAATTACATTGAATGATCACTCCATAACTCCGCTTCCTCTTCTATTAAACAATTACTTTATGCTTGTTTTTGACCATGTATAGTTTTCTGCTGCCTTTTGGCTAGGTTTGGGCTATAGAAAGACCATCAACATGCATACTTGAAATTTACCAATGTCTATGGCTTTATTAGTTCAGGTTCTAATGAAAACTTAGGGAACAGTAGACACATACGGATTCTATACCCTGGAGGTCCCTCATCTTTTCTCATCCAGTACAGTCCCTTCAGTTTTCATGGAGTTAGATGATCTTTTTAAGACTGTAATATATATTTTGTAGGTGATCTATTATCCTGTTGAAACTTCTCTCGCTGCTTTTGGATTTGTTTTGGAAAACAAGCGCTGACTGGTTTGTAAAGCCAGAAGTAATTCTAGTCCTCCCCCACCGCCTCCCCCATCCCCCAAAAAAGTGGCTTTCAGGATGGCAGTTTGAGTGAAAAAACACCAACAAAGCGAGTAACTGTAGGTATGATGGACCATCCATGGATGAGAAGGTTAAGGCAATGCTTCCACTCCCCCTTCGTGTGTACATAGTGAAATTTGGCTCTTAAGTGGACTAAAGTGAAAGTGTTATCTCCCTCTTTTATATACATATGCTGAACTTCTCCTTAAGTTTGACTTTGTTCATAAAACTGTAAGGTAAGCAATACTTCTCACAGTTTTTTTTTTTCCTTGTATTTTTTTATAAACAAGTTTTTATTGAGTTTTTGGAAGTAACATTGTTGGCACAGACAATTTTGAGGGCGAACACTACATAATACGCATGCCATGCAAGTGTGGCACGAACCCCAATTAGTGACATCAATTAAGCAATACCAAGTTATACAGTCCTCCCATGTCAAAGCAAGGGATATTCAAGGGATCTGGCCTAACCGTTTCCCCCACACCCGTCTGTTTACGGGGGCACCCCTGGGCTTCGTCAACCAGTTGTTCCTGTCTCGCACACCGTCCACTCCCTGGTGTCATTTCGAGAGGGCAGGGGGCAGCAGGTGAATTCCAGCTACTTGCAGTGTCCCTTTTTGTCCACTACCAGGGTGGTACCCAGGAAGGTACAGTCAGCTGGGTGTTTCCCAATCCCTCCAGCGCAAATAACAGGATCACTAAGGGAGACAGTGGGACCTCGTGCTCTAAAATCTCAGTAAGTTCAGTAGTTCTCGCCATCCAGTACTTTTGGATTTGGGGCCCGACTCAGGAGTTGCTGCACACCTTGGACACGCAGAGTTAGGCAGGAGTCCTGTGTGATATAGCCTAGCTGGCAAAAGGTATGACCCATACAGATAATATATTTGTATTAGTTGCAGCCGAGAAGACATGGTGATAAGTCTAAAGGTAATCAGGGTGTTATGCCAATTATCTTCATTTATCGGGCCCGTCCACTGTTCCCATCTGGTCCTAATAGCGGTCAATTCCCCTGATGTATTAATAACCAGAGTCTTATATATTTGGGATCCCCACCCTTCCCCAATGCCCCCATCAGAAGTTTGGCTTCAAGCAGGCTGTATTCCGGCAGTGAGCAGGTAAGGAGTTGCTGGTAGAACTGGATGTGCGAAAGTTCGTAGTCTGTAGGGAGGTTTTGAAAGAACTGCATATGCGACCCCATCCATACATCTCCAAGATGAGATATGCCCAGCAGATCCTTCCTTTCAAATCCCTGTAGGTTTGTCGTTTCATGTAGCCACGTACCATGCCAGAGTGGTGTAAGTTGTGTAAGGGTGTGTGCCCAGTACGTGTGTCTCAGAGCCACCTTCCAGGCTAGGAAGACCATCCTAATCACTGGGACCATATCATTGGGAAGGGGGCGGCTGTAGAAAAGATCTAAGATATGGGGGATTGACAGTAGAGCGAGTTCGAGACACTATGCCGGATCTGACCTTCCCTCATAAACCAGTCATGTATCACAATAAGTTGTGAGGCCAAATACTAACAAAATGGATTGGACATGCCCAGTTCTCCATCATAAGTGCCTCATTGGCAATAGTGAAGGTCTATGCGATGCTGGGATCCAGGCCAGAGGAATGGTAAAGCTGATTTGTCTAAGGTTAAGAACCAGGTTCGGGCCAGAGAGATTGGGGTGTTTTGAAACACGTAGAGGAAATACGTCAGAACAATCGTCTTGTACGGTGCTATTCGTCCTAGGATGTTGAGGGGGAGAGTCCGGTATTGCGCTAAAGACCTGTCTTTTAAGGGATTTCATTTTGTCTTCTATCATGGATAGCCAAGATGTTGCATTGCGCAGGTCTTGCCGCAACAGCACCATGTCCACTCGGCCCTTGCAGATTTTGTATTCTACCGCTGCTTTGGAGGTTTGTATTACTTGAAGAATCATGGCGAGATCTCCTAATGGCAACACAATTTTACTCGTTGCAGCCCCTCCCTGCAGCCCTGTGGCAGGGCCGATAGTAAATTGCTCCATGCGAGTTTGAGTGGATGAAGATCTGGAGGCTTTGTCTTTCCCAATGATTAGAGGTATGTAACCGGCAGTCCCCAGAAATCTCAGGAATTAGCCTGCTTGTTACCAGATGCAGCTTCACAGACCGCTGAGTTGGAACGCCAGAATGGTGTTGGATCGAAGTCTGTGGTCCCAGTGAGGCGGGGTCTGGATCAGGGCCCCCAGAGATCTCCCCTCAGTGCATCAATGGGGCAGCCTCCAAGTGGGTCTAACAGGGAGCAGGTGCTGCTGCTGGGTAGAGAAAGAGGGAATTCAAGAAGGGACCAGTAGATAGGGCACAGGATTGCTCTTAGCCAGGGGCACAAGCACATACCTCAGCTCAGCCCCGCTGGATATGAACAACAGCATAGGACCCAGATCAGGGTGAGGGTTCAGGGTAGCAGTCCTTCACTCGCCAGCCTCACTGTTGCACTGATTTTAAATAGGTGAATCTATAGCCATCCCACAGGTTCACCGTAATGTTTGTCACTTGGCCCTACACGCCCGAGAGCATGGCCCTGTCAAAGTGGGATGGGGGAGCTCAGACCTGCTTCTCAATCAGGACCTCTCTGGCTTGTGGGCCGAGAGAAGATCTCCATGGAAGGCTCCCCCTTCTCATGGATCGCAGTTGCTAGTTTCTCTTCAAGGCCTGTGGCAGCCGCCTCTTTGTGTCCCCCATTACATCACCGCCATTGCAGGGGGTCTAGGCAGCAACGTGAGGGGCCATGAAAGGGAGCACCAGGAGGAAGGTTTGCAGCGCGAGTCTCTCACTCCCGGGGACTAGCCACGTGCTCCACTGCCACCTGCTGCAGTCTTCACTATTCTCCAGCTGCGGGGATTCAGGTTCCTGTGGTAGCTGGCAGTGTATTCAGGTAGGCGGGAACAGCATGGCCGGGGAGAGGAGGGGACAACGCCTACGCACATGTTTTCGGCCCCTCCATCCCACTACATAAGGAGGAGCCGAGCAGGGGCGGACGGGTTTTCATCTGCTCATCGGTGAGCACCTGCCAGCTCACCTCAGGGTTAGCCAGGCCTTCTCTCCACGCTGGCCGATCGCGTGGTCGCAGTCACTCAGCTCACAGGCACCAGGGGCCCTACTCAGTACTCGCCAGAAGCACAGTCAGGGCTTTGCTGTTGGCACAGGTTCAGTTGTATTTAATATTCTACCTCCCAGGGCGGCAGGAATCCTTGTGTGGGACTGGCAGTGGTTGGATAGTTCAGTACAGGCTTCCTTGTCGCCATTTTGAGCGGGCGGCCCCCGGTTGCCAGGACAGCCCTGGAGATCGCTGTGGTCATTTTAGGCGGGAAATAAGTGGCTTTCGAAGCAGGACCCTGATTGCTGGTCTGGGGCTGCACTGTTGAGAGATGATTGCTGAGGATTTCAAAGTGGATGATGTAGGGGTCAGAAGCATTCTTAGAGTGCGACCGCCATCTTGATGTTCAAGCCCCACCCCCACGTTCCACAGTTAAGATATTTTTAATTGATAACAACCAATGTCCATCTTCTACTGGTGGCTAAATTCCAAAGTAACTCCGTAATGTATTAAATCTGTTTTTCTTGACTTATTTTAAACAGACTTTCACCCAGCCAGTCGCACCACGTTGATTTTGGTCACAGCATTTAATTATCTATATCAGTCATAATTGCCATGTGTGCCCTGCTCTTCAAAGATCCCTAAGTGCGAATAGACTCTGTCAATCATGCCCTCATCATTGTAGTTTCAATGCTGAAGTTGTCTTTGCTTGCTCTTACATTTCTCTCCTGACAGTTCTGTTCCTTTCTGGTAGGTGTCCTCGATTATCCTTTGTCTACATAACTGTTCTTGTAATGTTATTACAGCAGCACCACCTATAAGTTTGGAAAATCAGTGCTTGGCGTGAAAGGAGATATGGAACGATTTTGTGTGTGGTTTTAAAGAGGTGGCTGTGGTATTATGGATAAAGATTTGTACAGTGGGTCTAAAAATCAAAAGGGATGGGAGACCAGACAGCCTTTAAATAGAGATGTGATGCTTAATAGTAAGTCATCAGCAGAAGGATAAGACTAATTTAACCTTCAAGAATGAATTGAAATGACGAAAGAGCTGACCTTCCTGAAAAAAGTTGTTTTAATAGCAGGAGAATCTGTTAGTAGTTTGCACAACTTCTATGTGTGCCTTCCTGTACTTCTGAAATACTACCTTTAATTAGTCCACATTTACGCATAATATTGTAATGGACAAAGGCAAGTAAGCCCACTTATAAAATTATCTTTATTTTTATTATTATTTTAGGCACAGGTTTGTCAAGCTTTGGAGGAGAAGGGGACTGCAAACCTAAGAGCAGATTCGGTGAGTACCCGCATGAACCAATTGACATTCCTTTTCAAATACGCGTATGGTACAGTGAGTTGGAAGCATGTGCCCCGCATTCATACGCTATCTCCACGGAAGAGCTTCCAAGCGTTTGCATCTAAATGAGCACGTGCCATGCTCCCAGGCCCGCGCGCGCAGGCGTAACAGTACGGCCCGTGTGGTGCGCAGGGAGACATTGCTCCTCACCCACCTACTCAGCCCGTGATTCACAGCCCCTGGTCGCAGAGCTTGAGCTTTCCATCATTATGCCTTTTGTTTGTCACCTCTTAGAAGATGGGAGCTTTATTTCATAATTTATAGGATGTTTCTCGCAGCCTGTTGTCCTGGCCTTCATGTACCACTAGCGGGAGGATGGCAGATAAAATGACAAATGAGGCTTATAAGCTTTCAATTTTTTTGTATTCATGCGTTGAATGCTCTCCCTTCTTTACATATAATTGTCATTGTACAGCTCGGCTTTTGAAAAATCTGCTGTGTGGTACGCCAGGCTGACTGCACACCATTTATAGCGGAGGGTAAGGAGACGCGTGCAGATATATTTTGTCGTATTTCGGCGGAATGTCAGTTTCTACACTTCTAGAGCTGCATAAACTGAACACTACTAGCCATCTATGATAACATTTTTATCTGTCAAAGAGAAATGTGTTTTTTCAGTCCGAGTACAAATATATAACAGAGTGTCTAATTTTGACTCCATAAAGAGTGAAAATTGAACCTATACTTAGGAGAAGAGGGTTTTTGCACGTTATGGGTGACTGCATGCATTTGTGTTTGATGCAGGAAATGTTTTTGGAAATCAGAAGTAAAAATTGGCCCGACTGACCATACAACAGGCTCAAAAACAGCCACAAAGTCAGGCCACACACTGATCTGTAGTCCAGCTTCCCTGGTGCTGTCTGTGATTGCCTTATAGGCCTGCCTAACCATGCACCAAAGTTAAAATAGCTTTCTTATATGAGACTGCAAAGAGACCCATTAGATGCAGAAAGCATGTCCGAACGTTCTTTTGGATTATTTGGCAAGAGAGAAACATTTTGACTAAACTTAATGTACATGGCAAGAAACATGGTAGAAAATGTGAAATACAGTCTGGGTGGTGTCCCATACATTGTTTTTATTATCTGCAGGACAGGTGACAATATAGGGACTAGGCAAACATAAGCAACCAGGCTGTACAACTTAGTCTATGTACATATCTACATAATTATAGCAGGGGCTTCTGGCGGGGGTGGGGGAGCTAGGTGTGCTCTGATGAGTTGTTGAGCACAGGGTTCAAGCATGAATAAGTACCTATTTAAGGGAGTGTTGAAATCGAAAAGAGAAGAAACCGAGTACAGTACACATGGGAATTAATTCCAGTTGTATCAACCAGGAAATTGAAAAGATCGAAATTTGAAATCAGCACAAAGAGGTTTGGGACGGCAGGAAGATTTAGAAGAGCTGAGTGAAGATTACGAAAAGGCATATACTTTGTTACTATTTGAGATGGGTACTTGGTGAATAGGTCATTGAGAGCTTTAAAAAACAAAATTCGCAATTAGAAGCAATATTTGTTGCAGAAACTAGCCGTTTTGTAGACAATAGCATGGTGTTTGAGTGTGATTAGGTAAGTTATAAGGGGTTTACCTAAGAACACCTATCTGCAAACAGCAGTTTACCTAAGAACTCTTAAAGTGTCACACAAAAACACTTTCATAACCGCATTAATCAGTTTATATAAAAACTGTTAATGCTACTAAAAGCAGGTCACATATGAACAGCTTGGCTTAAAGGATTAGGTAAGAACAGCTTCTTGACTGTATCAGAGCAGTGAACATAAGAATAATTTAAGATGTGTTCCCTCATCGTAACGATCACATTTCATTTTAAAAGCAAAAAAAAGACATAGCAACAGAACATATTTTCGGGAGGGCAGGCTTACCATGCAATACTATGTAATCGAACACTGATAGTTTAATCATTTTAATAGTCAATGTATGAGAACGTCCGTCCGCACCAAATACGGGCAGTTTTTGTTAAGTTAGGGTGAGGTCGAGGTGGCTTTCAGTAGAATATGTTCTGCTTTTAGACTATTCCTTCATATTGAAATCCTCGAAGGCTGTTGCAGTGGTACAACTTGCTCATATCAACTGCAAAGAGGAATGTATTGGGTGTGCAGATGTGGGGATGCATTTTTTATATATGATTTGGTATCTCGCAGCAGTACCTGAGGGAGTGAGGTTAGATTCTATGGTCATCGTACTCTGAAAAACATGGCAAGGTTTCTAGTCGAAGGTGTGAGGTGAGTGTGGAAGGGGGAAACGGAATGAGAATTAGCAAGTGTGAGGTTTCTGACTTAGCTCAGGAGTACATTATTGCTGCCTTTGAGAAGTCTAGAATAGGTGACACATGGCTGTCAGGCAGTTGGATACTTGAAAGTACATTTCAGGATCAGTATTGAGAAGGAGAAAAAATGTTGTGTATCTTCTGCATGTAGGTGATATAAGCCAAATTATCAAATTATGAGATGCCTCCTCCAAGGCATACTGTGTAAAAACAAAGAAAAAAGAAAAGAGGACTAGGAACCAAGCTTTGAAGAGCACCAACTGGTAGAAGAGAAGGGCTAGAGATTGTAAACATTATGAGACAGAAAATAGATTGATCAGAAACAGAGGAGGAACATCAGTTGATTCCTCTGTTAGAGCATTGAGAATAGAAAAGAGAGTAATTTAGCTGGCACTTTCTAAAATGCCAAGTGGTCAAGGAGTATTACGAAGGATGATAATTTCTTATAGATGACTGTTTCTTATAGTGGGTGGGAGTAATGATATTAGATCCAAGTGGAATTTCAGTGGGGTATAGAGTTCTAATGACAATTGGAAGAGGTTAAACTGGTTATGGGAAGTAAGAAACCCATTGAGGCGGTCAAAGATTAAACTTTTCAAGATTTTGGAAAAGTGGAGTTGTGAAATAGAACAGCAGCATGCAGATTTCCATGGATCTGCAGAGGATTTCTTGAGTTAAGTGTAGGACATAAGCTGATTTTAAGCATCAAGAGTAAGAGACAGAATTCTCACAGGCGATCCAGGCAAGTACTTAGCTTGTTATATCCCGTTTGGACTATACCAATGGAATGTACCACAGATTATAAACCTCAACTATAAGAAGCTGTTCTTAACATGTGTTGGACCTGGCTCTTTTTGCTGGGTCATCCCCAAACTTTTTGCCTTCCTCCTATTTTTCTGACCTCTTTTTGTTGTCTCTAAGACTCTGAGCACTTTATCATTGCTGATCAGTGCTAAAGTCAATGTGCTCTCCCCTCTAAACTTGGTATGAATGGCTTCCAAATGATTGGTACATTTAATTAACCTGTAACTCCCTTGTACAGTGGTAACGCTTATACCCAGGCCCTGTAAATTAAATGCTACTAGAGAGCCTGCAGCACAGCTTGCGCCACCCACAGAAGTAGCCTTTCAAACCTGTTCCGAGGCCTCCCTCTACAGAGCCTCTGTGCGCAGTTTACTGCCACCCTGAATTGGCACGTCAAACTACTTGCCAAGAGCTAAACTCCCTTTTTTAATACACCCTAAGCCACCCCTAAGCCTATGGGCAGGCTGCTGGGTTTGTACAGGGTAGGACATAGGTCTTCATGTACTACATATTCTGGTAGTGATAGCCTATTTAGTTTCTTACTACTTTGAGCACTGCTCCTCTCATAAGAGTGCATTGGAAATGCCCTGACATATGTCTAAGTGGTATCTTCTGATCTATGAGGAATAGCGTGGGCATTTTTAGTATGTTTGGAATGGTAGTGAGTAATACTCCTTACTGTTGTAGGTGGATTTGTTTTGTTTCCGTTATAGAAATGCCACTTTTAGAACGTGAGCGTTTCTCTGTGCTTATGACTCTGGTGTTTTGTAGCTTGATTCCAATCCATGTCTGGGGCAGAGTGGCAGCTGGGCTTTGTGCATAATTCTCAGACAGCCATTACACAGGGAGGTTGGAGGTGTAACATGATTGCATCTGCATACTGAATGGTCTTCCTGGCCTGGGAGAGGGAGAGGTGGGTGCACTTACATTTGTATAGGTGACCTGCCATCACACAAAGGGCTTGTTTACCTCCTACTGATGTCTGGAAACAGGGCTGGGTTGAAAGGGTGCTGTGTGATGTGCTCGACTTGAAAGGACTTCTTTGAAGTTACCCCCCTGAACAAAGGCATTTTTGAATATAAGTAGAAGGAGCTTGCTCCCTGATTTTGAGAGCACTCTTGGAACTGGGACTGCTCCGCTGTTGAAAGGACTCCTGACTGTGCAAAAGGACTCATCTGGACTGCTCTTCCATGGTTCCCCTCCCCCCCCCACTACTGCTGAGTGGCATAAAAGTTTCCTGGGATTGCTTTTCTGCTTGTTGCCCTGCAGCCAGCTGGTCCCCTCGTTCTGGTCTAGTTGTACCCTGATGTGAGACAGTCAGAAGGAACCGCCATCATTTGCCCTGTTGGCGCAGGCCTGCCTGTCCCTGTTGTGCCCCCCTTTTTGCCTTCTAAGGAGCACAGCGCAGAGAGAGCGTTCTTACTGCATCTTGGACTTTTTCCCACCACTAGTGCATGGTGAGCGCTGTACAGTGGGACTCTGCTGATGTTCCTACAGTGCATGGTGAACTCTATTGTATGTACACCCTTTGCATCCGCAACTGTGTGTGTCCAGAGCTTTAGAGACCGCTCGTGGAAAGCGTTGTTCACCACTTCTGGGGATTTCCTACATCACCTGGTGAGCGCTTTAATCTTTCTGAATCGAGCATGCTGTGAGGAGACACTGAAGGGACCAGCGCATGTTCAGCGCTTTCGGGCCAGAGTGGGCTCTACACCTTTGCTTTGGTGTGAGGGTTTTGACCTCCCTTTCCTGCCCGAGCGCAGCACCTCACTCCACCTGACTCAAAGCGCTTGTGGAACACCCTATGTGGCCAGCACAGCACAAGTGAAGCCCTCCCCACAGCTGCGTTGCCACAGCATCCCAGCTTTCTTCCTAGATGCGGCTACGAGGAAGGCACCGCCCCATCATGGGAGCTCCCGCGGGCTTCAC
Organism: Pleurodeles waltl; assembly: GCF_031143425.1. Lineage (NCBI taxonomy): Eukaryota > Metazoa > Chordata > Amphibia > Caudata > Salamandridae > Pleurodeles > Pleurodeles waltl. Next base: position 116,942,461 of record NC_090449.1, on the reverse strand, counting down.
AGTTCACCCTGTCCCCTGACAGGCATTAAGGAGAGTGGGGCCGGAAAGGAGGAACCACCCTGCCTGCTGGAGAAGAGAGGAGAACAGGATAATAGACCTTGGAGGTCCTGGTGGCATCTCCAGTCCAAGTGCAAGACGGTTGTACTGCTATCCAAAGAACGAGGGGGACCTACACCTGATGTTCTTGTTGAGGGCATTTTGATTGTCAGGACTTGAGGGTGTTCCATATGTTTCTACCTCTGCATGTTAGCCTTGCATGTTACTTAAGGTCTCTTAAAACCTGGATTAGCAAGTGAGGCTGCATTATATACCTCAAGTGTGTATTATGACCCTGAGTAATGTTTGGGTGGTATAATAATATTGCCTATCCAGATAATATGTTGGGTGGGAGGATTTACCAATGACCTATGCAGAGGGAGGGTAACATTCTATGACACCTGCAGAAATGGAAATGTTTAATTTTATGTGCATACGTGATGATGTCTTGGCAATTCTGATAATATGTTTATTCTGACGTGCATTTTTAGTGCCTGACGTGTCAGATGGGAATGTTACATTTTATGTGCATTCATGATGGTGTCTTGACATTACTGATAATATGTTTATTCTAACATGTTCATTTTTCATGATGATGACCCGATTACTGCTTTTGTTGCAGAGAAGTAGTAACCTATGTGTTCACCTGACTACTGCTTGCTTTTGCAGAGTACTGTTAACCTTTGTGATGTCCTGACAATTGCTTGTGTAGCAGGGTATTACTGATACATGTCGTGTTTTGTCTAATGATTTATGTGCAATACAGTTTATTTTTATATAACTTGTTATAGTGTTTCCTTTGTGGTGTATTTATTGTGTCACTAGTGTCGCTTTACACATTGCCTCTGGGATAAGCCTGACTGCTAGTGCCAAGCCATCAAGGGGGTTATCTTTGGCGTGTAACTCTCTTGCCCTGACTAGGGTGGTGGTCCCTGCCTGCCTGAGGTGCCTACCCTAACCCACCAGGAACTCAATTTCTAACAATGTGAACCTCCTAAAAGGTCAATCTTTAGCAGTATAGCAGCTTCTACTTGTAAAGCTAAACAAGCACCTGTCACCTGTTTCAAAGGCCCTCCTTGCATAAATATATTTATATATAGTTAGGTGAATGTCAGAAAGGTACAGGTTATAGTTGGCAGAGCTACTATAACTTGCCCTCCCACCACTGACTGATTATGAACTCACATATTGCATCACTCGTAATATGTTCTCTGACATTATTTATGACATTGCTGATGACATCTCAGATGACATCATCCACACTTCTTTTGTACAAATCACTGTATAGACTAGTATGGCATTAGAGGTCTCGTAGTAAGTACAAAATAGCTTAGAATAATATGAAGCATCATTAATGCCACTCGGATAGAAGACCCTTATGTGTAGCAAGCATGTGTTATGTGCAATATTGACCTTATACCATAACTTAATGATTAGCCTAGTTCACATTACCAGTCAACCACCGACAGATCCCTACTATACATGGTGTTCATTCTGTATACAGCTGTTGAGAGAAAACCAAGTTCCTCCAGATACTCAACTTCTGTTTCCTAACTAACTCCCTACTACGGACAGCCTTTATATCAAACCCTCCAGTCATCGAACCTACAGTTACAAGAGTAGGCTCTTCAAACAACATTTACTCTATGGAGAGTTTATTCTGAATCACACTGTTTGCACAGTGAAACTCTCATGAGAAATAAACCACAGAGTATTAAAAAGTTTTAAAGTATCTACAAAGAACAGTGTACACTGTATGCAACCCTTGTCAAATAAGGCACTATTCTTTTGAAATAACCAAGGTCTGAAAGTGCTAACGATTATACTATCTGCAGCTTTCATACTGTGGTGACCAATTTAAAGGTACCTGCCATTCTGCTGAAGCCAAAGAAACATCTGTAAATAGGTTAGTACCAGGTGCACAGAGTCTTCTATGTTATGTAGAAATTGGCATTCTGAGGCAATTCTGCCTTCTATCTCAAGGCTGCTTATAATACTCAGTATCTACTGTGTAGAATCTTTGCCCTGATGGAAACGTTTTCTGCAGAACCAAAAAAACAGGCTGTAACATACACAACACAAGTTGACAACTCTCATTTACACCCTGAGTTACTCTTCAGTATAAATATTTATAATGTGTTCATTATCTCCATACACTTATGAAGCATCAAGTGCAAATGCATTTTGTAAATACCCACTAGCTTGACACAGGCAGAACATAATTAGGTAAAGAAATAATATGGTAGCTAGCCATCACTATGTAAACTATAAAGTAAACTAGCACACTTATTGAATGATGTCATCAGGGATGTGATATAAATGATGTCATAGAACATTTCATCAGTGATAGAATACGTGAGTTCATAAGCATCGCATAGGGAATGCAAGTTTTAGTTAGCTCTGCTAACTATAACTGGTGAATTTGTGCGTTGTTTTAGTTCAAAACATTAATGTTCTCACTGACAAATATATTTTCCATGGTTGTTTTTACTTTTGCTTTAACTTTTCAATCATTTTTGTATAATGCTATATTATGGGGTTTGTTTCCCAAATCACCACCTGATTTGCCAGTTGTCGTTTCTTTCACAAACTGGTCCTTTGGAGGATGCCTTGGTTTCCACCCCAGCCTTTTCTTACCTTGTCCCCTCTGCATGCCTCTGTGCATTCCGGTCCTTGTTACCTTGACGCTAAGCTGTCTTGGCGGGAAGGATTTGAAGCGGCTGCTTCTGAGCCCATCGCCCGACAAATCTGGATATTGCTTCTCACTAGTCAGAATTGGAGCCGTTTCTGTCTGCAGCTGTAGGTGAAATGGATTAAACACCTGTCAGGGACTATCATTCAGCACAGTGGGCTGCTGGGCCACGTCTCTGGAAGCGGCAGTGTACAAATGACACTTGTACAGCCATCTGGCTGGGGGCTAATGAAAGTGTGACCTTTGGAGTGCACTACCAGCCTCTTGGATCTGTTTACAGCCATACCATAGCTCTGAGACACAAGGGTGCTTTTGGCAAGGAAAAGGTTCCAGTGAGGAGAAGACATATATCGGCTGGATTCATCAACAGTACCATTTACTGTTCATGGCAAGATTATGTCACTTTGATTAAATAGTCTGTTTAAGTGGATGACTGTTACACGTTTTTAATGTTTGGCTGTTTTGTGGCACTCTTAACTAGACGGCCAAAGTCGAGGTCTGTGACAAAAGCGGGGCTTAGAATATTGCAGTACACTTTGCCCTGTTCACTGGGAGACAGACACTTGGGACCAGACCAGAAGTTCATCTGGTGTTGATTGGAGCTCCAGCTGTGCATTAGTATACAGGTGGTATTCAATGTGCAGCCATTTTTTTATTTTGTCCTCGTAATAGTCCGCATCAGCAATCAAGGATCATATCAACATGTGCCCAAAAGGAAAACAACGCCTCCAATTCGGTCAGTCGACACTGAAGGGCACATGTAACTTCTCCTCTCCCTGCCCTGATCTGTTTAAGCAAGTGTATACATAAGCCAACCAGACTCGCGTGTTTAACCCTATAAAATCAAGGGGACTATAATCATTGGACTATACAAGAGAGAAATTACCACATTTTGGGCATTTTCCCCAAATAGCCCAACAATCATCTATTTTGCTAAGGGGTCCCATATGCTCCAAACTGCAATAATAGTTTATAGATGCCAACCAACCGGAGGCTAAAGGGGATGACGACAAAATCCACTTCAGGCAGATTTGCCGTCCAGCCAGAAGAATGCTTCCAAAACATCAGTTGCTTATAACACCCAGAGAGCTTTGAATCCCATGTTGAACCATGTGCTACTCCAAAAATTATTAAGGGGAGGTTACCTCCACCTCTAAACTTATGACATCTTTAAGTGTTCTTTCTAAGGCAGCCCAAAAGTTACTAAGCTTAGAACAGCTCCAAAACATATGCACATCATTTGCCTTTACCTCCCCGCAGCATGGGCAACTTCTCTTTAACATCCCCAAGGTTGACAGCTTCTCCGTGGACCAATAAACTCTATGCAACGTAAACAAATGTTTTTTCTTCAGCGAAGCCGATCTGGTGGCAGACCAAAGCATAGAGCATGAAGCTTCCCATGTTTTACCAACATCTAAAGCTGGGAGGGCCTCTCCCTATTTCTTCACCGGAAGAGGTAGCATATCATCCGATGCGTCTAATAACGTCTGGTACCAGAATGCAATCCCTTTATAAACCGAAGCTTGAACTAGTTTCTCCTCCCAGATTTTCTTCATGGCACCCTCTTCTTGGAGGGAAGTGACCCAGCTGGCTAACTGATAGTATTTAAGCTATGAAATCCTATATCCCGCTAATTTCTCAAATTTAGACCAGGAGATCAACTTACAGCCCTCCAAAATGAGTCCCCACCTTGCCACACGCCTAACCTTTAACGGAAGTGCCAATTTATCTGTAAGACAATCAGGGGTACCAGGTGAGTCCCATACCGGGGCCAAAAAACTATAATACGTAATCTCTAATGCTTGTCAAACCAACCACCAGACCCTGGCAGCATCCTTAAGTATCTTTAAACGAATCTTTTTAAAGTATTTTGGATGACCAAATTAATACAAAAAATGTTCACCCGCCTTTGATAATTCCTGAGTCAATGTGTCCCAAAATACCATATACTCAGATCTGTCACGTAACAAAGTCTGCACATTCTTCAAATTAAAGGCAAGATAGTATTTATAAAAATCTGGATCCGCAATCCCCCCCTTTTTCTTTTTTTTCTACATAATTTTTTCCATGGAATTTGCACCCCCTTAGATGACCATACAAACAAAGTCAAGTCCCCTTGTAACTTTTTAAACCAACACCCCTTAAATTCTAATGGAATTGCGTTGAACAAAAAAGTAAATTTTGGGAGATTAATCATTTAAAGAATATTAACTCTTCCTATAAGAGACAGGGGGAGACCGGCCCAGGTTCTAAGCAGTCTTCTAGTTTCTGCGCACGCAGGCTTTATCAAAGTTAATCTTAGCCACTTCCTTTAGGCTAGAAGTGACTTGAATCCCCAGATATCTAATCTGTTGCTTGACAAAGGGACTATTGCAGGTAGTATTCCAACACATAATCTCAGTTTTCTCCAGGTTCACAGAGTATTCTGACACCCCAACAAAGTCCTCTAACAGTGTGATTCTGGCAAGAGATTGAATCAAATCACTGGTAAAAAAAATCACGAGATCATCAGCATATAAGGAAACCTTCTTTATCCAGCCCTTACTTTGGAAAGGGAGAATCTGTTTGTCAGCCCTAATTGTTGCAGTCAACGACTCAATATATAGATTAAAAAGGAGAGGGGACAGTGGACAGCCCTGATGAGTTCCTCGCCCAATCCTGAATCTCCGAGATACCTTATCATTAACCAAGATACTAACGGTCAGGCATTTATAAATAGTCTGAGTTGCTCTAACAAATTTTGGCCCAAACTTATACACCTCCAAGACCGGCTGTAAGAAGGACCAGTTAACCCGATCAAAAGCCTTAGCAGCATCAAAGGTAAGAACCGTTAATGGATCCCCTCCTTGAATTGCCATGTCTGCTGCAACTAATAAATCATGGGTAAGTTCATGCAATTGTCTACCCTTGATAAAACCCTTCTGATCTTCATGAATCAAACTGCTAATTGGTTCCTGAAGACTTTTAGACAAAACATAAGTATAGAGTTTGTAATCTGAATTCAACAAAGAGATAGGCCGATATGGTCAGCCGTGTTCCAAACCCCCACTGGGAAGAAGATGACCACTGCAGCAAGAACCAGGCATGTTGAGAGCAGCATCCTCTACTCCTGAGGCCTCAGTAGACGAGAAAATGTGATAGAAATCCTTAGTAGTGAAAGAGAATAAACATATAGTCCTGGGTAACAGTTGGATGAACTGATCTAGTATATATCTGTATTGCATATAGTAGCAGGAGTCATTCTGTGTTCCACAATGAGGTTTAGGAGCGTAAACGCTGAAAAAAACAGGATCTTCAGCGCTATCCAGTATCGCACACAAAGATAACCAAAGGTTTAATGTTAAAAAAATGCCCAACAGTGGATCTGTCCCAGAGAGGAAGGCTGTGTGTCACATGTCTGCATTGTGTGACTGTGCAAGCCCAATTGGTAAGGTTGGAAATACTTTGTTTTTCGGAGGGGTTCTGAATAGGCAGCATATATACTTTGTCTGCTCAGTAATGTATGCAATTGTTATCCTGGTGAAATAATTTGCCAAAGAGGTTTTTAGTTGTTTATTTTTTTGTTGTCATGTTGATTTTTTTCCAACAAATGGGAAGTGGGTTATAAAGATGGAAGTTTGCATGGTCGGCTGGATCTACTGTAGGCGAAGATCTATCCAGTCTTGAGGTGGTCTGGGAAGGTGCCTTGGGATTTGGAGGTGTTTAGAGTGTGACGAAGAGATATGAGGGCTTCTCCTCTCCGAGACTTGATTGAGGAAGGAAGCATGGCATCTCTGTAGGAGTGGTTTGAATGTTGGAGACATCTGTGTGGGAGATTATGTTGAAGGATAACCATTAGTGGTGTGTTTGTTTGGGTATAGGCAGTGGTGAGAACGACGATAACTTGTGGATGTTAAATCTAGGTTTGTTAATTTTCTTTTGAAGAGCTGGTTAACGGACTTGCATTTGTCGGCTGAAAGTGGCATAGTGGGTTCTGGAATGGGGTTTGCAAACTCTTACTTGGCCTTAAATCTGTCTTTGCTTTGAGGAATTTGAGGATCTAATTCAGAGCACTCTTTCTAAAACATTTAATTTGGAAAGCTGTCTATCAAGACTTGCCTCGCGTGACTCCACCATTGAGCTGTTTATACAGATATTGGGTTAATGGTCATAAACAGAGTGTCAATAGAGGCCTATCATACTGTACTTTAATTGTATTTATATAGCACTTACCAACCCTGACAAGGAAGGCACTGAAGCATGTTACTTTGAGTAGCACTCTACCCCGGAACCCAAGGATAGCAGTTAATCTTGTAGTTACTGCGATTAGTCATGACTCTGAAGAAAACAAAATGCATGCATTTACTCCAGTTATTTAGGGATTGATTATATTAATACTATTTAGGTGTGATAATTAGTAGGTTCTATATGGTTTCAGGTTAATGGTGGGTGAAATAGGTAGGCTGGTGAAGATAAACGTTAGTTACAGGGATATGTGTTTAAAGAGTAAAGGTTGTAATCTATGGAAGGAGGTAACAGCCAATTCCAGAATTACAATAGGAAGGGTTAAGGCAGGCAGGCATGAGACTGAGATGAGGCTATGCTTGGAAATATAAGTGTGCAGAGGTTGGAATATAAGAAGAGAGTCACTGGAAAAGAAAGGAGGGAAATCAAGCAGCAATCGGTCAAGGTCAGTTTTTCTTTTAGGGTGTAAGGAATATAGTGGGAGAAGTCTTTCTGAAATAGCAAGCAATTGGAGTATGTGAGCTGTAAAAAGAAACAACATTATATATAGTGCAGCGTATCTGGGACAAACAGGTTAACCCTGTGATTCTTAAGTGTATACATCATTTAAACATTAAAAGCCTTACCCTGCTGTATTCCAAGCCAAGTGCAGCACTTTTAAATTTAGTCTGTCGTATCCCAACCTTGGAATGGAGGGGGTCTCATCTCCCATCCGGTTAAATTAACTCGCTGCTGTGTTTTGCTTCTCTAAACCGTTTTCTGTTCAGTATAGCACTCTAGAGTGGTGCTGAAATGACATAAAACTCTGGCTAAAAGTTGTCCACTGAGCAACTTTGGAGCCCATATGTCAGAGTATCCTGCCAGAGTTATGTCCATCTAGTGATTAAGTGATAGCATTTTTGTGGATTTGATGACCCACTGTAAGAAAGAGATGATCCATCCACTATCAGTAGTTCCAAGCCGACGTCTTTTTTGAATTGATATAATAAAAACCTTCATCTGTTGCCCTCCTAATGGTGATGCCGTCAGGCCTTAACCTTGGGGTGAATGTTGCACCACTGCATTCTTCTTACTGGTTTCCTTATATCTGTTTTGTTTGCCTACCTTTGCTGTTAGGAGTCGTTTTTTTTTATCTACATATAGTTTGCAGAAGTGATACTGCAACAGGTCTGTTGACGTTAGTGTGGCGGTCCTGTCTCTTATGGATGCCGGGAGGTGTCACATTTAAAGATTTTAGAGAAATGAGATTTGGGAGCGAGGTTTGCATTCTTCACACTGATAACAGAGGAATCCCTGGGGCAGCCTTGTGCACAGGTCACCACCCTCCCTCACAGGCACCTTCCAGAAACCAAGACTATTGGTTACATCAAGAGAACGAGGAAACACCGGCAGAAAAAATCGCGCGCATAAAACACGGAAAGACGCAAATTACAACTGCAGAGAACCATGGGAGGAGGCTACAGGCTACGAGTAACAATTAGGATTTTCCCATGATTGCAAATAGCATTTGTCTAACGGAAGAAAAACATTTTAGGTTTGATTTGTCGTCTGTCGCGCTGAGGCAATATATTGCCGTTTTTAATGGCAGTAATCGTAATCTTTTTTTTTTTTTTTTTTCTGAAAATCCCGGCCATGTCTAATTAGGGCGAAGCGTGTTAATGATGGAGCGGCACGGCCCGGAGACGCCTTGACTTGCCTTATTAATTGTGTTTAGGGAAAGAAGCATGAATTGCGCTTTTACAAGCTAATTAGTGGTGGTTTTGTTAATTAATACAGGAAAGTCAAATTGCCTCGGTCTTGTCTACTGCAATTAGCTAAAGCCGTTTAAACTTCCGTTCTTTCAGCAGCAAACTGACTTTTTGCGGAGAAATATTTGAATTGTGGGACGAGTGGAGCGCGCGTGTCACTGCAGCCATCTCCGCGAACCTTTGTGCTAAGAGACAGTTGTGCAGAAGTCACATCAAATGACGTTTAAACTGTAGTGAGGCCACCGGAAAGGACACTAAGGGACCTGGTACCTTTTTTTCGTGTTTTGGTGGAAAACTATCACTTATTTGGTGTGTACATTGAGGAGCTGAGAATTGAGGGCTTACATTTTCAGGACATTGAGGACGTCCTTAGCACTAGAGAGGTGAATCACGCGAAGGCATCATGATGCCGTGGACCAGTGCTTTAAATGAGCCGGTACTGTCCAGTACGGAGTACCGCCACTTTTTTATTTTTAGAGGCAGAGTACCTGCAGTTCTGGAGAAAAACGTAATGCTTTTAATTGGAGAGTACCGGCACTTCTCAGAAATAAGCAGGTACACTGGTACAGAGTACCTGCACTTCTATGTGTGCAGTGAGGCCTGAACCCAAGCTCGTCAAGTAAGGTTGATGCATCATTTTCGTCACTTAGGGCACCCAAGGTGCAGGGAGAGGAAGCACTCCAACGCTTATCCTAAAAAGGGGAACCCTGGGGTAATAGGGGTAAGGGGGACAGGACCTTTGCTAGGTATCGTCATAGGAGTTCAAAATCGATCTGGTTTCAATGAATTGGTTATAACTCTTAATTTCGGGGACATACAGATTCAGTTGCCAGAGCACCCAGACCTGAGATTGAGATGACACTTTATCCTGAAAGTCTGCGCTTCAGCTCTCATGATGTGTTGCACGCCCTCCGTGTATGTGGCTGCTTTTATTGAGATTTGTTGGATCCAGTGCAAAATTCGGATGAAAGATCCTGTGTGATTTGTGAAGCCACTATCCTACGTACTTGTATTTTCCTCCAACAAGCTGAGGCACAACGTTTATCGAGTGCTCCAGAGAACCCACATAAGTTCACACTATTCACCTAACTTATTCTCTTACATAAAGGTTTTAATCCTGCCTGACAGTACAGTTATAGAAACTACATGCTGCCCAGTTGGTACGGATATTGATGGATCACTTGGTACCTGGTGAAAGATGGAAGGTCTGCCACCACTTTTCGTCCTGAGGGTTTTGTGCAAAATTAAAGATGATTATCCATCCCAAATTAAATACACTTCCAAATGAAGGCTTTACCTGACATGGTGTGAGTGTTTCTTCATTTATTTACTTTTTCAGTGTGCTCCGTGTGTAAGTAAATCCGCAGCCAAGGAGTGTCATTTCAGTTATTTTTATTGTTTGAAGACAATTGTCATTCAGTAATATTAAAAATTCTGAAACCAGAATTACGTATTTTCCTAAACAGTGTATGTTCATAGTTGAGCTGTCTTGTAATTTACATAATTTCACAATTATGCAATGCAACTTTATTAATGGTGGCCGGACCTGACCAAACAATATTTATTTTTTCAAACACTTGATAGCAGATAACTGTAATCTTTAGGACACAATTGAATTTACTTTTTTAATGCAAACAATAATGTTGTAATGCCTTTTCTACGGATTGTACTACTCAATATTGATATGAAGAATATTGTGGTATAAAATATCGAAAGGTAAGTGCATTAAGGAAGTGCAGATTTAATGTTCCTAATTCCACAGCTACATACCTAAAAGATATACATACGTACAGTGTAGAAACATATATGTGGAGAAAGGTTTAGAAAATCTAGACTTACCTGCCAATATGTTAGACATTTTTTCCTAGATTTTAATACCATTGATATTCTGACTTCGATATTTAGTATACACTCTGTTATATATCTATATTTCGGCTATAAGCCATAAAAGTAGACAATTCAAGACATAACATGATTAAGAAACATAGCACTTTAAAAATTTTAAGAATGTCTAGACAACATTGTTTTTAAACATTTTTGTTTTTACAAAATCTCGAGGCGTATAAAAATATTAGATCGTTAGAATTTGGCTTCAATCAATTAAAATTTATCAGACTAATTAATTATAATCTAAAACCAAATTATTAAAAGCACGTGATTATCAGAGTTATAGTTCGTGTCTCCTATGTTTTTCTTTTTTTTTTTTTTTTTTTTTTTTTACAAGAACCTCGCCGCTGGGGGACCAATTTTATCATTTATCTCTGTTTACTGGTATAGAAGGAGAAAATTACATAATTTACTTTTTTAAGAACCCTAGATAAATATTGAGGTCACAGATTTATAAAAACATGCAAATCATCATTATTCTTTAAAACTAAAAATCCAGACCATTAAGGCTATAGCTTCATCCAATTAAGAACTGATATATTAAATGAATATAGTCTAAAACCAATGTGTTGGAATTACACATTTATAATAATTCTTTTGTTCTTATTGACCATGCACTTCGCAGGTATCCCACCACAGAGAAAACTATTTTATCACTTGCATCAGTTGTTAGGAGTCGTAATGCCGTATTCCATTCCCTTATTCCAATTTCCCTACATAATGGAGCAATCCACTTTTTCCTGGGTACCAGATATCTAGGGCAGAAAAGCATAAAGTGCGCAGGTGACTCTTTTGTCTTTTGACAGTGGTGGCAGTATATTGAATTGCAGTCCTCCGATCTCCATTGCGCTGTAAATGACTTAAGCGGAAGGGTCCCTAGTCTAAACTTAATGAATAGTGTTTTGATATATGGAGGATTTACATTATCCATATAGGCCTCAAACTTGGGACTGCATTTGTGGTCTAAGAACTGCAAAGTCAGACTGCCATGATTTTTTAACCAGGTTTGGGTCAGAATGTTCTCCCAGTAGCACTTTTTTACACGTTCCTTTATTTCCTTTACCAAATTGTGAGGAGCACTCCACACCTCCTCCATTTTGAGAAATTTACACGTGTCTCTGATGTGTCTGAACCAAGGGATCTTTAGTACGCTGTTATTTGCAAGAAATTCATCTAGTGCTGTATGGAGAGTGGACCGGTCCTCTGAGGTCCAAAGATTAATCCAATACATTAGAGGTCTTAGTGCAATTTCGTTGTGTATTTCATTTAGGGCTAAATCAAATCTGAGCGGAGTGAGAGGGGTGCTCATCGGCAACTTTAGGAAGTTTCGAATAAACCGGTATTCTACAGTGGTCAGACATCTAGAATTGGTATGACCCCAAAGCTCGGCACCATAAATTGAGGCCGCTACTGCCACTGCTTTGTAAACTGTGATGGCAGGTGTTATCTCCCCTTCACAAGTATTAGCTATTTTCTTAGCTATCACTATAGCCCTTTGCCTAAGTGTTGTCAGACTCTTCTTGATCTGTGCCGACCAGCGTTGGTCGTCACTTAGCCTGATCCCCAAGTAGTCAAATTGTCTGACTCTCTCCACTGGTTGGCCTGCTATCGTCATTTTTCCCCTAAATAGTTTGTGTGGGTTAAAGGCCATAAACTTAGATTTTGTTAGATTAATTTCAAGTCCTCTGTTGGAGCAAAAATGATAAAAGGTGTCCAGTTCGTTTTGCAAACCCATAATAAGGTGTCGTCAGCAAACATTAAAATAGGGACCGGGGTTTCAGCTAGTCTAGGGGCATCGTGATTACAGTGTAACAATTGGTCCACAGCACCGTTTATGTAAAGATTAAATAGTGTTGGTGCCAAGATGCAGCCCTGCCTAACCCCTCTATTGACGGGTATGGCTTCCGTTAGGTCACCACTATCTGACCAACGTACATGAGCATACGTCCCTTCATAGAGGTATCTAATCAGTCTTAGTAGTTCGCTATTGGGTTGATAGCTCTCCATAACTTCCCATAGTGTATCCCGAGGAACCGTGTCAAAAGCAGCTTTTAAGTCGATAAAAGCTACATACAATTGGCTTTTATTGAGTGACAGGTATTTCCAGCAAAGGAGGTTAAACCTAAATGCCTGGTCTATTGTACTCACTCCTCTTCTGAAGCCTCCCTGAAATTCGGAGAGAATTTGGGAGTCCTCTATCCATATCTGTAGTCTGTTAAGCACTTGCTTAGCGAATATTTTTTGGCCAACATCAATAAGACTAATAGGCCTGTAGTTGTTAGGTTGATCCCTTGGCCCGTTCTTATAGATAGGGACTATAACTGCTCCTTGCCATGTAATAGGGAGTCCTCCCCCCTCAGTATCTCGTTACTAAGTGCATTTAGATACAATGACCACGTTGTCAGACGAGAAAGATATAGATCTCCTGGGATGCCATCAAGACCAGGGGCCTTTCCCTTACGTGTAGATTTGAGAGCCTCTGTTGTTTCTTTTAGGGAAAATAGGTCCAGATCAAATTTGGGTGGTGTTATACTCCCCCACGTTAAGGTATTGCCAACAGGCTCATTAGGTTTTGGTAGGAGTGTAATAGTACTATTGGTATGTGGTTTCCTATATATATTTGAAAAATGCGTCATCCAAGTTTCTGGCTGGATAACAGGGTAGCTTTCCATTTCTTGGGAGCTACTCTTATCTGACACTAGTTTCCAGAATAGGTTAAGATCCTTCTCCTGGAGCGCCACAACCATCTTATTCCAATTCCTATTCGCCCATTCTTTTTTTGCATTATTAAGTGCGTCTTTGTATACAGACCTGTTCTTCCTTATCTCTCTTGGGTTCCCTTCCTTAAGTGCTCCCAGTAACTGTATCTTAGCTTGACGGCAGGAGTTGGAGAACCACCTAGAGGTTTTAATCACAGTCTCTGTCCGCCTCCTTACCGTCTGGAAGTGTGGTTTTAGTCGGGTGACCAAGGTGTTGTGAAGATCGACCAAATCAACCAATTTGATATTTGTATGTTTCAGGGGAGAAAGTGTTGTTGCAAGCGATCTATAGATCGCTAGCTGAAAATTTGCATCACTTTCAACTCGATCCCATTTCACATTTTTACGATCATTGGTCCTAGTGAGGGCACTATTTAAAGTCCACGTTGACAGTGTCTTGGAACTAAATAAAATAGTGGAAAAGGAGGTGCTTAAGGCTAGATGGTCACTGTCAGTACGAGGGAGGACTATCATATCAGTTAGGGATTTACAGAGGGCGTCATTTACTAAAACATAGTCCAGGTGGCTAGTGTATGCGCCTCTCCTATATGTAGGTGACGCCGAGTTATCTGATCTGGTATTCCCATTAACTATCCTTAATCCCTTTATTTTTATTAGGTCTTCCAGTAGTTCTGAGGCTCCTCCTTCTTTCTTGGGTGTAATTTGCACCGGCCCTGATCTATCCCATGAGTCTGTGAGCTGGGATCCCTCTTGCTGTTTGCCATCTCTGCAATTCAATTGCATATTGAAGTCACCCGCGGCCATTAAACCCCGCCCATTAGGTAGGCAGTTAAAAAAATCTACTATTGAACTCATCTGAATGGTCTGGGTCCTTTGGGTGCCAGGTCTGATATATAAATTTACAATTATTATGTTAGCAGGACCTTTAACGGTACTGATTTAAACCGCAACAGCTAGTAGATCCCTCGTAGGGGATACTATCTCTTTAACTTTTGGGAACAGGTTGTGTTTTAACCAAATTGTCAGGCCGCCTGAAGCCCTACCTGATGGTGATGGTAGTGCCGCCTTCTGGAAGGTCCAATAGCCTTCTCTATTTACTACAGATGGCGCCCATGTCTCCTGCAATAAAATGATGTGGTGTTGATCTATAAGTCTGCACCAGTCAGGATTAGCTATTTTCTGAGTCAGGCCTGCCACATTCCAGAATAGGATCTTAATCGGTAAGTCATGGCCTTGCCCATTTTCTGGTAAATTTTCCCTAGTCTCATATGTATAAAGTATTTCTTGCTGGGGCTTCTCCTTTGGCGAGCCACTGCAATATGTTTTGGGGTCTGCTCCCAGGATATTAGATAGGTCATTTTTTATGTTATAAAAGTCAGGATGAGTTATGCCATCACTCCCAACTTCAGCGGCGGGAACTTCAGCGGCAGAGGCTTCACGTCAATCTATGTCTGAAATATGGCTTTGTTTTCGATCCCTACTCTGCGGGCAAGGATACTGGGCCATTATAGTGTTATTTCTCTCTTGTGGGAACCGGTTTAGTTGAGGAAGTTTATGAACAAGTGTCATTTGGGAGGAGGTACCCGGTCTCATTCTTTCCTCAAGTGCCAAAAGACCCTTAACTAGATTCTGACTGGTCAATTTTATCCCTATGAGATCTGATGTTGAACCTATTTTTGTGAATCTCTGTGCAATGACTATATCTTCCCTTATAATGGATCTACACTTCTTTGTCCTTCTTATCCAATGTATAACTTTGTTTTTAAGAGATTCCCCTTGCTCAAATTGATCTTTGCTTAGCTTGGGGACGTTTGTTATATAAATATCATAGATGTTATGTCTAGTCTGACTTTGGAAGTTATTTCCCAAGGGGTGTTTGGGGCTTTTATCTAGGTGTCCTTCTCTGTGCATCTTCCAATTGTTCCCTGTGTCCAAGGGTGGATTGTAGTTATTACGAACACACGCTACAGGAGGTGCGCTATTGCCCCCCTGAATAGTCTGTGTTACCATTTCGACCCTTTGGCCCCTACACCTCTGTGGGATGGATGTTTCCGATGTTTCGACTGACTTTGGCAGGGAATTAGGATCTGATTTTTGTGGTGTCTTCCTTATATCCCCAATTACTGCAGATATGCTATCCAGATTTTCATATATCATGTGGGTAAAAGATGTAAGATGCTCTCTAAGACTTAAAATTTCACCTCTTATCTGTGCTAACTGGAAGTCAGCTAGATGTTCTTCCTGAGTGGGTATGGCTGGAACTGGCTCCTCAGTTTCCCTTAAGATAGTTCTCTCTAATTCAGCTGGCGATGGTGAAGCAAGGGGTAAGAAGCGATTATTGCAGTTTGGCAGGGGGGGTACATCATCTTGCTGGTTAGACAGGTTTAATTTAGGGCTCTCTGTTGGATTCTTTAAAATTTCTAGCTTCCTAAGTTCTGTGTTGGTGCCTTGAAGTATAGGTCTCTGCGAGTCTCTGTGCACAGGGACGAAGAAAGATTTTATGACATTTGAGGAGGAAGGAGCATCTTTCCTACGAGATTTTGAGGGTTTAGTGGCTAGCAAACTCTCCACTTCCTCTATAAGATCATCGATTTGGGTGAGCGTACAATTTTCGGCCGCATGTCGGGGAGCTCTTTTTGCCCTTCCCTGCTCAGTAGGATTACTGGTAGCTTTTCTTTTCCCCATCTTGATAAGCTATCAACCTCAAGGACGTTATAACTAAAGCGCGAAGGGGAGATTATGAATACCTTGGGTAATGTATTTCAGAAGCCGGTAGGCCCTAATTGAAAGGTAGTGCGATATGGGTAAGGTTGTTTATACTTAAATAAACCCAGGCGCACTGCTTTTAAGGGGCATCACATTTGAGCCTACCTAGTTCAAGATATTAGGGGGGTGGCCCTGCCCTTGCTCTTCCTGGCAATGACGGGCAAGGACGGGCCCGCCTCCTTTTCTTTGATGCTTCAAACATAACTGTATCTCTCTCAGGGAGATTATCATCTTCCTCCCTCTACAAACTGAACTGAGCTTCTTTCTGCAGTATTAATGCGCTGGCTGCCACAGGTTTTTATTATGTCACCTGCCAAGCTGCTGCATCCTCTGTAGCTGATGGGATGATTATATATTTTATAAAGATATGATATATGATGTTACTGCTAACCTGAGGAGTGTCATTGCACTCCAAGTCAACAGGAAGCACAATAAGATATTAGTCTCAGAAGTACATTAAACAGTAGAAAAACAAATAAGCATTGAACATTCGGAATAATAGATTAATTTGAAGGTGGAAATTGGAGTGGAAGGATAGCAAAAAATGTAAGAGGAAAGCAGTGAGAACAGGTAGGAAATTGTGACATGAAGTGTAAAATTATCTTCATCTGTTGGGAGGTGGTAAACCTACAGGTGAATGCTGGTGGAATAGTATAGTTCACCACTTTCCTCAGCATTGGACCTGTGTTACCTAGCATCCCATGTGCTCTTGGAGTGACTTCCCGAAATATAGACACTGTGATACAACTGTGTGACGTCTAAATCTTTTGGGTCATTTAAAATTGGTGTTTACTTCTCGAGGCTTTGTGTCCCTCAAGAGATGGATGTGGAATAATAAAGACATTTTTGTTACAAATATCTGGTGGCTTTCAAAGTGAGGCAGGTGCCTTGAATTTAAATCTCGATCCAGGGGCAACCAGTCCTGACACCTTATAACTGCAATTATTCCCAAACAATTTTTGAAGGATTTTGGGTTGATAGCGGCACGGAGAGGAACAAAGAAGCCTGGACAGTGCGGTTCATCTTTCAGGATAAAAACGCATTCCATAGCAAAACTCCGTTTTTTTTTTCTTCCCTTTTTTGGCCATATAAATGGCAGAGCTCCAAATTGTACATGTTACAGTAGTGTGATTGACGTGAAGAGCAGGCTGTTGTTCAAGTCGAAAAAACATGGTCGTAAGAAGGCAGGCTAAAGTTGGCACATCCTAAGGATTAGATAGCAACATTTTATTAGACGTGCAGTTTGCACTGGCCAAGAAAGTGGCAAAGATGACCAAGAGACAAGACGGCCTGGCCCGCAGGAGAGGATGCCACCTGGAGAGTGGCACTTAGCTAGCAGCCCTCGGAAAAAAAAAAGTGGAAGCGGCCGTCGTGATGGGTGGAGACTAAGGGCCAGATGTAGCAAAAAAGCAATTTGCGACTTGCAAATTGCGAGTCCCTGCGACTCGCAATTTGCAAGTCGCAAATTGCTATGCAGTACGGTGTCTCAGACACCGACTGCAACTCGCAATGGGGTCGCAATGACCCACCTCATGAATATTCATGAGGTGGGTCGCAAATTGCGGCCCCATTGCGAGTTTAGGCACTCGCTAACATGGAGGCCTGCTGACGTCAGCAGACCTCCATGTTAGCGACCTGCTTTTAAATAAAGCAGTTTTTTTTTTTTTTTTTTTTTAAGTGTAGCCCGTTTTCCCTAAGGGAAAACGAGCTGCACTTAAAAAAAACCCGAAACCTTTAGTTTAGGTTTTTTTTCAGGGCAGGGAGTGGTCCCTTGGACCACTCCCTGCCCTGAAAAAATATTTTGGGCTCCAGTCACAAACTGGGGACCCCTTCCAATTTGCGATTGGGTTACCATCCACTTGAAGTGGATGGTAACTGCGATGCCATTTGCGACCGCATATGCGGTCGCAAATGGTATTGCATCCCAATGCGACTCGCAAATAGGAAGGGAACACCCCTTCCTATTTGCGAGTCTGAAATGCATTTTGCGAGTCGGTAACGACTCGCAAAATGCATTTCTGCATTGGGATACGCGGTTTGCGACTCGCAAACGGCAAATTTTGCCGTTTGCGAGTCGCAAAACGTTTGCTACATCTGGCCCTAAATGAGCAAAGCAGCAGCATGGAATTGATATTATAATACAGATTAGTAACTGTCCGCAGGAGGTCTAGTGATCAGGAGCACTTTAGATAGAAGGGTGCTAGACACTAAGAAAATAAGTGCCACAAGGCCTAACCCGGAGAGAGCCTTCTCCCTGTTCAGTCAGACATTCGCCTTGACATACATGAAGGCTGTGTCCCCAGGAAAGAGCATCATTTCGTAATAGGGGAAACCACTGCTTGTGTTGCTGCTCCAAAGCACCTGGGAGGACTAGGAGGAAACGCAGGGAAATTGAGTAATTAGATTATGGTGCGATCCCTGATGTCGGCCATCAGCTTGTATTAGCACACGACGACCATTTAAGGGTCTAGGTGAACCACATGACCAGAGCGGCCAAGAATATGAAAGATACAATGAGAAAAAAGAGTGTCTCTCAACAAGTGCATCACTTTCATGTTTTATATCCTCGAACTGCAGCAAAGGATTACTAAATATATAATAGCACTTAGAAGTAAATACAATTAGGTGAATTTCTTGGTGAAAAACCTGAAGGCACAGGTAGAGATCAGGGAAACCACAGGCAAAAGAGTGCAGTCACATAAACTGGGGAAGACCAAGCTCCCTTTTACCCAGAGTTATTCATTAGTCTTTATTTCGGCCATTCACTGTCCTAAAATATCATTTTGAAAATACATTAAAAAGTTCATCAGAATTGAGTAAAATGCATAAAACATATGTGCAAAAAATTGTGATCCAATTAACAAAATACAGCGATTAGAAAATGTATAACAATAGAAAACATAAAACAGGGCCAGTTACAGGCAGCCATCAGAAAATTATCAATGAAGAAATCATCATCACAACTTTGGTTCATTAATACAAATCCAAGTTATAGCCCCTTAATTGTCTAATAATTCCTCTCTCCAAGAATTCTACTCACGGAGAGCTGCCAAGATTTTCTAATGCCCGCATATGCAGGACAAAAAAACCATGACACGTGCTACTGGTTCCAAAGGAGATGTGCAGCACGAACAGTTTGGGGATCTGTTATAGTCTGCACACTCAAAGTACTTCTATACTTGTTCGGTGGTAGCATTCCATATCGAAGTTTCAAGTATAAGGATCTTGCCTCATGGGGTTCAATTTTGTCAAGAACTTCTTCGAATTCGGCGGGCATTTCACATCTAGACATTTTTATGTTAGACTGCCATAGCATGACTCGAAATAATGCTATCAACAAAAGCCCAGTACCTGCTCCTCAGTTGACCCACCATCCCCTTATTGCACAGAGAAGGATTATCCCAAAGCTTGCTCCGGTCCAGGTTAAAGAGTCTCATCTTAACAAATTTGAGCCAGGGTTTCCTTGTACCAACATCCAAGTCTTTTATCTCCTTACGTGCCATTTGATAATACTTCAAATCTTCAGACAACCACAAACTTATCCAACATAGAAGTGGCCTAAGATTTGCAATATCTGCAATATTTTGCTGCGCCAAATCCACCTTTAGAGAAATCAGAGAGGCACTTTGTGGGAGGCAAGTGAGCGAGCGAATAAAGCTATTCTTTATTATTGTCAACCACACACCTCTGCCCATACAAATCTAACACTAACATCTTTTTCTCGATATATCTGCAATGCTGCCAATAGTGGGGAAAAAAGTAGATTTTAACATCCTCAAAACATCTCCAACCCTGAGCTGCAGCAGCGCCTTACTTTTGAAGCTTAGCGCTGACCATGATAGAGTGTTCATCAGTCAGACTCCAAGATAATTGAACTCCCTGACTGCTCTCGAGGGGGACACCTTGGATATGTGTTTTGACATTAAAGGGCCTATGGGGTTGAAAGCCGTAAACCTAGTTTTGTTAACATTCATTTCTAACCCAATGGAGTCGCAAAAACTGGCAAATTTTGCAGGCCCCTAGGAGCCTTGGATAATATGAGTGTGTTGTCGGCAAAGAGGAGAGCTGGAATTTTCTCCCCTCCCAACTTAGGGAAGTCATTATTGCAATTATGTAAGTGCTCGATTACCCCTTTTGTATAAAATATGATTAAGGTTGGGACTAGCACACAGCCTTGGCGAACACCTCTTTCTATTGGTATTCGGTCCCCTTTGGCCCCCCATCCAACCTTTGCATAGTTATTACTATACTGTCGTACAATCAAGGCCAACAGTGGATCTGGTGTACTCATCTTTTAAAAGGCCAGCCAAAGCTGGCCCTTCTGAACCCAGTCAAAGGCTGTCCTTAAATTAATCGGGTCTCAACTTTACTGTCTTCCAGACTGCTAGGGAAAAGCAAAATGCTTGGTCTGTTGTGCTAGTATTTTCCCTAAACCCAGCCTCCAAGTGGTAGAGGACCCTTTTCTTGTACACCCAGTCCTGCTGGAATCTTATCCAGTCCTGCTGCCCTACCCCCCCCCCCCCCCACCTTCATGGAATTAATTGCCCTCACCGTTTTTAAGTACAGAGGGACCAAGCTGCCCTCTGTACTCCTTGCTGTTGGAAACAGTTGTGCGAGTGCTGCCACAGGTCCCAGAGGAGGCCCGGGATGTACTTTACCAAGCAGTTGCTCATGGCAGAGACGCAGAAAAGATCATGATCCGATGTGGACTGGACACAACCGACTCACTGGTTAGAATGGTTGCTTCGACAATGGCCTTGAGCTGCCAAACTTGGTTGAGGATGTCTGGCTTTTCGGGCATGTCCATGCCAACAGTATGGACATGCCTCTTGATGGCATCTGTCTCTTCGGAGAGAAAGCAGACTTGGCGCACTAGCGTTTCAAGGATTCTCGTGCTACGGCTAGGTCCTTGGGCCTCAAGGCAGCCCCTCATCCCCTTCATTCTGCTTTTCACCCCTTTCGTGTCTATGGAAAGGGCACGCAGCCATGTCCTTTCCCCTCCAGCCACTGTGCTGCTCATGCTGCCCAGCCTCTGCGTGGTCGGGCACGTGGGATCCACTGTCCTCATGGATCAGGCAGTCAGCTGTCTAGCCAGTTCATATTCCCCCCTTCTGCAGCTAGCTCTAAACCTTCCTAGTCTGCTACTAACCCACCAGGGACCAGTCGGAGGCAGAATCTGCCATCACCTGCTCTGCTTGCAGTCGATCACGTCAGACAGGTGGGTTTTGCAGATAGTCCAAATGGGCTACTCCCTTCCCTTCGAAACTACCCCTCCATCCCTGCCTCCATCCTACGACCGGATGATGGAGGATCTCTCAGCACTGCTCCGAGAGGAAGTTACAGCTCTCTTGGCCAAGGAAGCCCTAGAGAGGGTCCCTGTGCCAGAAATAGGTTGTGGTTGTTATTCCCACTACTTTCTTTTACCCAAAACAGACAAAGGCCTCCATCCTATCGTAGACCTTTGGTCCTTCAATCTCTTTCTCAAGAAGAAGTTCAAAATGCTCATTCTGGCTCCGGTTCTATCTGACGTGTACCCAGTAAACTGGATGGTTGCGCTGGACTTGCAGGATCCTTATTTTCATATTTCCGTCCTGCCTGCCCACAGATGTTACTTGAGGTTCACAGTAGGCCACAAGCACTTTCAGTTCACTGTGCTCCCTCTTGGCCTTACCAGCACCCCTCCGGTGTTCACCAAGGTGATGGTTGTGCTTGCAGCTCATCTGGGCAGGTCAGGGGTTTCAGTCTTCCCCTACCTCCATGACTGGCTGCTGAAGGCAGGCTCACCCCAGGCTGTCACCTCCCACCTCCAGACTGCAGCAGAATTCCTACATTTGCTGGAGTTCATTATAAATGTGCCAAATTCACACCTGACTCCATATCAGACACTCCTTTTCATCAGAGCTGTTCTGGATACAGTGCAGGTTCAGGCTTATTCTCCCGAGCAGCGAGTCCAGGATATTTAGGCTATGATACTGATATTTCAGCCTCTATCCTGGATTTTCGGTAAGAATGACTGAGCCTGCTGGGCCTCATGGCATCCTGCTGGTAACGCATGCCAGGTGCTCTATGTGGGCTCTACGGTGGGGCCTGAAGTTCCAGTGGGCGCAGCATCAGGTGAATCTCTCCACCATGGTCCAGATCTCGTAGGGAACTATGCGAGATCTGCAGTAGTGGCTAATGTACCGCGATTGGCACAGAGGCTGATCCCTCTCTCTTCCCCAACCAGATCTGACAGTAGTGACAAACCTGTTGCTCCTGGGAATGTGTGGCCACCTGGAAGAGAGAGAGATCAGAGGCATCTGGAGGCATCTGGTGTCTGTCCGAATCCTCACTCCACATCAAGCTATATCAGAGTTCGGGGCGATCAGGCTCGCATTGAAGCATTTCTTCCCTCTCTCAAGGGGAAGATAGTGGAGTTGTTAACAGACAACACCACTGCCATGTGGTACTGCAGCAAGCAGGGCGGGTTGGGGTCATGGACCCTTTGTCAAGAGGCTCTGGACGTGGCTGGTACAACAGGGCATTTCCCTGATGGTTCAACATCTGTAGGTTCTCCGAACATCAGAGCAGATGAACTTAGCTGACAATGCGTAGCCGATCACATATGGCGTCTCAATCTTGAGCTGGTGCACAGTCTCTTTCAACAGTGGGGAGGGCCTGTGTTAGATTTGTTCGCCTCCGCAGAGAGTGCACAGTGTCAGCATTTTTGCACACTGAAGTTTCCAAGGTGGCAATCGCTCGGTGAAGCTTTTCATCTTGAGTAGAATTCTGGCCTCTTGTATGCCTTTCCACCCATACAACTTCTGCCCAGAGTTCTTACGAAGACCAAGAAAGACCAGGCCCAAGTATTCCGAGCTCCGGACTGAGAAGGAATGTCTCAAGCCATTGAGCATGGCCATTGATCCTCCGATCAGACTGCCCCTCTTGCGTATCTTCTGTTGTAGCAGCCGGGGAAAGTTCACAACTCAAGCCTGTCTAGTCTTTGCCTTCTTGTGTGGAGATTATGCGGCGGCAGTTGACAGCTTTTGACATTCCGCCTGAAGTCTGTAATGTTATCTTGGCAGCCTGGCATCCCTCCACCAAAACAGTTTACACCTGTCATTGGAAGACATTTGTGACATGGTGCTCGGACAAGTCTTTTGACCCACTTTCTGACCCTTTTTCTGAGGTTTAGTTGTTTATCCTTTCTCTGACCTAGCATGGCTCTGCGATGGGCACTCTCAAAGGCTGTCTATCTACCATTTCTGCTTTTTTGCGGTTGCCTGATCAACCTTCCTTGGTCAAGTCTCCAATTCTAAATAGGTTCCTTAAAGGCCTTTCTCATATGTTTCCTACATCTCCATTCATTATGCCCCAGTGTGAATTGAATTTGGTTTTGACATTTCTGTTGTGCTGTCCTTTTGAGCCTCTCTACAATTGTCCTTGTAGGCTTCTCACTGTGAAAACAGCCTTCCTTGTGACCATTATATCTGCCCGCAGGATGAGTGAGCTGCAGGCACTGTAATCTAACCTGCCCATCCTTTCCACCTATCCTAAAAAAGTGGTGCATTGCACACACTAGAGCCTCCTTTCTGCCAAAAGTGGTTGCGCACTTCCATTTAGGCCAATTCATCACCTTACCCACTTTACATGCACCCACTCATCCTTCTAAGAAAGAGGAGAGACTCCACCGCCCTGACCCAAAAAGAGCATTGGCATTCTATCTTTATTGTACCAAAGAGTTGTGGTTGGATGATCAACACTTTATTGGTTATGTGGGTCCGAAGAAAGGTAAGCCAGTGCAGAAGAGAACCATCTCCAGATGGGACATACTCTGCATTCAAATGTTCTATGCACTGGCTTATTCTACCAGAAGTAAAGCTGCGACCACTGCATTTGCATGCTGAATTCCAGTCTTTCACATCTGTCAGGCGGTAAACCAAATACTGCTACCTGGGCAGACAGGTCTGTAGGGATGGACACTTTGCCCATTCAGTCCTGCACGGCTTTCACAGATGGTAAATCCCCTCTGGCGATGGTAGTGCTTGGGTATCTATTTTAAGGGAAGGAATCTGCAACTAGATGTTTCTATCAGATGGACAAGTTATTTACCTTCGGTAACACCTTATCTACTAGAGACTATCAATTGCAGATTTCTTACCGATCCACCCATTGCCCTCGCTCTGCGAACTGATTTCTAGGGTCAGGGAATTCCTTTTAGGGCCCTAGTTTTGAAACACCAGTGGTCAGTGTTCTCTTGGCTATGCGCTTCTGTCATGGAAAACCGTGAAAAGAAACTGACGTCAGTGCCCTGGGCTGATACCTATATAGGAGCCGTGACATCATATCCGGCGCAGACGACGCTGACGGACGCAGAGCGAATCAACGCCACCTAACAGAGCGCTGTTCAAGAAAAATCTCCAGATCCAAGCTGACCTCTAGGGGAAATTCTAAGGAAGGGAATCTGCAACTAGATATTGTCTCTACCAGATAAGGCGTTACCGAAAGTAAGTAACTTGTCCTTTAATCATGGTTCGGTTTGTTTACATTGGTTGGTACGTTAGATTTACTTGTAAGTCCCTTGCATATGGTACTACCGATACCCAGGGCCTGTCAATTAAATGCTAGTAGTAGGTGGCAACAGCACTTATTGTGCCACCCCCTAAAAGTAACCTTTTAAAACATGTCTCAGACCTGTCGCTGCAGCCAGTATTGGAGTTTTAAACTACCAATTCGTCCTGGCAAAATAAACCGTTTGCCAGACCTAATCCTTCCTTCTAATGTATATTAGTTAATTCTAGGGTAGGCCCTATCAGCCGTGTATTTGAAAAATAGGACATGTGTTTTTAGGTTTTTAAGTATCATGGTACTGAAAAATTCCTAAAGGTTTTTTTACTACTGTAAAGTCTCTCCCTCCAATCAGGTAATATTGGTTTACCTTATTGCATTTTCTAAGTGATAACGTTTGATTGGGAGCAAGTAGAAATGTCCTGTTAGGATTTGAATGTGTAATTTAAAATCCTCTTTAACATTAAAGTTGGATTTTAGATTACAGTTTTGAAAATGCCACTTTTAGAACGTTTCATTTTCCTGCCCTAAACTTTAAGGGCCTGCCACAAGTTGCCAGCTGTCTGGGCCTGTTAATTGCTCACTTATCAGGAATGCCTATTGGCCCCAGGCAGCTAACAATGGAACCTGGATGTAGCTAGTAGAGGGCCATCCTGCCAGTTTCCAGCTGTCTGTGCCTGTTACTTGCTCCCTCATCCGGAATGCATATTGGACCCAGACAGTGAACAACAGGACCGTGGTGTATCTGGGAGAGGGTCATCAACCAGAATGGGTGTGGCAGAGCTGTCCCCTGTCACACTTACATTTCAAAGACCACCTGCAGCACACTGACAAAGGAACTTCACACCAGCTTTTGTTATCCTAGACCTCTTGGAGCCTGGGTAGGGAGGAAGAAAATTCCTGCACCAATTGTGGACAGAAAATTCCAGATGTTTATTCCACTTTAAACTTCAATACACTCCTGGACCTACTGGAGACTGCCGAAGGACTTCCTTGTACTCCAGAGGACTGCTCTGCTGCTTGAGGACTGCCCTATTGCTTAAGGCCTGCCTTGTTTCTCAGAGGACTGCCCTGCTGCTAACAGTTTACTGCCCTCCTTTTTGAGGTCTCCCTTATTCTCCAGAGGACTGCACTGCTGCTTGCGGCCTGCCTTGCTGCTTGAAGGAGATAAGACCATCTTCTTGAACCCAGGACTACTAAAGTGACTTTAAGGGTTAGCTGACCGACATCCTGTTTGAGCTATGGGGACACAACAAAACTCCTGAGCCGACGCCCGGGACATCTTGTTTGGGGTCAAGGGCAACAAGTTTGTATGTTTACTTTGTCCTTGGGACAAGTAGGCCCAACCCTCTGCAGCACAAACCCTTTGGCTGCCTGTTTACAGAAAGTGGATTGCAGTTGAGGTAATGTGTTTCCAAAAGATAATGCTGTTCGAACTTGTATTTATGGTTCATTATTTGAAAGCCTTCATTATTAGGGTGAGTGCTGTAAATAAATGTTTTAAGGTCACACTTCACTACTGACGTTGGTTCCAGTAAAAAAAAAAAAAAAAAAAAAAACGTGTATATACATGTTTGAAAAGTTTAGGCTATGAGGCTAAGTATAATGCTCCCAGAATGCTCTCTGATTAGATGCAAATGAAGTGTCATTTAGTAAAATGTGTTGATGCATGCTAGTATTCAGTGTAACCATTTTCAAAACGAATATGGGAAGCATGAAAATAAACACACTGACAAAGCCAACTGATCTGACATATTTTTATAAGTCTTTTAGTTTCATCAATGCGCGTCTTGTTTTGACATGGCTTTTGTAACACTTTATTGTTGTGGGAGCTACCAGGCCCTCAACATAGTAACAAACACTGGCAAAAAACCCCCAAAAAGTTTTTGAACTCTAAAAGCACACGTTGCCACCAGTGGCATAACAAAGGCCCCGCAGCCGCCCTCCAGAGGGCCCCTTCAGCACAGCAACTGCCCTGAGTGAGTCTGGAGAGGGGGCTGCTCCATGTTCTTTGCAAAGGGGCACCCTCCAGTTTCGTTACGTCACTGATTGCCACTGTAGTTCCTGACACTGAACAAAACTACTTTGTTTGCCAATATGCTCCTTGTGGAAGAGCAGAATGCGATCACTCACAGTAAAGCCAGCAGAAAGAGAGAGAAATAGAAGTTAAATAAAAACAAAATGTCTTTGTTAACACCAGACCTAATTAGGGACCAAGACCCACATGTAGGTAGCTTTTTGCATGTCGCAAACAGCGACTTTCGCTGTTTGCGACATGCAAAATGCACATTGCGATGCACAAACCCAGTTTTGCGATTCGGTAATCTGGATACCGAATCGCAAAACGGGTTTGCGAATCGCAATTAGGAAGGGGTGTTCCCTTCCTAATTGTGACTCACAGTGCAATGTAGGATTGTTTTGTGACCGCGAACGCGGGCGCAAACCAATCGCAGTTTGCACCCATTTCAAATGGGTGCTAACACTTTCGCAAAATGGGACCCCTCCCCCATTGTGAATGACACTATAAACATTTTTTCATTTTTGTAATGCATCTCGTTTTCCTTTAAGGAAAACGGGCTGCATTACAAAAAAAAAAACTGCTTTAATTGAAAAGCAGTCACAGACATGGTGGTCTGCTGTCTCCAGCAGGCCACCATCCCTGTGAGGGCCGCTATTCGCAAGGGGGACGCAAATTGCGACCCACCTCATGATTATTCATTAGGTGGGCATTTGCGAAGCCCTTGCGAATCACAGATGGTGTCAGGGACACCATCCTACATTCGGATTTGCAACTCGCAATTTGCGGGTCGCAAATCTGAACCTACCTACATGTGGCCCCAAATTCTTAAAGAAAGTCACAAAAGTGCACCCATGGTACATGTCGTACCCCTATAAAATATTTGTGAACTGTATTTTAGCATGGGTAAATACGCATGTGTAGATTTGCTCATGTGAAAATCTATTGAGCATTTGCAAGTTCATTTTCCCTCCGGCCACTTTCTTCCCAACCCTGGAAGAAGTTCTAATTCTGCCATTGTCAGGAGTAAATGTCCAACCTTTCTTATTATGGGAAAATATTAGAGAGAAGCTGGTGAAAATCTTTAAAACATGCAGGTTAGTAGGTTTGCATACTCAAAGGCATTCCAGCCCTGGAACTATTGCTTACTGCTTCCTCCAGCCCCAGTATGCAGATCTGCAGAAAGGTGGCAAAATAAGGAAATTGCTACAGTAGGGATTGAAACTGCAAGTATTCAAGCCCTACTATGGTAGTAGCCCTGGCATAATCAGAGAGGCTATTATCAGAGCTCTTACATAATGAGATTGCTGCCATAATTTGTCGCCACACTACATGGAACCAAAGGGACAAGTAGATCTTTTTACAGGACAAGTAGATTTGAGAAGCAACCTGTCCCCTGGACAAGTAGATATTTTAATAAATTCCACACCCCTGAAGAAGGTAACTTTTTCAACGGGGCTAACCTGGTCCCTGTTGCTGTCAGCCTGAACTTGTTACTTTGTACCAGTCTAGCCCAACTAGTTACCCACAGTTAGCTGTTTTTGCTATTTTTACATAAACCTTTGAAATTGCTCATCTCCAGTTCTACTGTTTTTTTGTTGCTTTGGTGTCAAATTATTTATCAAATTGTACTCTATTTTTCTAAATTGAGGTGGGATTTTGATTGTGGTATGTTTTCATTTTATTGCTGTTTGTTTGCTGCATAAATGCTTTACACATTGCCTCTAAGTTAAGCCTCAATGCTTTTGTGCCAAACTATGAGAGAGTTAAGCACAGGTTAATTTAGTGACTGTTGTGATTCATCCAGACAAGGATTGTGGTTGTTGCTTAAGAAGGGTTTTCCCAATTACTCACATTATGTAAATGACCATTTATATTCATCGGATGCAAATGTATTTTATGCGGATATCTTGAATATGTACAAATAATGCTTCTTTAATTGGTGCTGTCATTTAATTCTAAATAAATGTGTTCACAGTTGTGAAAAGATCCTCTAAAACTAGAGTGTTGGGTCACTGTAAGAAGAGTTGAAGATCAGAGAGAACTGACAAAGTATTAGGTGTGACAGAGTACTCAGATGTACTCTTATGTATGACAACGTGCCTGCTTAATGAATCTACACACTGCCGATGACGGAATTCTCTTGAAGTATTTTTTTTTCTTCTGACTAGTGAAATATGTCCACATACCTGCGTTCTATTTTGCCACTAATTTCTGGGGTATCTGTATCAATCCCTTCAAAACTATTCCCAACAATGTTTTCCCATTCCTTATAGAGTTCCTCCTTACCTCTCTAACTTGGACTTCACAAACCACTCACATTTTTGCCTCCTTCCGGATTGATTTTTCCAATCAAATGTTTAATGAACTACCAATTAAACTAATTAACTGTCCACAACGCGGCCTCCAAACTCCCTGAATCAAAATGTCAAGGTAAATCCCTCCTGTCCCCAAAGACCCCCGCTAGCTGCTTGTCAATTAATATAATCTGCTGTAAAACCCACTCTCTGACCTACCTGCAGTATTTGCCGCTGATACATTTTCGACCGACATCCCTGGAAGCTAATTTTCCTACTTGAGGTCAGTAGGCATGGCCCTTTAAATTTCACGGAGTTAGTTTGTGCACTGCAAAGAACCACTTGCACCCGGCACGAACACGATAGGGTAAACTGGTACATGCCACGGAAGAAGCAAAGACCCTTCCTTCGAGATGTAAGCCTTAAAGTCTTTCTTAAAATAGCTCTGGGTGGCTAAAGCTGTCCAAGAGGGATACGGCCATTTTTTTAAAATCTGGAAGCTTCTGAAAGAGGTTGGATTTCGGGTTCAGTAAAAGGTGATGTAATCCCCATCAAACACTCTGGGTTGTTCTGAGTATATAAAACTACCGTGGTAGCCAGAAGGCGACCTGTGGTGTTTTATAAAAACTCCAAATATTTGAAGTAGGCAGTAGACCTTAAGCAGCTCCCCAATCCATACTTAACAGGTGATAGGAACATTCATAGCGTTTAATTTCGTGGATCAGCATGTGCGTGGAATTCATAAATGGCTGCATGTGCTCTTTTCCCTTGCTCTTTCTTATCTCATTTTGTCGTCCTATTTTACAACAAGGGTACTGATGTCCCCTCAAGGTCGTATTTATGTGTATGTAACATGATAGCTGCGCTAGCAGTTACTCCTGAGACTTAGCGTTAGTGACTTTGTGCTCTTTAATCCACGATTGTCTTTTCCTGTGGCCGCTATATTTCATTAATCACAGCCATGCCAAATTTCCAGCCTATTTTTTCTAATAATGTGGCATACAAGCTGAAGCCTTTTGTGGTCCTCATGAGCCACACACCTGTAGTTTTTCCAGATGGCACCAATCTATTTTGGCTAGTAGGGGTTATTTATCAGAAACTCATTCCCTCCTGCCAACAGCTCTCACATAATTTCCCATATTTCCTCTTCTAATACTCTAGCTGCCCTTGAAATAGAATTTGGTGGGTTGCAATGTTTGTTTATACCTTTATGAATAAAGGCGCTACATCTTCCTTTTTCCAGTCCATTACAAATAGCCATGACTATGATTTAAATAAAGGCTTCTAATGGCTGAGCAGTTTCTTCCTTTAGGTCCTTGAAGTTTCCACAATGTAGTGTACACAGACCAAAATACCAAATTAGTAAGCTTGTATGTGGGCGGCTGGGTATGTGAATGCTTAAGAGAACACCAAACATTTCAGCTGCTCTAATTATTTTTGTTCCTAACTTATTTTGGTGGTACAAGCTCATTAACTTCCTTGTAGTCTACATGCTGAAAAGCTGCACAGTGGCCAGTCACATTTCAGCGTTAGTGGTTAACGGCGGCCCCACCTTGACAGTAACTTGAATTTCCAGAGAGTGAGATGGGTGAAGTGTTCCTCCAGGGGAGTTTGCATAGGGTTCCCAACCCAAACAAAGGACTTAATTAACTTCCCCATTGCTGAAGGCATGCATTATAGAAATACAAGAGTTGGATATTTACCACTTGGAACTGGAAGCAGTCACAGGTGCAACACATCAAACCATAAAGACCTACTGTAAAGGATAGCATCAGTTTGTCGGCAAACATAACTGAGAAGCATTTGGGTTAACCTAGCAATAACCCAAAAGCATAACTATGCATAATTGATGACCAAACTTTCCCTAATGCTGGATCGGATGAAAGGAGTGCACTCCCTTCTATCTGCAAGGTGGTGATCATAGTGACTTTAATGAATGTTTAGTGTGTGACTGGCAGAAAGTTGAGTACTATCTAATGCACTTGGTGCTGTTCAAAAGAGTTGAGATTTCAGGTAACCATTTTGAAACAACTCGTTTGTTGCGAAGAGACTAATGTGCATTCAGGTTCAGTCATCAGTATTGATTGAATGAATGTTCTCTCCGGGCTGTTCTCGACTTCAGCAGTAAAGGGTTGATCCTACTTGGAGGCTGATCTCTCTATAGGTTCTCTGACTTATGACTGTGTCCGCCTCAGAAGGACCTTTGCAAGCAGTATTGTCCCATTGGTGAGGGGCAGGATTTTCTCTTGCATGGGACCCAAAATCACTCTATTGAGGCACTATTCTCAAGTCCATCACTATTGTTCTGTGCTCCTACTTCAGTTCCCCAGTGGCACTAGAAGATAAATGACTACTCACAAACTGTCTTCTTAAGGTCTCCTGTTCCATGTGATTTTCAGTTACACTGGCCAATATACAGATAAGACAATATTTTCTTTACCAGTCTCCATCAGAACTCCTCTACCTCTGGTATGTTCAACTCTTGCAGAATGTTAGTGAGGTCACAAGGGTCACATAGTGGATTGAATGCAGCTCATGGTCTGTCATTACCAGGGACCCCCTTGAAATAAAGATTGAATAGGATCTGGTGTGTGAATTAAGGAGCCCTTTATCGGGATTGGCCTACTTTATTCAGGACCTGGTCCAATTTCGAACACACAATTCGCCTTTGGTGGACAGAGGCACTCTTTCTTCCTCGATTCTGCCTTATATCTGTCTCTCTTCAACACATCCTTCCATCCTACTTTGTTGATGCGCAGCTCTCCCAGTATCAATCCTAGATAGAACACACAGTTTGTGCACCGCAAAGAACCACTTGCACCGACATGATTGGGTAAACTGGGCATGCCACGGAAGAAAGAAAGACCTTTCCTTCGAGATATAAGCTTTAAAGTCCTTCTTAAAAAGTAGCACCTGGTCCTACTGGGAAACAGTACTGCATCCCAGATAAGTAAGATGTCTCCTGACTGACCTGCGCATAGGTTCTGATAACTTTAGATGTGTAGGTAAGAAACTTAACGAGCTAGCAAGTTGAACCTTCTGATGGCAACCTAAAAGAAGAAGCTTTCTAAAACATACGAATCACTACATGTACAGCGACGGTAACTGCTTTCTTTTTGAGAGTTTTGGAATCCTCTCTTCTGGAGCCGATAATACTCCGAGTGAGATAACTGCAGCTACTTTGAAGCAGACCGGGGCAGTGGTTCCCCTTCTAGCGCCTTTATTGCTGCTTCCTGGGCTTGCTTCCCATTGTTCTGCTGTCTCTTTTTGGAACCCCCTTTTCGGTCCGTGGCCTACACATTTGATTGAGTATTATGCGTTCTGGGGTGTGTGTGTGTGTGTGTGTGTGTGGGGGGGGGGGGGGGGGGGCTCACGGCCCTCTTCTTGTTTACAAATGCACGAAGCTGGGGAATTGGTTGAAGGCAAGCATGGAAGCCGCAGTGAAGCAGTGCTTTAATTAGCATTGGTGCATAACGCTGCCTTTTGGAACTTACTATAGCATCTATTTTTAAACCCTAGTTAGACTCGTGGGATGAGACGCTACATTCTCTGCAAATTAAAAAGAAATAAACTGTCTGTTTAAAAGTTAAATTACAGAAATGAGCCTGCTGGTAGAGCCATTCTCATTAAAGTTTCATTGAACTCTAAAACCTGGCATCAGAGCCGGCGGATTCAATTTTTTGTTTATTTGGCTTTTTCTCTTAAGCTGATTAACACATTTGTCCACCAGATACACAAAAGGTGATGGTAGCAATTCTTGCAATAAATCTAACCATTCACAATCGCTGGGGGTAGCATTACAGCCCATCGTTCTTTTGCCCACCATGCCACCTTAGTTTGTACCCAGCCATATCCAGCTGTATGCAAATCAGCCTGGACTCTTCCAATAGGAACAGTCCAGTCCGAACTACCTGGACAGGTCTTTCCTGAACCAGAACATAAGCAGCCCAAGACAGGTATTGCCCTAATTGGGTTTCATCAGTCAGGTGTAGCTTGGTTCTAGTGTCACAGGGAGCTCGGGTCCAGATCTAGGCGTAGCCATCCCACTTAATACGGTACATTAAATACTCAAAAGGGGATGGGTGGGATGATTGTAATAAGTCTAACCACTGGTAATCGCTCAGAGTAGTATTCCAGACCATTAATATTTTGCCCACCATGCTGCTTCAGTTTGGATTCAGCCTTATGCAAATCATTCGGACCCCTGCTCCAGTAGGAACAGTCCAGCCAGAACTGCTGAGCATAGTCCTCCATGAACCAGAATACAGGCTACCAAAGACCAGTTTCAAGCTGATTGGGGCTCATCAGTCAGGTAGAGCTTGGCTCCCGTGGCACAGTTGAGCACGCTTGGCATGCCCTAAAATTTAAGGTGTTTGGATTATCCTAATTGAGGCTAGACAGTGGGTGGGTGCAAAAGAATCCTAATCATATTGCAGTGAGGATAGGAAACGGGGGGAGGCTTCGGGGGAAGATTTCCAAATGGCATCAAGGTGAATATTACTCGCTTCTGATATGTGTCCCATAGAGTTTCTGTTCATGAAAAAAATCCGGACACTGGTGTAGAATAGATTCACAAAAGTGAGTGTCATCGCTAGTCATCTATGAGCGCATTTAGCACTTTTTCATGATGTATCTGGCTTCAAAGTGATGTCGCTTCATAGACATCAATGAGTAGTGTCCTCCCTAGTGGTAGCAAAGATCTGTACCTTAAGATGCTAACGTTAAAGCACCATACCTGCAATTGATGAATGGCAGATAAAATTCCTACATATAAACTGCTGTGAGAGCATTGCTTATAAGGCTCCAACTAGCTATTTTAGGCATCATTTGTGCCTATTTCATATGTCTCTTCACAATGATGACCATTACTGTTCTATCACATTGTTCCCTAGTTTACACTTACATGACGTGCAAAACAGACTCTTACCTGGATACAGGGCCCTTTTTCTTCCTGCATCACATCCTTATCATATTATGACTGACCAGTGACTACAGATTAATTCAACTGGAATCCTCGGCCTGCGACTCGACCTAAGCCTGATATCCATCCTTCTGGCCCAAACTAATTTAATCTTGTGGTCATAGCCTTGAGTGGGCAATCAAGTGATAACCAGCTGATCGAGCACACTGACATGCCACCTGAAGCAAAGCATTATTATGGCTTGGCTATGACATTGACTGTGTCTTGACATCCTCTGGTAAATGCTTTGTCTCTGACTGTAGAAAATCTGGTTAATGGTTGAAGACGGGTGGAGGGGAGTGAAACTCTGCTCAAGCACAAATCACAATTCTTGTCAGGATGAAACACGAGCAAATTCCAAATGAAACCTGTGCTCAATCCTTTGGCAGCTTGGCAACAAATCAGTAAGGCTTAACTTAGAGGCAATGTATAAAGTATTTATGCAACACTTCAAATAGTAATACAATACAAACATAGCACAAGAAAAATGTCACACCAATTTAGAAATATAGAGTAAAATTTACTAAATTGTTGGACACCAAAAACAACACAAATTACAGTTAGAGCCGTAGATAAGCAATTTTAAAGTTTTTTTTTTCTTGGAAATCGAGCACTAAGAAGCAAAATTTACCAACCGCAGTTTTGTGATTGCGACTGATCAGGGTCACTTCACAAGTTCAGGCCTACCGCAGTGGAGCACAAACTGGATACAGGACTGAGTTCGCTCCACTGAGAAAGTACCTTGTGAGCCTGAGCATCAAGATGTGAAGTCCTTGTGTCAAGATGCACGGACTGGTGTTGATGAGCAGTCGACGAGGTGCTGCGATGCAAAGTCTTGTGTTGTAGAGAAAGCAAGTGGGGCTTGTGGAGACTTGCGCTGCATTGGTGCTGGGGACTTGATGTGTCATGCTGGGCCGATTTCGGGCTGCGTCGGCTTCAAAGAAGCTTCTGGTTCTTGCAATGATCTGCATTGATGAAGTGCTGCGTCTCGCTGAGCCAGAGTTGACGGCAGACAAGTAGGGTAGACTTCACAGCTATGCAGTCCTTCTTCCTGTCAGAGTCCACATTTCCAGAAGTGATCTGAAAAGTTTGGTGTATGGGTCCCGTGGTCATACTTGGTACCAGGTTTGAAGTAGAAGGTTCTGTAGGTTTACACACCAGAAGGTGATTGGAATTTCCTGCCTCCATGCCCGGGCCCCAGCTTGTCTATGGGGCACAGAAGACTAGTGTGAACATCCTTTGTGAGTGTGCTGAGGCAGAGCTTTCGTGATGTGCAAGTGTGGTAGGTGATAGTTCAGCCCCCTATCAAGCCAGAGTTTACCCACCCTGCCAGCACTTATTCCCCCTGTGCCTCACTGTCTGGGAGTAATACACAAACCCAACTCCCAGCTACACCTGCTCATGTGATACAGACTGCAGGCACTAAATGGTTAGGGCAAGAAAATGGCAACCTTCTAAAAGTGGTGTTTTCAGAACTGTGACTTAAAATATAGTTTTACAATTCTTTATGCACCAAACTCAACATGTATACTAGCTCCCAATTAAGTTATGGCTTATTAAATGTAATAAGGAAACCAAACGTTATCCGATGGGAGAGGTAGGCCTCACTGTAGTGAAAACAAATATACATGTCCTAGTAGTAAAAGACTTGTAAAAGTTAAAAGTATATATCCAACTTTTTAAACACACTGCACCCTACCCTGTGGGTTGTTTAAGGCCCTACTCTATGGGTGACCTATAGGTATTAAAAAGGAAGTTTTATGCCTACCAAAGGATCAGTTTTGCCTGTTTGAAGTGCCAGTTTAAAACTGCACACACAGGCTGCAATGGCAGGTCTGAGACATGTTTGACAGGCTACTTAAGTTAAGGGGCACAATTCGTGCTGCAGGCACATTAGTAGCATTTTATGTACAGGCCCTGGGCACATGTAATACCAATTTACTAGGGGCTTATAAGTAAATTAAATATGCCAATTGTGTGTAAACCAGTGTTACTATGTTTTAGAGAGTGAACATGCACACTTTAGCAGTGATAGGTGCAGAGAGTCCTAAGGCCAACAAAAATGAGTTCAGAAAACAGACGGGTGAAAGCAAAAGTTTGGAGATGACCCTGCAGAGAAGGCCTGGTCGATCAATAGCCATGGAGTCCTCAACGATCAATGCCAATCCTACAAAGAAATACACTAAATTAGCACAGCCACCCCAAGATTTAAGATCCCCCTTAATGTAGTTTGGTTACCCACCTGTGGGGAGGAGACGCATCCATACTCAAAGCACAATCAGTTTTACTGCTAAAGGTTTGGGGGTCAATCCCTATTGCCAGGCGTTAGAAGAACCTGAAAAAGTGATCCTGTACCAGTCCTACTTATCCATATACAAGACTATTTCAGAGCTTTTCATTTAGGTGTTTGATACTTGCATCAGGGATTTCTATAGAGAATCGTGTGTAGAAGATTTTTCAATGATTGATGAGGCCAAAGTAGTGACTTTTGTCAGTACTGCTGCTCTAGGTGAATGGAAGATCAGGAGGAATATTTAACCATCTGTCAAAGTGCAATATATTCTCAACAGTACATGACCAAATTAAAAAGATGTTGTCAGTGTATCTTTTCCAAAAATGAATCTGAGCTCTGTATGGGTTTTCTGACAAGTATTGTATCCAAGGCATCAACAAAAAAGGCTGTACATTTTTGGGCAAAAAAACAGCTGTCTCGGAAGTTCCGTTGTACAGCAAATGATAATTGTCCTCAAACAAGATGCTGTTCAAAGTAAGAGCAGAGTGAAGTATAGAGATGACGACTGATGTAGGCACTTTGACAAGGTCAGACTTGCAATTAAAGAGTTAAGTAACCTCTATATCCTGTTCTTGCTGGATATTTGTATAGCCAGGATGTCAATGGTTACTAGGATCTCTTTCAAGAGGTTAATAGGCAGATCTTCAATAACTTTATTCAAATTGGAGTTGTTTTTCACTTAGGCCTGCGTCAGTAATACAAAATAGTGAATGAAATAATCCATGCGTCTACCAGTGGGTTCAGGTATGGAGCTACAGTGTGAAAGTAACTGTTTTCGAGTTGGGTTGCTGGCTTTCTTGTGTACCTTTTAGAAGTGAATACAGGACTGGGGGTTTAGTATTCAAGAACTTCAATTCATTCTTTATTACAAACCTGGGTTCACTGGTGAGGGCACATATTTTCTGCTGGCCGTCTAGAAGAAGGCTGCAATTCACGGTGGTATAATGGGTGGAAATGTTGAGTTGGTGTTATGCATCCTAAGTATATGTGGCAAAGTCTTTTATGATGATATCACCACCTGTATCAGTGGGTTTTGTGATAATGTGGTCATTGTTTTGAGGCTATTAGGCACTTTCCTTTTGTCCTTAGCTTATGTTAGGTTGAGGGAATGTGCATTCAATTAATAAGAGTGCAAAGTCTCTGAGAACCCGTTACACAAAGATAAGGACTTCAAGCGGCACCATTGAATTAGAGATGTTAAAGGAGTAAGATGTGTGCCTCCCAGCAGTTCGTATGTTTGTTGGTTAAAAAAAATGCACACAGGCATATATTTCTGAAAAATTGAGTAAGTCCGTCTGAATGGTGAACATATTAGATATTTCAGTAATCATGAAGGAAAGACCGATAATGAGTTGTGATCTCTTCTTAAGTTACTGAATGTTTAGAAAGGTTGAAATTGGGACTAGTGATAGGTTCTATATCTACGGAGGCTGTGGCCCATTCGTAGTATTTGGTTATTTGGTGATTCCCAGGGGCAAAGTCTTGTCTGTATTGCCCTTTCCCTCTCTGGCTTTGGCCTAAAATTGGCTCGTCGTGTTAAGGTGTTTTGTCAGATGGGCCAGAACTTGTACCTTCAAGTGGGTCTCAGTTACTGGAGTCTTCTGACTCCGCGAAGGTTACTGCACTCTAGTTGTTGTATCTCTCTCGGAGTGACATTTTTTTCATTTATGTAGGATTGGTCTTACTCAGTATAGTAGTTATATAGGAGATATGAATAGATTTTCTCCTCACTCTAATTCTTAATATTTCTTTTGACCTCTTCATATTTTTGGAGTTAATTTGAATTAGAAGAAATTCCGTATGGTCTTTTCTAGGAGCTGTTTTTGCATCCTTAACTTTGTCTGCTTCTATGGTGGGTTTTTCTAACTCCTGTATTTCTTGTAATTTATGTGCTACAGTGCATTGTCGATCCCAGGGACCGTCCGAGGCCTGTGGCATATGGTTGCTATGTGATTGACAGGACAGGAGAATTTCTTGAATTAACGGGAGAAAAACAGGCATGTTGCATACCACACCTATGTTGCGTGACTATAATCCTAAGGGTATTCAGCCCCTCCTTGAGATATTCAATTAACATGTATTGAATTCAGTTGATACGCGTTTCTTCTAAAACTTTTGCGAATTTTCTACATCAAGTTGCTGAGGGCTGGAGAGTAGGTGTTGTGCTCGTATGGAATAAAGAGGGACCACTAATTATCATTGCTATGTATTCTTAAGAGTAAGTGAGGTTTCCTCTTTGTCTTGATAGAAAAAAAAAAAATCCTTTTTCAAAGAGTCCTTGATGTCAAGCGACTTCACCACGGACATTTTATAAATGACAAGGTTTACAACCTTACTTCATCACTAAAGTGTTTTACTCTCAGTTCTGTAGTTGTATACACTCATTTTCTCTAACCAATAAATATATGTGTGCTTTAATGCGTGTCTCACTGTGATTCATTTCAGTCACGTATCTCTAATTAATTGACAAACTATCTCCCCCTCCGTATTATTCAGCTTCACCTTCTAGGGGACACTGGCCTGCAGTAAGTCCAAATACCCACATTCACTTTTCAAGCCCCTCGCTCCTTCAATTAATTCACAATCCTTTCACTTTCATTAACACATCAGACATGCTCATTCTGCGCGCAGTCATGATGAGGACTTTAAAAATCATTGATAAGGTTGAAACACAGCTGATTGGAGCCAGAGTTATGGGCCTCCCACCATGCAATACATTTTGGAAATCAATCTCAATGCTGGTCACTCCTTTAACTGGGTGACTTTTAACTTGTGTGTATACACATCCTTTCACATCCTTGCCACTTGCACGCCATGTGATGAGCTATGAGCACATAAGTACTATATGATTAACTATGCTCATGTAAATAAAACTATCTATTGTTATTCTGGACGATTAGCTGGCTGGTATTTGAGCCTTTATTAATGATTTGATCGAACCGTGGCACAATAATAGCAATTAAATAATATTCCTCAAATAATTGAATCATTTGCTAACCATTGCACTGTTAAACATTGCAATCACTCAAGGTTCCTACTTGGCACAATAGGTAGCCCCTGCAGTTTATAAATGATGTATAGAAAAGCATGAGCGTGTTTTTCAGAAGGTTAGGGACCAGAACATTCATTCGAGGTTTTATGTAGTGAAGTGTGATTTGGAAAGACGTGAATAAGCCATGTGGAAAGTAAGGCGATAGGGGACTCAACTGGCACCATAGGTGAACTATCAAAGGTGATAATTATTTGGTGAGAAAGGAAACAAACTTATTTAGAATTAAATGTCTGGAAGAGTTTGTTAATGTGAAAAGCTTCTCTGGAAGCCTTAGCCAAGCAACA
This sequence comes from Pleurodeles waltl, assembly GCF_031143425.1. Taxonomy (NCBI): domain Eukaryota; kingdom Metazoa; phylum Chordata; class Amphibia; order Caudata; family Salamandridae; genus Pleurodeles; species Pleurodeles waltl. The sequence continues at coordinate 116,902,938 of NC_090449.1, read as the reverse complement.
ACTGAGCAGACTGAAATGCTGAAGGTTTTACATGGCGAATACAGCATATGCCCCCTTGCATGCAAGTCATGAACAAAAGCTGCATACTCAACATGTTAATTTTGAAACGTTGCTCTACCTTCAATTATTTGGCAGTGAATAATAAATTATTAATCAAAATGGAGTTTGAGTAAAGTAGGCAAAATCTGTTAAAATATCAGCACTTAAATGCTATGCAATATTAAAATAAATATTTGTTTTTAAAAACACAAGAAACTAAAAGTAGTATTTTGGGAGGAGAAAAGTCTACATCACTAATGGATATTTCCCTGCTTAAGGATAGAGAGGAAACATAGATGTCCTAAAAGTGTACCATTGTATCAACGTGACCTGTAACTCAAGAGGAAACCGAAGGGTTGATTGATTATTTTCAAGAACACATGCTTAGTTAACCAGTGTCTTTGCTGACTAGAGTTGCCAATGCCCTGCTCCTTAAGAAAGGAGAACTCTTCTCCTGTCCCTCAATCGAGATAACCCCATGGGTGCCACTTTATCTCTGGCCTCCATCTCTGGCCTCCATCTCTGGTACCTCTGTTATCATTTCCCTAGATTGTGCAGAGTGAAATCCCACACTAGGTCCACGAAAGCTGCTGCTCAGCACTCGGGCACAGAATCCCTATCAGCAGTACTTTTGCTACTGAAAAACTTTCACAAACCACAGACCCTCTGCACCCTGCGCAGATTCATTATAAGAATATAATGTTGCCAGATACAATTAATAATCTGGCTGAGGATCAGGTTCCTCCCAGTGGGGTGGAGGAGCCGGAAAGAAGACGTGCTTAGCTTTGATCCTATTGATCCAACCCTTCATGTAGATCGTGCGAAGATTCTCGAGCTCAAGATCTTTCGTTATGCTCTGCAGCACTGGGATGTTTTAATGAGTGCAGCACATCTGGGTCATGGCCACGTTCAGACTCTGAAAAAAAAAGTTAATCTCCATCCCACAGATGCAGAATTTTGAAGTTTTATATGTTTGGATTTTCAATTTACTGTAGGAATTTGAAGTTCATGTGTTGGCATTCTTTGGGACCTTAGTACCTCCTACAAGCAAAGAAGCAGGACTGGGGAGATAGTGAAGAGGACAACGTTGACCGAATGAGGGAGGACTCTTGTGGACTTAGGGTCTTGCCAAATATAGCATTAGTGCGTTGTAGCTGGCTGCTCTTCAGAGTCTGATTACCTGGGAGGTCGGGAGAGTGGGACAGAACAAGAGTGGTAAAGGGGCAGCTGTAGAGGACTGAACAGGACGGGAAAGGAGGTAGGAGTCAGACATGGGAGTTGAGAATTCTTGTCTGATAAAGTTGGACATAATTTTACTCTGGTGGAACGAGCAGGTGAGAGACACCCTCGCAGTCAGCTGACTGCTTTCTTCCATTCTCTCAACAAATTCTATTGTCAGGCCTACCACCAACATGCCATCCACTCAACTGGAATTTAAAAGGAGGTATCCCTTGAGATTACTAATTTCCCTGTTGCTAGGGCTTCTGGGAGTGGTGGGGAGGCATCAACGTTTGCTGGACAGTACTACATAGGATGCTTAATGTTTAGTCCTAACACTCTCATCTTGATATTTGAGGGCCAGTACTTTACAGGATGCTGAAGATTTAGACCTAACTCGCTCATATTTTAGTATTCTATGTGTAGTAAGGTACCCTCTGCCGTAGATAATAATGGTTTTGCAAGTCACTGGGGAGTTCTGTGACCTTAGAGAGGAAGGAGGTTGAATACAAAGTTTCTTTATAAGGTCGAGATGTTTATGCCAGATAATACATGGACACTCCATCACCCGCCCCACAAAGTGCTTAAATTCTTAGTGTGGTGCTCTTCCGTATGAAAGAAGTAGTATGCTTGCAAACGTGAAGAGTAAAAATAGAATACTGTATAATTAAACAAATCAAAAGGCAATTATATGTGTTATAAAACATACCTTAAGAATCAGACTAGAACAAGTCAGATTTAAAATAAGTCTGTTTCTTATAACGGGAAGAAACCTGCAGCGATAATATATCTTTTCTGTAATTATCTAAAGCATATAAAAACTAAACATGTTGCTATAATTATTCCCTATCTGCTGATCCTATTCATTTAGAAATAGAGAGCAGAAGAGCGAAAATCCAGGTTTATTTTTCGTTTTTTTTTTTTTAAACTGCATCCTTATTTGTGCCCTGTGACCTGCCTTATATTCTGGCTCCGAAAGCAGTCATAGTAATGTTGCAACATCATTTCTTTATTGCAGGTGACAAGTGGCACCACGAGTCATTAGAGACTGGCTTTTATACGGGCATTACAGGCCCCCACGTAAAAAATAAGGATATTAAAAGTTTGCAATAACTTAATTTAGAACAAAACTGGATTGTTTCTTGCCACTTTAGACTGAATACAACGCTGCATTTGCCCTCCTGGGCATCAAACATGCGCTGTGCAGGTTTCTGAGTGCTCTGCCAACATACATATATAATACTGTTTTCATGACATTTTGTGGATTCTTTTTACCATTTACAGTGGATCCATGGAGCAAACATATGACTGTTCTGAAATTCAGTGCAGATTGGGTGAGTAAAGGTTTGGTTTAAAGAAGGTTACTTTTAGAAGGACCCACATTCAGTACCAGAGATAAAGTGTACAGTATCTGGAATAGAGACTCCAAACTATTGATGTTTTGATGTGTTCATGTAGCCCATTCATTTTTTTTAAATAAAGTTTGCTTTACAAAAACGTCCCCTTTTAAGTCCTCCATGGCTCACTTATCAGCTGTAACAGGAATGTCCTTATTGCCCGGGAATCAGTAACATTGAAAACTAGAGGTCTTTGAGTTTTAAAGAGGAAGCTTAATAAAACTTCTCTGAATTGCAGCAGTAGAGAAGGCTGCAGCCAGAGGGCACGGCCAGAGTTTTTTCCTGCCTCCCCTTAGTTGGTATCATTGGGCAAAAAATATCCGGTAACTACATATCAAAATACCCAATCATCATGTCACCATACATTGTGGGCCCCTTTCGCCCTTAGGTAACGTTGGATACTACCTGTCTATGCAATTGATAAATGCTGTAATATTAAAAACAACGCCACTGTTACCATGAAGAGTGCTACTGCAATACTGGGTTCCTGTCTTCTACGATAACTGACCATGTATGTAGAACACAAAACGAAATATGAAGGATTGAAAACCCCTCTAGATCCTCAATAGATTTCTGAAATACTAACCTCATTTGCAGTCAAAGCAAGTAGGCTTCTAGGCCATACATGGTTAAAGACAGTTTGGTGATGACCTCCTGTACATGCTGTTTGTCTGCTTGAGCAATAGTCCTCATGAGCGAGTTTAGCATCTGGGCTTTCAACACGTTTGTAGTCAACTTTCGATTTCCTTACATTTAAAGACCGCATCTGTTCAAGGGTTGAACTGTGGACTGAGTACTCCACTCATTATGTGATATTTCAAACAATTGTACCATAACAAGATTGGACCTTCTACAGTATGCAGCACAAAATGAAAACAGTACATATGTGTTAGTGTACAAAAGCACACACCTAGAACTAAGTTCACTAAGGGCTAATGCGTAGTGAGATTCCCCAAGAGGCTCTTCTCCTACTGCAAAGCCATTTATCGAAGCCCATCCCAGTCAATCAATCAGGGTTTGTAAAGCAGGGGTAATTACCCAACAGAATATCCAGGTGCTTGCAGGTCCCGGAGGCTCATTCGAACAGCCTGGTCTAGAGGGCCCTTCGTAATTCCAGAAGTGGCGCAATAGTCTGGAGCTGCAGGGTGAGGCTGCCAAAAAACAGGGTAAGAAGCAAGGAGGAAAGCAGTGAAAACAAGTGAAAAGCTTACAAAAGACATACAAAAAGGGGGGAAAGCAAGGATAAGGCAGTGGGAGCGAGGGAAAAGCAAGGAGAAGACACAAAAAAAAAACAGGAGAAGAAGCAAGGAGAAGACAGGAGCCAAGAGCAATGCAACATCACTAGGAGAGCTGGGCCTGACACCTCCTGTTTCAAATTGTCCATGGTTAAAGAAACTGTCATCACAGAATCATCGCCTAAAGATTCAAGCTAAGATCATTATAGCTATCTAGCCAGGCTGTTACCAGTCTGAGTTGAAGTGCTGGAATTCACTTTCATAGTTTGGTAAAAGATAAAAACGCCAGCTCCAATCATAATTAAGTCCATAAAACAGAATGGGGTTATGATGCTTGTTGTAAAAGACATGAAGCCTGTTCTCAGCAAGTATTCTTAAAGATAATGTTGACATTCACCACCAACTCAATAGGCGGAATGGCCGCTCTCGTTTTTTGTGGCTAATCCAGGCACAGAGAAAAAAAGTATTCTGCAGAAATTCAAATGTGTCTTACTGTTGCATTTGACAATAACCTCCAACGAATGTTGTCTTCTCTGTGTTATTCATTCAATCTGCAGGTATTTAATGCGTATTTAGACTTTGCTTTCAAAATTCATTATTATGCTCTTTTTGTACCTTTAACTTTCTTCGGGATCTGGATTATCTTTCTGGGATGAAATCTAATTTATATCCAGTTTCTTACTGAATCATTTTGTATTTTGATTCCTTGTTGCCATTTACTTTGAATTCGCCTTTTACTTGCAGTGTGATCAAAGTTCGCCCTGAGTTGCAAATGACGTTTTTTATTAGGCTTTGAGAACTGTAGGTTGCTCAGAAGGGACCACCAGTTCTTGTGTGATAGTTTGCCGCCACCGCGTAATAAATACGTAAATAAAGGCGATGTATATTTGGGTCATGACATAATCCACCTTTGTCTTTGGCATAAAGCTGTGTGTTCTCGTACTTAAGCTTTTTTTCAGCTACACCCGTTTGTAGTAAGGAAGGCCATGTTTGTGAGGTTTGACTCACTGGCTTTGAGGTGATGCCTACTTCGAAATTTATGTTCCTCTGCACTGCTCCTGTCTCCTCGATCACATTTCCAAAATCATACGAGAAAAATCCTTCTGGATTAGTGTCTCTGATGATGGAGAAGACGCAGGTAGGCGTAGGAACACTTATTGCAAATGAGAAAATAACAAGATCAACCAGGGTGACAATTGTTTTCAGACTTACATGTTTTTTGTGCTCTCTCCTCAAACGTGCTCCTAGCCAGTATGAATGCAGTAAAACAGGGCCTTTGTTTTCCTTTGGAATCGTACTCTGCACACACACTATCCACAAATATAAAAGTGATGCATGACGGATATAAATGACAAAGGTGCCTGTCTTCACTGTGAACTTTCACAGAATTGTGCTTACTATCCTCACCGCAATTCTCACATTTTTGTCTTCATCTCATCACATATGTTGTTATCATAATGCTGTACAGAATTTCTGTTTAAAATGCTTTGACTACTAATAGATATACGTTGTTGCATGAACTGGAAAATGACTTCCACTTGTTCACCGTTGGGTATTCCTCGTTGAAATACGAGTTGCAAACAGCGTTGCTGAATCTTATTTGAGTTAATTCTAGCATACTTATTTTATCGACTTAAGAAAAGCTAAAGTCTTAGTCACTCAGAAGGAAATGAGTAGAGGTTTTACAGCCCCACCGTCTTTAGTGTGAGGCTGACTCTACTCATCCATCTGCACTTTGGAGGTTACTTTGCCAATCTTTAGTTTTGTTCTTTTCACTCATGACGTGAGTTCCCTGGAATGACTTTGCCAGTATTGACAAGCAGCAGTCTATTGTCGGCAGCTGAGCAATCCATGCACCCTGGCGGGACCCCGGCTGCAAGGGTAAGGAATCCTGAGGAATCAGATTGAACTTTTATTCTTTTAAGAGGGTCCAAGCCATGAGTCGGGAGAATGGGGACTACTTTCTTCCCAGACAGCAAAGGGCGTCCGGTGACTTCTACCTTTTAATACAGAAGGTTCAGAGCCAGCAAGTGTTCTCAAGCAAAGTTGTTCAAGGGACTCTCTAGGTGGCATGTTGCATTGGTCTTTTGGACACTGTTTATTGACTGTTTTTCATAACCAAAGTTTTGACCAACTTTCAGGAAACTCTGACTACTTCTCAAACTACAGTGTTGGTCCAGTATCCATTATACTGTGCATGTGCTTTGAATCCACAGTCTCTGCTATCAGGCTTGGTACATAGCAAATTGGTTCACAGGATACCTTATGGCACACGTTTGTTGGCCCACTGACTTTCCCCACCTATGGGACTATGGAAGTGGCTTGTCGATTATTGCAAGTATCATTACTAGCATCTCAGAGTAAAGAAGGTGAGTGTAAAGCAGGTGTTGCTGCCTCAATATTCTACCTGTGGCAGTTGTAGAGCAGGTCCCAGCAGCTTCCACATTAATGATCCCAAAAATAAGTTCCGTCATGTTCCTAGTTCACATCTTTTAAGTTATTAGCTCCAGAACTGATGGGAGTGCTTGAATCAGAACACTCTTAAGATATATTGGTGTAGGGCACTTTTATTGCTTGAACGTAGCCACTGTGCAACCAAATACTGTCTTGTAGGTAGTTTTCTTCTAGTTTTGCAGAGTAGAAAGAAAAACTCCATAACAATAGTTCACTCACTTTGTCGAAGGACTTATGGAGTCTTTATGTTTTCCCAAATATCAACGCGGTTCTTAAAGAGGAACTTTACCCATAAAAGCTCAACTTACTCGAGTTATGTCTCAGAAGGAGGGATCTTTAAACATTTTATTCTGTTTACCTTCGGACTGCAGAGTTTATTAAATGAAGACTAATACTGTAATGTTAAAGTGGTGCACACAAAGTTTGTGTGCTGTGATGCCGTACCTTGTAGCTGGATATTGTGCCACTTTTATACCAGTGATAATTATGCCACTTTTATACCAGTGATAATTATACCACCATTGGCCATAAGTGTGGTCCAAGAGGTAATTTCACCAATCATTGTAAGCATGGTGTGGCAGAAGCTAGAAGAGTCATCTGAGAAAGCTCAAATAGAGTGACTCATTTGGAGGGTTCTGTGTTAAAAGATGTTGTTGTGCTCAGAATTCTTTTACGCACTTATAAAGGACGAGGGGTTTGAATCTAGTTAATGTGATTGTGGTGCAAAAGTGCCAGATGTTTTTATTGGGGCATTTAAGAACAGGCCTCTTGAACTAGTAGCAATGGCTCAGATGAGGGTGCCACTTTAAGAGCAGAGTAAAAGAAGATCTAGAAGGGCTTGATGATAACATTAGAAACCATTGTGTCTTAACCTTAGATGGAAGTATAGATAGCCTTGGAGGAAGATATATACTAGGTCAATTTCCCAATGTGCTCTTTCTCAAGGAAGGTGCGATCTGGTGGTTCATACAGTGTAACTAGTTCTCTGTTTGATAAATGAACTGAATAGATTGCTAGACAGTAGTGTAATTTGGAATCTTTGAAGTCTTAGTGGTTGGCCTCAGCTGTTGTGGTTACCAAGAAACTTGAATAGCAGGATTAAGGGGAACTGGCATCCTCTACTGAACACTGTAGACATGTTTGCCAACGCAGATGATGTCTGTATTTTTAGTCTGTTAGATCTATCCTCGGCCCACGGTCAGATTAATTTCCTCTATCCTAAAGGCTCATAACTTCCCCTGTGGTATTACCAGTTGTTGTCTTGAAACGTAGCGGACCAGGTACTAGCTGGCACCACAGTAGTTGGATGTTTTTGTTTTTTTACGCACGCTGAAATAGTTTCATGGAGGTCTTTGTGAAGAAACCAGTGTGTTACAAGCATCCATTGATGAGAACAATCACGCCGAGTATTGCTTCTGAATCGTAGGTGTTTTGGTGGTTGCAAGATGGTTGAGGCACATGCAGAAGGTTAGCACTGCTTTTCCCACTCCTTGTACCTTCAAGGCATTGAAGAGAAATGTCATTCTGGGGAATGGGGAAACGTTGATCAAGCAGATTACGTGCATATGTTTAGTAGGAAGGAGCTAACATCTGGTCTCAGTACCAACACATTTTCTCAAGCTAACGTCTCATGATGAGAACATTGTATCTCTAAATTCTCCATTGGACGTTAGTGCACGTGTCCAGAAGCACACTCTGTGGCTCAAGAATGAGACTAAACAATATGTTGCGTTTTGTTAAGTTTGTTAATGTTGGGTATGGAGAAAGAAGTTTTTTAATTCTAATACAGATATATTGCCTGTTTGTGAAACTTGGTATGTACGCATTGAATGGTTGAAGATTGACAATGTGCTGTTGTAGTTTAGGGACAGAACTTCATCGTTGATGTTTGTGTACTTTAATAAAAAAAAAAAAAAAACTTCCTTTGTACCTTGCCTGGCCAGCTGCCTTTATTGATGCAGATCCAGTTTTTTCCTCAGTCTTTGTATTTTACTCCTGTTTTACCACTATTTTCTAGAGTAAACCCATGGTACCTTTTTGTAACTCATATTCTAGCTAGGTGCACAACTATATATCACCACAATTTTTCGATTTGGATACCCTCCTTTTAGTTGAGTCTATTTTTAAACATTGAATGCAGACAATATTGAGTTTTATACGTGTAGCTTTCATTGTTCGTTGAATACTATTAGTCTACTTTACTAAGGGACGCTTCCGAACAAGATCAGTAGCTCATTAAAATCTGCTTTTGTAGGTCTCGGGATGCTATGCTGACCACCATAATACAGGGTTGATAATGTTAACTGTATCTAATAACTGTTAATTCGTTTGAGGTGTGGTCCAGCACCTTATCACCTTTATAAATTATGGGCGTTTTGATATGAGAAACTATATTGTTTGATTCAAGGAGAGGATTCGCTTGCATCTGCCGGTGCATACAGGAAGAAAGACGAATGGGAGGTGTTGATCTCAAGGCAGGACCTTATTGGTGCTAATTTGCTTGCCCCCCTCTGCTACTTGGGCCATAGTTGACGCTTCTAAATGCAATCTGGTGTTCCCCACCGTTGTTGGCATTCTAGGCAACTGTCTAGTTGCCTTGCTGTGGAACTTGACATACTTTAAGGAAGCCTGCGGTGTTCAGGTAAATGACTGACGTTCTTTCCAACTTTTACCTGCGGCTTTCACTCTCTGCGCCCCCTCTCTCCCCACTTATTCACACCTCTACTAGTCTACAGCCTATGTCGCCAACATATTGCTCATTATTTAATTGATTGATTCACGTGAAATTCTTATTAAAAATACACGCAGGAGGGAAAATTAAACCGTGTCTACAGACGGAATTAATATGTTTACCAGCCTGTAAAATCTTATGAATTATTTAAAATGCTTCTCATTGCACCTTGCCCCTGGCTTCTTAAGCAAATTAATGTTGTGCTCTTCAGTTTGTTCATTAAGCCTCCTAACAATGGAATTAAACTGTAGGAACAGGTTGATTAGTATTCCACAAACTCGTCAGATATGTTGGGAATATGTTTTCATTTGTGTTGCAGGTCCTTTAAAGGGTTTCTTCCTTTCTTGAAAAGGGTGTGCATATGGAAAATACGCCATTGTGGAGATTAAGGGCCTCATTACGACCTTGGCGGTCTAATGACCGCCAGGGTTGCGGTGGCGGTCTGATTACTGCCAATGCGGCTGTCTGACCACCACATTACGACCGGGGTGGTAATGCCGTGGTCAGACCCCCAGCAGTGTCCGTTTTTCTCTCCACGACGGTCTGGTGGTGTTGCCGGTCTTAATCCACCTGGGCTCCGCTGCAAGCAGCGCTTCTCTGGGGATTACGATCCCCTTCTCCGTCAGAGGTTTCATGGCAGTAACCCCGCAATGAAAAAGTCTGGTGGAGACTGGGTGTATGCCCACGCACTTCGCATGGGCAGTGCACGGGCCCACCGGCCATCCCCGTCGCAAAGTTCACTGTCTGCTCAGTAGACGGTAAACATTGCGTTGGGTGCTGGTGCTCCCTACACACTACAGCATTGCCGCTGACTCTATTACAAGTCCGAGACAATGCTGTAGGCCGTTTCCTGCTGGGCCTGCGGGCAGAAACTGAGTTTCCGCCCCTGACCCAGTAGGAAACTCGTAATGATCCCGGCAGGGAGGCAGCCATAATGGCGGCAGCCTCCCCTTTGAAACTTCGCAGACGGGCTTTTCCATCCGCCAAAGTCATAATGAGAGCCGAAATCTCCACCTGTTTTCGACCCCCTGTTATAATTTAGGGTGGATGTTTTCTGCCTTATTGCAGGGGCACTATTCTTTGCTTTGGTTCTCTTCCTTCTTTATTCACGCCCTTCTGCTCTTCCTCTTATTCCCTGCATATAAGACCTTCCTCTCCCTCCTCCGCCTCCTGGTGTCCTCTATTAATCTGTGCTACTCACGTGCCTGACGGTCCAGCTCCTCAAAACGTTCAGGTGAGCTGTCGCTGAGGTCTCGAGTCAAACACTGGAGCAAGGATACAGGAACTGTTGTGTGACACCTTGTCTGGCAAGAATCCACAAAATTCTCATGGTTGAGTTGTTTTGTGAGGGGTTTGCAGGATATTGCAACTTCAACCAATATGCACTAAGGACAGTAGCCATGTTGTTATGAATGAGCTGCTGAAGCATAATTTAATTCCTTTGGAACTCAGGCAAGCAGAATACGAATTCAGACTAGCTCAGATGTTATTGGTAATGATAGAGGGAAGCAGTTTGGGCAAATTGGGAAATTAGATTGAGGGGGGAGTATCGATGGTATACCTGGGTTAAATATGTATTGGGGGTGTAAGTGGTCTTTAAAGTAGTTTAAACACAATGAAGGTATATGTAATTTAAGGTCGAAGGCTGCCAGACAGCACAGCTGTAAGATTGCAAAAGACTTATTAGGGGCTAGCTGACCTGGAAAGCTACTCAATCTCTTTTGTTTTGCATTTTTTTGCTTAATATTCAATGGTTTTATTGAATTTATCCCGCCTATCTGCTTTTTTCCCTCCTGTTGAGCATGATTTGTTGAACATCTCACTGGCTGCTTCTAAGCTTTCACCAGTGTCTGCTTTTCGGGAACTATTTTTTTGTGAAGGTGCCCCATAAGAGTGCTTGTGTTTTCCAGCTGTCATCTCCGCTGTGTGCTTTTTTTTAACCCCGACCACTTTCCACTCTCTCCTGTGTGCTTTTGTTTAGCAGCACACACTTTCCTCACAGCCTGTTCTCCTGTACCTCTTACAACACCTCCCCACCCTACTGCCATGCCTTTTACACTGCCCCCCTCCAGCCCTCCTTTTTTCCCCACCCACTGCTCCATCTTTTCACCTGTCCCACCACCCCCATCGGGATCCTCCTCCCTTTTTCACTGTATTTATTTTTTAATCGCTGTCACTCTGTTGGTTTTGCAGGCTGCTTGGTGCTGAACTTCAGTGTTCCCAAGAACAGCACTTCCTAGTTTTCTGGTTGTTGTATTCATCCACATTAGTCTAATCGTAATGCATCCGGCACCTCCCCCACCCCCTTTAAAATACAGTAACAGTAGAATGTTAGGCCGGGGAGCATGAATGGATGGATGAGCCACAGTCGCGATCATGCCGTCCAGTTCAAGCTAAAAATTTGGCTTAGGGCCACAACCACACCTCAAGAGCTTGCGCTTTTGATAGTCTGCCATTCTTTATTTCCAAGGACCGGTAAGCAGCTTGGCTTCGACTCACAAACAGATAAACAGGTAATAAGCACACATAAAGACAAAGAGGGAAATAGTCGGGCACAAACATACAGGTGTATAAAGTGACCGGCATGCAACAACAAAACACACACACAAGACTTACACAGTCCCACGCACAGACTCGTATAAATGCGCGCCCTCCCGCACAATACGGACACACGTGGACACAGAAAGTAAGTATGAGACATTCACACCATATAAATAATATGACAGACATACGCAGACAAACCTAGACACTCAGATGGCAGTATTCTGAACAGGCACATAAATATCAAAGAAAACCATCAAGACAAGCACATGGGCACACAAAGACTCACAGTTACAATCTTAGGGACACATGAGCAGAATAGGCAAAGCCAATACGCCTTCCTTGGCAGTCAAAATGTGAGACCGATTGGCTTTGCCAACGCTTGTTTAACTTGGGGATTGTGTGAATTGGAGAAGCATGTGCAATTTCTTTTTAGTTTATTATTTGTACTAAATAAAGGCTGTATTAAGGCAAAACAGTAACCATTAAGCCTCTTTAATAACAATAACTACAACCCATGCTACCTTCAAAAAGTAAAACCTCTTGTGGCAAAACGATATCAGTCACATTTAGCCTGTGATGGTCAATGAAATACGAAAAGGAAACATAAAATACATAATTAATCTGAGGCAAAAAAGATACATTTTCCATGGCTTAAGCATCCCTAGATAATGTGAACTCTGATCTTCCAGCACATTAATGGAGGTGTGCTGTGGCACAATAATCGAACCAACATAATCAACTCAGGAGAGCTTCCTTTCTCCACATTATCTCCTGCTTTTATGACCAGAGTTAATTTAAAGAATTGCAAAGCCTGCAAGTCTGTGCGTATTTAAAAGAGAATACCGCTGTTCATTTTGTAAGTTACTGATGAGTATGTCTAACCACAGATTCCTCATCTGAGAGTATTCCCCAAGTACCAGACTGGATCTGGAAAATCTTGTCTCAGATGCCACAGGTGGCAGTATGCGGCTCTTCTCTTACTCATTATTGACACATACGGGCCTGCGTATAAGCGTCACCCGTGCACATATAGAATGGTGTGTTTCTTTCCACATCTTCCAAGGGGGTTCCAGAGTTTTCTTCCCACCTAATTGGTCTTCGGCGACTCCTCTAAAACAGACTCATGAACAGTATCTTATGGTACAACGTCCCCACCTAAAAAATAAATGATTCAAGCCTTGACTTGAAGCAGATGTCGGTCATGGACCTGTACAGTGTGTGTGTGTCTTTGGCGCCCGAGCCAGCAACATCAGAATTCTTGCTTCTATGTAATGAAACTCACAGAAATCTCGATGGCTACCTGGTTGAAACCATATTCTTACCCTCTGTACTCGGTAGGTAGCCTGGCAACGTAGCCTGTTGACCCAGATTTTCTCACCAAGCACCCTACCCCATAGAGTCTCATTGTACACGTTTCAGCCGGTATGGTAAATCTGAATTCATTTCCGATCAATACCCGGATAGAGAATCCAAAGGGATTTGCTTTTGGCAAACATATATTCCTTTCTGCCAACCTGGCATTAAGATCCATAATCACAGTATGTCTGTTAGGCTGTTATTGCCCTTTGGAACATGGTCAATGCGATATAACGGTATTTCTGGAGGATCTTAAGGGCTCCTTGGCTCAAACCAAGCCATGACTGGCAGGATGTGGCGCTGTACATCATCCACACAGGCCGGGATACCACTGATTGCAGTGGCAGGGCAGTTGGTAACAGTGTTGTGCTTCGGAGACATGCCTGGATGAGATCGAGATTTTCCAGCGATGTACAGGCATCGCTAAAGGATATGCCCTTTGATGTGTATCCGCTTTTTAGAGAGGATGTAGATCTGTTCTGTAATGATTTAAAGATAGCTGAGCTACAGCGTGTTTCTTTGCAGTGTTGAAACTTAGAAAGCGGTTTTCCACAAGTTTTGAAAATTTAGCGTCTATTCCAGGCGGCTGGCTTATGGTTAGTGACAGCCTTCCCAGCCAGTGATGCAGCAGCCAGCCTAGTCCTTTTGGGGCTGTGAACGCAGAACCTGCAAACAGGGCACCAAACTTCTAATTACTCTTCTCCTAACTACACCGACCCCCATACCACTTTAGTTTGTTCTCAGCAGCTCATGCCCATCTGGTGGGAGGGCAGAATTCAATAATACCTTCTGGGTTGACAGTCCATTACATCTTACCTATGTGTCCTCTAAATTGGTCAAAAGGGGGTATACCTAAAATTTTCTCGCTTCCCCACCCATTACTCCTTCTATAGCAGAATGAATTTGCAAAGATGTTCTCTCCATCATCTTTCCGGAGGAACCCTTTTTGCGAAAGGCGAGGATTGTTATTCTTGCCATTTCCTCGTCCTAAAAAATGATGGAGGCTCAGGCCTATCTTGAATCTGTGATTCCTGTAGAATGGCAAATTCAAAATGCTCACATTGGTTCCCATCCTTCCTGCTCTGCATCCAGGAGACTAGTGGCAAGCTTGGACTTGGAGAATGCATATTTTCATATACCTGTCTTGCAATCCCATGGATAATACCCGTGGTTCAAGAAGGACCAGGAGCATTTTCAGTTTGCCACGTCCCCTTTTGACTTCACCAACACCACTCGAGAGTTAATGAAAATGAAGGTAGTGTTTGCTGTCTGTCTTCGGAGGTCGGGAGTTTCTGTATTCCTGGATGTCGATGACTGAAGGCAGGCTCACTGCAGTTAGTCATGGTTCATGTCCAGGCGAAGATATGACTCCTAACGTAGGGTTAATCATAAATGAGATGATGTTCCCTCAAGTTCCAGCAGTGATGACTCCATCAACTGGGATAATCCTCAATAGGGTGCGGCTTATAGCTTTTCCTCTGCTATAATGACTCCTGGTCACTTTGGGTAAGATCCTGATGTTTCAGGGTAGATCCTTGATCCCTGTGAGGGTAGATCTGAGGCTTCTTTATTTCTTAGCCACCTGCGTCCTCCCTTTCTACTATGCCAGGTAGCACATGCAAGCCCTGTAGTGGAACCCAAAAGCCCAGTAGGCCCAAGCATCCAGGGTTCATTCCCGACACTTTCCAGTTCTTGAAGAAAACAGCTCAAAATCTACAGTGGTGCTGACCAACAAAGTTTGTCCTGCAGCAAGGTACTCTCCTTCTCCCACCAAGAGATGATGTGTGATGGGTGACTAACTACTGGGTTGGGAGGGGTGGTGTTATCTGGTGGTGGAGGGGAAAAGAAGCCTCTGATCTCCGGTGAAGGGTTGTGCCAAGAGGATTTGCGTCTCTAGAAGTAGCATGAATGCCAGAACATGTTCCTGGTCAGCATCTACCTTCCAGAGCAGATGAACTGAGCAGACATGTGGCAGGTCAGTAGAGGCATCTACCTCCAATGGTGGCGCAGGGTGTATTTGACCAGAGTGCGAGCCCTCCCTAGATTTGCCACTGACAAAAAAAATTGCAGTGTCAAACGTTTTGCTCATTAGAGTTACTGTGAGAGCACTTGTTAAGAGACTCATTCCAGCTGGAATGGAACAATCGATTTCTGTCCATCATTACTTCTCCAACCCTGAGTTCTGAAGAAGATCAAGAATGACTGAGCTCAGTACATCCTAGATGGCCCAGGAGAGTGTGGTATCTGGAACTCCTGAGGAAGAACGTCAGCAATGCAATTCGATTACCACTTTTAGGAGGACCCCTGTCTCAGTAATAGGGCAGTTTTCTCTGCAGCGTGCACTTCTATGTGTGAAGATTCAGCTGCACAAATTGACTGCATTTGATTTGCTGTCTGAAGCCTGAAGTGGTGGATGTCATCCTCTGTGTCAGATGCCTCTACATGAAATTCATCTTCACTAGGTGCTGGGACAAGTTTGTAATCTGGTTTGGTGTCCGGGACACTGACCCCTTACAAGTAGGCATTATTTGTCGCCATTTTAGCCTTTCCTTCCAACCGTCTGTTTAAATCACCTCTTGTAATGAGGTTTATTAAAGGTTTGACATCACACCCAAGTAGTTCATACCCCAATGGGACCTTAAGTTAGTCTTGACATTGCTCATGTGTATGCCCTTTGAGACGACGCATAGTTGCTCACTACATCTCCCTAATCTGAAAACCTTCTTGTTGCGATTAAATCAACTTGCTGCTTGAGTGAACTGCAGGTACTTTTTGTCCATCCAGCATACACCACTTTTTGCTGAGGACTCGGGCAGCCCTCTTACCAAATATGGAGACAGGCTTTAATAGTTTACCAACATTGTATGCTTCGTCTTTGCCCTCAAAAGAGCAGGAGTTGCTTCTTCGGTACCCCAATAGGCTTCAAGTTTTTACATTAGGACCATTGAGTGGACGAACAGCTCTTTATGGGGTTTTCTAGAGCTAAAAGAAGGGAAAACTGTATAGAAGAGCCCTTGTCACGGTGGTTAGGTCACTGCACCAAGATCTGCTGCACTGTGGTAAAAAGCATCCCCTGTAGGGCATGAGCATCCACTCCACCAGAAACAAGACTGCTTCAATAGTATTGGGATAGGGAGTACCTGTTGACGTCTGCCAGGCTTCAACGTATGTGCAGAGATCAGTGCATACATTCATGAAATGTTACTGCCTTGACAATCTGGTTTGGTGAGAGGGACATTTTTTCATTTGGTTCCGAAATAATTTTTAGTCTGACCCCACTCAACAGACCCTCCACCTTGGGGAGGGACTGTTTGGTATTTTTTCTAAGATGAAAACATCTGAGGTTAGAAGTATCAATCAGACAAACAAGGTAGTTGGTAATACTGTTTCTGGTACTTGGTAATACCCAAAATCTAGACACTTAGTAATAGTCACCCAACACCTACAAGACCACGACCTCTTAAACCCCTCCGATTCTCAATTTCGAGCTATCCACAGCATCAAGACTGCCCTGGTTGCAACCACAGATGACATCAGAGCTCTCCTGGACTGTGGGGAAACAGCAGCCCTCATGCTTCATGACCTGTCTGCCACGTTTGACACCGTCTCCCCCCACATCCTGATCAACAAACTCCACAACATCGGAATTCAAGGAAACACCCTCAATTGGATCGCCTTGTAACTCACTGGCAGAACCCAAAGGATCAGTCTCCCACTGTTCACCTCAGATCCCAAGATTATCATCTCCTGAGTCCACCAACTCAGCCCAACCCTCTTCAACACCTACATGACCTTCCTGGCAATCACTGACAGATCACATGGACTCAACATCATCTCTTACACCGACAACACACAGCTCATCCTCTTACTGTCTGAAGATCCCTCCACCACAAAAGCTAACTTGCGCAGATGCACGTTGAACGAAACAGACTGGGTGAAGGACAATTGTCTCAAACTCAACACCAAAAAAATACAGAAGTCCTCATCTTTGGGAACATCACCTCACCATGGACTGACACATGGTGGGCCGCAGAGCTCTGCACACCCCCAGCCCTAACAGACTTTGCTTGCAAGGTCGGCATCCTCCTGGGTAGCAAGCTATGCATGAAGAAACAAGGTGACAGTCTGAACCGCCTGCTTCCACGGCATGGTCTGCAAGATCTTCAGGTGGCTCCCAGCAGCCACCAGATGGACTGTCATGCATGCCCTGATCATCAGCAGAGTGGACTACGGAAACAAGCTGCACGTAGGAAACACAGCACGCCTGCTGAAAAGACTGCAGAAAATACAGAACTCAGCAGCAATATTCTTATTCGGCCTCCCCAGAAGGAGCCATCTCAAAATCCACTGCCTCCTGATTCAGAAGAGGTGCCAGTTCAAGATGGTGGCCCATGCCCAAAAGGCCCTGCACATTGAAGGACCAGCATACATCAACAAACGCCTGATCTTCCACCAACCGACCAGACAACTCCAAATAAGCTTCCCTTTCCTTCGCAAACACCCCACAGTTCAGTTGAGCCAACAGTGGAGGATGCTCTTTCTAGCACCTGGCAGCCAAGGCTTGGAACAACCTCCCCCTGCACCTCAGGACCACACTGTCTCTGCAGCGATTCAGAAGAGAACTAAAGACCTGGATGTTAGAATGACCAGTCCTTCACACAGCAGCATACAGCTCCAGTGCCTCTAGACCATCATGGTGATTTGCCACGCTCTATAAATGTTTGATTGATTGGTGGATATCTAACCACAGATTCCTAACTGCTCTTCCATCTCCCCGTTCTGTAGAGTGGCCTCTTCTAAGGTGTAAAAAGACTCCAAGAGTGTAGAAAGGGTAGGAGACAAGTAACTGATGGTAGCACCTATATGTGGCTCTGCTCCTTCACTTCTCATGTAATATGGATTCACCATGAAGCCGCAAGGCCCCGCTTGGCGTGTGGGAGCACTGTTGCAAATTTCTCCAGATCCGGTGGTTGCGAGTCAATTACATTAACATAATATAAACAATCACCAGTAGAATAAATAATTGAAGATGAACAGAACTGGATCCATTCATTGAGTTTGAAGTATGTCATTTATATTAACAGGTGCAGTGTGCTCGTGATCACACAGTGGATGTTACAAGAGCAGTGTAATTGTGTATATAATACAAAATACAAAAAGCAATGAGGTCTGCACAAATCTCAGGATCTTTAGTTCAAGCAACAAAGCTATTCAAAGATATTTCGCTCATTTTGTCGGTACTTGACTTAAACTGTAGGAAGTACATTGTTTACTTTATCATGGAATTTGTATCTCTAACTGAAACCTACATACATGGTAGCGGGCCATGATTAGCTAACTACACCAAGGAAGTCCCCTTTGACATCAGCAATGAATCGTTGGTATGCTTGAAAGTTGATTCTTTATTTGCCAATATACCACATAACGGAAGGCCTGCAGGACAATAGGGGCTTCTTTTGCCCTTAAGTTAACAATCTCATTAGTTAATGATCTTGAGTCTCTCACAAACATGCAAACACACATACATGCACACTGTCTCTCTCTCTCTCTCCGTCTC
Organism: Pleurodeles waltl; assembly: GCF_031143425.1. NCBI lineage: Eukaryota > Metazoa > Chordata > Amphibia > Caudata > Salamandridae > Pleurodeles > Pleurodeles waltl. The sequence continues at coordinate 116,884,407 of NC_090449.1, read as the reverse complement.
ATCTACTATGATATTGAAGGTTAAATGAAATTCAGTATCCTACCACTTTTCTTTTCTCATATACAAAACTTTTGTAGTCCTTCAATTTACCAGTTAAACCTTACTGCTGGAGTGATCATTTTGCCTATTAATGTCAAGTGTATTTTGGTTGTATGATGGAACAACGCATGCACTTAACACACATGCCTTTACAACGCGGTAAGTACAACGCATATGTCACTACCATGCATGCACTTACAACAAAATTCTTACCATGCATATGACTTTAACACCACAATTGTGTTGTAAAGGTGTGGTTGGGAAAGGTATAGGTTTGGTTAAAAAGTAAAGAGATCAGTGTGTGTGTGTGTGTGTGTATATATATGTATGTATGTATGTATATATATATATATATATATATATATACACACACACACCTTTCCACCCAAAAATGCCCTTATAAACCCATCCCACACTAAAGCCTAATACTGCCATTACCCACCCTTAACCCTCAAAACCCTATATATATATCTCCTATTGGCATTTGCCTGTAGGTAGTTATAGTTAGGAGGTAGTTTCTATAGAAAAAGCATTTTTTTTGCTAGCCTATATATTTGTCGCCGCTTGGCGAATCTTCACAAAACTTTCCCTAAAAGGTTGACAGTCACATGAGCCGCTGTCTGGAAAATTTCAGGGTGATCCATCAAGCGGGGACCGAGATAAAGGGTGGGTAAAATTTAGAGCTTTTCCTATGTTAATTCCCATAGGAAAAATTGAACAGGGAGAGCGCAAAAACCATTACATAGAATTACACCAAATTTGGCAGAAAGGTAGATATTGGTCCGGAAAGAGCCCTTTTTGTAACTTGGTGTAAATCTGTTCAGCAGTTTCTGAGAAATTCAAGGCAGTCCATATTTGTATATATATTGACGTGAAGGGTTTGCGACCCCTCGAGATCTGATTGGCTGATAACACTTCAGCAACAGAAGTGTTGCCACCCATCTTGGGACTTGGCTGAAGACCAGTCTCAGAAAAAAAAAAAAAAAAAAATACAAAAGGGGCCAGGACCCCGTTCCCCCCCACCCCCGGCTAAAAAGCATAGTTTTTTAAATTTTACAATTGGAGTCTTGGTGGATCCCCGACTCCCCTCGTAAAAATTAAAAAACAAAGTGCAGTCTCCCGCACTTTGTTAGTCTAGTGCCCCCAGGGTGGCCAAGTCGTGGGGGCTTTTTGAAAAGAAAAAAAAAAAGCGGAGGGGCCTCTTGTCCCTCTCCCGATGCTCCAAGGACCACCATCTCCCTAGGACTTTGTTTTGATATGGGCCAAAGTCTCGTGTACAGCATGGGGTTGAGTGGTTAGGGGGAGTTGGCTGCGGGGTCTGGCTGCAGGCTGGGTTCAAGCGTACAAAACCATAGAAATTCAGCATTAATAGTTAGTTACCTTAAATAACTATAACTCGTGCCGTAAGGTATCTATAACTCCACCCTCACCATGTACTGCTAATTACCCCCACAAAATACGGCACCCATGACATCTTAGATAACATCCTTGATATTATCAATGTCATATTTGCAGTGAGTTATAGTTAACTCAGGACATGAGTTAGTTACTTGAGGTAATTCTTACCATAACTGCTTAATTTCTATGGTTTTGCATGCTTCAAATATGAGCCTAACTACGACGTCCCTCTAACCTTTGGCTTTTTCAGTGAATACACACACACACACACACTCACACTCACTCTCTCTCTCCTTAATACTTACCTGCACTTATCTTTAAAACCTTTACCATGCATACACCTTTACTGTTCATGCCTTTACAAAATTTTGAAAAATACCTTTGAAACCTTTACCACGCATGCACCTTTACTATTCATGCTTTTACAGCTAAATTTGTTGTAAAGGCATGCTTGGAAGAGGTAGTGCTTAATTTGTAAACCGAAATGTGCCGTGCCCAAAGCCCTCCTCCGAAACTTGTGGCTGTTGCAATTTAATGTGAGGCAGCGTAACATTGAAGACATCTCAGGCCTCTTTAATCCATTTACAGCCACCTCCTGCCCCTTCAGCTCACTCTTGCAGCTTTCTGCTTTCTCCCTGTCCAACACTTTTAAAAATTTGTCTTCCTCTGTCTTTTCCATATGAGGCTTTTGTTGGCAGTGAAAGCTTGAGGCATAAAAATAAGTGCCGGCCATCAAAAATAAGTGCCAGTGCCCCTCACCAGACAACACCGGCTCAAATTAAACACTGGGGTGTAAAGATATATTTGTGGTAAAGGCATGCGTGGTAAACGCACATGCGAGGTAAAGGCATTGTGGTAAATAGATTGTGTCGTATTTGCTGCGTTTTAAGTGAGGTTTTATGTGTATTTTGAACGTTTTCAACTCGTTTGGTGCATCTACAAAGCCTGGGTGGCGTACAGGCATGTTAATGTGTAAATTATGACACTGTTGCTTAGAGCTTACTTCAAAATAGTGTCAATTTTAGGCATTTAAAGTATAAATTCTTAAACGTGATTATTTGACATTTGCACCTAAGCGTCTCATTAAAAAAATGAGCCATATATTTGGTCCAAAAGATACAAATAATTAAATTATTTTATAATTGTTTGCCCTTGTGTAGCTTTGTCTGCTCTCATTAGGAGCTGTCCCGGCTGACCAATATAGTATTTGGCGCCTGCAGTCCAAATTCCTGGAAACCAGTTGTATGTAATTAATCACATGGATGGGCTGCCTCCTTTGAGGTCTAATGATAATTGGCGAGTTCTCCTGTTTGTCTACGGATATGGCCAGAGTGGTCACACTGAAACACTGTGAGAAACTGCTGGCCAGAAGTAGTAGTAGATGCTGCCTGCAGAGCTAACCTGAGAGGAGAGTTTGAAGATAATCTTTAATTGAAACTTGTTTTTCCTTTCAATCCTCTCCTTTGTATTTGAAAACCAAAAGCTTTTTACACGCCATGGGCTTTCATTCATCATGTCCCCCTTCTGAGAGAAATGTTTTACCAACCTATTTTATCAGGATTTGCTTTGATTGCGCCGGGTGAGTTTTTATGCTAGCGTGATGTGAACACCGGGGGTGGTATCTTTCTGAATACATTGTCGTGAGTCTAGCTGGTGGTATTGGCAGTGCACTGCTGGTTTCGGAGAGGACATAAATAGAAGGATGGGGAGGCAGTGCGTAGAAGGAAACCGCGACCGGAGAAAGTTAATGGGACCAAACAGGACAATCACAATTGTGAATATAAATGTATAATGTTTGTCTCACAATCAAGAAGCATAATGGAGTGATGCCAGCTTACCCTTGACTTGTATAAAATCGCTAGTGGGCAGTTTCCTAACTTATACAACTTTTAACACTATGTTCCCTTAAGTCTTGTAGTAAAATGAACACGTCTGTTTTAGGGTCCCTTGTTCAGAGTCCACCGAGAAGTTAACCTACATTCCCTTTTCAAAATAAAAAGAACTGACATCTCTCCATGTGATCAGTGCTGTAGTTCTTGGGTGAGATGGCGTTCTACATGCCTCCTTGCTCACTCACAGAATAACAAAATATGGCACATCCCACAACATTTCCTAGGCTCCCAAAAATCTGCTTGGGGGTGAGGATTAAAACAGCTTATATCATGACACGCAAAAACGCCCCTCTTTTGGGGTGTTTTCTCAGCTGATTTTTTTTTATGGAGTGGAATGAGAAAGTGGTCAGAACATTATTGTGAGGTACAAATTCTTCCTTTCACTGGGAACCAGTGAATCTCTTTCAAACCTCATGTTATGTGATGCTAAATATTCTGATTCAGCTAGAGTTTGGCTGCCTGTTCTGGATCCTCTGTAGGTTTTAGGGCATGGATTCCCACTATACTCACAAAAAACATGGTTAAAGTGCAGTTATGGTTACGAACTAAAACCGAAAACCACTAAAATTCTCAAGTTACAGGTACAACCACAATCCATTATCCACAGAACAGCTATGCAAGTCATAAGCTGCATACCAAATACAATGGTTATCTTTAATGAAACCAATGCAATTTACAAATAGTGTAAGTAACTTTACAGATATCACCTCACCCTTACTACTTTGACAGAGACAACTATGAATGTAGTTTAATTTATTGGTTTATGTGTTGTTGTATAATTACAGTTTGCATTAAGGTGTTATGTATTGGCATCCGTATTGTAGGCTAATAAACATTTAGTGTGGTCATAAAGTATTGTGGCCCAAACCATATTTACTGTTTTTTTTCTAGTTTTGATTCATAACTATAACTTTACTTTAACATTGTTTTTTAAGTGACTGTTTTTTTAAAATTATTTAAAAAATAATTGAACATCTATTTAAAACAGTTATTAAACTAGTTCAGTGTAGTAGTCAGATTTTTAATGAATATTAAAGAACAGCAGCCTCTAGAAATTTACTTTTTCTTCACTTTATGTTCCTGGAGGGTAATTGGTATTTGCTATCCACCTTCTTTCAGCCAGTAATTAGCATTTGAATATGTGTGGATAAGGTGTGAAATTTCTCCCAGGAGCTACACAAAATATCACTGTCATTGACAGGTCAACCTGAATGGGCAGGGATGACTCCTTTGCGCTCAGTAGAAGGATGGGGGCTGGAGCATCCATTTTGACATTTATGTGTCAAATCCTGCTTGACAGGTTCTCTCTTTATTGGGGGTGCAGTGAATGCTTCAAACTGGATTTTGGTGTTAGATGTTGGAGGACACTAGGATTATTATAATATACCTCCCACACAAGCTCAGCCCAAACTTAGTGTGGCCGCACACTGTCGCAGTCTTGAAAATGTTTAAAGTGAGTAGGGTTGGCCCCCAAAAACCTTTCTCCTTTTGGTTAGTGGTACCCAGGAGACATTCCCATCCACCAGCTTAGCCAGGCATCTCCAGTCACCAACTAGAGAACACTCCTGGACCTGAAGAAGAACAGGAGAGGACTGAACCTTCTGTCTTTGACCTGACAGGAGCCTTGAAGAACTGCACCTTCTCCTCTTTTACCAAGAACAAAGAAGTTGTCTCCAAGGGTGATACTGCTAACTTGTTCAAGATGCAGGGATAAAACAAGTGACAAGAGTCTTTTCCTTCAACTCACCACTGTCAACTAAACTTGTACTGGACCATGCTGTTGGCTGCTGCCTGACATCCTATGAGTCTCTACGTGCCTCCTCTGAAGACCTGGGGGCCTTTAGAAGTGTACCCCAGTGGTAGATTAGGACTTAAAGGACTAAGGGCTAGATTACGATTTTGTTGGTCCGACACCCATTGCGGCGGTCGGGAGAAAGGCACCATGCTTGCCCTATCCTGACCACTGCATTTCAACACCACCACCGAGCTGGCGGTGGCACGGCGGCTGCATGCTTCAGATTTAAGTGAACCTGAAGCACATGCTGCCACAGTGCACTGCCAGATGCACCTCAGGTGCAGTGTTGGCATCCACAGTGTTGTGCAGGGCAAACAGTGTGGACTAACAGTGCAGGCATATGGGGCACAACATGTGCCCCATCCACACTGCCCAATGGGCAAAATAGCCGTGGGGCAATGTTTGAGACCCCTGCTCTGACTTTCCGCGAGCTGTTCATGGCGGGGTCCCTGCCATGGGAAGGCCGTGATCGGCACGTGGGTGCCAGCATAGGCACCGTCATGATTGATCACAGTTTTCCCTACTGCCACTGCCGCGGGATCCAAGATCCTGGTGGTTGCAGCTGTCTTGTGACAGTCCGACCACGATCTTCGTAATCTGGCGGTTGGATTGCAGAGGAGGCTGTGGTCAGACCACCACCGCTGGTAAGGCGCTCCCTGGGCTGCCATACTCATAATCTGGCCCTAAGTCAGAAGATAAAATCTCTGACCAGGACAAACATGGTTGGTGTTTTCGACATATGCTCCATCGCCCGGTCAGCCTTGGAGCACAGAGGTTCCAGTCTACAGGAACTACTGACCATCTTTGGCATTTTGTGCTTCTTCGTGCTTTACCTACTTAACACGTTAAATTCATGTCTGCGGTTCCCCTTATTGGATTTCTCCTCTTTTGTTTATTCACTATTACTCTATATTTCTGTTTCAGTTTGGGATATTTTTTTTGCATTTTGACTTTACTACTGTTTCTTAACTACATAAATACTTTACATATGGCCCTAAGTTAAGCCTGTCTGCTCTGTGGCAAAGCTACCATGGGGTTGAGCTCAGGTTAATTTACTGACTTTGAGTCCTAGCAAGAGTTGGGATTACTTTTTGTGGTTACTCTTTGAGGTTAGTAGTCACCCACCCCAAATAATTAAGGGGGTCTTTAGGAGTTTGGCAGACGGAAACACCTGTTCGTCAAACTCCCAACGAGGAGACTGCCACAGTGCTGACAGTCACTCCACTGGCCACATCACAGCTTTCCCACTAGGCCGACAGGCTGAAACCAAGGTTTCCGCTGGTCAGCCCAGTGGGAAAGGTGCTGCAGCATTGTTCCCACCTCATAATTGAACCGGAGGCATTGCTGCTGCAACTAGGTTGCACAGCAGACAGTGGTCATTTCAAGGGTGCTCGGCAGGGGCCCCCCTGTGGCCCCCTGCACTTGTTCTGTCAGCCTTTTCATAGCGATCAGACTGCCATGAACAGGCTGGTGGAGAGCAAGGTTGTAATCAGCACAGCAGTACTGACTTCAGCGTCGCAGTGGCTGATTACAACCACAACCGCTATCATTCCGTCAGGGTCACTGATCCTGGTGGAGACAGTGGAGTTTTAGCAGACCGACCGTCAAACTCCTAATTTGACAGCCACAACATCAAAGCGGCTGTTCGGACCACCACAGTGAGTCGTGCGGTCTAGTGTCCACCAGACTCGTAATTAGGCCCTAAGTTTTTTTTACAGAAGGCCTCACTAATATCAATCAAGATTGCCATGTTATTCCAAAGATCTGAATACCTATTGATTCTTATCTAGGCTGTTCTGATTGTCGCTGATGATTTTTAGTTGTTGGTACACTTCTGGATCTGATAGAGAATTCTAGCTGTCTAGCTGCAGTTCCATACCTTTGAATTCTCCCCAAATGTCAGAAGTACCCTGTGTGCCGATATGGAGAGTCAATCAGCTCTGCACCCTTCATCTGCACCAGAAATGATGTTGCAGGTCCTATATGGGCTCCACCCAGGTGCCCCGACTTCAATTCTTTCTTTTCTGAACCAGCCAGCCCTGATCCGAAGAGAGCTTCCACCTGAGTGAGTTTTTGATTGGTCTTTGTCGACTTTTTGTCAAGCCTTTTTTTGAGAATTTTCTCCTGGTGTGTTGAGGGATGTATTCTAAGAAGTCAGGTTTCAAGCCCTGCTGATCCTGTCATTGGGTGATGTTCATGACGATTCCGTATCTTGTGTTTTATTTGGTGTTGGTAGCGCAACCACAACCCAAAGTTGTGTTCCAAGTGATGAGCCATGCATCCGAAGGCTTTGAGGGAGCCTGTCCCTAAAGCTGATGGCCCAGCACGCAACTCCACGCAGATCAAGGTCTCAGATGAGAGGAAGGTCCCGGGACCAGTCATGGAGACTGAAGTCGTCCCATTCGAAGTCCTCGGGACAATCGGGTAAGTTAAGGCAGAAGACAAAATCCAAGATGTCAAAGTGCTCTCCGACTTCTACATTTAGAAGGAACATCAACACTCTAGCCCTCGTTCTGTGGAACTTGTGCCTGGGTCGACTCTGCGCCTCCCCAAATTTCCAGGAGCCGGAGTGACCTCTGCCCAACTCAGTCAGTTTTATGAGGCCATACACTTCATTTTTGGGCAGTCTGACCCTGCTGGAGCACCTTTGGGCCCCGTGAGGTCAGAGAGAGCCCCTTCAGGGTCCGTACCGGTGACTCTGGCACAAATGGGCTCCCAGGGATCTAGTTCTGTATCCAGACAGGCACCGGTCGTACCACCTTGACCTTCCCTTGCGCAAGTCCCGGCGCTGCCCGTACCCCATTGTAATCCCTGACTTTGACGAGGAGCTGGATGGGCACTGTGTACTCTGGTGCTGGCAGCAGCTTTGCCTCCTCGCATTGATACTGAACCCTGTTTCTCTGTACTAAGCCTCGAGGATGAATGGAAGGGGTCGCTGTGCTCCTTCGGAAACAAACCTTACAAATCTGAAATGGACTGGCATGGGGACTTGGGTGAAGCCAGTGGACCGGACACTTCACCAGATATTGGCATGCTTTCTACCCTACAGTGGCTATGGAGGTGGGAGGTTCATATGCTTTTGTGGTGAGGAGGGCAGCTGAGGTCTTGGACCTTCAACTGCCCTCGGTGGCCGTCAAGACAGAGATGCTGCAACCAGAAGCCTCCACCTCAGAACCACTGCTCCCGTTCAATGATGCCGTCACTGATGTCCTATTTGGTACCTAGCCCAAACCAAGCACAGGGACTCCTGTGAACAGGATGATTGCCAGCCACCATCGCCACACTCCCAGGGACCCAAGATTCCTGACCCAACACCCCACCTCTGAGAGCCTGGTGGTCCAAACCTCTTCCTCCCAAGGCATGTTCCCTATCACTCCCCAGATAGGGAATACAAAAGGTTAGATTCATTTGGGAAGATGTTTTCTGACACCAGCCCCTCAACTCCCCAGTCTCCCTTTCATGGCTACGGAAGGGGTTACCAACCACGCCAATTCCGGTCCAGCCACCATGTTGTGCGTTCTGCCCAGCCTCTGCATGGCCAAAGGATCCACCAACCTCATGGGTTAGGTGACAGCGGTCTGGTCAGTCTGCCGCCTCCCCCTCTATAGTAGCCTCTAAACCCTCTGTAGACGGATCTCTTCGACCGCGTCTACTGCTTCACGTAGCTGGCGCCAATTGCCCCTCCTCCCGGCACGGCGGTCGCGTTCCCATGACGACATGGGAACGCTATCGGAAGCGTCGGACCCGGACTTCCGGGTCCGACCGAGAAAAGAGACGACGGACTCCCAAGAAGGGGTGAAACGCCGGGAGTCCGAGGAAGAAGAAAGGAAGTAGAAGACGCTGAGCAGGGGATCGAGTGCGCTGGATCCAAGAAGAGCGCCGAATACCAGAACCGCGGGTTTCCTGCAGGACTGGAGAACAGAGGGATGCGCAGAGCAGTTCCCGAAGAGCCCAGAAATCAACGCTAGCAAGCCCAGCCACGACCCTGGAGGGTCGTGGCTCAGCAAGACGAGCTGACATCCACCACACCTTCAAGAACCAGAGAAGAAGAGACAGTTAATATCGGAACAAAGAAGCCTTAATAGATCTACGTTTACCGGAGTCCGTCCTTTTTCCCTTCCCATCAATAAAACTGCACTAGAACTCATATAAATAAACACCTCTCACCTTATCTCCGTCTCCGAGTCCTCTGTACCGACAGTAGCCTACCACAGTGGTGTCAGAAGTGGGATAAAGACCTACAAGGCTACTGAGAGGTACACAAATGGAGGAAAAACCGACAATAGAGGACATGATTAAACAGCTGGCGGAGGGCCAACAACACCTCCAATTAGTCTGGGAGGCCCATCAAAGAGAGGCGAAAGAAGACAGAGAGGCCCTTCAAACGTCTTTAAAAAGCCAAGCCACAATCATGGCGAACAACCAGCTGGTACATGAGACTGCTCTGCAAAAGCTAACGGACACCATAGCAGCCAGCAAGGTCCATCCCAATGTCCTGAGCTCGGTTTTACAAAAATTTCAGGAAGGAGAAGATCCCGACTCCTTCTTTACAAACTTCGAGCGGGTCGCTTCGTCAGCACAATGGCCTGAAGAGCGGTGGGGACAGTATATTGCGCCACAGCTAACTGGATTCCTGCAGACCGCCTACCAGGCCGCTAATCCAGGAGGCACCACACCCTATAGCAGAGGTCTCCAAACTTTTTAATGCCGCGCCCCCCCAGTTGAAAAATAAAAAACATTGGGCCCCCCTCAGAATGTTTCACAATTATTTTATAAACATGGCAATGTTTAAATATGTCTAAACCTATTTAAACATTGCAGTTAAGTACTGTTACCCTTTTAAAACTGCAATAACATGCTTCTGCTTAAAACAAAGGCCTTTTATCTGTATAATATTTATTTTGGCCAGAGTCTGGGGGCCTCCCTGGGATCACTTCAGGCCCCCCTAGGGGCGCCCGCCCCCCAGTTTGAAGACCTCTGCCCTATAGGGATATCAAGCGTAGCATACTGGAAAGGGTTGGTCACGATGCAGAATACTACAGAATGAAGTTCAGAAAAGTGAAATGGGGACAGAGTGAAGATCCCCGTACTTTCTACTTCAGAGAAAAGATTTGGGGTTAAAATGGCTGGGTCCTCTGGGAACAAACAGAGAAGATGTGATCAAAATGATTATTCTAGAACAGTATCTAGACTCTCTCCCAAACAGCACCCGGAATTGGATAAGGCAACATCCCAAGGTCGATACAGAAATGGCCATAGACTTGGCTTGTGCCTATCACCATTCTACGGATGTTAAACCGGTAACTCCTAGACCCACAGTGAGACCACCTGTGGCCCCACTTAAATATATGCCCAGGCATACCCCGGAAGAAACAGCGTCACATAAGCAGGGAGAAGGTAGCCACATGCAACAACCACAATGCTTTAGCTGTGGGGAATGGGGCCATATCGCGAGAGTATGTCCCAGGAAACATGAAGGGGTTGAACCCATGGAAATCGGGGTTACCCGGCGTAGGGTATTATGTACAGGTGGGGGACATTATAAGTTCAGACAGGTCATAAAAATAAATGGACAGCCCACCGAAGCCTTAGTGGATTCGGGTTGTAGCCAGTCTGTGATAAGGAAGGCTCTAGTGAAACCAATAGACCAAGCAGCGAATCAGAGTGTCACTATTTGTTGTATTCATGGGGACAAGGGACAATATCCATTAGGCTTAGTTAGGATAGTATGGGATAAATACTACGATTTCCTCCCCGTAGGGATTATGGACAGGCTGATAGAAGACTGCATCATCGGAACGGACTATGTCCGGTTCTCTCAGTTGTTAGATAAGACCAAAGTACCCCTACAAAACCCGGACTGGTGGACAGAAGCACCTTTTGCCAATAGTATTATTGAGAGCTCTCCCGTTCTCATAAAACTAACACGAAAGGAAAAAAGACAAGAAAAGCTAAAATATCAAGAATCGAAGTCTGAACCAAACTCTAGCAAATTAGTAGCAGAAATTGGGGATGCTGCTCTTTCCTTCAGGGATAGCCAACGACAGGACCCTACGCTCAGCCACGCCTGGAAAGTAGCCAAAACAGAACCTTCAACAGAGGTGGGTCCCTACTTCCTGATTCAAAAAAACCTTCTATATAGAGTCACTAAATCCACAAAGGGAGAAATAAGGCAACTGGTGGTTCCAGAATCCTATCGCAATCAGGTCCTGTTCTTAGCTCATAACAAGCCAGGGGGTGGTCATTACGGCCGGGACAAGACGGAAGAGTACCTATTACGAAGGTTCTATTGCCCAGGGGTCTATGCACAGCTGAGGCGTTATTGTTTGCAATGCCCTAGATGCCAATTGACGGAACCGGGAGTCCCTAGGAAAGCCCAGTTACAACCCCTACCCATTATAGATGTTCCATTCAGCCGCATGGGTATGGATTTGGTCGGTCCTCTCATACCCTCCTCCCGAGGTCACACCTATATTCTGGTACTCGTCGATTACGCCACAAGGTATCCAGAAGCTATTCCTTTATCTAGTATGACTACCAAAACAGTGGCTCAGGCCATGATAACTGTCTTTTCCAGAACAGGTTTCCCCCAAGAAATTCTTACTGATCAAGGCACTCCTTTCATGTCAGGCCTTATGAAGCAAATATGTAAACTATTAGGGATCAGTCAGATAAAAACTTCTGTATATCACCCCCAAACAGACGGTTTGGTGGAACGATATAACCGTACCATTAAAACCCTATTGCGAAAGATAGTGAATGATTCCGGAAGGGACTGGGACCAGAAACTACCTCTGGTCCTTTACGCCATCCGGACTCATGAACAATCCTCCACGGGACACAGTCCATTCGAATTGGTATTTGGGAGACAACCACGTAGTCTCCTGGATATGGCTGCAGAAACCTGGGAAGAGGAAGCGGAGGAAGGGAAACCCCTATTGGAATATGTCCACAAATTGAAATCGCAGTTGCAGACCATATGGGAGGATGTACGAATTAATCTAGAAAAAGCACGGAACAACCAAAAAACGTATTATGATCAAGGAACCAAATTAAGGTCCTTCCACCCCGATGACCAGGTTCTTATAATGCAGCTGTTAGAAATGGGGTTTTTGGTTGGCAGTCAGGTTACCCTCTGTCCAAGCAAGAACCCTCACTCTAGTCAGGGTAAGTCACACACAATCCAAAATTAGCCTGTGCCCACCCTCTGGTAGCTTGGCACGAGCAGTCAGGCTTAACTTAGAAGGCAATGTGTAAAGTATTTGTGCAATAAATCATACAATACCACCATATAGCACCACAAAAATACACCACACAGTGTTTAGAAAAATATATAATATTTATCAGGATAACGGTAGGTCAAAACGAATAAAGTTGCAATGTGAATTTGTAGAGCTATCACTAAAAAGTGATATAAAGTGTCTTGAGTCTTTAAAAAGCAAACAAAGTCTCTTTCAAGCACAAAGTACCTGGTTTGGAGTGGAAAATCTCCTCAGAGGGCCACGGAAGAAGAGATACGTGAAAAAAATGGTGTGTGCGTCGATTTCTCCCCAGCACACACAGACTTGCGTCGTTATTTTCCACGCGGGGAGGTCGTGCGTCGTTTTCCGGCGCGTGGACAGTCTCTTTCTGTGGATCGCGGGGATTACCAGATGTCCCGGGTCTGTGCGTGGATTTTCCTGCTTGTTTCCCGGCTGCGCGTCGTTCTGCGGGACCGCGCGTCGAAGTTTCGCTCTCACGGCAGGCGTCGCGTCGATTTCTCCTCTGGAGGTCGGGCGGCGTTGTCCTTGCGAGACCGTGCGTCGAAGTTCAGCTCGTCCTGAGGTGTCGCGTCGATCAGCGTCGGTGTGCGGCATTTTTCTCACCGCGAAACAAGCTGTGCGTCGAAAATTTCGGCGCACGGAGCGTCCAAGTGAAAAAGAGAAGTCTTTTTGGTCCTGAGTCTTCAGGGAACAGGAGGCAAGCTCTATCCAAGCCCTTGGAGAGCACTTTCACAGCCAGACAAGAGTTCAGCAAGGCAGCAGGCCAACAGCAAGGCAACAGTCCTTTGTAGAAAGCAGACAGGTGAGTCCTTTGAGCAGCCAGGCAGTTCTTCTTGGCAGGATGTAGTTTCTGGTTCAGGTTTCTTCTCCAGCAAGTGTCTGATGAAGTAGGGCAGAGGCCCTGTTTTATACTAAGTTGTGCCTTTGAAGTGGGGGTGACTTCAAAGAGTGCCTAAGAAATGCACCAAGCCCCCTTTCAGTTCAATCCTGTCTGCCAGAGTCCCAGTAGGGGGTGTGGCAGTCCTTTGTGTGAGGGCAGGCCCTCCACCCTCCCAGCCCAGGAAGACCCATTCAAAATGCAGATGTATGCAAGTGAGGCTGAGTACCCTGTGTTTGGGGTGTGTCTGAGTGAATGCACAAGGAGCTGTCAACTAAACCTAGCCAGACGTGGATTGAAGGGCCCAACAAGATTTTAGTGCAAAGAAATGCTCACTTTCTAAAAGTGGCATTTCTAGAATAGTAATATTAAATCCGACTTCACCAGTCAGCAGGACTTTATATTACCATTCTGGCCATACTAAATATGACCTTCCTGCTCCTTTCAGATCAGCAGCTGCCACTTCAACAGTGTATGAGGGCAGCCCCAATGTTAGCCTATGAAGGGAGCAGGCCTCACAGTAGTGTAAAAACGAATTTAGGAGTTTTACACTACCAGGACATATAACTACACAGGTACATGTCCTGCCTTTTACCTACACAGCACCCTGCTCCAGGGGTTACCTAGGGCACACATTAGGGATGACTTATACGTAGAAAAAGGGGAGTTCTAGGCTTGGCAAGTACTTTTAAATGCCAAGTCGAAGTGACAGTGAAACTGCACACACAGGCCTTGCAATGGCAGGCCTGAGACAAGGTTAAGGGGCTACTGAAGTGGGTGGCACAACCGTGCTGCAGGCCCACTAGTAGCATTTAATCTACATGCCCTAGGCACATGTAGTGCACTCTACTAGGGACTTACAAGTAAATTAAATAGCCAATCATGGATAAACCAATTAATAGTACAATTTACACAGAGAGCATATGCACTTTAGCACTGGTTAGCAGTGGTAAAAGTGCCCAGAGGTCAAAAGCCAACAACAACAGGTCAGAAAAAATAGGAGGAAGGAGGCAAAAAGTTTGGGGATGACCCTGTCAAAAAGCCAGGTACAACAGCGGCCAACCTCTGAAAACAAACTGTTAGCTAAGTGGCAAGGTCCCTATAAAGTAATAAAAGCCGTTTCCCCCGTCACCTATCTCATTGAATTAAACCTACATCCAAAGAAAACTCAAATATACCATGTCAATCTGTTAAAGAAATGGGAGCAGCCGGACGATAGCAGTAGCCCCACCGCTACCGGGTTCCTCATTACACCATCCCCGACACTGGGATTAGAATTATATCCCACTATGAGTAAAGAAGGGGAATTATACCCAGAGATAAATAAATCACTTACAGACAGGGAAAAATCACAGCTATCCACCCTCTTACAGAATCACTCACCTTTTTTTTTTGAGACCCCAGGTAGGACTACATTAATCCACCAAATCAAAACCCCAGAGGGGAAAATTGTACGTCTCCGTCCTTATCGGATTCCAGAAGCCCGGAAACACCTTATTGAGGAAGAAATAAAAAAAATGCTGGCACTGAAAGTAATCGAACCCTCGGTGAGTCCATGGTGCTCCCCAGTGGTTCTTGTTCCGAAACCTGATGGATCTGTTAGATTCTGCATCGATTTTTGCTAATTAAATGACATATCGCTTTTTGATACCTATCCAATTCCTCGGGTAGATGATGTATTAGAGAAGCTAGGTAAAGCTAAATATCTGTCCACCCTCGACCTCACAAAGGGGTACTGGCAAATTCCCCTCTCACCGAAGACAAAGAAAAGACCGCTTTTATGACCCAGTCAGGCCTATATCACTTTACCGTCCTCCCCTTTGGTCTCCACGGGGCCCCAGCTACCTTCCAGCGACTCCTGGACCGTTTGTTGAAACCATTCCATGACTTTGCGGCTGCTTACCTGAATGACATTGTGATCTATAGTGATACATGGGCGGATCATTTACACCACCTCGACGAGGTATTTAGAGCCTTGGCTAAAGCAGGACTCACGGCTAATCCAAAAAAATGCACCCTAGGGAACACCCAAATATCTTACCTTGGTTATTTGATTGGTAACGGAACTCTACAACCCCAGCAAAGTAAAATTGAGGCCATTTCACGAGTACCAATGCCAAAAAGCAAGAAAGATCTACGATCCTTTTTGGGCTTAGTAGGGTATTACCGCAGGTTTATCCCACAGTACTCCACCATTGCTGCCCCCCTCACCGACCTCCTACAAAAACAGCACCCCTCTACATTAGCCCCGTTGTCTGTCCCACAGCTGACCAGTTTTAAAGCCTTAAAACAATCCCTTTCCACCGAACCTGTCCTTAAGTGTCCGGATTTTTCCGCCCCTTTCCATCTATATACTGACGCCTCTAATGTTGGTTTAGGTGCGGTCCTCACACAACCTGATAGGGAGGGTCAGGATCACCCCGTTGTTTTTATCAGCAGGAAACTCCTCCCTAGAGAGTGTCATTACCCTGCTATTGAAAAGGAGTGTCTCGCCATTAAGTGGGCTGTGGAGAGCTTGCAATATTACCTTTTGGGCAGGCCTTTCATTCTGTACACCGACCATGCCCCTCTCACTTGCCTCGCCTCTCACAAAGACACTAATTCTAGAATCCTTCACTGGTTTCTTGAGCTCCAACCTTTTACATTTCAGGTCCGCCACATCCCGGGTTCCCAGCAGGGCCCCGCTGATTATCTGTCCCGTTTTCCTACCTCTTCGGTCCTCTACCAGTCCCGATCTTGGGATGGGGAGTGTAGACGGATCTCTTCGACCGCGTCTACTGCTTCACGTAGCTGGCGCCAATTGCCCCTCCTCCCGGCACGGCGGTCGCGTTCCCATGACGACATGGGAACGCTATCGGAAGCGTCGGACCCGGACTTCCGGGTCAGACCGAGAAAAGAGATGACGGACTCCCAAGAAGGGGTGAAATGCCGGGAGTCCGAGGAAGAAGAAAGGAAGGCGAAGACGCCGAGCAGGGGATCGAGGACGCTGGATCCAAGAAGAGCGCTGAATACCAGAACCGCGGGTTTCCTGCAGGACTGGAGAACCCTGGGATGCGCAGAGCAGTTCCCGAAGAGCCCAGAAATCAACACTAGCAAGCCCAGCCACGACCCTGGAGGGTCGTGGCTCAGCAAGACGAGCTGACATCCACCACACCTTAAAGAACCAGAGAAGAAGAGACAGTTAATATCGGAACAAAGAAGACTTAATAGATCTACGTTTACCGGAGTCCGTCCTTTTTCCCTTCCCATCAATAAAACTGCACTAGAACTCATATAAATAAACCCCTCTCACCTTATCTCCGTCTCCGAGTCCTCTGTACCGACAGTAGCCTACCACACCCTCCTAGTCTGCCTCCTGCCCACCAAGGACCAGTTGGCGTCCTTGGTGGTACTTGCCCCACTGGCAATCCATCACTTCAGACAGGTGGGTTTTGCAGAGAGTCCGAAGGGGATATTCCCTCCCCTTCAAGATTACCCCTCCATCTATGCCACTGTCTTACGATTGGATGACAGAGGATCATTTTTCCCTTCTCCAGGAGGGAGTTGCAGCTCTCTTGGCCAAGGGATCAATAGAGAGGGTTCTAGTGCCAGATTAGGCTGTGGTTGCGATTCCAGCTACTTTGTGGTCCCCAAAAGAGGCAAGGGTCTTTGCCCTATCCAAGACCTTTGATCCCTCAATCTCTTCCTCAAAAAGGAGCAATTCAGGATGCTCACGTTGACTCAGATCTTGTCTGCTCTGGACCTCGGAGACTGGATGGTAGCGTTGGATTTGCAAAGTCGCCTACTACTACATCCCTGCTTTGCCTGTCGGCAGATGTTAATTGCAGTTCACGGTAGACCACAAGCACTTTCAGTTCACTGTGCCTCCCTTTGGTCTTACCGGCACCCCTTGGGTGTTCACCAAGGTGATGGCAGTGGTTGCAGCTCACCCGCGTACATTAGGGATTTCAGTCTTCTGCTGTCTTGACGACTGGCTGTTGAAGGTGAGCTCGCTCCAGGCTGTCGTCGCCCACCTCCAGACTACAGCGGTCCTCCTGCACTCTCTAGGGTTCACTATAACCATGCCAAAGTTACACCTCCCCGTTTCAGAGGCTCCCTTTCATCAGAGCTGTTCTGGACATAGTGTAGTTTCAGGTTTATCCTCCCGAGCAACAAGTCAAGAATATTCAGTCTATGATACTAATATTTCAGCATCTATCCTGGATTTTGGTGAGAATGACTCTGAGACTGCTGACCTCATAACCTCCTGCATACTGCCTGATGGCGTATGCGGGCTCTGCAGTGGGATTTGAAGGTCCAGTAGGCGCAGAATCAGGGGAATCACTCACTAATGGTCAAGATCTCGGAGGGAACTGTGAAAGGTCTGCAGTGTAGGTTCACAAACTATGATTGACCCAGAGGCCGATCCTTTTCCCTTCCCAAACCAGATCTGAAAGTAGTGACAGATGTGTCACTCCTGGCATAGGGTGGCCATTGGGGAGAGGTGGAGACCAGAGGAATCTGGTCTCTGGCTGAAAAGGGACTCCACATCAACATGCTGGAGCTCCCTACGATCCGGCTGGCATTTAAATCTTTTTGTCCCCCTTTTGAAGGGAAAAATGGTGCAGATGCTCACGTGCATCACGACTGCCATGTGGTACTGGAACAAGCAGGGGATGTGGACCCTTTGTCAGGAGGGTCTCCGCCTCTGTATGTGGCTGGAACAGTAGCTCATTTCCCTGGTGGCTCAACAGCTGGTGAGTACTCTGAACACCAGAGCAGACAAACTCAGTAAAAATGGCTAGTAGATCACAAATGGTGTCTCCATCTGGAGGTGGTGCATGGTCTCTTTCAGCAGTGGGGAGAGCCTTGGTTAGATCTGTTCGCTTTTGACGAGAACACACAATGTCAACATTTTTGCGCGTTGGAATTTCCAGTGTGGCAATTGCTTGAATACGCGTTTCATCTTGTGTGGAGTTCAGGCTACCTGTGAACCGTTCCGTCCATACAACCCCTTCCCAGAGTCCTCAAGAAGATCAGGAATTACCAGGCCCAGGAAATCATTATGGCTCCGGACTGGGCACAGAAAGTCTGGTATCCTGAGCTGCTGAGCATGTCAATCAATCCTCCTATCACACTACCACTTCGGGAGGTCTTCTGTCACAGCAACAGGGGAGGGTTCTTCACCTAAACCTGTCCACTCTCTGCCTTCTTGTGTGGAGATTGAGGGGTGGCAGTTGACAGCATTTGACCTTCCTCCCGAAGTCCGTAACATATTCTTGGTAGCCATGCATTCCTCCATCAAAATGGTATACGTCTTTCGGAAGGAATTTGTGTCATGGTGCACAGACAAGTCTGTTGACCTTGTTTCTGCCCCTCTATCTGAGGTCATTCTTTCCCTTGCCCAGCAGGACTCTGCTCTGGGGTCTCTTAAGGGATATTTGTCTGCTATTTCTGCTTTTTTGAGTTTGCCTGATCGACCTTCTTTGTTTTCCCAAAGGTCTTACACATCTCTTTCCTCCATCCCCATTCATTATGCCCCTATGGGATCTGAATTTGGTTCTGACTTTTTTGATGTGTGCTCCTTTTGAGCCTCTTCACAATTGTCCTCTCAGGATTCTCACGTGGAAAACAGCCTTCCTTATGGCTATTTCATCTGCTC
This sequence comes from Pleurodeles waltl, assembly GCF_031143425.1. Lineage (NCBI taxonomy): Eukaryota > Metazoa > Chordata > Amphibia > Caudata > Salamandridae > Pleurodeles > Pleurodeles waltl. Next base: position 116,865,503 of record NC_090449.1, on the reverse strand, counting down.
GCCGAGTGAGTGAGATGCAGGCCTGGTCATCCTGCCACCCTACCTTTCTATCCATCCTGACAAAGTGGTGCTTCGCACTAGGGCCTCTTTACTACCAAAAGAGGTTATGTCCTTTCATAGAGACCAATCCATCACCTTGCCTACTTATTAGACATCCCCACATCCTTCTAAGAGAGAGGAGAGACTCCACTGTCTGAACTTAAAAATCTAATTTGCGCTCCACTTTGTACAAAAGATTTCCGGGTGGATGAGCAACTCTTCGTAGGGTATGTGGGTGCGAAGAAAGGTCAGGAAGTGCAGAAGCAGGCCATCTCCAAATGGGTCGTACTCCGCATTAAGATCTGCTACGCTCTGAGGGATTGTGTGCTCATTCTATGTGAGCTAAGGCTATGACCACTGCGTTAGCACAAGTAGTTCCATTCCTTGACATCTGTCAGGCAGCAACGTGGGTATCTCTGCACACTTTTACCAAACACAACTGCCTGGACAGTCAGGTTTGTAGGGGCGGGCACTTTGCCTGTTCAGTCCTGCAGGACTTTCTTGTTTGAACTTGGTTCGTGGCCCCACCTCCGTGATGATATTGCTTGGGTATCTATTCAAAGGTAAGGAATATACAACTAGAAGTCTCTGTCAGATGGACAAGTTATTTCCCTTCGATAACGCCTTATCTGATGGAGACTATATCTAGTTGCAGATTCCTTACCGACCCACCCAATCTCCCTCTCTGCCAACTGATTTCTAGTGGCAAGGACTCCCCTTTCAAGGTCTTTGTTTTGACACACCAGTAGTCGTGTTCTTCATGGCTCTGCACTTTTGGTGTGGAAAGTTATGAAAAGAAACTAACGTTGGCGCACCTGTGTGGCTCCTACATTGGACCTGCTATGTCATTTCAGGCACGGAAACGTCGGTGACTGATGTAGAGCCTATCACCGCTACCTGTTGGCACGCAGGGGCACTGCTCACGAAAATCTTCCGGATCCAGTCTGACACCTGGGGTATGATTCAAAGGTAAGGAATATGTAGCTAGACATAGCCTATACCAGATAAAGTCATAGAAGATATGAACTTGTCCTTCTGGGATCTTGCATAGAGAACATTGTTTGGATATGAAGTGGAAGTATGCCAGGTCTTAGGAATCTGCTGGTGGTTTATTTAAGTGTTGTTACTATTGCTTACTTTAAGGACCTTACCAGGGTGGATGCATCCATTTATCCAGCTGTCTGGACGATCTGGAATGATTAAGTTGAGTTCTGCATTAATGGTATGTGGCTGCATTTGGTAAACAGAAACTAACAATCAGACTAGTGTCTGGTGCTAGCAGGCTGGCTAAAACGGGTCAGTCTGCACACAGGTAGATGGTAGGCTTTCAGGGGGCACCTCTAAGGTGCCCTCTGGGTGCATGTATTAATAAATCCAGCACTGGAATCAGAGAGGGGTTTTAATACGAGATGTTTGATACCAAACATTGCAATTTTCAGTGCAGCCATCATGTAGCTGGTTAACTCATATTGATCAGTGCCCAGCACATGTATTAAAAATGGCTTCACTGTTCACTTACTATGTCTAAGAATCAACAAAGACATAGCAGGGGCATAGCTACTACTGCAGCTATGCCCACTCATGTAATAAAATGCTCCCTGCCTTAGGGCTGTACGGCCTGCTGTAGGGGTGACTTACAAAATGTTATAAGTAGTGTTTAGGGGACATGGCACAGACTGTGTGCCATGTTGTGTTTTCACTTTTAGGGAGCACCTTGTCCCACAGCCTGCAATGGCAGTCTAACCGACTTTGGTTCAGGTTCCCTTAGAGTGGCTTAAGTTGAGCTGCAGCTCTTAGGGCCCCTCTTCAGTACCTATGCCGTAGGTAACAGGGGTACCACTTACTAGGGACTTTAAAGGACTAGAGTCTAAAGGGCCTGGTCACTTGGGAATCAAATGGCCATGGGTCTGGTTTTGGAGAAGGAACTCTACCACTGAGGATCTGGTTAGAAGAGACCCTGTGCACTTCTGTCAAAGATTAAAAAAAAAATGCAATAAGTGTGGGGGCAGGGAGTTCTGCAACCTCTTTTTTCAAATTACTTAATTGAAGTTGAAGATCATTTAGCTGAATACAGGTTTTTGCTTTTATGTCAAATGTTCAGTGAGATATTTTTAATGAAAAGTTGAAGGCTTGCTATTTGAAATCCTGATCGTGGATCCTGGTCCTGCAGACTGTTTGACTCACTGGGATTGGTGCCGCTGCTTTGTTGGAGTTGACAGCATTCAAAGACGGGAGCTTTCTTTCATGCCTCGGTAACAAAGACTATCATTGAGCTGTCGGTCTTACTTAATGCTGGACTTTTGGGGACACAAGAATCCTGTCCACAGACGATTCTTAGCTGTTGACTATAGAAGCACAGCTAGTTTATTTTCATGCAGGACAGCATTCTCTTTATTGGTATTAGACACAGTTTAGTGAAAGTGATTTTCCTACTCTCTTATATTTTTTCAGGTTCATTTCAATCTGTCTTGCAGGTTCAGTTTTCATCTTTTTTTTAATCCTAAAATCTCCTTTACCCATTTTCAATAATGGCAAGATTGTTTTATGCATTACTCGGTCACCGGAGGAAGAGAAAGGTGCTGATGCAGGATAATTGTGAAGCAACATTTGTTATATTTTTTTGTGCCTGATAAAACTTTAGGTAAGTAGATATTTTGTGGGACATAGTCGTGCAAAATATAGCACTCCTTTAAAACTGTGTTGCTCAGTTTGAAAGAAAGTGTTCTCTGTCAAGTAGTTGCCCACATGCAAGTAAGGCCATTTTAGAGTGCTTAATTGTGTTAAAGTAAAACTGAATGTCAAAAAGTCTTGTGTTTAATACAAAAATAGCACACAGCACAGCAATTAATGAAGATAAAATTGGCATGTCAACTCACCGGAGTTGGAGGTAAAAAAATGGCCATTTGGTGCATGCATGTCATCTTAAAGCACACAATATTTAGGACAGGATATATATACATCCTTGAGGAGAAGATAAAGTTCATTAATTCAATTCTGAGTTCATTATCCTCATAAAATTACTTCTAGTTACCAATACTTCAAAAAGGGTTACGCTGCAGAAATGTGCAAATATACTACCATGAACATAATAGCGTCTAGGCTTTATTAGAGCCATGAAACTTATTAAGTGTAAATGAGGTTAATAGATACTACAGATCAATTAGAAATTACATCCATATTTGATTATATAAACAGTAACACTGAGATACACCAGAACATATGCTTATTTCCACAGCTTGTAATATAATACATATGCACAGGGACAAAATGTTTTGTAAGAACCCTGTTGTAACAGTGCAACAAGCCTAGCCCTGAATTAACCTCATGCCATTTTATATCATTACTGTATGCTCACCTTATGTTTAACTCATTTTGGCAGGTTCTTTTCCATTTCTGCTTTCTCTCTTTCTATATGTTCTCCAATATTTTCCTCCTTTATTCTCCATTCTCTGCCTTTCTCTCACTTGCACTTTGTCAAAGTCTGATGATGAAAATTAATTCCAGATCCACAAAAATAAGTGCCAGTGCCCACTACCTGCAATTAACATTACAAATTAAGTACCTTACCCAACACATCATGAGTTTAAATTAAGCACCACACTCACACAAGTACCAACTAAGCCCTTGCAAGCAGTCACACACAGACATTGTTTTTCTTATTTATCTTGGGACTAATTTATATGGGGTTTATGGCAGAATATGATGCACATTAATATTAATTATTCATATTGTGCCACCAGAATATCATGTCAAAACTATTATTTACAAAAATAATCCAAGTAGTAATTGTCAGAAATACTGTGAAACTGAATATCGTCTTTAAAAAATGACACTGTAATATATGAAGCATTTTCAGGAATTTATAATATTAAACTAGAAAATAGTTTAATTAAAATCTAAATAAATGTTATATTTATATAGTTTTAAAAATATAAACACGATTAAACGGATTTTAAAACACATTAAATTAAACATATAAATAATAACTTAAAAGTAAAAACTAACATGTATGTAGTCAAGACATATGTAACCTAATTCAAATATTAAAATTATGATGGAAATAGTTTTAGTTAATTCTATCATGTAAATAAACACATTTGTTTTAAAAATAGCTAAATTAAACCAAATTACATTAATAATCCCTTCTGTATCTTACATTATAAAATTAAACATTAACATACCTCAATTAATTAAAAAATGATTTCTTATTAAAAAAGGTAAATCAATATTGCAGTACAAAATAATGTAAACATCAAAGAAACAAATACAAAATAAAAGTAATCAAAGAAAAAATAAACCACACTAGCAAAAGAGTTTGACTTCAAGGGAGTCAGCTAAAATAATTTGCCCCCAATTTAAGAAAAATTAGGAAAAATATTGGACTTTGGGGGGCTTAGATGTGTTATTCCCACTCTATTGTAAGCAAGAGCCAGAAAAGTGGTGGACTTTTGGCAGGCGTGTGGGCACTACTCTCACTCCAAAGTAAGTGAAAACATGTAACATATTGAACTTCGAAAGGGTTACATATACCATTCTCAATGCTAATAACTTTTAAACAAACATATAAATACCCAAAAACCTAAAATTATTAAAACATAATGAAATAAAAAATATGTAGTATATAAAGTAAAATTAGGAGAACAAAAGTATAAAATATTAATTTTACAAATAAAAATAAATCCATTTAAAATAAATACACTTCCCTCTTCATGCACCAAAACTCTCAAAAGTATAATAAATTATAAATCAAACAATAATAAAAAATAAGCAAATAAAATTAAAACCAATAATAAATGTAACCTATATTTTACAAATGTTATTTTTAAAATAATTTATTAACCAATGAAGAATAATTATAACAAATAATTTACTTAATGAAACAATTACAAACATACATAATAGTTCATAAAAAATATCATTTAAATAACGGCCCACCTTACTCTTCTAGAAACCCTAGCAATCTGCAATTAAATTTATAAATTACTATTTCAACTATACAAAAAATATGCTTCAACAAATTGCAAAATACACTTTAATACTTAAAGTATCAATTTACGTAATTGCCAGTGCAGTATTACACTAACATGAAGAATTAACTGGAAATACGTATAAAAAACAGTAATTTAAAAAACTTTTCACCCCATTACCATGCAAATCCCACAACCCTCTACTAAATTACAAATTAATAATTAAAGTTAAAGATTTGAATTGCACATGACAAAGTAAGTCATACTTAAAAATGGAAAACAATTAATTGATACTAACACCTAAAATTAATATTATTATTATTAATATTTATTAGAACTGTATTAATGTCAACCATAATATGTACAGCTTTCTTTACAAAAACCTATTATATACATAAACTTGATTCTAACCTTCTATGGTGTGTTCCTCGTTATTTTTGTAGTGAAGATATTTTTGACACAATATTCATGTCACAGAATATTTGTGATTCGATATTTTTGCCATCCACTTTTATATGGTGTTTTGGGGGGGTCGGGGGGATGTAACCATGTTTCATGCCTCATATAAAAAACAAACCTGGCGTTGTTAACTGCTTTCATCTGTACAGATTGCACAAAACGGAAAGGAAATACTTTGTGCATAGAAAATCAGCTGTGGCCGACACTCATCAGCCCATGACAACATACCTAGAATGTCTGCTTTTCGATATCAACATTATTTCAACTGGGGAAAAAAGCTCACCAAAATCTGCCTTTCCAATGTAAACGAAAAGAACAGCTATTTTGCAGCTAATTAGCAATCTTGTCCAAATCCTTTTGAATGATTCAAATGTGAACAACAAATTGCAATCTATTTCTGGCAGCATTCTTGATGGCTGGCTCAATTAGTGTTGAGGTCAGTTATGATAAAGCCCCATTTAGAAAATTAATAAGATGTGTTTTACATATTTAATTGAGCTTTTTGCACGACAATGTCTACTATATGTCTCCTTTCGAGTTAGGGTTACTTAATTAGTGGCTTTCATGTTAAAGTACAGTTTTTCAAATACTCATGTTCCAAGAGTTCACTATATCATTCACATGGATGGCAGACCTCATTAGACAAGTGTAATAGGATGGGGCTCTGACAGAGAAAAGTGTTACATTTTTTTAAAGAATGCTTTGGTGCTAAGGCAGGTCTGGCAGGCATCATGACCTCGCCAGGATCTCTCTGATGGTGAAGCTGACTGCTGGTCCAATTTATTGAAGAGCTGTAGTGGGATCTGTGTACTTGGAGAAAGACGTTTTCATCTGATTGAGAAAGCATACTAGAATAGTGTGGAACAAGCACCAGTCTGATGTTCTCATTTGCAAATGCTCGGGAATCGATTCCTGGAGTTATAGGTTGATTTGGATATTCCGGGTGATATGTTTTTAGCAGAATTACTTAAGGTTCTTCCATGGCGACATTTGCCAACTCAGATTATACCTGGAAAAAGTTCTCGAATTGGGGAAGGTTGTGTGTCAGGAATGTTATCGGACATGAACATAGTGTCCTAAAAGTGTTTAAGACACTGTTTTATGTCTGGCGACATTCTGACTGTGGTATTCTAGTTCAACTCCGTGGTGAAATGCACACAGCAGCTGAAGGGGTTACACTGGTTTTTCTAATCTCCAAGGTCATAACGGACATCTCTGATTAGAAATGTAATTCTGGGTGCAGAATACAGCATCATATTTCTCAATGCATTGAGAATGAGAGCCTTAGATACAGCCGGGGCTGGATTAAAAAGGGCCATATTAGAAGATTGTGAGTTTAATTGATGCATTGGATTAGGCATAGAACACACCAAATAGACCACAAGCCATGCCGAATTGGGCAGTCTTTGGGAACCGTCAGAATAATTTTTTTTTGTCTGAATATGTGAGGAGGGAACCTAAAAGGTGGAGTTTTGAGCATGTAGTAATTTCAAATTAAACCTTTGCTTTTCGTTGAACTCACACTAGAAGGTTGAGAGTAGAGAACTAAGATTTTCGGGCTGTTTGTATGAGAATGGCAATTCTTCTCTCTTGTCTTTCTTTGCACCACATTTTTGTCCGAGTTGCATAAAATTCGTAAATCATAAGAACACCATTATAACATCGTGCTGTGTGGAAAGCTCTCCAATTCCGTCTGAAATTTCAGAAACATACTTACTTCCTATGGCCATAATTATTTGTTGCCCCCACAAAGCATATACTGAATTTTTCTAGTGTAATGTAAAAAACAGCAAGACTGACCCATATCAGTCGGCCATCACTGGCTTTTTTAACATGCTGAATCAGTAGTGGGGACAGCGAATAAGCCATATTTAAATAATTTAAAGAGCTCCCTGAATTTTATTTTGGTGAGCAGGTGCTGCATCATGTAAGATTCATATTCGAGGATACCAACTCACCCACCGTTTCTCTGTAGGTGTTTTATCAGCTGTCACCCTGGATTGTGCCTTATAGTGAGCATAAGGGCAACACCATGCATGTCAGTGTAGTATTTATATGCTCAGGGCAGCAGAAGACATCTCACACTGCTGCAGGGTTCTGGAATGTCCTAAAAGAGTAGCATTGCAACACTTATCCAGTGATCAGAACATGAGCCTGGTAAGAGTGTGTGTGGGTTAACCACATAGTCCAGCACGTTGGTCAGTCTTAATCTGTTTCTTTGTCCGATCACATTTTTTTATTTATTTATATTAATGTTAGTTTGAGTATAGATTAACTATAGAAATTAATCATGCAGTTCGGACAACAGCGATCACTAGCAGCTGCCATAGATTAGAATCTGGTTCAAGATATCGCAAATGATAATTAAGGAGCACGCAGAGCTGTTAACCGTGTTCTGTACAAAGAAGTTTGAGGCATATAGCTGTGATATGATGCATAATATGTGCATCCAGTATTGTACTGTCTGGGCCTTAACTACCACTGGGGCAGTTATGTCTGCTCCAGCTGTTTTAGGGAAGCATTAGTTTCAAGAGAGCCCTAGCGCTTTAAGCACTTATCCAGAAATGCTTATGTGCTGAAAGAACTCAGCAGTTTGACAGCTCATGTTTATCACCTACTTTCTTAAGGGAGCTGAGGCCAATGCAGAGCAGACAGTGTGCTTTCCAAAGGTGCTGATAGGGGGCACCCCTGTGGCACCCAGCACTGACTTTCCACCATCCTTTTCATGGCTGGGACCCCTCCATGAAAAGGCTGGGGGAAACAGGACTTGTGATCAGCACAACGGCACTGAACTCAATGCCGCCATGGCTGACTGACTCCGACTGCTGCGATCCCGCCGGGAGCCATGATCCTGGTGGCAGTCTGACCCACCAGGGTTGTAATTCCGCAGTCGAACCACCAGGAGTGAGGCAGTCCAACCGTCAACACAGGTTTAGCAGTCCTCGGCCTGCCAAACTTGTAACGGGGGCCTTAATCAGTAACTGCATATTTATGTTGCTGAAATGCATCATAAATGATTTTGGGAAGTTGGGAAAACACTGGAAAATACCCATTGGACTTTATGAAAAATAAACACTGAAAACAGGATAGCCTAGACATAGCCAGCTGCGCCACCATATTAATTTTGACATCCAGATGATAAGCTCCTGTACTTTTATAAATCTTTCCTTAGAAACATGAAGTTGCTCTTTATAGACAGTGATGTTTGACTCGGGGTACCCAACAATAAAACAATTACAAATTAAAGTCACCCTTCCTTTTAACGCCTTAATAGTGAATTATATTGATTACAAGGCAGTGCAGGGGGTTGTATTGTAGAGCTAGAGTTATTTACCCCATTTCTTATTTTACACTTCAGTTTAAATAATAAGAACTCCATACAGATATCAATCACTGAACCAAATGAAGTGGTGGTGTGGAGTTGAACAATGAACAAATAATATAAGGAACATTGGAATTCAAGAGGTCCATTACCATCTTATTGGCCTTGTCCACCACTATTAATCCTTCTGACTATTTTGGGGTTGTTAATCCTTTTCTCAGGATGGTCTCCTTTGTTACAACGAAAATAGCCTTTTTGGTGGCTGGCAGGATGCATGACAGATCACAAGCAGACTTCCTTTGTCTCAGTCATTGGCTACGCAATCAGCATTTTTTGGCCACAAGACTTCAAAGAAATCAGCAAGAAGTTTCATTTATTTTGTTTGATGAAACACTTCTAAAGCGATCAGGCGTCTCCATGTTGGAGGCAATTTTAGAAGCTTTAGGACTCAATAAATAATTTACTTTACTCCCACTGCTTTCACATGCTTTATCTAGTTTGAAATTTGTCTCGCATATTCTGGTGATACAGTGCTTTTTGCAGGGGCAAACTTAAGATTTCAGTGACAAAAAAACCTTGCCAGGAACTCGTCATAACGCTAAATTACTTTAGGACATTTTTCATAATTGTGGCGGTCAAGTTCAGATCAAAGATCCACAGGGGGCAGCACTACAGCTGTTCTTCCTCCAGTAGATGTGCACCATTCATTAAATCTGGTGTCTTCCAAATGAACAGATTACTTGCAGCTTCTGCTGTCTACTAGTTGTCTTAATAGACAGTCTTTTAATTTTTAAAATTAAAAAGGGCCCGAATGTCAGTGAACAGAATGCTTGCCTGCAATGGCTTCCTCAGTGGAAATACTAGCTGGCCTTCAGGTGACCGCCGTCATTCCTACTGAGGAACAGTGATTCACATCCAGCATTCCTCATTATCATGGCTTAATTATTTTTCCATGATCTGCTGGTTCTAGCAAAGGTTTGCGTATGCTCCCACAGCTCCACAAGTGTGTTGTTCTGACTGGTGATGGAGGATACTCCAACCTGCATGACAAGCCCATCGTAGCTGCACCGGCATGCAGTTCTTTCACTAGTTTCATGAAGAGACCAAATCTTGCTACGGCATCAGAATGCTGCATTGTGACTTTTGGTGGTCCCAAGAAGTACTCTTGTATGTTCCCATCTTTGGCTTATTTGGTTGCTATATATGTTCAACCAGTAGGGGAGGATATTTTCCTTTGTTTTGCCTGCCATGACCTGTCACAGTATTCCTGTTGCAGAGTGGACCAGAGGAATATGTTACTTTCCTTCGGTAACGCTTTTTCTGGTGGATACAGTAACTACCTGTGGATTCCTCACCTAAAGAATTCTCCCCTCGCAACAGCCCTCGACGGAAATTTCTTCTAGCTCTGCACGTCGACGATGACGTCACAATCGCCCGACTCCACGCGACCCCACATGACGTCATCCAGGCAATAAGAAGCCCTCGTCGACGTGCAGACGTCAGTTATCACCATTTTTTTACGTGCCATAGAGGCAAACAGGTTAAACCTAAAGAGTACACATTTATCCAGAATAAATTAAAATAAAACATTTATTATAAAACCCAATATAAATAACAGTTATGAATGCTCAAATCGAGAGAGAAATAAACATATATGTATGTATAATCCCAGTCCAAAATGTCCTTTTCACTATCTTAACTTGCAAAGGAAAAGTATATACAATCAATACAACTATATGCATGAAACAGCTATATACATATATATACAAGATCAAGAATGCGCACCCAAAGAGATCTTGGCTTGACCAGTCAGGCAACGGGGAGGCGGGTGGGACCGTGAAGAATCCACAGGTAGTTACTGTATCCACCAGAAAAAGCGTTACCGAAGGTAAGTAACTTATTCTTCTGATGGATACACCTACCTGTGGATTCCTCACCTAAAGAATAGAGTCCCCAAGCAGTATAACCTCCGGTGGTGGGTGCCCGAATGGTCAAACCAAGAAATCTTGCAGCACCGAGCGAGCAAAATGGCCATACCTCCTAACCTCAGAGTCCAAACAGTAATGTTTGGCAAAAGTATGGAGGGACGCCCAAGTCGCTGCCCTGCAGATGTCACCCACAGGAACACCTCTAGCCAAAGCTGATGAAGCTGCTTTCGCTCTGGTGGAATGGGCCCGAAGCCCCACAGGAGGATCCCTCTTCGCCAATGAATAGCAGATCTTAATACATAGAATGACCCACCGGGATAGCGTTCTCTTGTGGACCGCTCTACCTTTCCTCTTCCCCACGTATCCAACGAAGAGCTGTTCATCCTGTCTGAACTCTTTTGTCCTGGCGACGTAGAAGCTCAGAGCTCTTCGTGGATCCAGCCGGTGGAGCCTCTCTTCCTCCTTGGATGGGTGAGGTGGAGGGTAAAAGGAAGAGAGAGTAATTGACTGCCCCAGGTGAAAGGGTGTAACAACCTTCGGTAGGAAAGCCGCCTTGGTCCTCAACACCACTTTGTCCTTAAAGAAAGAAAGGTATGGGGTTTCCACAGTGAGAGCCTGAAGCTCGCTAACCCTTCTGGCAGATGTTATAGCCACCAGGAAAACAGTTTTGAACACTAGGCACCGTAAAGAACAAGAGTGCATTGGTTCGAACTGAGCCCCCATAAGAAAAGTTAAGACTAAGTTAAGGTCCCATTGAGGCATAACGAATGGCGTGGGTGGATACCTATTAGTGAGCCCCTTTAGGAACTTTAAAACAATTGGTGATTTAAAGAAGGATGGTTGATCAGGAAGGCACAGAAAAGCAGATAGTGCAGACAGATAACCTTTAACAGTGGCAATTGCAAAGCCTTTCTGTGCCAGATGGAGTGCAAATGACAAAATATCAGATAAACCAGCTTTTAAAGGATCTAAACTATTCTCTCCACACCAGCTTGTAACTTTAGCCCAACGATTAGCATAGATTGACTTGGTGGAGTGTCGCCTGGCCGATAAAATAACCTCCACCACATCCGGAGGGAGAGAAAAGGAACTCAGATTGCCCAGTTCAATCTCCAGGCATGAAGATGCAGGCTCTGGAGGTGGGGGTGTAGAATCTGCCCTTGCGATTGCGAGAGGAGGTCCACCCTGCAAGGGAGACGGAGCGGAGGGCACTGAGAGAGTTGGAGTAGGTCCGAATACCACACCCTTCTCGGCCAATCCGGAGCTATTAGGATGACTTGAGCTCGGTCTTGGCGGATCTTCCTGAGAACTCGAGGAATCAAGGGTATGGGGGGGGGAAACACGTAAAGTAACTGACCCTTCCAGGACATCTGAAACGCGTCCCCCAAAGCTCCTTGCACCGGATACTGGAGGCTGCAAAATAGCGGGCACTGCGCATTCTCTTGAGTGGCAAACAGATCTATTTGCGGATATCCCCACATCCTGAAGATACACAGAACTAGATCTGGATGAAGACGCCACTCGTGGTCGACCGAGCTGCGTCGACTGAGAATGTCTGCACGCACGTTCAGGACTCCGGCCAAGTGATGTGCGATCAAGCAGATCTTGTGGTCCTGAAGCCAGGACCAGAGACGAAGAGCTTCTCTGCAGAGAAGATACGACCCCACTCCTCCCTGTTTGTTTATATACCACATCGCGGTCGTGTTGTCCGTTAGAACTTGGATTGACTGACCACGAATGGAAGGGAGGAGGGCCTTGAAAGCCAGACGTACTGCCCGCAATTCTAACAGATTGATAAGTAACTTCTGTTCCCCTGGAGACCAAAGGCCCTTGATCTCCAGGTCCCCCAGATGAGCTCCCCACCCTAGAGTGGAAGCATCCGTTACCACCGTGGCCACTGGAGGTGGCAGCGAGAACGGCCTTCCTTGAGACAGGTTGTCGACCGCTGCCCACCATTGAAGATCCACTGCAGTGTCTCTGGAGATCTTTATCGAATCTTCGAGATCCTCTTTGTGCTGAAACCACTGCCTGCGGACGCACCACTGAAGAGCCCTCATGTGCCAGCGTGCATGAGTGACCAACAGTATGCAAGAAGCGAACAGACCGAGCAGTCGAAGGACCTTGAGGATTGGAACTACCGCTCCATTTCGAAACATTGGAATCAACGCCTGAATATCCTGGACCCGCTGGGGTGGAGGAAAGGCCCGATTCAATGTCGTGTCCAATACTGCCCCTATGAACAGGAGGCGTTGAGAGGGCTCCAGGTGAGATTTGGGTACATTGACTGAAAAACCCAGGTCGTACAACAATTGAGTCGTCTACTGGAGATGGCACCGCATGAGCTCCGGAGTTTTGGCCTTGATCAACCAATCGTCCAGATAGGGAAACACAGCTATCCCCCTTCTTCTGAGCTCTGCTGCTACCACCGCCATCACCTTTGTGAAGACCCGAGGTGCTGAAGTAAGACCAAAAGGGAGGACCGCAAACTGATAATGCTGCGATCCCAGTACAAACCGCAGATACTTCCTGTGCGATTTGAGGATCGGAATATGAAAATACGCGTCCTGCAAATCGACCGACACCATCTAGTCTCCTTCGTTCAACGCCAAAAGAACCTGTGAGAGGGTCAGCATTTTGAATTTTTCCTGTTTGAGGAACCAATTCAAAATCCTCAAGAAAATGGGCAAGTCTCCCCCCTACCGGAGACAAGTGGACAGGGAGTGGAGGAGGACTACGGCTCCTTTCCTTGCTGCACCCCTCCAGAGGAAGAGGCAGAGTGCTGCAAGGTGGCTCCTCTCGTACGGACTCTGCCCCTGCCCCTGAAGGATCTGTACGGCAGGGTAGAAGCAGATTGTTGTGGTCCTTGCAATCGTCCACGAAAGGAACCACGTCCAAATCCTTTAAACCTCCGAAAGCCTCTAAAGGAGGATGAGGCTGACGACTGAAGTCCCAAAGATCTAGCAGTCGCTCTGCTTTCTTTAAAACGCTCCAGAGCAGAGTCAGCCTTTGTGCCGAAGAGCTTCTCTCCATCAAACGGAAGATCAAGAAGTGTGGCCTGCACATCCGACGAGAAACCAGATGACCGTAGCCAAGACTGCCGTCTAGAAACTATGGTCGTGCCCATAGCCCTAGCCACCGAGTCAGAAGAATCCAATCCCGACTGGATCACCTGAGTCGCAGCCGCCTGAGCATCCGCCAACAGCTGCAACATCTCCTGGGACAAATTAGGGTGGTCCTTCGCCTCTTCCATAAGGGCATGGATGTAACGCCCCAGTATGCAAGTTGCATTGGAAGATTTTAGGGCCATACTGCAAGATGAAAAGGTCTTTTTTGCAGTATGGTCCATCTTTTTTGACTCCCTGTCCGCAGGAGTCCCAGGAAATGAGCCAGGAGAGGATCTGGATGAACCAGAGGCTTGCACCACTAGACTCTCCGGAGTTGGCTGTCTGGAGAGAAACACCGGATCCCCAGGCGCTGTCCTGTATCAAGGAGCCACCGCTCTGTTGACCGCAGCGGTGGACACAGGTTTCAGCCAGATATCCTTAATGGGGTCCAGCAGAGCCTCATTGAAGGGCAAAAGAGGCTCAGCAGAAGCTGGTTGTAGAACCTATGTCAATAAATTTCTCTTGACCTCCGCTGTAGGAAGGGGAAGATCCAAAAAGTCTGCAGCCTTCCGAATGACTGCGTGGAATGAAGCAGCTTCCTCCGTGACCTCTCCAGGGGAAGCTAGATCCCATTCCGGGGTAGTGTCCAGGCCACTAGCTGTATCCAGTCCCTGGAAGTCACCAGAGGGCTCTACAACTTCACCTTCCTCCAGGTGTTGTCTCGCGTACTCTTCTTCCTCCAAAAGACGAAGAGCTAGACGTCGTGATTTAAGCCTCGACTCCAAGCCTGGAGTCGATAAGGCGTCGGCCGACGCCAAAGATCTTCGTCGGCGCCGAACCTCGGATCCGTCCAAAGCCGGAAGCTCCGGCTCCAAAGGGTTCTTAGACGTCAATCGGATCCGAGGCGAATCCGATGGCGCCGTAGCAGGTGTAGTCAGCCTGGGCGACGTTATAGGCATCGGCGCCGCTTCAGGTGCAGCAGATAAAAATGGGGTGAACGGCGTCGATCTGTAAGATGCCGGAACACCCAAATCATAGGCCAGAGGGCCAGACGGACCTGCATGACTTCCACCCGGCGTCATGGAAGCAAAAATGTTAAACATTGCGTTTAAAAACGCTGCAGGATCCGATCCCGGAGTCGGGAACGCCGGGTGTTGCTGCACCGGCGCCAGCATAGAAGCCGAGGAGGGTCCAGGTAACTCCTGGCCAGGAGAACCTTCAGGCCTCTGGGGAGGCTCGACCTCAAAGACAGACCCGGGTGACGTCGGGGTCGTATGAGGCGGAGGGGTGACGGTCGGGCTTATCTCCCACGTCGGACGACGCCGGGCTGACGGAGAAGCCGATCTTGACCTGGACCGTCCCTTGCTCGATCGGCGCTGAGATCCGTGACGGCGCCGAGAGTCACTATGATGGTGACAAGACCCCGAGGATCTCGAAGAAGACTCCCTCCGATGACGCCTCTCCTTTTTCTTCTTGGACCGAGCCAAGAACAATTTCGCCTCCCTCTCTTTAAGTGCCTTAGGGTTCATGCGCTGACATGAGCCGCATGACTCGACCTCGTGGTCGGAACTAAGGCACCAGAGGCAGTTTTCATGGGGGTCGGTAACCGACATTCAACCCCCACACTGGCCACAAGGTTTAAAGCCCGATTTTCTAGGCGGCGACATCGTAACCGTCGTTGGAACCAGTAGCTCCCTGTGAGCCTCGAAGAATTAACCGTTACTCGGGCACGGAAAAAAGGGAACTGACGTCTGCACGTCGACGAGGGCTTCTTATTGCCTGGATGACGTCATGTGGCGTCGCGTGGAGTCGGGCGATTGTGACGTCATCGTCGACGTGCAGAGCTAGAAGAAATTTCCGTCGAGGGCTGGTGCAAGGGGAGAATTCTTTAGGTGAGGAATCCACAGGTAGGTGTATCCATCAGAAAATCTACACTACTGACACTGTCTGATCACTTTAGGAGTCTGTCAAAGAAAAATAATAAAGCCCACAAGTACTACCATCATCGTACCATCCCGCTGTCCGATCATTAGAAGAGGATCATGGAGATGAATATGTCTAATTCATGTAATAGTGCATAATATGTTCTATTTGGCTAGATTAGATCTAGATTTCATTTTCCCATATCATAGTCCATCCACCCTTGAACAGGATTATGATTATCAATAAGAACAGTTATATGTATGCTACCTTGTTAGGGCATGCGCATTTTGGAAATGTCTTTTTTTCACATTAAATGGCCCTTTTATTTGACAAAAGCAGATCAAGGGTGTGTACTAGCTTGTCATAACACAGTACAACTTTGTAGGACTTACAGTACATCAGAAAGGTTCTGTATGTCGTTTGGCACCCTCTAAAAGGCAGGTGGATCTCATTCACAGACTCCTGTGGGTATAAAACCTTTGTACACCACATTGTTGATCCCGCCTCTGCAATGTTTAATTACAGTTTTGATGATTTTAAAGTCCCCAACATGCTGAACCCTTCCCTTGTAGCTCCCAGCAGGTATCTTTTAATTTATTATGCTGTGTGTTAGTTTGTATATCTCTGATGCATCTGCCTTAGGTCAGGAGTGCAAGTGCTCTGACCTGTTGTAATCTATCTGTGGGCTTTTAATCACGCCCACCGCATGCCCATCACTATCACTCGTGTGTGAGCTTGCCTTTCAAAAATCCTTTGTTATCATTGGTAAATGCTTTGTTTGTCCCTACTTGGGGCGGTTTGGTTACAGCCTTGGACGTCGACCCTGTTACATGAATAATTGCACCTTTGCTGATACGATTGACTGCGAGTAAACTTGTTTTTCCTTTTGTGTCTCTCCTTCGCGCTCATGCTCAAGGTGGCAGTGGCGCTTTGAATCGGCTCGCTTATGCCAACTGTTTTACTTTTCATTTTTAATTTAAGTGGCAAGAAAAGTCCAGTTAGGAATTTACAACGTTAACAGCTCTAACACGCAAACGTGAGCCTCATTGCATTGCAAATGCTTGTTTCTGTTTGTGGCAGCAGTAGTCAAACTTCCTTTTGAAGCTTGGACCCTTATCAAAGAATAACATATCATTTTTAAGTGAAACACCTGTCTACGTGGCTTTTGGAGGAAAAAATGCAGAAGCGCTGAAAATAGCTAGGATCTTTCTAGGGAGCTTGGGAGGTTTTCATTTACTGTTTATGCCTTCTTTAAGTTGTCACTGACATTCACAACAGCACGCGCCATTACAACTTTTATAACATGCCGGCTGACGTCTTCACCGTGACAGGGTTCCCCTGCAGCAGCAAATTAAGAAAGAACTTGTTGACAAACACATTTACACCATCCCAGTTCCCTGCGCCCTTAGGTAAAACGAAAGCTTAATCTACACTGTACTACGCAGAGGTTTTCAGCAGATCTCCGGGTGGCATTTTGGTGAATGGCCACGAGGAGAAAGGATGAAACGCTGGGCTACTGCTCCTCTTGAAGGATATAGATCTCACAAACCCCTAGGCCTGTATAAATGCCTCTTCCTGTTTGGCGAGATTGGTTGGTAGTATCACTCTGCGTATAGCAAATGTGTATACATATCAATTGGACATTATTTCTGAGCAGATTCACCACTCTATTGCTTGTTAATAAAAACATTTGTAAACTTTATTATCTTGTATTGCATCATTTATATAGCGCTTACTTCCCCTATGTGGGGAGATGAGGCTCTTGTCTACACGAGTAGCGTGCTACACAGTGTAGGGTGTGTGGTTGGAAGGATACTGATGTTGTTTTTATCCTACGTGGGAACTGTTTTCATGTCGTGCCTGATGAACACGAGGTGAGGTTTTCATGTTATGGGATGCAGTGCATAGCAGTGTTTGAGATGATAAACTGTTAAAGATAGATGTGCACTTTTATTGTTTCAATGTGCTGTTACCTTTGAACAGTTCTGTGTCTCTTTTATGGTATTTTATAATATTTAGTCGGCTTAGCTGGTTACGGCACTGGGTTGCCCAATTTGAGATTTTGTGTATGGCTGTCCTGAGCTAGCATAGGTGAAGGGAGAGAAGTGGATAGATCTGCTGAGATGGGCATTTTTTAAATCATTCCATATGCGAGTGTGTATGGAAGACGTATGGAAGCAGTCATGTATAGATATTTGGGACCTACAGTGAATGAACTATACTATTTCACACAAATAAATAGTTATCAATCAATAACTTATTTCACCAGGACAGATTTTCATAATGTTACATAGCTATTATTAAAATCACAAAGATACCCTAATAAAAAATTCAAAATTTAAATATCTGAAAACGCTAGTTTAGGTGGAGATTTAATCAATATTTACTAATTTGTCCTATTTTCCAAAGGTTATTCAGTCAGCCATAACCCAGGAATCAAGTACCATATCGCCCATTAACAATATATGATTAGTATTGTAGTATGTTCAATCAACCTTATAGTCCATGTTAACTTTGTTTACTTGAATTATAGTACATTAGCATAATGGTCATTAATATTTGCCCTTGTGAGATTCAGTATTATTAATTACACAGTTATCTCAAGGCAGCTAGAAAACAACATAAATTCTATCAATCACACTGCAGTAAAGTGCATATTAATAGAAAATATATCAATATATTTAGCCTTTCAGGTCTCACCATGTTGAGCTCTCCAGAAGAAGTAAGTTTACCCATAGAACCAGCAGCCACCATGATTAATGCAGACACCTAATATTATAAAGTATTCAAGATGGTGCCTACCCACGTCAGCTGGTGTTTCAAGTCGAATTCTATGGTATTCAAAGATGGTGTCCATCAAACACTACAATGTGAACTGTGGTAATACATAACTCTTGTTTCAAGATTATGATCTAAACAACTCTGTGGTTCTCTATTTTGTGCTTGCTAATCAACATAGTTTTAAATAAACTACAATAGTTTTAATAAAAGAACTGTTTTATATCAACTATACTCCAGTTAAAAAAAAAATCGACCAAAGTAAACAAACCCCCTACACTTAATAAATAAATAAATAAAGTCTACCAATGTATACAACATTTAAACATATATTGTCTGCTTAACCTATAATACACATCACTTTTTTGCAGAGTTCATAAACTGAAGAAGAGGCTCTGATGTGCAGGGGCATGTGTTCCAAGCTTATAGAGCAAAGTAGGAGAAGGCACAACAGCCTGATCAGGTCTGCTTATGTGGGGGTTGTGCAAGAGTAGGAGTCCAGCTGAAAGGAGGTGTCTGGTAGATTTGTGGAGATTTGTGCTTGTTGAGTTAAATGGGGCTAATATTGTGTAAGACTTTGCATGTGTGTGGGGAGTTTGAAGAGTGTTAATTTGTGGATTTGGAGCCTGTCTGTGAGGAATGGAGTGTCGAGTGTGGGTTGGAAGTTTGAGGGTTAGCCTCACTGCTGAGTTTTGTATTGTCTGGAGTATTCTGGGCAGTTGAAAGTTGTCACCAGCATAGAGGGTGTTGATGTAGTCCATCTTGCTGGTGACGAGGGCCTGTGTAATGACTCTCCAAGTGTTGGTAGGGAGCCATTTGAAAGTCTGGAGTGTGAAGAAGCTGAAGACGGTGACCGCGTTCACTTGGCCAGTCATGTTGAGTTGGTTGTCGATAACTATTCTGAGGTTGTTTGGGTGTGTTGCGTGGAAATATGTGGGTCTGAGTGCAGCAGACCACCAAGTGGCATACCAGAGCGAGGTGTCTTTGCTGAAGATTGCAACTTGTGTCTAATTATTTGTTTAATGCACACTCCTGGGCACTCCAAGCCCCATGGACTGTGATGAGAAGACAGTTTGACATGTCCAACATCTGCAGAGGGTTGTGACCAAATATTCGAGTTTTAAATCAGATGTTTGGCCTCTTGAGGATTTTCAGGTGATATCAAGGGTTGTTGCATTGTAGATCTTTCCATCAATCATCCATTGGTAACATCGGGAGAGTCTGTACTCCACTTCTGCACATTTCATAAAATAATACACAAAACTTAACTCCTTGTATGAGGGTATCTGATAGAGACTTCTAGTTGCAGATTCCTTACCTTAGAATTTTCCCCCACGCGTTAGACTGGATCCAGTGATTTTTCTCCGTAGGGGTCGTGGTTGCAGTGATGACATTGGGAGTAGTACATAGACGCCACCCTCGCGCAGTGACGTCAGTTCTTTTCTTTCTGCGCCACGCACTGATCCGGAGAAGAGCTACCCTGGCTAATTTTTGGCTGAATTCAACCGTTTTGTCTAGTTTTTTCTGTGTGACTTTTGTGCGTCGAGGATGTCCCCGAAGACCGGGTTCAAGCCTTGTGAGGACTGCTGACGGATCCTCATTGCGTTTGTCTGTGGTGCCTCGAGCGCAACCATGACCCGAAGTCGTGCTCCCCGTAGGTCATGGTCTCGTTCGAGAGGAAGGTCTCGAGATTGGTCGCGGAGTCATCCCCACTCGTCTTCTAAATCCTCGGGTCAAGGTAAGAAGAAGAAGACGAAGTCGAAGAAGTCCCATCGCTCTCTGACTTCGCCCCGTCGCTCGACCGACGCGACAGGGGAAGAGCGTCCACGCACTAGGCCTCCGTCTTCGGAGCCTGCATCTGGGTCGGCTCCGTGCTTCCCTGAGTTTCCCAGAGCTGGAGCGACCCCTGATCAACTAAGAGTTTTACGAGGCCATGTGCCTCATATTTGGGCAGGCCGACCACGATATGGCGCCTTTGAGCCCAAGGGGTTCGGCTGACAGGCCTTTGGGTTCCACGCCGGTGGCTTCGGGCCCGGCCACCGAGGTCACCTCCGGATCCGTGCGCAGATCTGCACTGGCGCCAGTCGCACCCTTGAGACCTTCCCCGGCGCCGGGTCGATTATCAACGCTACAGACGTCAGTGGTGCCCACTATCGACGTCGACCCAATTCTTATCCCCGACGACTCTGAGTCGGAGCAGCGTCGGCTGACTTCGGCTTTGATGGGGCCTATTCGCCCCAGGTCAGATTCAGACCCTTTTTCCTATGGGTACGAATATTGGGAGGAATTGGAGTGGTCCCTGGACCCTTATGAATACCAGGATGACCTTACTATGGACTGGGCACAGGAATTGGGCGAAGCCAGTGGTCTGGATACTTCTCCTGACTCTGGCATGCTGTCTCCTACCGTGGTTATGGTGGAGAGAGCAACGTATGGTATGGTGATCAGTAGGGCAGCTGAGGTCCTTGGCCTTGAGCTTCCTACTGTAGAGGTCAGGTCTAATCTCCTGACGGAGGTGCTTCAATCTGGAGCTTCTACTTCAGAACCACTTTTGTCAATTAATCAAGCCCTCACCGATGTCCTTTTGGGTACGTGGTCCAAACCCAACAGAGAGGCTCCTGTGAATTGGACTATCGCACGCTGCTATCGGCCCGCTCCGAACGACCCTAAATTCCTGACCCATCACCCCACGCCTGAGAGTCTTGTTATCCAGGCTTGTTTTCTTCCTCCAGTCTCGCGCTGCGGTCTGTGAACATCGCATGCCTTTTGGACTGCTATACCCATTCTTTGTGGGATACGGTTGCGGAAGTCCTGCCGCAGTTACTGGAGGAGGCCCATGCTAGCGTCTCCCAAGCTGTGAACGATGGGAGAGACGCGGCAAAGTTCGCAATCCATTGTAGGCTGGATTCGACCGACTCTTTGGGCAGATCGGTTGCTACAACAGTGGCCTTACGGCGCCACGCCTGGTTACGTACTTCTGTTTTTTCAGGGGATGTCCAACAGTCACTCATGGACATGCCCTTTGATGGCACCCGTCCCTTCGGAGACAAAGCGGACTCAGCCTGGGAGAGATTCAAGGATTCCCGGGCTACGGCTCGGTCCCTGCCTTTCCTCGACCCCTCACCCACCACAGTCTGCTTTTCGCCCCTTTCGTGGACACAGAAGGGGTGCCCCGTCGCGTCCTCCATACAGCCACCGTGCCTCGCACGCTGGGCAGCCTATGCGCGGCCGAGGACGCAGAATCCCACGTGGTTGTAGGACAGGGAACTAGAGGTCTTTTCAGTCCACCTCAGCCCCCCCTGCAGCCTCCAAACCCTCCTAGTCCATCTCCTCACTCCGGTCCAGTTGGTGGCAGGATTCGCCATCACCTGCCCCACTGGGAACATATCACCACGGACGGGTAGGTTTTGCAGATTGTTCGAAAGGGCTACTCCCTCCATTTCGAACCTGCTCCACCACCCATCCTTCAATCACCTTCCAGAGGATCATTTGGCGCTTCTTCAACCGGAAGTCACAGCTCTCTTGGCCAAGGGAGCTATAGAAAAGTTCCCTGTGCCAGAAGTAGGTTGTGGTTGTTATTCCTGCTACTTTCTGATACCAAAGGACATGGGCATACATCCTATCCTAGACCTTCGGGACCTAAACTACTTCTTCAAGAAGGAGAAATTCTAAATGCTCTCCCTGGCTCCGGTTCTGTCTGCCTTCGACCTAGGAGACTGGATGGTAGCGTTGGACTTGCAGGACGGTTATTTCCACATCTCTATCCTGCCTGCCCACAGACGTTACCTACGATTCGTGGTAGGACACAAGCACTTTCAGTTTACCGTGCTCCCCTTCGGCCTTACCAGCGCTCCTCGGGTGTTCACAAAAGTAATGGCGGTGGTTGCTGCTCATCTGCGCAGGTTAGGGGTTTCAGTCTTCCCCCTACCTCGACGACTGGCTGTTGAAGGCGGACTCGCCCCAGAAAGTCGTCTCCCACCTTTGAACTATGTCGAACCTCCTGCACACGCTGGTGTTCACTATCAATGTGCCGAAGTCACACCTGACTCCCTCTCAGTCGCTCCCTTTCATCGGGGCAGTTCTGGACACAGTGCAGTTTCGGGCTTATCCTCCCGAAAAACGAGTCCAAGACATTCAGGCTATGATTCCAATCTTTCAGCCTTGGTCTTGGGTTTCGGTGAGACTGACTCTGAGGCTGCTGGGCCTCATTGTCTCCTGCATCCTGCTAGTAACACATGCCAGATGGCATCTGTGGGTTCTGCAGTGGGACCTGAAGTTCCAGTGGGCGCAGCATCAGGGGAATCTCTCTGACTTGGTCCAGATCTAGGAGGGAACTGCGAAAGACCTGCAGTGGTGGCTTTCGAATCCAAATTGGGTCCATAGCAGATCCCTCTCCCTTCCCCAACCAGATCTCTCTATAGCGACAGATGCTTCACTTCTGGGTTGGGGTGGCCACATGGGAGAGGCGGAGATCATAGTCGGGGCTCCATAGAAATCTGCTGGAGCTCCGGGCGATCATGCTTGAGTTGAAAGCATTCCTTCCCTCTCTCAAAGGGAAAGTAGTGCAGGTGTTCATGGACAATACTACCGCCATGTGGTACTCCAACAAACAGGGCGGAGTAGGGTCCTGGACCCTTTTTCAGGAGCAACTACGCCTCTAGACATGGCTGGAACATCAGGGCATTACCATGATGGTTCAACATCTAGCAGGCTCCCTCAACGCCAGAGCCGACAAACTCAGCCGTCGATGTACAACCGATCACGAATGGGATCTCCATCCGGAGGTGGCGCAAAGTCTCTTTCAGCAGTGGGGAGAGCCTTGGTTAGATCTGTTTGCCTCTGCATAGAACGCGCAAGGTCAGCTGTTTTGCGCATTGGAGTTTCCATGGTGGCACTCGCTCGGAGATGCTTTTCGTCTCGAGAACTCCGGCCTCCTTTACGCCTATCCTTCTTCTGCCCAGAGTTCTCAAGAAAATCAGGAACGACCGGGCTCAAGTCATCTTGGTGGCTCCGGACTGGGCTCGGAGAGTGTGGTATCCAGAGCTATTGAGCATGTCCATCGATCCTCCACTCAGACTGCCTCTTCGGGCGGATCTTCTGTCGCAGCAACAGGTGACGGTTCTTCACCCGAACCTGTCCAACCTCCGCCTTCATGCGTGGAGATTGAGGGGCAGCAGTTGACGGCTTTTGCCCTTCCACCCGAAGTCTGCAATGTTATCTTGGCAGCCAGGCGTCCATCAACTAAAACTGTATACGCCTGTCGTTGGAATAAATTTGTGGCATGGTGTACCAAAAAATCTGTTGATCCCCTTTCTGCCCCTCTGTCAGAGGTTCTTCTGTCATTCTTTCTTTAGCCCAGTAGGGCTCTGCTTTGGGCACCCTTAAAGGGTATTTATCTGCCATTTCGGCCTTTCTTAAGCTACCTGATCAGCCCTCACTCTTTAAATCTCCTATTGTGAGTAGATTCCTAAATGGGCTCACTCATTTATTTGCTCCCACTTCATTTATCTTGCCTCAGTGGGACCTTAATCTTGTACTTACTTATTTGATGTGTACTCCATTTGAGCCGACGCATAATTGTCCCTTGCGGCTCCTCACCTTCAAAACTGTCATTCTAGTCGCTATCACCTCTCCTTTCAGGGTGTGTGAGCTACAGGTCCTTTCCTCAAAACCTCCTTACTTGTCTTTGCACCCTGACAGAGTCGTTTTGCGCACTATTGCATCCTTTGTTCCTAAGGCAGTAACACCCTTTCATGTAGGCCAGTCCATCACTTTGCCTACTTTCTACGCACCCCCACATCCTTGTCATGAGGAGGAGAGACTCCACCGTCTGGACCCAAAAAGAGCGTTGGCGTTCTACCTCAATCGTACTAAAGGTTTCCGGGTGGAAGATCAACTCTTCGTTGGGTATGTGGGTGCAAATAAGGGAAGGCGGTGCAAAAGCATACTATCTCTCGATGGGTGCTTCTTTGGATCAAAATGTGCTACGCTTTGCCAAAAAGCAACCTACTGAAGGCTTGCATGCTCATTCCACCAGAGCAACTGCTGCTTCCACTGCGTTAACATGCGTAGTTTCTGTCCTGGATATCTGCCAGGCCGCTACGTGGGCATCCCTGCACACATTTGCTAAGCACTACTGCCTGGACAGTCAGGTCCGTCGAGATGGCTATTTTGGTTGTTCGGTCCTGCAGGACTTCCTAGTATGATCTTGGTTTGCAGCCCACCACCGAGGATGACATTGCTTGGGTATCTATTCTAAGTAAGGAATCTGCAACTAGAAGTCTCTATCAGATGTACAAGTTACTTTACCTTTGGTAACAAAATAACTGGTAGAGACATATTCTAGTTGCAGATTTCTTATCGCCCACCCATCCTCCCCGCTTAAGAACTGATTTCTAGGGACAGGGATTCCCCCTTTGAGGTCCTTAGCTCTGGCTCACCAATCTCCGTGTTCTTAGCAGCTCTGTGCTCTGGCATGGAAAGTCGTTAAAAGAAACTGACGTCACTGCGCAAGGGCGGCGTCTATGTACTACTCCCGACGTCATCACAGCGACTACGACGCTGGCAGAGTTGACCGACGCCACCTACCAACATGCAAGAGTATTGCTCAAAGAAAAATCTCCGGATCCAATCTGACGCCGGGGGGAAAATTCTAAGGTAAGGAATCAGCAACTAGAATATGTATGTACCAGATATTTCGTTACCGAAGCTAAGTAACTTGTTTGTTTATAAAATATTGAATGAGAAAAAAGAAAAGCAAAATGGGCTTTGTGAGTGGGTCCTCCACAGGAAATTAACTTTTGTAGATTGTTTAAATCTGCATGTATGTACACGTATGTATATTTTCACATGTGTATGTCTGTATTCATTTATACATTGATTTTTTTTTTAAAGTTGTTAAACTCTTCCAACTTTACCTTTCCCTCCAATCTCTGACTCATTTCAAACCTTTCAGACTATATTGGACTCTCAGAATTGCTTTCAAAACATGTTTTCTGTCTAATTTACCCAACTAGGAGAGGCACATAACTACCACTTTCAATAATCTCTTGTCTTCCCTTTACTAATCCACTTCAGTTAATCTATCACTGTTCAGAATTCTAGAGTAGGTGCATGAGAGTTCAATAGCACAAACTTAACACAACCAATCTTACAAGGGAAGGAAAACACTTGTACTAATCTACCTCCTATCTACCTCTAACCTTGAGTTCCAGAGTGGTGTGATACCCTTCGCAAAGTGCTTCTGTGCCTCATCAGTAGTAGTAAGCACTATATAAATACAATTTACAATTACAATCTGTGTTGTTATACATGGGCCCCAAGTAGCTGGATGGCAGTGCAGAGACTGTTTTGCCATTTCTGGCCTGGATGCCTCACTTCTAAGATGAAAAAAGCCTACCCCAATCTAGCAATTCCCATTAAAAAGACAAGGGATTCTCTGCACTTGTTATGATTGTTCAATCATATTGGCCATCTGCTTTGGTTTAATAAGCATGGAAATGGGTACACTGCTAGAGGGTTGGCAGATGGGGCTGGTGCGCCATCTGTCTCTATTCTGGCCCATCTTGTGCTCTACCACTGGCCAACTTCAGCAGCCGACCCACTTCTTCCTGTTTATAGATGTTCCTGATTACATTTGACATCTTACTTACTCTTGTATTTCCTAAGAGTATTTTTGCTTCTTCCATATATAGGAAACTGGCTATCTATCCAGTGTACCAAATGTAGGGGTACACTACACAGATAATACAGGCGACCCCTATTGGTTTACAGGGGTAAAACTAGTAGTCCCCAAAGCTCTCTCTTGTGGTAATGTGGGTGAGAAGTAAGGCTTATCAGAAGGTAATGCTAAGTATTTGTTGAACACAGAGTCAATAAATGAGGCACACACTCAAAAAGGAACTCAAGACCAATGTTTTGTTGTTTGTATAATGTTTCAACACCAGAAAACTTCAAAGAGTAGAAGTGTTGCTGCAACTGTTTTGATTTAGCAAGTAAGTAACACGTTTACTCATTCGCTTTTATGAGATAAAGGTTTCAAAGTAGTTTTACTGCAAAGGGGTCCTTGCAAACAGTTCTCGATGGTCTCTTGTGGATTGTAGTGTGCTAGGGGTGCAAGGTCACAAGCAAGACCAGTGATAGTTTTACCTGCCATGGGGCATCGGGTGCAGTGGTGCTGGTCGAGTCGGGTGTCTTGTGCACTGCATGGTTGGTGACGAGGGGGGCCACTTGAAAAGAGACTGCGAGGGCGTATTTGGGGACAAGTCTGGAAGCTTTCAATGGGGTGGCTTTGTCGGTGGAGTCCTGGGAGCAAAGAGGCTCCATCAGTTGTCATGGACCATGGCGGTGGAGTTCGGGTACAAAGGGCCTTTGGCTTTTGGTGCTTGTTAGAAATTGGGTCTCTAGTTGGCAGAAGTATGCATCCTGTCCAAGTAGGGACCACAATCCTAGTCAGGGTATGTCACAACACAACCTAAATTATCCTGTGCTCACTCTCTGATAGCTTGGCACAGAGCAAGCCGGCTTCGCTTAGAAGGCAATATTTAAAATATTTGTGCAATAACTCATATAATAACACAGTGAAAACACATGAAAAGTACTCCACGCCAGTTTAGAAAAATAGATAATATTTATATGCATAAAATAAGACCAAAAAGACAAAAATCCAATATACACAAGTCAAGTTATGACTTTTTAGAGGTCTAAGTAAGTCTCAATCCATAGGAATCAATGGATGTATCTCTTTAACACAAAGTACCTGGCAAGCTTAAAAAATAATGACGCTGTGGAGCCAAAGTAAAAGTGGTGTGTCAATTTCCGGGCCATTCAGCCTCAGTTCCTTACTGCGGTGTGGGGTTGATGACAAATTGATGCCCAGGAACGATTCGTGGAAAATCCAGAGGCGTTAGGATGAGGGAAACATGGTGAAACAGGAGCTGCGTTGATTCTTTAGGTGATGCAGTGATTTTTTTCAGCCGCAAGACAGTCGCTGCGTCAATTCTGCAGGTGTTGGGTTGATTTTTCCTGCAAGGTGGATGTCTCCTCTAGGTGAAGTCTTTGATGGCCTTGAGACTTATTAACAGGAGGGAAGCTGACATGCCCTTGGAGATCACTTGTGGTGGGAAGGCAAAGTCCTTCCAGTAGAGTCAGGGAGCAGCGGGCAGCAAAGCAACAAGCAGGAAAACAGTCCTTCCAGAATAGCAGTCCAGATGAGTCCTTTTGGGCAGCTTTGCAGTCCTTCTGATAGGGTCCAGTTGTAGGTTCAGAAGTGTCCGATTTTAGGGGGGTCACCGAGTATGTATGTATGTATGTGTATGTGTATATATATATATATATATATATATATATATATATATATATATTGTGTGCCTTTGAAGTGGAGGAGACTTCAGAGAGGGGGTTTGAAGTGAACAGGTTCCCCTTTCAGCCCTGTCTGCCAGAAGAGTGTGTCTGTGTGTGGGGGCGGGGGGTTATCAGTTCTTTGTGTGGGGTCAGGCCACTAGCCTTTGAAGTGTAAGTGAGAGCCCCTCCACCCACCCTTCCTGCCCAGGAAGACCCATCAGTATGCAGGTGAAGCTAAGTGTCCTGTGTTTATGGCTGTCTGGGTGGAATGCACAAGGGGAGCTGTCAGCCAGCACAGACCAGGCGTGGATTGGAGACAGGGTGTAAGGCACAGAGAGCAATAAGTACAGAAAAATGCCTACTTTCCAAAACTGGCATTTATAAAATAGTAATGTTAATTCCAGCTTCACCAATAAGCAGGATTTCTCTCTACCATTCCAACCATACCAAGCATGACCATGCCACTCTTTTCGATTCGATCAGATATATAAGGGGATTTCCAGTGCTGATCTATGATAAGAGCAGGCTTCACAATAGTAAAACATGACTTTGGGTGTTTTTCACTACCAGGACTTGTAAAACATACAAGTACATGTCCTGCCTTATACTTACATAGCTACCTGGGGCCTACCGTAGGGGTGACTTATATTTAATAAAAGGGGAGTTTAAGGCTTGGGAAGTAGGTTTAGATACCAAGTCAAAGTGGCAGTGAAACTCGAGGGAGCCGAAGCCAATGCTGCCGCACACCAGCAACCTCGAAATGTGCACTGTCTGCATTACAGACAGAGTGCATTCATAGGGTGCTGGCAGGAGGCCCCTGCACTGCCCATGCCATGGCCATGGGCAGTGCAGGGGACCCCCTGTTGCCCCAAGCACTGGCTTTCCGCAAGCCATTCAATGGCGGTTCGGGCTGGCGGAAAGTGGACTCGTGATCAGCACGGCGATGCTGCCATGGACTCCAATCGCTACCACCGCTTCGGGATCCGTGATCCTGGCAGTGGCGGTGGTCCGACCGCCAGGGTTGTAATCTGGTGGCCAGGAGTGTGGTGTTCCAACCACCACCACGAGTTTGGTGGTTTTAAGACTGTTAAACTCGTAATGATGCCCTAAGTTTTAGTTCACAATCTGCTTGAAGTGTTTGTATGTATGTATTTATGTATGTATGGATATATATATATATATATGTATGGATATATATATATATATATATATATATATATAATATATTCACACAAACGTCATGCATGATTGTCAGTTGTATGTGGCCCATTTAATCTGCAGCTCCTTCTGTGCTTCTTCCCTAACCCACCTCCATGGAAAAAAATACCTGAAGGTGGGCAGTTCTCTGTTAGCAGGGCATCAGTTCCTTTATTGCTCTCGTTTTGAGGGGGTTAGGGCATAAATTATGCTAATTATGAAGTCTTATTTGATCAGTCACTATTTAAAGCATGCTTAGCTAGGTAAAAATGTGTCTGCTTCCTAGGAAATGTTTTTTTTTTGTTGCAAAATACCATTTTTGTGACTGGTGCAAAGAACACTTTGTTTTTTTTTCTGTATTACAGTAAGTAAGTAGCAAGAGTCTTACTTCGTTTTAGAAGTGGCTCGCAAGATTCTCTGCAGGCTTGCTATATTTACAAGTCAAAGTAACAAAGGAGGAACATTTCCAAATGAGTCCTAGTAACTATTTGCTTCTTTTATAGTTACTAAGGCTTAATTATTATGTTTAATACTACATTGCGTAGATCCCAAAGCCTCTGCGCTCTCTCTTTAATAAACAATTTGAAGTTTATTTTTTCGTCTGTATGAATACTTGCATTAGGTGAAAATGAGGGTGCGAAAGTGTCTGCCGTGTCTCAGATCTTCTTGCCTTTTATGTTTTTTTGTGTTGGGGTAAATTGTTTGAAGTTCTTTAGCTCATGAATCAGCATCGTGCAAATTGTGCTGTTGTGACAGAGCTCCAGATCATTAATGATTAATAATCAAAGCCATTTTGAGTACAATAATCAGAAAAGTTGCATTAACGGTTGTATGCGGCACTCCAGCCGGTGGCTCCATGGGAACAGCCATTGAGCTTATGTGAGAGTGTTTTATGTACAGAAAAGCAGTTCTGGGTGCTTGCCAGAGGACGAGGGTTGCCCCCGCAAGCAGCAAAAGTCCCCTCATTGCACAACACCAGTTGGCTGTGCGTTAAATGTAAGAACATGGACGTCAATAAACAAGTATTTGCAATGCAACGGGTCTCGCATAGAGCTATTAGCAGTTGTAAACTCCCAACCAGACTTTTCTTGCCACATTAAATGGAAAAAAGAGTGTGATCGAGTTGCTACAGTTCACTCGTAGTGAAACCTATCGGTAAAAGTGCAATTATCTACGTAACCGGCAAAAGTGCACTTAACTATGTAACAGGGTTGATGTCATGGAAAGCGGTCGAATTCTGTCAAGTGAGAAAAAAGATAAAAAGTAGTCCACAAACCGGGCAGAAAACAACGAGCCTCACATGTTTTCAGTACTTGGTCGCTGCGCTCGAGGAGAGCTAACCACCGGAAAAGGCATGACGTATGCATGTCTTCCACTAATGAAAGCAAGCAGATTTTAACAGGCAAGCCCACGAACCAATGAAAGACACTGATGTGACATCTAACTACTAAAGCGTCTCGCAAGCGAAATGCATGCACAAGCGCATGCGACTCAAGCTCAACCCTAAAAATGACAAAAAAATGAAGCCTCAGTTGAGGTCTGTGAAGTAGAGCTCACATGTTCCAGCACTGATTTTTCCACTTCTGTTCCGCCACTTGTGACACGAACCTGTAGTCCACGAAGGATTTGAAATAAGTGCAGCACATGTGAAGACTCGGGGACAGCAGACTGACAGTCCTGGTTTCACACCATGGTAGTGAAGGAGCATTGGCAAGGGACAGCCAGTGGAGAACAAGAGAGGCAGCAGCGACCCAACAAGCACCAGTAGCCTTAATGGCTAGAAAGCACCTTGCGCAGCAGAAGCTGCACCCAGGTATGTCAGGCAGAGAAGCAGACTGCAACATCACCCCGCGGTTAAAGGTGGCCTGGGTGGCGGTAAACAAACATTGAAAGGACTGTCTGAGGGAGCAGGTGCTAGGAGAGGCGCTACATCTCACCCGGGTACCAGCAGAGCATGAGAGGGCAGGGGACTACCTTGACTTCCCCATCCGACGAAGAAAAGAGTGGGCAGCTTTAGAAGAGTGGCAGGCAGGCAAAAGGGGCAGCAGAAGAACAAGAAAGTGAGCGGGCATAAGACCTGTCATCTGTAGCCATCACAGTGAGCAAATTAAACCTTTCCAATGCACTGTACCTGCAGAATCAGGCAGAAGGGTCAGGCATTGCTGACGCAGCAGAGGAGCAAAGGGGAAGCGTACAAGCAGATGGGGAGGGGAATGGCACCCAAGTGGCAGCACTTGCCAGCCTTGTGGGCTCCTGTGCACTATGCCATGGGGCACATGCAGCATCTTGCACTGTTTGTAACATGCCTGTGGTCCTCATGAAAGTTCAAAGTAGATTAATCGTAGGGCATCATTAGTCTGAGTGGTAGCACAGAGTTGGGGCAAATAAGCACATAACCAGCTAGTCATCATGGGGGGCATTGGGCAGCACATAGAGGGTCTTGATAACAGCATATGCATAAACAGTCTGGCACCGGCAGTCATTCCGGTATCAGCTGAGGCCACAGGGATATGGTATATGCAAGGTCCCCTTTCAGGAGCTCAGGCAAGGACAAGACAAAAACCCTACAGCTGCCCAAATCATGCAGGCCAGAGATTAGTAGGCCAGGTGGGAAGTACACACTTCAATGCATGCCAGGGGAACCGCCCATCGTAGTTAAGGCACCTGACTAGTAAGCCTGATCCTAATTTCATTTGAGGATCAGATATGGTGTAAAGAATTTATTGACATACAGCACGTAGGCTTGGACTTGCGATCACTGAAAAAGACCAGAAAATGTAAAGGTGTGGAGGGCCTGGAAGGAAGGGGCATTGACCAAAAAGCTAGAGGTAATTAAATCACATGTCTGCATGTTTGTGCCTAAATTCTTCTCTGTGCAGTGTTTGTGGCTGTCCGAGGCTCAGATTCATGAGCCTTCGAGATTCATGGAGGTGACGCATGGCTATATTATGATAAGAGATAAGGTCTCTCTCTTACACAACAGCATATGCAGGAAAACACGTCTTGCCTCAAGTGAGCCTGAAGATCAACATGAAGAATTCAGAAGTCGTGCCTCTCAACATCCCAAACCCTTCACCAATAAAGGTGGCTCAGAGGACCTAGCTATGACTGAAGAGTTCACCTACGTAGGCAGTAGTATTAAACATGATGGAGGGGCAGGTGGTGACATCAGTAGCAGACTGTACAAGGCCAGGAAAGCCTTCAGGATGCTGAATAGTGTGGATGCCATCTCAGTACAACACCAAGCTTTAACAGAGCTGGGCTCAGTCTACGCTCTTGTATGGATCAAAATGCTGGCAGATGTTGAAAAGCAAAATCGCCAAACTGTCAGCCTTCCACACCAGTAATGTGAAAAGAATCTGGCCCATTTTTTGCTAAAAAAAATAAATAATCTGCAACCAAGAAGTGCTCACAAGATGCAAGCCAGAGAGCATGTGCATTATTGTTATGAGAAGAAGATGGAAATGGATAGGACTGAATATCAGTAAGACACGATTCCATCACAAGAGCAGCTGTCCACTGGACCCCAGAAGGCAAACGACAGTGAGGCAGGCCAGAGCTGGTATGCTCTTTAAGATTTAGGTTAATATTGTAAGTGGATGACACATAGATTATCACAATTTCTAAATGTCACCACTACTCAAACCAAGTTTGTATCTTGT
Source organism: Pleurodeles waltl (assembly GCF_031143425.1). Classification (NCBI taxonomy): domain Eukaryota; kingdom Metazoa; phylum Chordata; class Amphibia; order Caudata; family Salamandridae; genus Pleurodeles; species Pleurodeles waltl. The sequence goes on along the minus strand of NC_090449.1, from coordinate 116,832,782 downwards.
ATGAGCACAATCACTACTTGAATGCATTCCAGCTGTCTGAAGCTGAACTTGGATAAACTATCTTTGGACTAAGGAGTGATGGGCAGTAGAACTCTGAACTGCCCTATCTCAGTTTCTCATATCCAGAATCTGAGTTACTCTAGATCACAAGCTGTCCATGGGAAATTAAATGGGTCGAGTTGTGGCTACTTGTTTTTTTTATTTTTTTAATACTGCATACAATTTTCATGGTTCTCCTTTTCGAGCCTCATAAAATGGTCAGTAGTCATTGACTACACCCATACTGAACCACGGAAATTTTGTATAACTTGGTTTTCCTGTTGACACTGGTACAGGGTGTCCACATCCAACCAACCGCCAGGCTATGTCTTATCTTAATAGAACCATCCATATGTCATCTTTCTTAAGGGAATCACATTGACTCCCAGTTCACTAGTGGGCCATTAAATGATTTTTCATAGTTCATGTGACTTTAACCCTTTTGGTGCACATGACAAAATGGTTCAGTCATACACACCGGCTCTTGTGTGCTGAGGACTGAACCATTCTGTCCTCATCACACAAGCGCCAAATCCCTCTGCTGTTTACAGCAGAGGGATTTGCTTTTTCTAAAAACTTTCCCAGCTCCTGAGGCTGTTTTTGGTTTTCAGTGAAATGACGAGCAGCGTGCATGGCGCGCCGACGTAATTTCACTGAAAACAAAACTGAAATGAGCCAATCGGCTCATTTGACTTTCACTGCCTAGGAATTCGGGAGGGCTGTCTCAACCCCCTGAGCTGCTAGACAGACTGGAGAGGTATCATTGGAAAGGGGAGAATCTTCCCTTTAAAATGGTACTCTTAGCTAATAGGTCCCTGAATAGGAGTTGCCGCAGGAGGGTGATCCCCAAGTAGGGATCCACCCACTAGGCAACCCAACCCGCTCTCCAACCCGGACGCAGAAAACAACCCTATTCCCCCCTCACAGGACCTCTGCGACTCCCTCGCAAACTTCTTCCACCACAAGATCATCGACATATACAACAGCTTCCCGACCCCCAACGCAAACCCCCACCCGGAACCCGCCACCGACATCACCACCATCCTCACCTGGAGCCCTACCACCACCAAGGAGACCACCCGCGTCATGAACTCGATCCACTCCGGATCCCCATCAGACCCCTGCCCGCACCACATCTACAACAAGGCCGACAACATCATCGCACCGCACCTCCGAGACGTCATCAACGCCTCCCTCACCGCCGCCACCTTCCCGGAGAGCTGGAAACACGCAGAGCTCAACGCCCTCCTAAAGAAACCTACAGCAGACCCCACCGAACTCAAAAACTTCCGGCCCATCTCTCTCCTTCCATTCCCCGCCAAAGTGATTGAGAAAATCGTCAACGCTCAACTCACCACCGCCCTGGAAACCAACGACTCCCTCGACCCCACACAGTTCGGTTTCAGGGCCAACCACAGCACCGAAACCGCCCTCATCGCAGCCACGGACGACATCCGAGCCCTGACCGACAAGGGAGAAACCGTGGCCCTCATACTCCTGGACCTCTCTGCAGCCTTCGACACGGTCTGCCACCGCACCCTGATACACCGCCTCAGCAACGCCGGCATCAGAGGCAAGGCCCTGGAATGGATCGTCTCCTTCCTCTCCGGAAGGACTCAGAGAGTCCGCCTGCCCCCCTTCAGATCCACAGCCACGGAGATCATCTGCGGCGTACCCCAAGGATCCTCCCTCAGCCCCACTCTCTTCAACGTCTACATGACCCCCCTGGCGAACATCGCACGCAAACACGGACTCGACCTCATATCCTACGCCGACGACACCCAGCTCATCTTATCCCTCACAAACAACCCCACCTCAGCTAGGACCAGACTACATGAAGGAATGAAGGAAGTAGCGAACTGGATGACAGACAGCCGGCTTAAACTGAACACAGATAAGACGGAGGTCCTCATCCTCGGCCCTACTCCCGCCGCATGGGACGACTCCTGGTGGCCCCCCGCCCTAGGCAGCACTCCCCAACCCACCGACCACGCACGCAACCTCGGCTTCATCCTGGACTCATCCCTCTCCATGACCAGACAGGTCAACTCGGTGACCTCGGCATGCTTCAACACCCTCCGCATGCTCCGCAAGATCTTCCGCTGGATCCCCACCGACACCAGGAAGACCGTCACCCACGCCCTCGTCACCAGCCGCCTGGACTACGGGAACACCCTATACGCCGGCATCACCACCAAGCTGCAGAGGAAACTACAACGGATCCAGAACGCTGCCGCACGACTCATCCTGGACATACCCCGCCACCACCACATTTCCGGACACCTGAAGAGACTTCATTGGCTCCCAGTCAACAAGAGGATCACCTTCCGACTCCTCACCCACGCACACAAAGCCCTCCACGACCTCGGACCCAAAATCATCAACAACCGCGTCTCCTTCTACACCCCTCCGCGCACTCTACGCTCGACCGGACAGGCCCTGGCAGCCGTACCCCGCATCCGCAAAGCCACCGCCGGAGGAAGATCCTTCTCTTTCCTAGCAGCGAAAACCTGGAACTCTCTGCCCTGCCACCTTCGCGCCATACCTGACCACCTCTCCTTCAGAAGGCAGCTCAAGACCTGGCTCTTCGAGCACTGACCCCCCCCCCCTCCAGCGCCTTGAGACCCTTTATGGGTGAGTAGCGCGCTTTATAAATGCGATTGATTGATTGATTGATTGATAGGCACCAGGGAGGGAGGAGTGGCCCCTTGGGCAAGGGCATTTGCTCCACCCAACATTTCGTGACCCATTCAGTCTTTGTGCCCCCCCCCCCACCGCCTTGGGGGTACGGTGGGGGAGATGGGGACAGTAGCCCCAGAAAGCCCAGAAGGCACCATAGATTATTTTTTTTATTACGTACGGTGGGGCTGCCCAAAATGGGCATGCCAATGCCCCTCACCCTTAAAACCCCAAACACTAATAACTGTCTTTCTACCCCCCACGGGAGGCAGATCGGAGGTTATTACAGATAGCCCACTACACACCAGGGATTTTTTTCCTTTATGAAAGAGGGGTGGTGGCTGCCCAAAATGCCCCACCCCCAGACACAAATAAGAACAGTCTTTCTCCCCCCCACCTCTGAGGCAGATAAGAGTTATTACCCCGATCTGTGCTGTGGGGGGTGGAGGGGCAGAAAGCCCGTTAGACACCAGGGATTAATTTTTTGTAGCGGTCGGGCTGTCCATGCCCCAACCCCCTTCAAACATTGGGAAACAGTCTACCTGCCGACTAAAGCATTTCACCCCAATGGCAAGCAAGAGGATAGGTGATTTTGTTGGGGGTTGTTTTTATAAATTAGGCCAGGACAGTTTGGCTAACTCCCAGTATCATCCCACTTCCAATGGTGAACAGCTGCACTTTTTGGGTTTGGGTTTGGATTTGGATAAGCTGCCATCTGGAAAAACCTACCAGACCCAGACAGTTATGAAAACTAGACATCTGGGGGAGTCCAGGGTGGTGTGCTTTACATCCATCCCACACCATGTTTTACCCTCAGTGCCCTGCAAACCTCAAATACTGGCTAAATGCATACATTTTTCCTCACATTCATGTGATAGAAACTTCCGGAAGCCACAGGAATCCACAAACTTTCTCCCACCCAGCATTGTCCCACTTCTGCCATTAAATATGCTGTGCCACTTGTGTGGTTGGTCCTAATGCCATCAACAGGAACGGATCCAACCATTGTCAATAGGAATCCCCATGCAAGGGCTCCCATTTCTTCTGGTTTGATAAGTTCCTGTCATTGGCACTAGGCCCAGCCACGCAAGCGGTGGAGAATTTTCATCAGCACAAGCGGATAAATGCTGGGTGGTAGTAATTTTGTGTATTCCTGCAGATTCCAGAAGTTTCCATCACAGAAATGTAAGGCAAATCTGTGATTTCAGGCTAAGTTTGATGTTTGCAGGGCATTGGGGGTAAAAAAAAAAAACTCATGAGATCATGCAAGTCACCCTCCCTGGATTTCCCTCGGTGTCTAGTTTTCAGAAATGTACAGATTTGCTAGGTTTCCCAAGGTGTTAGCTGACCTAGGGCCTAAACACTACAGCTACGGACTTTGCAAAAAACACGGGTCAATTTTGCGTGGAAAACATTGATGTATCTATGTTGCGTTTTGGGCAGTTTCCTGTTGCGGGCATTTTGGTTAGAAGACTTAGGAGAATGCTGGGTGGAAGGACGTTTGTCGCTCTATGCAGAATCCAGAACTTTCCATCACAGAAATGTGAGGAAAATGTGTCTTTAAGTCAAAGTTTGATGTTTGCAAGGGATTCTGGGTAAAACAACCTGGTGGGAGCCACACAAGTCACCCCACCCTGGATTCCCCTAGGTGTCTAGTTTTCTAAAATGTACAGATTTGCTACGTTTCCCTAGGTGCAAGCTGAGGTAGGGCCCAAAACCCACAGCTACCCACATTGCAAAAAAAAAGGTCAGTTTTGTGTAGAAAAATGTGATATGTCCATGTTGCGTTTTGGGCCGTTACCTGTCGCAGGCACCAGACTTACCCTCACAAGTGAGGTACTGTTTTTTTATTGGGAGACTTAGGGGAACACAAAATAGTGAACAAGTGTAATTACCATGTAAGACAATTTGTAGTAAAGGTTCAATTTTGAGACATACCCTCTAATTTGCATGCTTCTATGGGTATCTACAAATTCAGAGATGTGCAAATAACCGCTGCTTCTAAACTCCATATCTCGTGCCCATTTCGGAGATACATTTTCATTATTTATATTTTACCATATGAATTGCTGTATACCTAATACACAATAAAAAACCTATTGCAAGGTCCAGCTCAGTTACTGGCTTCTGGGTACCTCGGGTTCTTGGTGAACCTACAAGCCCTAAAAATCCCTGCAACCAGAAAGGTCCAGCGGACGTAACGGTATATTGCTTTCGAAAATCTGCCATAGTCAGAAAGAGTTATGGATGAAAACGTAGGCAGAAATGGCTGTTATTTTTTTTTTCAACTCAATTACATTTTTTTTTTTATTTCAACTGTTACTTTCTATAGGAAAACATTTTGTCTACTTTTCAGAAATGTGTAGCTTTCTGGGATCCTCCATTGGTTTCACACCCATTTCTACCACTAACTGGAAGGAGGCTGAAAGCACAAAAATAGAAAAAATTGACAATGTCCTAGAAAAATGCCAAAAGTGTGTTGAAAATGTTGTTTTTCTGATTCAAGTCTGCCTCTTCCTGAAAACTGGGAAGATGGTGATTTTAACACTGCAAACCCTTTGATGCCATGTGCAGGGAAAAACCATATGCTTTCTTTTGCATCACTGTTTCCCAAAAAATTCAGATTTTAGCTTATTTTGCCCATTTGCTCGGGTCCCTGCAGTGGAATCCACAAGAATCCCCGGGATGTTGGAAAAAAGGAAACAAATTTGGCATGGACAGCTTATGTGGACAAAAATTTAAGAGGGCCTAAGAGTGAACTAACCCAAATATCCTAAAAAAGGCTTAGCATGGGGGAAAAGGCCTAGCAGCGAAGGGGTTAAGTGGTCTGGACTCCAGGTGCTTCACTAGGAGAATTCCCCTCTGTCCAGGTAAAACCTACGTGCTTCTTTAGTGGCCATCTCTTGGATCGCTTGCTGCAACAGTGGTGGCTGTGTCTTTGTTTCCATTGGCCTAAAAAACAGGAGAATGCATTGCCCTTTTCTGTCGGGCAAGAAATCAGCTTTCCTCAGTTTAAGAAAAACTAAAGATCTGTCATTTTCCACTGCCTTGATTACCTTCCTTTTAATAACCTAACTTAGCGTTAGGTCTTTTCTCGGGTAACAATGCACTTTTATATGTACTGCAAAATCACATTTTTACATAATATTCAGCTCACAGCAGATGATTTTCAGACCCTGATCATGTGTCACGCACATCACTATCTTGTGAGTGTGTTCCCTACCCAGAGTCCAGTAATATTGCTAGCCATCCAACTCGTGTGGATGTATACATTTAATCAAAGTAGCTAACCATTAATTATGTCAAGCCTTCTATGGTTTTCCTGCATACTTTATCCTGTCATTGGGTCAGAAATTCAGCAAGTGGCCCATGTGTTTAACCGTAACCTTGCATCAGTACCTTATTTACCTTTATCAACAATGCTGTCCTTGGAAGCGAGGAAGAGTGTATTACATTTGGCTCCTGTTTTACTACAAAAATGAGCAAACCGTACCCATTGCATAAGCACATTAAAGCGATGGAAGCTAACATCTTTTATGTCGAGAGTAAGGGTACGTATGCTTTTAGGTATACTTCTTCTATGGGTTTCCAGCTATTTCATTTGTTAGTTTGTGTCATTTAAAAGTCCTTGCTTGATAGTGGTCAGGCATGCCTTTGTCCCGCCTTCTGTGTGGGAGTGGGGATCAACTACTGCATAATAAAGCTTTGTCCTGTTTATCTGGTCTGTTGGGGACTTTTTTTTATACTGTGTTTCCTTATCCTGTCCAGAGAAGCTTCCCTTTTCGTTTGCAGAGCATTCTTCCTCTGAGCTTAGCTGTAAACAAGGCTATAAATCAGACTGTTATCTCGGTCAAATTTGGCCCTCTCTCAGCTGCCTGTCTCCTGCCATTCATTGGCCTGGATTTTCTTTACCAAGCCTGCGTGCGTGCTGACAACAGGGGCGGATGATCGCTTGTAATTGCTTATAGCCTAGGCATCCAGCTCTACCAGGGCTCTGCAATTCTTAGAGACAATGCCCACTCTTGATCCTTACTGGGATCCTACTCGCAGCACCATCAGTGCACCTCAGTTCACACACTCCAAGCCCTCAGCCATGGCAATGTCAGCAGCACCACACACGCTGTCTGCCAGAGCACCTCAGTTCTTGCAGTCAAAACACTGCTTCTCCAGCACTGGGACCTCGGCGCAGCTCCATCAGTGCACTTCAGTTCACACACTCCAAGCCCTCGGTCGTGCCAGTGCCAGGATCCCCACACACGCCGTCTGCCAGAGCACTTCAGTTCTTGCAGTCAGTCCACTCTGCTGCTCCAGTACTGGTACCTCGGGTGCAGCTCCACCAGTGCACCATAGTTCACATACTCCAAGCCCTTAGCCGTGCCAGGAACCCCACACACTCTGCCAGAGTACTTCAATGCTTGCAGTCAGTACACTCTGCTTCTCCCATACTGGGACCTCAGACGCAGCTCCATCAGTGCACCTCACTTCACACACTCCAAGACCTCAGCCGTGCCAGTGCCAGGAACCCCACACACGCTGTCTGCCAGAGCACCTCAGTTCTTCCAGTCACTACACTCTGCTTCTAGAGTACTGGGACCTCGGGCGCAGCTTCATCAGTTCGCCTCAGTTCTACTTCAGCAAGGTCACTTCCTTTCCTACTCTGGGACCCCACTCACATCCACTTGCATCCCAGCAGCTCAATTCTAATATTCAGTCCCACTGCCAAGCCAATACTGGACCCAAAAGAGCAAAACACAGCTTAGCCAGTGAACCTGAAGTCTAACATCCAACGCCACTGGTAATGGGAACCACCACAGCTCCGCCAGAATCCACCAGTTCTAACATTCAGTGCACATTTCTTCTTAGTACTAAGATTCACACACATGCCGTTCAGGACTCCTCGCTTCTGTGGTTCAGAGGCAGTGCCACTCCCATACTGGGCCCCACTCGCAGCTTCACCTGGCACCTCCAGGCTAACATTCGGCAACACTGGCACACCAATACTAGTTCCACACATAGCTCCATTGACATACCTGACTTCTGTCCTTGTGTGCCCATTACTATTCCAGTACTGCAGCCCACATACAACCTCAATGCACCTCAACTGTAACTTGCAGGGCCCCATAATTGCAATACTAGGTATTACACAGCGCTCCGTTTCTCATTCCTTAACCGCTTTCTGTTATTCCAGCACTGGGCCGGGACACAGCTCTCTCTATACCCCCAATGCTGATCTGAAGCGCCCCAATATTGCTGTATTGGGGTTCACGTGCAACTCTGTTAATGAACCTCCTGCTGTTCTGCAGTGCCCCCTGCTGTTCCACACACTGGCTTCTGTTTGAGGACGTGGGGGAGCCAATTAAATCTATTCTTAGCTGCAATCTTTATTTAGGAGGGTCTGTTTCACCTATCTCACTCCGTTCTTTTACTCTCTATTTTCTTTCTCCCCCACTTTTCTATTTCCAGCTCTTAAACTCTATGTTAACAGTTTCGCTCTTTCTTTCAATTGTTTATTTCCACTCCTCTCGCTTTTTTAAAAATGTCCCTCTTCCTCTTGCTACCTCCTCTTTCAAACTTGCAAAAACGTGGTTGTTTCTTTCCTCTTTTTTTCTTCATCAGGCGTGCATTCTTTCACTATTTTTTTCTCTTCCCTTCATTCTTTCTTTTTTATTTGCTCTTTCATTTGACTATGTGTGCGTCCTTTCACTTTATATTTTTTTAGATCTTTCTTTCTTCCTTTCTCTAGTGTTTTTCTTATCTTTATCTGTCAATTCATGTTTTACTAAAAATCCCTCTTTTCCTGTGTGTATGTGGAAGCCACAAGTTACTTGTGAGGACCCGAAGTGCCAAACTGGGTTTCCAATGCTCTGTCTATGGGAAATGTCAGTGCATACATGCCCTGGTTCTTTAGCTGCTTGTTTCTGTCACCATCTCTCTCTTTTTTTCTAATCTTCATTTTTCTCTTTCTTTTCACACTTCTTTCATTATTTTTACCTCTGTATCTTTCGTCCGCTAGCTTCCTACCCTTTTTTCTTTTGTCTCACACATTTTCTCTATTTCTTCTTAGTTGTGTTTTCGTTTTCTCATTTTTTCCCTTATTTTGCTTTGCGACCCCTTCTCTTTCTTCCTTTTGTCTGTTGTATTCCCTTCCGCTCATTTTTTCTGCCCTATCCGCTTTCTCTCCTAAGGCCTAGTTATCAATTGAGCAACAGGTGCAGTGGCACCGGGGCCCAGAGACCCATGGACCTCAATCAACTCTAATTACTGCTGTATTTCCCTAACAAATTTGAGGTCAACCATTTTTCTTTCTTACTCCAGGGTCCATGACACCGTTACGACGCCACTTGCCCGCTCCATCTTTATTCCCGACTCCCTGTTTCCTTTCACCCTCCAATCAGTCCCAAATTATATTTTTGTTATGGTGTTTTGAGCATTAAACTTGAATGCCAAAAGTTTATTTCTGATAAATGTTTTATGATACTTGTATATTTTTTTAAGATAGAGGAAGAAGGTTAAATGGAAGTTCTTTAGTTAAATGCTGGGCCACTGGAATTATGTGTCAGGAAAAATGAAATTGAGACAGGATTCATCAATTTATGTGGCAAGAAAATTCCAGTTTTGAATTTACAATGCCAATAGCTCTAAGTCAAGAAAATGTGAGACCTATTGCATTACAAATGCGTGTTCTTTCTTCTTTCTAAAGCGAATCTATACTAGGTCACCTTGCCTTGTAGCTGTGGTTAAAACACAATCGCCTAGAAGAGGAAATCACTCCCCTTTTCTGTTTTAGTAGGTTGAACAGTGTCACAATAATAGAGTTTATAAACTCAAAATATAGCTGTTGAGGCCACATTTGTTAGCATTACTATTATAACAAGTAGTTTGCTCCTTTGGGCAGTTTGCCTATTACACATGATCACTTATTAAATGCATTCAAACATAGCAGCCTACGTTAAAGATCTAAAAACACTAATATACAACATAAATTGTTGACATTAAACGTAGAAATCCTCTTCCAAACAGTTCCGTTGACAATTTTTGTTTTAATTCCTCTTACGTTAGCTCCCAAATCCGTCACAAATTTGTATGGTGTTCCAATTCACATTAAAAGTTCATCACAATATCTTTTTCAAATTCCCAAATTTCCATTAGTCAAGTCCATTCTTTGATATTCAATCAATCAAGCCATCCATTAAGCAAAGCCAACACGTGTTTCGTCTTGGGAGTACCCATTGACTTCCTCAGGACTTCCTAAATGGCATTTACATGAAATATATATTAATAGTCATTCATATTAATTGCATTAACTTTCCACTATCCCTTTAGTGAATATTGTAAATTCCATGCTCTTCATGTGGAAACCGTAAAATTTAAACCACATAATTAAACCAAGTTTCCAAGTGAATGTGCCCAGATTAATGTTTTCAATACTAAACTACAATTTTACATATCCTTATTTATTTACTCCACATATTAACAATTCTCAATTTAACCCGTGTACTAAATGCCCAAGATGTAATATTAGAAAGAATTGTGTTAAACCCTTTGTGATGACACCCGCAATAAAGTGTACTGAAATCTGTGCTCAAGCCACAGCGTCCGAAAACATACCTTTTCACTATCTCCAAAATCACTTTGCTGCCTCTTAATTTACACTAATCCATCAATAGTTTAAGGTTCCTATTGAAGTTTTAATAATGAATCTAAAAGTATTGAAAAGACTCGTTAATAACGAATCCAACAGTTACAACCATGAGAAAAACTTTAAATATCTAACCCGTTGTTTCCCTTCTTACCTTGTATTGAAGCACAACGCTACCGCGAGTACGCCCGATATTATAAACAGACGCCATGATTTTCATCAGCGTTTAAATACTATGAAACATGGAAATGGGCAACGGCCTACCCGACCCATAAAAATAGAAAACGGACTTTAGCGAGTACGCCCATACAATGGAAACGCGCTGTGGTTTCCCTCAGCACGTTCCATATTTTAAATCATAAAAATAGAAAACTGACTGTTCAACTAATCATAATTAACAAAGGACTTATTATTCAGGCTCATTCCGACGTCATGTGCTTGGAGACACATAAACTATGAACTGTTAGTGTCAAAGCAAGCTCGTCATTTGGACTTGCTATAAATTAAAAGTTAAAAATTTTAAAAGGGAATTAAAGAAATTAAAAACAGACCCTCCTAAATAAAGATTGCAGCTAAGAATAGATTTAATTGGCTCCCCCACGTCCTCAAACAGAAGTCAGAGTGTGGAACAGCAGGGGGCACTGCAGAACAGCAGGAGGTTCATTAACAGAGTTGCATGTGAACCCCAATACAACAGTATTGGGGCGCTTCAGATCAGCATTGGGGGTATAGAGAGAGCTGTGTCCCAGCCCAGTGCTGGAATAATAGAAAGGCAGCGGTTAAGGAATGATAAACTGAGCGCTGTGTAATACCTGCACTTATTAAATGCGTCCATATTTACACGCTAGACTTGCGTGTACCCTGCATTACCATGTAAAAGGTCTGCACCACACACCACATGGGAAAGTGTTGGTGGAGACACCGAACGGGGGACGTTGCTGCGGGCATCCTGCAGCGATAACTTTTCCCCCCCTTGGTGTATTATTAGTTTGCAACAACTGCAGTTGGTAATTACGCCTCTTAATTTAGGAGAGCGAGTGAAAGAAAGGAACATAAATTTGTGTATTAGCTGCGGAGATTGAAAATGGTGAGAGAGAGCTTTCTTTCCAGGAGATTATATTTGGGAACGAAATAGAGTGACATTCTATGTAAACTTGAAAAATTGCCTTCTTTAACTGGAGAGGCGGAAAACGTTGTAACCAGAAGTAAATTTGATGGCTGCACAAGTCAGAGATCCTTTTCATTTCCTTTTTGATTTTTTTTTCGAAGTGCGGTTACGTGTTTGTTTTATCTTCCAACGCAACAAGTTTGTGTCACAAGGCAATTACCCACACCGGAGGAGAGGATTGTCTGTTGTTCTGGCTCAATTAGTTCTTGTAGGTTTTTTTGTCATCAGTAAGAACGTTTTTCAGGGAAGTGCGAAATGGGTAATTGTAAAGCACTGTTTAGAGTCTGCAATGTTCTTTTTTCCTCTTAAATCCTGCAGTTTGACGTGTAAAGCCTCCCCATACTCAGTAGACTGTTAAGATGCCAGTGGATAACCATTAATTCTGGAAAGGTGCATAAGCATGACCAGAATACGTGTCAATTGTAACTCATACTGTTGTGCTTCTTGGTGTGTGGACCAGGACCAAACTGCGAATGGCAAGCAACCCTTGAAAAAGTTGGTGATACCAGCTCCATATCGCATAAAGCAAGCATCACGACGAAGTCCTTCCCTTTGCATGGGGTGAGAGACCCTCCACCATATCAAATTTAGAAGGTGGAACCCATCACGACACCTGACCCTGTTACATTTGCACATCTTGGTACTGAATGAGGTGGGTAAGCCGTTGCAACATAGACGTTGTTCTTTTGAGAGAGGTGAAAGCCTTGAGCCATGGCTTCCAAATTTTAATCGCATTGTATATAAGAAAGGGTGGATTTAGAGATAGGTGCCACCTCGGCAATGATATGTATGTCTACAATGAAGACGCCTTTATCGTGTTTTCTTATTTTGTGTATATATCCGTGTGTGTATGTATATATACCTGCATAAAACCGTCTCCAAGGAAAGATGATGCACGTGCGCTCTATGTATAAATCCAGTTTTTATTTGATAGAATCCAGCCGCTGCAGAAGCTGGATTCTAACAAATAAAATACTGGATTTATACTTTGAGCGCACGTGCATCGTCTTTCCTTGAAGACGGTTTTCAATTTTCCTGCTGGGAGCAGTACCGGACTTCACACGCCACTACTGCAAGTGGCAGCCTGGTTATGCAATGCAATAGAGTACAAGGCAGCCAAACATATTCAAATATGCACTGTAACCTGAATTTTGTCCCGGTCTAAAGAATAAAGTGCTTTTCACATTTCAACCAGAGATATGAAACTAAAATAACTAATCTCTTCCCCAAACTTGTTTGGGAATCTGTACCATAACCGCATTATTTTACCCTTTCACTGCAGCTACTATTACATATAATGTGTATAACAGTGTGTTACATAGCAGCATCAGTGTTCTTTTATCTGATCTTTGTTCACTCACTTAGATAACAGTGCTTTCATAAGTAAAATGCATTTTCAATTGTCATTAGGTGAGTACTCCATTGGTAATGCAGAGCAGTTTGAGACCGTAAAAATGCAAAATAAAATTCCATAAAGTGCATAGTGAAACAGGATTTCTAACACATCAGATTTCAAGTGTAGCTCCCAACTGCATCCCTGCCTACCAGCAATTTCTGTGCTGGTGTGTCATCCTCTGATTTGAGAAAAGAATCTCGATATTGAACATCAATCATAGTTCCTACAAAATTTCAAGATTTGAGAATACTTTCTCCACCCCCTCCATTTCTTTTAGCAGATAGGCTTTCCTTCTTATAGACTGATATTACTTTGTTAGGCCAGGTCTCGAAGTCTGGTGGTTCACTTGATTTCCACTTGTGTGTAATTAATGATCTAGCTACTAAGATGTCACAACAACTGCAGTTACTTTTGTTTAAAAGATGCAATAGTCCTATACCTCATCAACTTGGGTTGCAGTAGTGAGGTGTTGGATAGTTAGGGTAGTGAAATGCCGCTGTAAGCATTTTTGCTAAATAGAAATTATCAAAAGTTTGTGCTTTCATTACATTATGAAATGTAGCAAGCATAACTAGAAAGGCTGCCAGGTAATAGATGTTCCAATCTGAAAGGGCCATCCCACCCTTTTCTCAACTAAGATTTAACTTCTCTAGGCTCATCCGTTGTGGCTTATTATTCGAGAAAAAGCTAGTGGTTTTTATATTTAACCTAGTGAAAATGTCAGTTGATAAATTCACTGGAATTGCAGAAAACAGGAAATTCGATAAAGATACAATATGCTTCTTAATCCTCGCTACCCTTCCAGCGATCGTGATTGGTAGGTTATGCCATCTATCTAGCATAGACTCAGGCCCTCATTATGAGTATGGTGGTCAGTGGACCGTTAAGGGCCCGGCGGTGAAAACTGCCGTATTACGAGTCGTGGGAAGGCAGAACACAGCCAGATTTCCGTCCGAACCACCAGTGTGGACGGACCGGTGCAGCCGGCAGCACGCATCTCCAAGCTGGCGGTCAGGCAGTTTCCCACATCTGTATTACGAGGCTGCACACCTCCAGGATTTCCGGGGCGGTCTCACCGCCACGAAATGAATGGCAGACACGAACAGCGTAAACGGGAACACTCACTTTCAGGAACACAGGCACGTCCGTAAGCACCATGGCATGCAAATTGCAAGACTTCCCAGTGCTCCTGCTGGCCACTGACTTCCAGGACATGCAACGCCGACCAAGACACTAACCGTAAGTACACCAGCCTAGCAGACACTGGAGGGAAGGATATTAGTACCCCCACACAACAGACACAGCACGGAAAACCACGCCTACACACACACAAACACCCATACCAACAAACACACACACACGCCAAATCGCATAACTACGACACATACATGTGGAAGGAAAGCCAGGACAAGGTGGTCTCCATTGACACCAACAGTGCAGTGGTGCAGATATAATAAATAACTTGAAACTATGTACAATGAGGCCGAAGAGCCTGTCCAAAATTGTCCATTGTGCCCCAACCACACAGGGCACGTAATAAAGCCCCAACTTGACAGATGACTGCAAAGTGCTCCCCCCCACAGGACAGGGGCGTAAATGAGGCATGCCAGCACCTCTTGAGGGGTGGTGGGGGTTGTTGGGCTTGGAGGGGGGGTTCTTTTGGGCTGGGCTTGGAGAGGCGGGGTCCTTATGCTTGTCCCTGGACGGTGGTGGTTTAGCCAGGAGGGAGGGTGGTTTGGGCTTGGCCCTGGAAGTGGAGGGAGTGGGCTTGGCCTTGGCTGTGGGAGGGGTAACTGTGGACTTGGGGATGGTGGACATCTTAGGCAGGGGAGGGGCATGGCGATGAACAGTGGAGGCCTGGGAGGTGGAAGGCCGGGATCTGGGAAGGGTAGCAGGGTGCATGCGGGAAACAGGGCCAGCGGTGGGGAACAGGGAAAAATCTGTCAGGAAACTTTTCTTAGGGGCACAAGTTGTGGGAAGGACGTTTGGGAGTGGAGGGAGAGAGTATGGTTGAGAGGTGTGTACGTGGAGGTGCCTTGGGTGCAGATGCATGGGTGTGTGCCTTGTGTGTGCTGGTTGAGTGTTGGGGGGGGGGGGGGTGTAGGTGTACTGGGAGGAGGTGTAGTGGAGATGCAGGGAGATGGAAGGGAGGGATGTGTGAGCGAAAGTTGGAGTGGTGTCTGCAGGTAGTGTGGATGTGCTGCATTTGGGGGTGTTGATTGTCGTGGTGTGTGCGCATGTGGTGTATGGGGTGCATGTATGGAGTCTGATGTTGTGATGACGGTGGCAGTGAGGGCACAAGAGGCAGGATCTGGGACTGATGAGGTGCTGACTGCAGGTGTGAGTGGTGTGATGAGGGGGAGGTGGTGGGGGAGTCGGTGAGGGATGTGGATATTATGTCTGCATCTGAATGTTGTGTGTACACATGGCGGTGGTGGCGTTTTTGGTGCTTGTGTCTGTCCTTGCATACCATGTCTGTCGATGTGAATGCATGTGGGTCAGTAAGTGTGCCTTGGATGGGAGAGGGATGTGGGTCTGGGAACAGGTAGCTGGAGGAGGGGGGAACGGAAGAAGAAGGGACACTGGCTGCCATCAAGGAGGATGCCAGAGCCTGAAACAATCTCTGCAGGTCAGACAGGGCACCATGAATGCCTTCTAGGAACGCATTGGTCTGCTGCATCTGGGATGACAGTTCCTAGATAGCATTCACAATGCTCGTCTGCCCAATAGAGATGTACCTCAGGAGGTCAATAGCTTCCTCATTGAGGGCACCAGGGATGTTTGGGGCAGGGGCAGAGGTGACTGCGGCGAAGGAGATGCCCAGCCTCCAGGGTGAGGGGGCATTGGCAACTGTGTGGGGAGCTACGGGGAGGACGGTGCTGGTAAGGGGGGTTGACAGACAGGGACAGCGCTGGCATGGTTCCAGATGGGTCCGCCACTGCTAGGGAGTCTCCATCAGAGGAAGAATCTAAAGATGGTATGGTCCAGCCTGTCTTCCCCATGGCACTCCCTTCGGCCTCCGTCCCACTGGTCCCCTCAACTCCGCTGGTATCAGCCTCCTGGGTCCCGTGGTCTGCAGCATCCCCACTCGCTGGTGCCCCTTCTCCTTATTATGCTGATGCACCCAAAGACAGAGGAGGAGAGGGAGGGTGGGTGGGACAGAGAGAGACACACACATTGTGCAGTCAGTCAATGACAGCACAACAGTCACACAGAGTAACTACATCTTCTGATGCCTTGCCATGACACGCCTTTCCCTCACCTACACATGCTACAACATTGGAACACCATGGGGGAAACCACAGCAATGCACATGTATACCGCTGATACTGATGCAATTGTGTACATGATGAGGCAGTGTACATGATTTATTTTTTTCAACCATCTGTTTATTAGTATTTTCAATGCATTATAAACATTACATCTTGCATCAGCAATAGGATAACAAAATCATGTAGATACACAAGCCTGCGCATATACAATGACGAGCATTATGTGCTAGCCAGCCAACAACCAGTTTTTTAATCAACGCACCCAGCCTCTTTATACACAGATGTCACATGGCTCAAGATATTAAACATTGTGCTTCCAACAAGAGGATTCATAGCAGAGGGGTCAAGATCCCATAGCCACCCTAAGGGAAGGCCAACTTCTAACCATCTCTTCAAACTACGCCCATACAACGGTTCGCTGGCAGATACATAGTTTGAGCTCCCCACAAACAACAATAAAACAAAACATGAACAAGAACAGCCTCTGGAGTGTTACATGTGCAGTCTATAAATTGTAATTTAAACATGCCACCCGGGGTACGGGATTCACTGCGTGTTGTTCTTGCATACCAGTATAGGATGGGGTCGTGTGAAGGCCATAACTATTTGCC
This sequence comes from Pleurodeles waltl, assembly GCF_031143425.1. Classification (NCBI taxonomy): domain Eukaryota; kingdom Metazoa; phylum Chordata; class Amphibia; order Caudata; family Salamandridae; genus Pleurodeles; species Pleurodeles waltl. The sequence goes on along the minus strand of NC_090449.1, from coordinate 116,815,978 downwards.
ACCGTGAGATTATTCAGAACTCTGTACTGCACCAAGACCAGCGCAGCCCCTCAAACATTCACCTTCCCCCACCCCCATTTCCGATCATGAAACAGTTGCACATTCGCCTCTGCATCTAGTCGGATTTGTCCACATCCAAGCCCCGACACCCAGCCCGCAGGCAGGCCTCTAGTTCTCCCCGCCTGTCTGATAACGGATGCTGGCGCAGCCCCAACGCATCTTCCTGCCTCAACGCCACACCCTCCGCTGCTGCCCATACCCCAAAAGATTGTTTCCAAGCCTGCTCAGCAGGCGGGTCAACTGACTTTCATCTACGTGTTATCAACCGCTTAGCCGTTATCAAGCCTAGATCCAGGAACGCGCCTCCGCTCTATGCCGCTTACCCCTAGGAAATAGGCCCAGCACACAGACCTTCCAATTAAACGGTACCCGGCGTGCCGTACACTCCGATAAGCAGTCGACCACCGCCTTCCAAAAACGGTGCAGGGACCCCCAGGACCATATCATGTACAGCAAGTCAGCATCCACAGAAGAGCAGCGGGGGCATGCTGCATCCTGACGAGCAAAATACCTGTTCACACGAGCCAGAGTAAGATAAGCCCTATGAGTGATATAGAACTGGATCAGGCGAAAACCTAGAATTCCGAGGGACATTAACGTGTCCAGAAAGGGCTAACATCCACGGCGTATCCGCAATTGAGGCATAAGCATCCCGGTCCCAGTCCATGTGCAGGGTATCGCATTCCAAGGCCGTGTGTATGTGCAACGCGTTGGTGAACCATCTGATCAGATGTCTCCCCTGCCCCATCACCTGTATGTACTGTACCAGCAAATGCGTGGGAGGGGCCACTGACATGTCACCCCACCTGGATGCTAAAGACCTTAATAGTGAAATGTACAAAAGGAACTGCCCTGCTGGCAGCCCCACCTCCTGAACCAATGTACGAAACTGAATCAGGCTGCCACCATCATAGAGATCACCCAGCGTGCATAAGTCCACTTCATGCCACGAGCGCAGCTCAGAACTTGACGTAATCCTAGGACCACGAGGGGTACCCAGTAACGCTAGAGCTGGAGCAAATGGAACCACCCGCCCAGTAAGACGCAAGGATCTACGATAGCAGCTACAAGGCTCCTTGAGGAATATTTGTCCCGGTGATACCCCACGTGTAAGTGGGTGAAATGGGTGTGACACCTGCAAAAGAGACCAAGGGCCCTCCGTAGTCGCTGTGTCTGCGAGATGAAGGCCCGCCAGCCACTTAGATACCCACTGAAGCTGGGAGGCCAGGTAGTAGTGCTCCAGATTAGGGACAGCCAGGCCGCCTTTCTCTAATGGCAAATAAAACTTTTTCAGCGCGACCCAGCATCGACCCCCATTCCAAACGAAGTCCCTCAAGGTAGATTCCAGTTTCCTAAAAAAGCTGGGAGGGATATAGTGCGGAAGGTTAGAAAAGTAATAGAGCAGGGGCGGTAAAACTATCATTTTGAGCAGCGCTATCCTGCCTGCCACTGACGACGGCAGTGTCTGCCAAAATGCATCTGGGACTTAATCGAGGATACCGCCCTCCTAAGGGTCCCATCTACTAGGTCTTCCTCTCGATGATAAATACGGATGCCTAGGTACCTGAATGTATGAGGCTGCCAGGGAACCACATTCCCTGCAAGACAAAACTCCGGGTCCGGTAGCGCAGGATCAAAGGGGAAGAGGCATGATTTGGACCAATTAACTTTTAGGCCAGACAGCGAGGCAGACTGCTGCAACAAGGTCCCAACCTCTGGGGGGGTTACTCGTCACATCCCGAAAATACAGCAGAAGGTCATCAGCGTACAGTGACGCCACGTGCAGGGCGTCCCCAAGGGTAATACCCCAGTCACTGCCCCTCTTCCGCAAAACCGTCGCCAATGGCTCCATGGCAAGGGAAAAAAGCAGCGGGGAGAGGGGGCAACCCTGCCGCGTACCTCTACACACCTTGATGGATTCTGATATAATGCTCCCCACCCTGACCCGAACCTGAGGATTAGTATATAGTAACTTAACCATTCGAATAAAGTGAGGCCCGATACCAAACCGCCGCAGTACTCTGAAAAGGTACGGCCACTCCAGAGAATCAAAGGCTTTCTTCAAATCAAGAACAAGGCAACCCGCTTGTGGCCAGTCCCGTCTAGCATAGTGCATGATGCGGAACAGTCGCCTGATATTATGTGACGTATCTCTCGCTGGCACAAATCTGTTTTGATCCGGGTGCACCGGGCCCAGTGTTATAGGCGCGAGCCGCACTGCTAGAGTTTTGGCCAGAATTTTGTAATCTGTATTAAGCATTGCTAGCGGCCAATACGACCCCAGCTCTACCGGGACTTTAACGGGCTTGGGAAGGGACACAAGCAGTGCCTCCCCCTGTGATAATGACAAACAGCCCCTTTGCTCTGCCTCCTCATAAACACAGAGTAACTTGGGTGCAAGTATTAAGCTAAATACTTTGTAAAAGTCGGCCGGCAGACCATCCGGGCCCGGCGTCTTACCAGACGCCAGCTCACGAATACTGGCCTGTATCTCAGCAAGATCAAGAGGCTCCTCTAGGGCAATCCCCTGATCAACCGTGGGAGTTCCACACCAGCCAGGAACTCCGTACAAGATTGTCCAGAGGAGCTCACCCTTGAGGCATACAAGGCCTGATAATGCAACATAAATGCAGTATGTATCTCCCTTGGCATATACAACAGCCGTCCGGATTCCAAGCGGACCTCCATAATTGGGACATGGTCACGGTCCCCCCTGACCAGCCAGGCCTGAAGTTTACCCGACTTAACCGCCGAAGCGTGCGATCTCGCTGAGTGCGCAGCGTAATTCAGGCATCGCAGGCGTTCAAGCAGCAATAGATGCTCAGCTAGAGCCCCGGCTAACCAGGCCTCATCCACAGGGCTCCGTGCGGCCTCTCTCTGTGGGCGTAACATGTCTCGTTCTATGCGGGCTAGGTCATGCTCAATCGAACGACGTAAGTTCCACTGAGTCCCCATACAATGGCCTCGGATAAATAACTTGAACGCGTCCCACTCCATTAGGCCCGAAGAGGCCGTACCATCGGTGTGCTAAAAAAATTCAGGGATCGCTGTTTCCAAGGATGCCTTAAAGGCCGCATCTTCTAAGAGCTCAGGACGGAGCTTCCAAGTATGAGCAGGGGGGAGGTGGGGGGGAGATCCCAACTCAACCTTAAAATCTGTGGGTTGTGATCTGAGTGCGTACGCCCTAAGTAATCCACACCCCCAACCGCTGAGGCCAGGTCCCGTGTGCACAGCATTCTATCCAACCTTACATGTAGGGAGTGCGGGGCAGAGTACTACAAGTAAACTCTATCCACAGCGTTCCACTGTCTCCAAATATCTATCAGATGCCACTGTTGCATCCAATCTAGCAACCCACGCGCTGCAACCACCGCAGGAGACGTAGGCAATGAGGGGAAGGAACGATCTAAGTCAACATCAAGCACACTATTAAAGTCCCCTCCCAATAACCAGGGTATTCACTCAAGCCCGCTAAGTGGCAGGATAGACTACATAGAAAAGGAGTCTGATCCACATTCGGTGCGTATATAGAGCCCAACACTATGGCTTGACCCGCATGTCAGCCACGAAACAGGGCAAACCTCCCCTGCGGGTCTATGATCTGTTCCTCAGCTACAAAGGGGACACCCGCTTTAATCCAAATCAGGGCACCTCTACCATAAGTGGAGTGCCCCGTAGCATATAGTTGCCCCCTCCAGCGCTGCTGCAAACGAGGGAGCTCCGAATGCACCAAGTGGGTCTCCTGCAAAAAAGCGAGGTGGACTGAGTGTCTTTTAAGATATCAATAGATAGAGTATCGGCGCTTAGGTGTGTTTATGCCACGCACATTCCAAGTAACCGCAATATAGGAATTCATGGCAGCTTCAATTTAGTGCACCCCTCCACCACTCCTACTGCCCGCAGGCTTGACACCGCGCGCGCAGTAACAAGCTCCCAGCACCCGGGCAAGCACCGTGCACATAGCCTCCAGCGGAACCAGAACAAAATCAATACCATCAGAGCAGATAAACAACCGGTCCCCGCCCAAACCCAGCAACTTAACCATCCAACAGCATAATCACACATTCTAAACATCCGTTAGTAGGAGATTGGGGCAGGCCAACTCACTTAGTAAAAGAAGTGCTTACTAAGCCAATCAACCCAGCCAGAGCAAATAACAGAGGTGGGGGGGGGGGGGCGGGGGGCGGCAGATATCTGCAGTTTTTGTAAGCAACAGTCAGTGACAGCGGTAGCATCCTCGGCCATCTGGAGAGCCAGCTCATGTGAATTCCTCACGCCCCTCAGCTGCAGCAATCGCTGACATATAGTGAAAAATATATAAACTCTGCTGCTTAGGGGGCCCATGAGCCCCAACCAGGGGGTTAAAACACCATCGAGTCCACCAAACAGGGCTCGGCCCGGCCTAGAAGAGTTTGTCCGCTAGGGCAGGAGTCACCGACGGGCAGTCCTAAAAGCCCAACTCAGAGAGTCGGTCTGGCGTGGTCAGCCGGTCACTGGGAGGCTGCGAATTCTCATTTTCTGATTCCAATGCAACCGGCGAGGCACTTATAGCTGCGGCGTTATTGATTCGCCTCGCGCCTTTCCTGTATGAGCTGTTCCAGGTCCGACGCATGTGCCGCTGCCTCCCCATTCACACCGCTTCCCTTGTGGCCTCGCCTGACTACGCCTGCTCCTCGATGCGGGCGGATTCCTCTCTCTCTCCCGGCCCTTGACGCGTCCCGTCGACTCCAACTATTCCCAGGCCGACTCTGGCATGGTGAAAAAATGAGCCTTGTCCTCAGCCACAATACGGAGTTTAGCGGGAAACAGTAGAGAGTAGTCCAGGCTCAGAGCTCGAAGTCTGCGCTTCATGGGGCATATAGGAGGCCCAGTCTCTTTGCACTGCCAACGTGTAGTCCGGAAACAGCATTATTTGTGCATTGTCCACTCTGGGTGGCGAGGATGATCTCACAGTCTTGAGTATAATGTCACGATCCACGTAGTGGAGCAAGCGAATTATAAAGGGGCGGGGACCACTCCCCGGTGGCGTGGGCCGAGTGGGGATTCGATAAGCCCGTTCCACTGAGAAGAAAGGAGTCAGTGCACCACCCGGCACCAGTCCTCGGAGCCAGCTCTCCGAATAGGCCACAGCATCCCGGCCCTCCACTCCCTCCGGCAGACAGACCACACGTATGTTGTTCCTTCTGGTATGGCCCTCCGCGTCTTCCACACGACGCTCGAGGTCCGCCACTCACGCTAAAACATCCCCCATCGTGGACTCCATACGCGACGTCACTGGTGTCAGCTCATCCACACGTGCTTCAATCGCACCTGTTTTGTCAACCAGGTTACGGTGGTCAGCGTGCAGGAGTACAAGGTCGCTAGCCACTTTATCGATCTTAGCCTCCAAAGGTGTGCGAGCCCGCTCCAGCAAGTCCCCGATGCGCTCCACCGCACCCAGCAGAGCGTCCAAATTCTGGCTATCCTGCGCTGCAGCTTCTTGGGACCTCCCAGCCCCAGTACCAGATCGAAGGTGGCCCGTCCCCGCCGTAACCAGGGTGAGCACAGGCTCCAATCAATTCCACTCCACTCACCGGTTGCCTCACCACCAGCTCCAATAGTCTAAAGTCCTAAAGTGCACACCACCAGCTCCAGAAGACCAGGCCAAAGGGTTGCTGTAGTCAATGCGGCACTCTCTCAGCAGGATGGGCCTTCCAAGGCGAACCCCAACCTCGCACTGCACACCACCTCGCTTTCCTAGGGTCTCCCTGCCAGGCACTAGAAGGGGCCCACTCTCCAGCATATTCACCTCCTCAGCTGGCAGTAATGGCTCTCCCCTGCCACCTCCAACTGCAGGAAGAAGATCGTCTCCCCAGGTCTGCTCCCAGGGCCGGGCCCGCTTGCCTGCACCTCCAATGCTGATCTGTGCAGCAGCATGAGCAGCCCGGCCCACCGTCGTTCCGCTACTGTCCTCCCGTTCCGGGCCCTCAGGTCTCCTCTCCTCTCACTCAGGCCGTTGTTGGTGCCCCTCTAAGTCAGCTCTGCCAGGAGACCGGTGGCCCAGCCACGTGGTCAGCAGGCCCGGCTCTTCCCTGTTGTTCCAGGCACTATCAGCGGGGAGCTCACTCCTGTCCCCGCAGGCTCCCCCCGCTCTTTTCCACTCCCGACGGGGTGACTGCTCACCTGGGGGGGCCCCTCTACAGCACTGCATGCGATCTGCGCCGCTAGGCCACGCCCACTGCTCCTTCAAGCCAGCCGGCTGCGTCCCCGCAGGCCCCAGCTCTTCTCTGTCATTGCTCCCCACTGAGGGGGCCGGCACCGGGCTCCACCTCCGCTCAAGCCCTCACCGCTGCCCGACACCTTCCACAGCGGGCGCCTCCAGCCCCCTGTCCGGCGTCGGATCAGCCGGGCGGGATGCAGAGCTCTCCTAGCTCGTGTCCCCCATGCTCGGCAACTTAGCCACCCCTCTATGAGGCAGTGTACATGATGAGGCATACCTGCCACACCTGCCCTCTTCACATGCCCGTAGAGACACACTATTTATGGACTACATAACCAACAGAATCATGCATGGCTAGTTGGCATACCAACTAGGCCATTGTCAAATTGCACAGTGACATCTTGGTCCACCCTACCTCACTACACATACAGTACCTGGCAGCAGATTAAGGACTCAACAGTCACCCCTGGCACAGTGGTTGGCATCAACTGATTACAGTGGCCTGACACCACAGATGCTATCTTATTGGCATGTGCTGCCTAACACATTTAGGTAGTAGGTGACAACACAGATACCACATTGGAGCTAACTGCACCTCCATTCACAGACTGCATGGCCACACATCCATGATGCAAATCCTGCGTGGCTGGCTAAAACCCATAGTGGACATGAATCCACCTAGTACTCATGCTACAGCTTCCCAGTAGTGCACACCCAGAGTCACAATGGCAACACACATTGTGAGTGAGTGTATACCCCCCCAATGGCTGCTGTGCTGCCCTCAAGCGCCCATCCACCTCAGGGTATGCCACCACCAGAATGCGGCCATCAGGGGGGTCAGGGTCCGACGGGCACTCCTCCCACGCTGGGAGGACGTCCCCAGCTGGGCCGCTACAGTCTTCTGGGCCCAGCGTCTCTGATCCTCCCACTTCTTTCTGCACTGGGTGCTCCGCCGGGCATGGATCCCCAGAGTCTGCACTTGTTTGGCGATGACATGCCATATCCTCTTCTACTGATGGGTGCTGACCTGCATGGGTTACACAGACAGAAGGACAAATGTATGTAGAGTGGCATCACAAGGACAGTAGTGGACAGCACACATCTCACGACCACACTCGCATGTCATCAATCCAAGTAGGCTGACTCCTCACCCATGCCCATTCTCCAGTCACACTGACTCGTCCCAAATCCCCCATCCCCATATGTACCACTCAAAGACAGGACAGCCACATTGTTGACGTGTGCACAGCTGAAAAGCATCCATTCAGTCATTGCTGCCCATCATGATTGCTACTCCCTCCCATTTGCAGGTACGGTGGAAGGTTGAGGATGAGGAGTACTCCGGTGCACAGGCCCCTAGTTGACCTTGCCATCCTGGAGGAGCACCACGTCATACTGACCTATCGTCTGAACCGTCAGTCAGTCATGGAGCTGGTGACCCAGTTTGAGCCAGAACTACTGCCTGCCATTCGTCATCCCAATGCTATCCCTTCCACAGTACAGGTGTTATCAGTCCTCGACTTCCTTGCCTCAGACTCCTTCCAGATGACAGTGGGTTTGGCAGATGGTATGTTACAGCCCATGTTCACCAAAGTCCAGAAGGACCTCCTATGTGCCCTGCTACTACATATGCCCAGCTACATCAAGTTCCCACATTGTGCTGATTTGCCTACTGTGAAAGCTGCCTTCTACGATCTGGCACATGTCCCTCATGTGATAGAGGCCATGGATGGCACCCACATTACTCTGGTGCCACCGGGAGGAGTTAACAAGTGTATAGGAACCGTACAAACATCTACTCCACCAATGTGCAAGTGGTGTGTCTTGCTGACCAATATATCACACAAGTGATGGCCAGGTTCCCTGGGTCTGTGCATGACTCCTACATTCTGCAGAACAGCACCGCTTAACACATGATGGCACCAATACAGGGAGACTGGCCTTCCTCATCAGTATGTATCCTCACATGTGTGTGCCCCTCTGCTCTCAACACTCTTCACAACCTACACTACACCCTCCTGGTCCTGACATGGCTCTTACCTCTGTGCATACCGGTGACTCTGGCTATCCCAACCTTCTCTGGCTACTGACACCCATGAGGCATCCGACTACAGCTGCTGAAAACAGGTACAATGAGGCCTATGGTAGTACTAGACGGGTGACTGAGCGGACCCGTGGCCTGCTGAATGCCAGATTCCAGTGTCTGCACATTTCCAGAGGTGCCCTACTCTACACACCACTGAAAGTGTGCCAGATCATTGCTGCTTGCTGCATGCTACACAGTCTGGCCCTGAGACGTCACATCCCATTGCTGGATGCAGAGGTGGCAGCTGTACCAGTGGCTGATGAAGGGGAAATGGGGAGTGATGATGATGAAGATATTGAGGATGCTGCTGACTCTAGAGCAGAGCTGCTATGACAATACTTCCACTGAGATACAGGTATGTGTCATACATATGGTATATATCCACCTCCACTGTCTGCCTTGTGCCATGCTACCACCTGCTATCTGTATTAACTGGAGATATTGGAGCTCTGACTGAGTGGTTTGGGGAGGGGGGGGGTTGCATGTAGATATGAGTTGGGTTCTTACTATGCATAGGTCAGTGCTATTCTCATCCTGATGTTGTTTTGCTGCACTTGTGACATATATGAGCAGGGCCATTGTTCCCTGAATTACCAGATCTAGTGCAATATGTGTGCTACCATCCTGTACTGGGATTCGACATTGGGTGGCGGTGCAACATTACTGTTCGTGGCCGTGTGAACTGCCTAACATGTGGCTCTGTTTGCTGTGAGGGAGGGCCTTTTGGGAGGCATGTCTTGTGAATGTTGGTTTGTTATGGCCGAATGTTTTTGGACTTTACTTGCCATCTCAATCGTGGCTTCCTGTACTTACAGTGCATGTGTGTTGATTTGGCATATGTGACGCCTATAGTGATTTATGTCCCTGTCTTGATCTACTTTCAGGACATTGTTGTGGTGCACTCTGGTACCTGCCTCACCTGTTGCCTCTCTTGACCCAACTCTCCAGCCACTGCCTGCTCCGCTGTAATCCTGGCTACATATTGCTCCCCCTCTGTCACTCAAACATACATTGGCAGGACATTGGGTTGACTGTTGCACTCGTAATGGCAGTATCTTTCGTGCTCATGAGAATAAAGAAGTAGGCAGTAATTGTGGTCAATAGTGTTTATTTGGGATGTACAAGTGCAAGGGGTGATGAGTGGGGTCATGGCGGGTGGGCTCATCAGTACTTGGGTCAGCTGTGGGTAGTCGAGGTCCAGTATGGTGGCCAAGGGAGTACGGAGACATGACAGTGGACAGTCAACCGGGTGCCTCAGTGACACACAAGTGAGAATGTTCAGGAGAGGGACACTTTCTGGCAGTGGTCTTGGGCTTGGCATCAGTTCCGGCAGGATGTCTGTTTGATATCCTCGCTTGTGTGCGGGCTCATTGCCTCTACAGGGGTAGGGGTGCTTGTATCCTGTGGGTCCTGTGGCAGGGCCTCCATTCCACTAGCTGCTGCTGCTGACGTGAAGGGCTCAGAACTGAAGTGGCTAATGGAAGGGGCCTTCTGGTGGGAGATGGGTTCACACAGGACGGTGGTGAGTTCCTTCAGCACCCCTGCCGTGTAAGCCACTGTGGGTCTGCCACTGCTGCATAGCCTCCTGATGGTATTTACTCTGCAGCCTCTGGGTCTCCTTCACAGTGGCGAGGATCTTGGTCATGGTGTCCTGGGTTTGGTGGTATGCACCCAGGATTTGGGTGAGGGCCTCCTGGGCAACCAGTTGTTCTGTCGGCCACGTCCATTGGGCCACTGATCCCCTCCCACTAGCCCCCTTTGCCTGTGCCCCTCTCACAGTGTGCTCACTCCCAGTAGCGCCAGGCCCTTTATTGTTTGGGGGGGGGTGCCCTTGACTCTGGCCCCTGTACTGTGGAGCACACTTTTGATTGAGCGGTCCCTTGGGCACAGGTTTGGGGATGAGGGGCTGGTTGAGGTATTGTAGCCACATGGGATGGGGAGTCCGGTCAGTCCAGGGTGGGGCTGCAGGGAGTGAATTGACCAGTCGCCCCAGATGGCCCAGGCAACTCGTCCCCATCCAGACATCCACTGGGGCCTTCATCATGAGAACGTCTGTCTGATCCAGGTATCCTCTGCTGGGTGGCAGTGGCAGGGTTACCTGTGAATGGAAAGAGGGGGGAGCTTGCATGTGGATGTGTAGTTGTCATTTTCATGGTGTGGTAGATGCAGTGGCTTCATTTGCTTCCCAGTGATGGAAATACAGCTGCAGCACTGCAGATATGATTTGGTTATGAGGACTGTGCCATGGTTTTTATGTACATGGTGGGTTGAGGATAGTGGTTGGCATTGCTGTCATTGCCATGTGTTGGGAGGTAGTCGTAGCAAACAGGAGGTGTGGGCTGTTATATGGTTGTCCATGCAGGTGTCCCACTGTGAAGTGGTACAGTTAATTTTAGCTGTGTGTTGCATTGTGGGAGGTGTGGTTCTTCACATTGTGATCGTTAACCGTGCATTGGAGGAGAATGTGTGGGTATGGTAGGCGAGGGGTGGTGTGGGTATGGTAGGCGAGGGGTGGTGTGGCATGCAGGGGAGGGGTGTGGGGTGACTGGGGGGTTGCAGTAGTGTTGGATGGGGGTGGACAGACGATTAGTGGGTGGTAGGCAGGCATGCTGGTTAGGAGTGGTTGTTGCCTTTGGGGGGGGGGGGGGGGTATTGTTGCCTTACCAATGTCAAGCCCTCTGTCAATTCCAGTAAGTCCCACCGGATGCATGATGTCCAAGACCTTCTCCTCCCAGGATGTTAAGTCAAGGGGTGGAGGTAGGAGCCCACGGCCAGTCTTGTTCAGGGCGATCCTATGCCTGGACGCCATGGAACGGACTTTCCCCCTGAGGTCTTTCCACCTCTTCTTGATAACCTCCATTGTGCGTGGATAAGTGCCGACTAAATTGACACTGTGGACGATCCTCTGCCATAACTCAGTTTTCCTGGCCAATGATGTTTACTGGACTTGGACTTCCATCAGTTGTGGCTCAACTCTGACGATCTCGTCCACCATGACCTGCAACTCACTGTCTGTGAACCGTGGGTGCTTCTGGTGTGACATGTTGAGGGGGGGGGGGTGCTGTGCGGGTAGGGTGCAGTGCAGGTTGATTGGTGGTGTGAGGGTGTTTGGATGTGGGTGCTGGTGGGTTGTGGTGGTGGTGTGTGCAAAATGCAATGTGCAGGTGTTTGTTTTATATGGGGTGTGCTTTGTGGCTCTGGCTCGTTATGGTAATCACACAGGATTATTGGTGTGTGGGGGCTGTTATATGGTGCTGTGAGCAGGTGTGTGTGTGAGGTATGTATGTGTTTCAGGTGTGGGGTATTCGAACTGTCCAATCGGGTGTTGGCTACCATTGGCGGTACGTTTCTGTACCGCTGGTTTACCGACGTGTATGTGCTGCTGTGCTGAAAAATGACTCGTAATAAGGCGGTCGGAATGGGGTCGGCGGTAGATCAGTCAGCATTTCACCGTCGGACAGCCTGGCAGTGTTGGTTCTTTGTGACTCAAAATGGTGGTCACTGTACCGCCGCCACTGGCAGTATGGTGGCAGCATTTTGCATGGCGGTCTTGCCCAAAAACCGCCAAAGTCGTAATGAGAGCCTCAATCTTTCCCATAGGATGGATATAGTTTAGTCTATATAAAGCTTCCAGATTTTATGGGACTCTATTCCCCAAATATCCAATTGTTTATGGTAGATCGATTGCTGAGATTGAGGCAATGAATGCACATCTACATTAAAAAGTAAAATTTCTGTTTTGGCAGTGTTAATTTGTTTGCCCAGCAAGCCCTGAGAGAGACTAAAAAAGCACAAAGAGATTGCCAATAACATCTGCGTACAAGTGGTGATATAGCACTAGGTCATCAGCCTATAATACAGGTACTTAAGGGGGAGACACAGTAAGTGCTGCAGGCCCACTAGTAGCATTTAATTTACAGTCCCCGGGCACATGTAGTACAACTTTATTAGGGGTTTACACGTAAATGTAATGTGCCAGTTGTATTTAAGCCAATTCTACCAGGTTTGTCGGAGTGCGCACAAGCACTTTAGCACTGGTTAGCAGTGGTAAAGTTTGTAGGGTTTAAAAGTCAACAAAAATAGGTTCAGAACAAATGAAGTTGAAAAGTTTGGGGATGACCCTGCAGAGAGGGGGCCAAGTCCAACAGTTCCTTAGGCAATACGGAGGCTATGGCAATGCAAGAGAAAACAGCAGACCTTTTCTAATCTTCCCCAGACCCAACTGGAAATCTACTTTCGCTTATCATTTAGGGAGTACTTATAACCTGTTGTGGAAGAGAATCGTTCCATCCTTCCTATTAGACATACACACCAGCTTTCTGCAGCAGGAGTTTGCAAAATACTGCAGAAAAAAGTGGTGGAGTTGGTCCCAGAGAATGAAACTGGGCAGGGATGTTAATTCTGGTGCTTCCTTTTTTTCTAAGAAGGGTGGAGATCAATGTCTGATCCTGGATCTAAGGGTCTTGAATTCCTTCCTTCGCAAGGATAAATTGAAGATTCTGTCCCTTGCACAAGTGTTTCTCATACTGGAATTAGAATACTAGGTAGTTTCCCTCATCTCGCAGAATGCATTTTTTCAATGCCAATTCAGCTGTAGCAAAGGATGTATCTGTGATTCATGGGAGATTCAACTCACTATCAGTTTCTGGTTCTCCAGGTCGGGTTAACATTAGAACCTAGGGTCTTCACCAAGGTGATGACTGTTGTTGCTGCACATCTGCAAAGGTCAAAGAATTTCAGCATTCATGTATTTAGTGGAAATTGGCTGCTGAAGACAAGCTGAGCTGGTGTTGGACCATCTGAACTCCACAACATCTCTGTTCTTAGATTTTTATTTTTTAATCAATCAAGTTGCACACAAAGCCCTTTTAGGGCCTTCTGTATACAGTGGCAGTACTAGAAATGACATCGCTCAGACCCTTCCCAGAGGATTAGAGATGCGAGACCAATGTTACGCAACACCTCTCAGATTGCAGTCCTGAAGGTCCTCTGTCTGCTTGGTTTGCTGGCCTCCTGCATACTGGCCACTCATCAAGCTGGAAGTGAGAGCTCACTTGTATTTCAGTCTCTAATGGCTCCAGTGTGGGGGTGATTTGATAGGCATCATCAGCATCCCGCAAGACACCTTGATAGATCTCAAGTGGTGGTTTCTAGAGGAGAAACTGTCCAACACAAGCAGTGACCACAGTGGTGGGGCATGCCTCCTCTTGACAGTGCTGTGCCCATCCAGAGCAGCTGGAGACCAAAGGCCTTTGTTCTCTATAGGAGCAAAGATTAAACCCAACTTGGTTGAACAATTATTTTCCTGCCCATCAAGTCCTTCTGCCCTCCCTTCTCATTCCGTCTATCCTGACTTAGAACATTGATGGTGATGTGGTATGTGAACAAGCAAAGCAGCTTAGGCTTTGATTTTCTTTGCAAGAAGCATTGAGTATGTGGGCCCTAGCTCAGGCCCATGGGAGCCGTCTGGTCACCAACCATCTGGCAGGCTCTCTGAATACGAGAGATGACAGCTTGAATCAGAATCATTTTGCCTACCACAAGTGAAGGAGGTACAGACCGTCTCTGCCTTCTGGGGCACCACTTTGGTGAATCTCTTTGTGATGCACAAAAACGCACATTGCCTCCTTGTACTGTGCCCTTTAGTTCCTTTTGCAAGAGTCTTTAGTTGACAGAAATTTTACTTTAAGCTACGCATTTTCCACATAGTGTTGGTTTTCAGTGTTAAAGCAGCTGTGCCAAGAAAGGGCTCAAAAACACAGTAGGCTGTGGGAGGATTGCTTGCAAATAGTCTAACCACTGGCAATCGCACTGGGTTTCATTCCAACCCATCTTTTTTCACCTACTGTGCCACTTTAGACAGAGGCCCACCTTATGTAAATCAGTACTGACCATGCTCCTCATTGGAACAGTCCACTGAAAACTGCCAGACGAGACCACATATGCCGCATGACACAAGTAAGCCAGAAGGCTCCACACCTGTTACATATGTATAAAGGCCCGTTCACTCTTCTGTTAATGAATATTCAAAATACAGGATGCAGCACCAGTAGAACAAGTCACCCCCCCCCCCCAAACTTAAGAATGATTAGGCCTCTCTAATCCCAGTGTCTATTGAAATGTCTTTGCAAGTGGGACAGCGGAACTGCCACAAGCCGCACCAGACATGATCTTCTCGCCCACAAACACTGAAACCCAGAGCAAAGCTTCCTGCCTATCTGGGCTTATCCCGATTGTATTAGAAGGCATCTGTATTATAGCTCCGCTCAAGTCCTGTCCTCTACTTTATGCCACAGTTCTACTGCTTCGTACTGTTACTTCAATGAACAGTCTCCACCTGCGACTCAAGAAGGTAGCATACAAGATAGCAGCAGTTGCAGTGGTCCATGACTTCCTCAGGGGATGCAAAAAAAAGAACGATCACTGCCAAGGTGGTGAGCACCTCCCTGGACTTTGTCTTCTTTCTTCCTCAAAATTCCATGGATGTGGGGAAAACGACAGGGAACACATTCTCTATAGAAATATAGGGGGTGCGCAGCAGCAATTGACAACCAGAAACATGAATACGCAGGAAAGTGCACCAGTGCGCCTGGCCGCTTCAGCAAGACTCAAAAATGTAATCAAACTTCATGTCACAGCAACTGCAGCAATATGAGAAGTGCATTCCACTACTCATTACCCTCGGCACCAAAACACTGCACACACGGCTCGCTCATAACTCACACCCTTGAAGCCAAGCCCAAAGATTAGTTAATAATAAAGCTTGTGCTTTATCCACTGTCCCTCAGGCCTCTTTCCTCCTACACTTACTTCACTGCAGCGACCAATTGATGGATAAGAGCGCCACCCCCACCATCACACACCACCACCACCACAAAAACCTTTCCTACATAGGCTTCACTGGGTATGAGGTGCAAGCGCAATACTCTGAAAGCATCACTCTGGTGGGTTAGTGGATCACCCGGGGGGTGGGTTGCTCCATAGCCTGTCACTCATCGTCTTACTCCAGTGATCTCCTGGCTCTTCTTGCCAGCTGCACCGTGCCCACCAGCCGTTCAGATGTCTATTGCCTTACAAGCAGTGCTTAAATTGTGCTTGTTGTTTCCGGTTCTAAGCACTGGCACTTATTTTTGAGGACCGGCGCTTTCTTCTGCCTCAAGCATTTTCTGCTAGCAAAAGACACATTTGGGAAACACGGAGGAAAAGAAAAACGAAAAAGCGTCACAATGAAAGAAAGCAGAAAGCTGCAAGAGTGAGCTGAAGGGGCAGGGTGTGGCTTTAAATTGATTGAAGAGGGCCGAGATGGCTTCAGTATTACGCTGCCTCAGTATTCCGTGTTTGCACATTTAATTGCAGCAGCCGCGTGTTTAAGAGAAGGGCTTTGGGCACCGGCACGTTTTTATTTACAAATTAAGGACTGCTCACAAGTCTGTTAGTTAACTGGCAGACCTGTGAGTCTGAACACGATTGTAATTGCATTTGTATATTAATAACAGATTGTTGTATAGGCAAAAAGGTTGACAGTCTCACAGTACAGGATTGAGGTGTACACATTCTTGGAATTCTGTGTTCACATACCAACTTGTTCTTATATTTGCGCGTTGAGTTATCCCAAGGCCCGTGTTGATTTAATAATCTGAGCAGGGCCCGTGTTCATTCATGCTTCCACGAGGTTATATTTGGACAGCAGCTGCTTGACGCCTCATGCAGATAGGTGGGAGAGCCTTGACGAAACTCCACGCCCGTCATACCTCCATCCTGCGGCCCCTACCCCATCCGGCCTCCACCCTGACTCCCGCAGCCCCCCGTGCCTAGGAGCAGTGCGTGATTCATCTTCCCCTGTCGCGAAGCAGGTGGCAGTCCCACTCAAGGCTGAGGATGCAGCGTCTGTGATGAATGGGATGTTCGTGGGACCGCCTGTTTTAGATGCTGCGCACCTAAAGGCCAAACTAGCACAACTGGCGGGCCAGACCTCCTCATCTGCCTCCTCGGTGACGCACACGCGCGCACCCCGCCGTACGTGCGTACGTGCGCGCGTGGTCTCTGCTTCCCTACGCCCTTGTAAATCCCCTCACCACAGAACAGAAAGGGAGCGCTGAGTACAGCATGAGATTTCTCAACAGAAGCAAACTGAAATTAAATTCATTGTCGGGCCCTCGCTTTACAGCGCACATTTATTATCTGAATAGCTTGCTTCCCCGTTTCTTCCGACCGGCTCCTTCCGATGAGCTCGGCAGCTTCCCGATAAGACGCGTAATCAGAAAATTGAGCGAAGCGTTTCCTGCAGCGATAATCTTATCGGTCCGTTACTAAACAGTAACTTTTCTCCGTCCCAGTCTGTCACAGAGTTGGGGTTTGCATCGCCCCTTTTTTCAGAACAATCTGGCTGCAGAGTGATCTGAAAAGAGTGTTGAAATTTCTCCCTCCCACCCGGAAGTCCTTGTTTTTCCTAACCGTCTGCCAGTTTCCCATGTTTGATCGTTGACAGCTCACTGTTGCAGGATACGCTCTTCGCAGTTATCTTGAATTTCCTTTAAGCCGGTCATGACAGGAGGTGGATATTTACATATGTCACCCACTCCATCTCGACTGTGGGTAATACTTAATTGGGACTGTGGGTAATATTTAAAAGGGGCATCCCATGAAAAGACCATGGCGAATAAATGTTTTGTTTGCCTAGAGGTTGAACTTACCCATGTTTATAGAGGCATTCGGGGTGTACCACAAGCCCCTGCGGCACAGGGGTACCCCAGAGCCTTCAGGGTCCCCGCAATTCCTCAGGGGGCCTCATTACGCCCCAAAGCCTATAGTTATCTATGAGCTACTCAGAGGCGCCTCTTCACATTCTGCAGAGGAGCACAGTCATGTTACTCTACGCCACTGGAGGCATTGGTTTGTAAGAGGGTGTTTATTTTTGAAAATAGGATGATAACCGCCAGTTGAGGATGAGTTGACTTGGATGTTTCTGACGTCATTTGTAACAAGTACTGGCAAAGCAAGTATGTCTCTCCTTTACAAGACCTATTAGCTTTGCCAGTGATTTTTGCCGGATGTGCCAATGATTTTTGTCGATGATATTCGGCATCATCTAGAATAGAATCACTGTTGGTAAAAATGCATAAAGACGGAGTTGACGTGTGCACAAGCATGTATCTTTACACACGTGAACATATGCTTTGATTCTAAGGCGACCCAACGTAATGACGTATAAGCATGCATACTTGCATATGCGGCATGACACTGAAAGTGTTCTGTTTTTAGGGTTGAGCCTGTGAGTACCTACGCCAGAGCATGCGTCTCACTTGCAAGGCTCTGTTGTGCACAGTAAAGGGCTTGGAGCCCGCCTGTTGGTCACCATTTGTTGGTTTGCGTGGCACTCTTCTTTATAGTCTTGTAATTCGTCAAGGCAGGCCTGCCATAATTTCCATTCCTCTGTGTGTCCCAGGGAGCAAGCGCTGATTGATTCAACTTAAATAATGCCTGCCCGCTGCTCCGGGCGCGCTAAAGGGACTGTTTTTTTTTTTTAAACTTCTAGTGCCCGGCTGACTGAAGGCTTGTGAATGGAAACAAAAGTTGACCTGCAGGACAAACAAAATTGCAAAGTTTTTTTAGTTTATTTTGCTAAATCGTCTTTTCTCACTTTCCACTCATGTTTTCTTTTGTTTTTTCCTCGTGGGCACTCTTCTAAAAAGACGATTAACTAGTTTGAAATATTGCAAAGCAACATTGTTTCTTTATTATGTATAATTCCTGAAATTATGCTTTAATCGTGCAGTACACATCAATCCATCTCACTCCAGTCTGCCTCGCTACAATCCACCCTACTGCAACCCAAACCACTCCAACTCAACACACAACAATGCTCCCAAACCACCCCAATATAATCTGCCCCACTCCAATGTGTCCCACTCTAATCAAAAACAATCTGCCCCACTCCAAAACAATCTGCCCCACTCCAATCCAAAGCAGTCTGCCTCACTCCAATCTGCTCCAGTCCAAAACAATACATCCTTCCCATATCCAAAACACTATCCACCACTCCAGTCCAAAACAATCTGCCACACTGCAATCTGCTGCACTCCAATCCAAAACAATCTGCCCAACTGTAATCCAAAACAATCTGACCCATTCAAATTCAAAACAACCTGCCGAACTTTAATCCAAAACAACCTGTCCTACTCCAAGCTGCCCCACTCTCATATGCCCCACTTCAGTCCAAAATAATCTGTCCCACTCCAATCCGTCCAATCCAAAACAATCTGCCCTGCTCCAGTCTAAAACAAACTGTCCCACTACAATCCAATCCACCTCACCCCAATCCACCCCCCACCATCTCAGTTCACACCCCCCTCCAATAACCCCCACCTTCATCCAATCCACTGCACTTCTATCCAGTCCACCTGCACCAACCCAATCCAGTCCATTCCAATCCACCCTAATACAATCTGCTCCACTTCTGTTCAAAACAGTCTGCCCCACACCAATCCCACACAGTCTATCCCACTCCAGTCTGCCAAAATCCAAAACAATCTGCCCCATTCCAATCCAAAATAATCTGCCCCAATCCAAAACACTCTGCCCTACTCCAGTATGGCCCTCCAATTCAAAACAATTTACCCCACTCCAATCTAAAACAAACCGCCCCACTCCAATCCAAAACAGCCTGCCCCACTCTAATAATTCATTTAAATCTGCCCTACCCTAATCCAGAACGACCTGCCCCACTCCAACCCGCCCACTCCGATCCCAAACAACCCACTCCAAAACAATCTGCCCCAATCCAATCCACCTCATCTCACCCCAGTCCAATCCGCCCCAACCATCTCAGTCCACCCCACACCAATCCAATCCACCCCAGTCCAATCCATCCCACTCTAATCCAATCTACCCCACTCCAGTCCAATCTACTCCACTCCAATCCATCCTATTCCAATCCATCCTATTCCAATCCATCAAACAGCACTCCAGTCCAACCCACCCTACTCATATCCAACCCACCCTAGTTACATTCAACCCATCCTACTCCAATCCAATCCACTGCTACCCAGTCCACCTCACTCAAATCCAATCCATGCCACTCCAGTGCAATCCACTTTAATCCACCCGCTTTAGTCCAGTCCAGTCCACATTAATCCACCCTTATCCAATCCAATCCAATCCACCCCACTCCAAACCACCTTCATCTAACCCACTTCAGTCCTGTAGCACCCTCTCCCGTCAGTCCACCCCACAGCAATCCATTCCACCCCATTCCAAACCACCACAACCCACTCTGATCCACCCCACTGCTATCCAATCTACTCCACCTCTATGCAGTCCACCCAACCACTATGCAATCCAATCCACTCTATATAATCCACCCAATCCAATTCACCACACTCAATCCAATGCACCCCACAACACCCTAATCCACCCCACTCAATCCAGTCCACTTCACTCCACCCCAGTCCAATACATCCCAGTCCACCCCACTCCAATCCGCCCACCCCAATCCAATCCACCCCACCCCAGTCCACCCCACCCCACCCCAATCCACCCCACCCCAATCCAATCCACCTCACCTCAGTGCAATCCAATCTACTCTACCCAAATCCACCCCATCCTAGTTAAGCCCACTGCACTTGAATACAGTCCATCCAGCCTACCCCGGTCCAATCCACTCCACCACAATCCAGTCCACCCTACTCCAGTTCAATTCATCCACCAGACCACATTCCAGTCCCCCCACCTCAATGCAGTCAACCCCAATCCAACACACCCACCCAAGTCCATCCCACTGCAGCCCATCCCATCCAATCCAGCCCACTCCACTCCAGTACACCACACTCTACTCCAGTCCACCCACTCTATCCCAATCCACTCCATCGCAGTGCAGTTCATCTCTCCTCAATACATTCAATCCCCCCTGAAATCTGTCCAGCCCACCGCAATCCAATCCACCCTGCTCCAGTCCATTCCCATCCATTCCTCCCCACCCTACTCCAATCTAATCCACCTACTCCACTCCCGTCTAAACCACCCCAGTCAATACAAACCACCCAGGCACTATCACTCAAATCCAAACCACCGACCTCACTCTAATCCACCCCAATCCCAACCACCTCACCCCATTTCAATCTATCCCACTCCAATCCAATCCACCCTCTATCAATCCACCCCACTCCACACAATCCACCCCAACCCACTCAATCCACCCCAACCCACTCGAACCCGTTTCACCCTACTCCACTTCACGACACTCTGCCACTGAACTCTACTCTAGTTTTTTCTACTCAACTTTACAACACTCTACTCCTACTCCACTCTTAATTTCTACTAATCCACTTTGACACTCTACTTCCCCACTCGACTCTGACACTACAATCCACTAACTTTTAGCCATACTGAACAGCAGCCACACTGGTGTACAACATGGCAAAGCACATTGCCAAATCCAACAGCTCTTGTATAGATGAGACCTATTGACTATGCCCATGGTTGTTTTACATGTTGTTTCAAGATTGCGCACTTCGGTGTTTGAGCAGTAAATTTAAAAAGTGTATCCTTAAGATGGATCAACCAAGCAGGAAATTCCGGTTGTGGGAGGAGGAGGGGATTTAAAGAAAAGTATTAAAAGTACATACTAAGAGTGGTTTGGAAAGTTATAGTGAAATGAGGTGGGTAGCAGAAATAAACACTTTGCTTACGGTGGGTATTTGTGGGTGGAAACAGCAAAAGAGAGAGAAAGATAATAGCATGCACTCCAAAGGTGTTCTAAGAGAGCAATGTACATCTAGTTGCCTGAATGGGAGGGAATAACCAATCCAAATGATAATAAAGAGGCTACGATCCAGAGGCAGACCAAATACAGGAACAGGATGGGAAGCCATCAAATAAAAAGCAAGAACATGAGTTTGTCAAGCAGATCAGTGGTAAGCAGTGGGCTGGTACATCCTCATTTCTAAATGATGATATTTTCCAGAATATATCTTTTCAACAACAGGCAGTTAAAATCTCTTTGTAGGAGAGACCTAAACATTTGTGGATCTGATTTATACTATGAAAACAATATGGAGCTTATTTTGTATTATTATTCCAATTAAATGTGTCCCAGTGTCCCCATCATTTTCTGGTTCCTGTAGTTGGGTCTCAAGCTGTTTTAAGTACATTACCTCAGGCAAAAGACACTACAAAATTGTCTGTGCACATGTCTTTTATGTTTCTCGAAGCTGGGCCTGTTCATTTTCATAAATCGAAAAAATGTGATGCAGCACTTTATGCCATGCAACTCACTGGTGCAAACTCAAGTGAAAGCTGCAATGAAGCAAAGAACCTTTTGTTCCGATCATGGCTAACATAACAATATGTTCCAATAATGTTAAGCACATTTGGCCCCACAAAACAGCAAGAGTTTTAGACTTGTAAGCCACGAACATTTATTTTAAATATTAGCAAAGTTATAGATTCAGATCATAATATTAATTAATCAGTAGTCCACACATGAATGTGTTAATCTTTAGAATTCAAAGCCATCCAAAATAATAAATTCAAAGACACATTATTACAAAGTTGTCAAATCAAAGCAGACTCAGTTTCCCATGGAAGGAAAAGATACCTGCTAAGGTAAGGGAAAAAGCCGGGAAAATTGGGAATATCGAGCAGAAAGTGTTAACATGAATGGGCTCTAAAAGAAAGTATCAAATAAAGATTAATCAGGCAAATGGGGAGGGTAATCGCCCAAGAGTCCAACTCCTTCGGGCAATCAAAACGGCATCATCTCTAAAAGGAGCAGAAAAGGCTTCTGATCACAAAATCTACATTGCATTAGCTAAAGACCACAATTTTACAAACTCCCTATACCTACACACAATTCCCATGAAGGCCGCCAAGCAGATTAAATTACATTTTTGCTAATGTAACCCCGTTATTTCACCAATTAGAGTGCAAAGAAATCTCCACTAAGTGTCTCTCAGCCTTCAGTATCTGTAACATAAGATGATACTCCCATATCAGGATTTTCTCTTCAGCAGCACTCGTCAGCGAATATTTCCAGGGTTGCGTAAAGCTAAGCCTTCATATTAGAAAGCAACAACATAGTACATCTTTCAAGGCTGCTGGTACAGCTTCTCTTCTGAAATGAAAAAGAAAATACACAGCACATAAAAGATAAAACTTAGATTGGTCATTTTTAATATGAGGCCTCTGTTAACTAGTGTCAAGTAAAATGTGCACGGTTAACTCATTTGTTTTGCAAGGTAATATCTGATAGAGACTACTAGTTGCAGATTCCTTACCTTAAAATTTCCCCAGGCGCCGACTGGATTCAGAGACTTTTCTTTGAGCAGAACCCTTGGTTGGCGTCAGTCGACTCTGCATCTGTCTTTGGCGCTGTGATGATGTCGCAGTCATATATAGGCACCACCCCAGTACGCTGACATCAGTTCTTTTCTTTCCATGCCTGCCTATGCTAAGATCTGGTGAGAGCTACCCCCAGTCGTTTTTTGACTGACTTTTACAGTTTTGTTGATTTTTTTTTGACACTATTTTAGTGAGTCGAGGATGTCACGTAAGACCGATTTCAAGCCACCTGATTCCCGTCACGGCATGATGTCGGTGACTGAGCCTCACCTCGTGTGCTTGTGGTGTCTGGAGCGACCATCACCCGAAGTAGTGCTTTGAGTGTCTGGCCATGAACGCTAAGGCTTTGAGGGAGCAGTCCCTAAAGCTCCTGGCAGCCAGGTGCTCAGATTTGCATCGCTCCAGGTCTCGTTCGAGAGGAAGGTCACAAGACCATTCGCGGAGCCATCACCACTCTTCTTCGTCCCACTCTAAGTTCTTGGGACATGCAGATAAGAAGAAGAAGAAGTTGAAGAAGGTCAAACATTCTTAGACTTCACCCCATGGTTCAGATAATGCGACACAAGAAGAGCATTGACGCTCTAGGCCTCTGTCTTCAGAGCCTGCTTCTGGGTTGGCTCTGTGCTTCCTCAAGTTTCCAGGAGCCGGAGCCACAACTGCCCAACTCAAGGAGTTTTATGAGGTCATGCGCCTCATTTTGGGCAGACAGACTCTGCTGCGTTGCCTTCATACCCAGTTGGGTCAGAGGGGACCCACTTGGGTTCTGCTCCGGCCCCAGGTCCTGAGGGCCCCTCAGGATCCGTTATGTGAATCGTGCAGACGTTGGTTATGCCAACACGACCTTCCCCTCTACCGGCAAAGACGTTAACGCTCCCAACGCCGGTTGGGCCCACGATCGATGTTGACCCCATACCTATATCCGACTCTGAGCCGGACCTACATCACTCAACACCAGTGCAGTCTTCAGTAGGGCCTACATTCCCCCATTGGATCCTGACCCTTACTCTTATGGGTACAGGGAAAATGTGGAGGCGTTGTTGGACCCTTTAGGATTCCAGTTGAAATACCTAGAGGACTGGGCACAGGAACTGCGCAAAGCTAGCGGTCTGGATACCTCTCCTGATACTGACTTTCCTTCTTCCCCTACCGTGGCTATGGAGGAGGGAGCGTCGTATTGCATACTGGTGAGAAGGATAGCTGAGGTCCTCTGCCGTGAGCTACCTTCTGTGTCAGTCAGAACTAACCTCCTTACTAAGGTGCTTCAGCCTGGGGCTTTCACCGCTGAACCCCATTTCCCTTGAATGAAGCCCTTACTGATGCCCTACTGGGTATCAGGTCCAGACCTTGCACAGGGGCTCCGGGGCACAGGACAATTGCCCGCCGTAGGCCTACGGCAAACAACCCTAAATTCCTGACTCATTTATCCTACGCCTGAGAGTCTTGTCACCCAGGCTTTTTCATTGGGCGCATTCCCATCTGCACCCCCGGATAGGGAATCAAAGAGACTGGATAAACTTGGGAGGAAATTGTTATTTTCCTCCAGTCTGGCATTGCTGTCTGTGAACACTGCATGCCTTGTGTGACACTATTCCCATACCTTATGGTATACAGTTGTGCATGTGGTGCCTCAGGTCCCTGTTGCTGACGGGATAGATGCATTCAGATTCACAATACGTTTGTGGGCTGGACACAAAGGACTCAGTGGGTAGATCGGTTGCGTCGACGGTGGCCTTACGGCGCCATGCCTGGTTGAAGACGTCGGACTTTTTGGGGGATGTCCAGCAATCAATCATTGACATGCCGTTCGATAGCACCCATCTCTTTGGAGACAAAGTGGACTCAACGCTTGAGTACTTGAAGGGGTCCTGGGCTACGGCTCGATCACTTGGCCTCGCAGCTGCTTCTCGCCCTCTCAGTCTGCTTTTCGCTCCTTTCATGGCCAAAGGGCATCCAACTGCGTTTCTTCCACCAACCAAGGATCCAATGTCCTGGTGGATCAGGCAGCCAGCTGTCCACCCACTCCACCACCTCCCCTGCTGCAGCCTCCAAACCTACCTATTCCATTGCTCCATCCCTGACCAGTTGGAGGCAGGATTCGCCATCACCTGCCCCACTGGGAATTCATCACAACAGGCAGGTGGGTTTTGCAAATAGTCAGAAGGGGCAGCTCCCTCCCCTTTGAGACTACCCCTCGGCAATGCCACCATCTTACGACCGAACAGAGGATCACTTGGCACTTCTCCACGAGGAAGTTACTGCTCTCTGGCCTGTCCCAGAAGTATGCAGCGGTTGTTAGACCTGCTACTTTCTGGTGCCCAAAAAGGACAAGGGCCTTCACCCTATCCTAGAACTCCAGTCCCTCAATCTCTTCCTCAGAAAGGAGAAGTTCAAAATGCTTACTCTGGCTCAGATCCCATCTGCCCTGGAGACTCGCTGGTAGTGTTCGACTTGCAGGGTGCCTACTTTCACATTCCCGTCCTACCTGCCCACAGATGTTACTTGCTGTTTGTGGTAGGACACAAGAACTTTAAGTTTACTGTGCTCCCCTTTGGCCTTACCAGCGCCCCTCAGGTGTTCACCAAAGTGATGGCAGTGGTCGCAGCTCATCTGCGCAGGCAAGGGGTTTCAGTCTTCCCCTACCTCAATGGCTGGCTGTTGAAAGCAAGCTCACCCCAGGTGGTAGTCTCCCACCTTCAGACTACGGTGAACCTCCTGCACTCACCGGGGTTCACTATAAACGTGCCGAAGTTGCACCTGACTCTCTCTCAGATGCTCCCTGTCAGTGGAGCTGTTCTGGACACAGTGCAGTTTTGGGCCTATCCTCCCGAGCGGCGAGTCCAGGATATTCAGGCTATGATACAGATGTTTCAGCCTCTAGCATGGGTTTTGGTGAGAATGATTCTAAGGCTACTGGGCCTCATGGCCTCTTGGCCTCATGGCCTCCTGCATCCTGCTGGTTACACATGCACAAAGGCATATGCGGGCTTTGCAGTGGGCCCTTGAATCTCTCCAACATAGTCCAGATCTTGGCGGAAACTGCACAAGATCTGCAGTGGTGGCATTCAAATTATGATTAGGTCGGAGGCAGATCCCTCTCCCATCCCCAAACAGATCTCACAGTAGTGACAGATGCGTCACTTCTGGGATGGAGCGGCCACGTGGGGGAAGCGGAGATCCGAGGCCTATGGTCTCAGGTGAAGTCCAGGCTCCACATCAGTCTTCTGGAGCTAAGGGTGTTCAGACTTGAATTAGAAGCATTCCTTGCCTCTCTCAAAAGGAAAGTGGTGCAGGTGTTCACCGCCAACACCACCTCCATCTGGTACTGCAACAAGCAGGGCGGAGTGGGGTCATGGACCCTTTGTCTAGAGGTTCTTTGCCTCTAGACATGGCTGGAGCGTCAGGGCATTTTCCTGGTGATTCAACATCTGGGGAGCTCTCTGAACACAGAGCAGAAAAATTCAGCTGTTGATGCATGGTCAATCACGAATGGTATCTCCATCTGGAGGTGGCGCAAGCTCTCTTTCAGCAGTGGGGAGAGCCTTGGTTAGATCTGTTTGCCTTTGCAGAGAATCCGCAATGTGAGCTGTTTTGCACGTTGTAGTTTCTAAGGATATATTCACTTGGTGACGCTTTTCGTCCCGAATGGAAATCTGGCCTCCTTTATGCCTTCCTGCCACTACCACTTCTGCTCAGAGTTCTGAAGAAGATCAGGAATGACCGGGCCCAAGTAATTCTTGTGGCTCTGGACTTGGCACATAGAGTATGGTATTCCGAGCTTCTGAGCATGGTCATCGATCCTCCGATCAGACTGCCCCTTTGGGAGGATCTTCTATCGCAGCCGCAAGGGAGGATTCTCCACTCAAACCTCTCCAGTCACCACCTCCTGGCGTGGAGATTGAGCTACAGCAGTTGACAGCTTTCTGTCTTCAGCCCGAAGTCTGCAATGTTATCTTAGCAGCCAGTTATCCCTCCGCCAAAACGGCATACGCCTGTCATTAGAATAAATTTGTAGCATGGTATACAGACAAGTCTGTTGATCCCTGTAGGGAAGTAGCCTCAATCTAGCATGGCTACCCCCCCTTTTAGGCCTATTTGTCAGCATGTTTGACTGTGTTCATTGGGATCCTGATAACCAGGACCCCTGTGATTATGCTCTCTCCTTTAAACTTGGTTGCAGGAACATTTTTCACCCCACATTTGGCATACTGGTGCCCCCATGTAAGTCCCTAGTATATGGTACCTAGGTACCCAGGGCATTGGTGTGCCAGGGGGTCCCTATGGGCTGCAGCATATGTTATGCCACCCATAGGGAACCAATGCAAAGTGTTCTGCAAGCCTGCCATTGCAGCCTGTGTGAAAGGGTGCATGCACCCTTTCACCACCTGGTCACTGCACCAGGTCACTACAACTCACCCCTATGGCAGGCCCCCTAGCCCAGAGGGAAGGGTGCAAGTACCTATGTGTGAGGGCACCCCTGCACTAGCAGAGGTGCCCCCATGAACTCCATCTCCATTTTCCTGGACTTCGTGAGTGCGGGGATGCCATTTTATGCGTGTACTGTACATAGGTCACTACCTGTGTCCAGCTACATAAAGACAACTCTGAACTTAGGCATGTTTGGTATCAAACATGTCAGAATCATAACCCAATACTGTTGCAAGTATTGGAAGTATGATTCCATGCACTCTGGGGGGGTGGGGCTCCTTAGAGGACCCCCAGCATTACTACCACCAGACGTACAAGTTTTCCAGGCTGCCCAGGCTGCTGCCCACCCACAGACCGGTTTCTGCCCCCCTCCTGCTTGATCTGATCAAGCTCAAGAAGGCAGAACAAAGGATTTCCTTTGGGAGAGGGAGGTAACACCCCCTCTTCCTTTGGAAATAGGTGTGACTGACTGACTTGGGAGGGGAGCCTCACCAAGCCACTGGTATGCTTTAAAGGACACATTTGGTAGCATAAAGCAATCCACACCGGTTCAGGGAACCCCCCAGTCCCTGCTCTTGCGCGAAACTTGAAAGGGGAGTGACCACTCCCCTGTCCATTACCACCCCAGGGGTAGTGCTCACAGCTCCTCCAGAGGGTCCCTGGGTTCTGCCATCTTGTTTCCAAGGTTGGCAGGGAACTCTGCGAGCATCTGAGTGGCCAGGCTGTTGACGTCAGAGCCCCCTCCTGATAGGTGCTTACCTGGCTAGGTGACCAATCCTCCTTTCAGGACTAATTAGGGTCTCTCTCTTGGGGGGGTCCTCAGATTCAGCTTCCAAGATTACAGCAGGATTCCTCTGCAAACTCCACTTAAACTTCTGGCCACTGGAGCTGTGACTGGACCCTCCAGGAACCGACAACGCTGCAATTCACAAAGGCTCTTCTGCAACTTTGTTTCCATGACTCCTGCCAACTTTGTAACATTTCCCCCGCTGTGCATCCCCAGAAGATAGCAACTCTTCAGCCTGCACAAGAACGAGAAGGAATCTCACTTGGAGTGAAGGAGTCATTCCCCTGCATCCGCAGGTACCTGCTGCAATGACGACGGAACCTGCATCACAGGTGGTAGTCCGGAATAGTCCTCTTGGTCCTCTCTGCCAGCTGTCCAACTTTGGTTGAGGTAAGTATGCCCTTGCTTTCCCACGCAGGACAGTACCCCGTGCACTGCGTCTCTTGCACCTGCCAAGGCTTGTTTGCGCCTCCTCCAGGGGATCTTCACGAGATGTGTAGCTCCAGTTCCCAGCACTCCTTCCAGTGACGCACAGCTCTCTGCGTGGTTCTGCGACTTGGGATCCCATTCTGTAGTGCTGCATGGACTACTCCTTCAACTTCTGTGGCCCCGTCCTGTGGGACTCCTGTGGGTGCTGCCTCTGCTCCTATAGACTCTCTGCGATGCTAAGGTTCCTCTGTGACTCCCCCTCCTAGGTTGAGGCCTCCTGGGCCTTCCAGGTCCCCGGCAGCACCATTTCCACTAACCATGAGTTTGCCTTTGCCAAGGCTTGTTGGTGGAATTCCTGAACCGACACCAGTCTGCAGTCTTTACTCCAGCGTGGGACATCTGCATCCATCAGGAATTTTTCTCTGGCTCCAGGGCTGCAGTGCTGACCTGTTCTTCCTCACTGTCAACCAATTCATGCAAGTACAGTTGGGTAGGTAGTAGCTCCCAGTCCTTAGACGCCACTATGACTTTTGGACTTGGTCCCCTCTCTCTAGAGGTGGTCTTCAGAAATCCACCGCTGATTTCTTACAATCTTGTCTGGGTGTCTTCTTTTCTTCTTTTCCTTCCTTTTGGGTGGTTTGGGGAAATTCCAGTGATTTACTCCTGCTTTTCTGGTCGCTGGTGGCACTGTGTTACTTACCTCTGTGGTTTTTTAGTATTTCCAGCTCCCCTTTACACATTCCACTTACCTAGGTAGGGGTCCTGTGTTCGCATTTAATTCTTTCAGTATATGGTTTGGCCTCCGCTTAGGGTCACTATTGGTTATTGCTATTTGCACTGTTTTCTAACCTTTTCTTTGCATGTTACTGTTTACTAGTGTATATATTTAGTGTATTACTTACCTCCTATAAGAGGGTTGCCCTTCTAGTAATTAGTGGAATTGTGTTCCAAAAATAAAGTACCTTTATTTTTGTACAACTGAGTGTTTTCTTTTGTGTGTGTAAGTGCTGTGTGACTACAGTGGTACTGCATGAGGTTTCCATGTATCCTAGATAATCCTTGGCTGCTCATCCACAGGTACCTCCAGAGAGCCTGGCTTCTAGACAGTGCCTACACTTCACTGAGGGGATACCTGGACCTGGTATAAGGTGTAAGTACCTTAGGTACCCACCACACACTAGGCCAGCTTTCTACAGTCCCCTTTCTGCACCTCTGTCTGTGGTTCTACTATATATCTTCGCTCTTGCCCAGCAGGGCTCTGCTTTGGTTACCCTTAAAGGTTACCTGTCTGCCATATCTACCTTTAGTAGACTGCCAGATCCACCCTTCTTGTTCAAATCTCCTATTGGTGGGAGGTTTCTTAAGGGACTCAGCCATGTGTTTCCACCTAAGCCGTTCATAATGCCCCAGCGGGATTTTAACCTGGTACTTACATATCTTATGTGTGCTCCTTTTGAGCTAATACATATTTGTCCTTTATGGCGCCTTACATTGAAAACTGCTATCCTTATTGCTATCACCTCTGCCCGAAGAGTGAGTGTTCTCCAAGCTCTCTCTTCAAGGCCACCATTTCTATCTATCCACACTGACAAGGTTGTGCTTCGTATCAGGGCCCCTTCCATCCCTAAATTGGTCATGTCCTTTCATGTAGGCCAATCCATCACTTTGTCTACTTTTTATGCACCCCCACATCCTTCTCATGAAGAGGAGAGACTGCACCGGCTGGATACAAAAAGAGCGTTGGAGTCCTACCTTAACCGTATCAAAGACTTCCGGGTGGACAATCAACTCTTTGTTGGTTATGTGTGGGTGCTAAGAAAGGATGAGCGGTGCAGAAGCAGACCATCTCTCATGGGTTGTCATCTGCATCAACATGTGCTACGTTTTGACAAAGAAGCAACCCCCTGAGGGTTTGCATGCTCATTCCACTAGAGCAGCTGCTGCATCCACAGTGTTGGCACGTGGAGTTCTAGTCCTGGACATCTGCCAGGCAGCAACTTGGGCATGTCTGAACACGTTCACAAAGCATTACTGCCTGGACAGTCAAGTTCGCAGAGACGGCTACTTTGGCGGTTCGGTCCTGCAGGACTTTTTTGTCTGACCTTGGTTCGCAGCTGACTGTGGAGGATGGTATTGCTTGAGTATCTATTCCAAGGTAAGGAATCTGCAACTGGAATTCTCCATCAGATGAACAAGTTACTTACCTTCAGTAACGTATTATCTGGTAAAGACATATTCTCATTGCAGATTCCTTACTGACCCACTCATCATCCCTGCTTTGGGGACTGATTTCTAGGTGCAAGGGCTCCTTTTTCCTGGCCTTGGCTCTGTCGCACCAATCTCAGTGTTCTTCATAGCTCTGGCTACTGGTGTGGAAAGTCGTGAAAAGAAACTGTCGTCAGCGCACCCGGGTGGCGCCTATATGCGATCGCAATGTCATCACGGCGAACACGCCGCCAGTGACGCACGCAGGCTCAACCGACACCACCTAACGAGCGCAAAGGTACTGCTTGAATAAAAATCTCCAGATCCAATCTGAAGCCTGGGAAAATTCTAAGATAAGGAATCTGCAACTATAATATATCTCTACCAGATAATTAGTTACCGAAGGTAAGTGACTTGTTCACTAATGTGTGTGCAAAACATTTAGCTATGAAACATTTCTTTCACATGCAAATGGGGTTATTACCTTGTCTAGGTTCACAGTTGAGCAGACCATGCCCTGAGGTTGGGAACCAGAGCATGGTATGGCTTTTATAAATGCTTTCGAGCACTGAGACGGGCCAGTCCTCTAATAAGGCTGCGATGAGCTTGTTTGTTGGTATGTCATCAAAGCAATGGAAATGGGAACAACTGCCCACAATTTGGAAGTAAACTACAACCATAAGTGGGACTCTGAGTGCTACTGGTACCCCAGAACTAGGTGCCAGTGCACCTCCAGCCAATTTTGAGAGCTAGGCTTATGACACAGTCTGGTTAGACATATTTTGAGGTGTAAGGTAGCTGCTGCAGGCATTACCCCTTCCGTTCGTCCCAGTTAAATTTTACCAGATTTTGCTGGAGGGTGTCATAATTTTTCATTTTCCCACTGCTCCATTTAAGTGACTTGTTCCCCTTTGAGAGGCTTGAGAAGTTCTTAGCCATACACAAACCTAAGTAAATACTCCAGTGCCAGAATAATTGCACTCCTTTTAATCTTTGAAGGCAATAATTTGTCACTGCCTAATTCACGCTGGATATTATTATTTATGGAGGAGGATTAAGAAATTGTTTGTGAGCTCAATTAACCCCAGCGAGAGACCGGAAAATGTGCAGAAAGTAGAATTGTATGTTTTTTTTTTTTATTTTAAAAGCTACTTGTGTCTTATACCAAAAGTCCCCCTGTAAGTGTGATTTTTAAGCATTGTGTCGAACTTGCCTTTAAGTGCATGTTGATGAAAATAAACCATATTACTTCTGGTCTCTCATCCCATAGTTGTGCCATTCACTTGACAGAAGAGTATCCCAGCTATTTCTCCCATACACCCCCAAAAGCATGTCGCCCCTTTAGCAGGTATTGTGACCTCTTACGGAGTCGGCTCTCTCCTCATCCAGTTTGAGTCCCAGGATCAACATGTCTTCTTTACTCATCCTTGTGTTATATGGGCCATCCACATTACACAGATTCTAAAGCACCATCGAGTTGCTATCAGGGTATAAGGTATATATTTTTTAATACAAACACCTGTCCTAAGTGCAAGTAAACTGCTATATATGTCTGGGAAGGTATACATGAAAAACCTCACTGTATAGTCAGTAATGCCTGGAGTCCAGGCTCAGACAAGTCTCTCTAGTCAGTGCATCGTGGTGAGGAGTGGAAAAGTCAGGCTCTGCATTCAGTACAATAGAGTGCAGAGGCAAATCTTCACAGTCAGTGCAGTGGAAGGCACAGAGATCTCTCTCTGGAGTTAGAGCAACAGCAAGTCACAATATACATATGTTGCAGTCCTTGTAGTTTTGGATTAGCGATTAGGCTCTGCTACAAGATCCATTAACGTAGACCTCACAACT
This sequence comes from Pleurodeles waltl, assembly GCF_031143425.1. NCBI lineage: Eukaryota > Metazoa > Chordata > Amphibia > Caudata > Salamandridae > Pleurodeles > Pleurodeles waltl. The sequence continues at coordinate 116,783,605 of NC_090449.1, read as the reverse complement.
GAGAAGAAGAGCAGAAGCCAGACTTCACCACAGAGACTGATGCAGCAGACCTTGCAGTTAGGGATTAGAGACAAGGCTCTGCTACAAGACCAGTGTCGTAGATCGCACAACTGAGAAGAAGAGCATAGAGGCCAGGCTTCACCACAGAGATTTATGATCAAGTCCTTGAAGTTTGGGATTAGAGACTAGGCTGTGCTATCAGAACCAGTGCTGTAGACTGCACAACTGAGAAGAGCACAGAGGCTGGGCTTCACCACAGTGACTTCTACTGCAGTCCTTCCAGTTTAGGATTAGTAACCAGGCTGTGCTACAAGAAACAGTGCTGTGGACTGCACAACAAAGAAGAAGAGCACAGAGGCCAGGACCCACCTCAGAGACTTAAGCTGCAGGCCTTGCAGTTGGGGATTAGTGACAAGACTCTTCTGCAAGTGCTGTAGCTACCACAGTTGTGGAAAAGAGCACAGAGGCTAAGCTCCCCTAAGAGACCTGTGCAGTATATGCAAGACTGAACATAAGATAAATAGCTAATATAGTCACCAATGGAAAGACGCCAAGAGACAAGACTTCTCAGATAGGAACTAAGTATAACAAGCACAGGCAAAGCCAATAGGTTTCACCTTTGTTTTTATCTTTTGCATTCTGTAGTACTAACCGGATTATAGATATGAGAAAAAGGTTATAATAATGTTTGCTTCAAATTAGATAAACCATTAATAGTTGTTTATGTTGTGATGTATGTGGAATTAATATCCCAGAGTTCCAGTCTTGTAATCTGTACCTTAATGTGGCACTGTATTAGAGTATAGTAATGTGTAGTTGGTAAAGTGCCACTGCAGCTGCGGCACCGTTCAAATCATGCCCCCTTTAACTGCAAGGTAAATGTACTAGTGATTGCCTGTTTAGTTGTAAAATATAGCAATATTTGGTGTTTAGAGGAGCAGCCCCAACTGTTGGCCCCGGTGCCACTGCACTTGCTGCACTTTTCAAATCATGACCCTAACACCTGCAAGGTTACTGCACTTGTGACTGCCTGTTTAGAGGTAAAATAGAGCAATATTTGGAGCTCAGAGGGGTTCCTAGAGCTTTTGGCCCTGGTGTCACTGGACCTGCTGCACCACTAAAATCATGACCCTGGTGCCTGCATGGTAACTGCCTGTTTAGCAGTGAAGTATTGCAATATTTGGTGTTTAGAGGAGTTATGACAACTTTTGTCCCTGGTGCCACTACACCTCCTGTACCATTCAAATCATGACCCTTAGTGCCTGTAAGATAACTGCACTTGTCACTGCTTGTTAATAAGTCACTGAGAGAATAATAATTTGAAATAAAACATTGCCCAATTATACAAATGACTTTTCTTTTAAAATGAGTTAGTGGTAATTTAAGAAACAAACACAAATAGTTTTAATTTTTACTACTGTTGTTTATAAGAAATGTAATCATTAAGTAATGAAAAACACAACATTATGGGCCCACTCGCTGAATGCTTTACATCTGCACTCGATGCTCCATTGCAAGATAGCTGACTTGACTTGTGTTTAGTTCATCTTTTTGCATTAAAAACTAACAAGTAACCAATCCCCAAAAAACGGAAAGTGTACCTCGGCCACACTCCACGTGACGGCAAAAGCAGAACAGAAGACCAGAAAGTGACCTGCTAGCCAATAAAAAGCAAGTAAATTCAAGCGACGGTGGAGCGACTTTTGAATGAGTAAACTGAAGTTCAGGTAAGTAAGTGGCAATGTAGGGGTGGGTTCTTAGTCCCTTTAATTTTTTTTTTTTTTTTGGTGACATAAGACTTTGCGATTGTGTAGGAGAAACCTAAAAAGCGATGGATATTAACAGTCAGAGATGGCCTGCTCGATTTCCTACCCAAAGTGCACCTAAAAGTTTGAGCAGTATTTCACAGGTCTGTGACCGGGAGGCGGGCGTGGGAGTCCAGTGTCCAGCATGCTAGGTGTTAAAATGTAATGTCAACGATTGTTAAATCAAGACAAGTTAGCCATATGTCTGCTTGAGTTCCAGATCCATGAATCAGGACCCTGCAACCTCGCCAAGCTTTCTGCCGCCCCCAGCTCCACTGACTTTGTGTCATTTGTTTGTACCGCGGTGTCCAGAGCGCTCTACGAGATAATAACAGTGATAAGTCTATAGGGTCCAGTAATTGATCTGTACAAGACCTGCTGTTGACGAAAAGGTCACCTTCACCCCAAGGAGCGCTCAGTCTAACCTCATTTGTATCCGATATTTAAGAACTCTGACTCTCGGCTCTAATGGGCAGCAGGAAACAAAGATCTCTAGTGCTGTTTCCACAGCCATGCCTGATCAAGGGTGATGTCTCTTGGTTCCCCCGCCTCGCAATTTAAAACCTCCTTTCCGCATCATATAGGAAAATGTACTTTATGAACGAGTCTTTCTCGTGTACAGTTTTGTACCTTTAGTCTTTATTTTAATGTACCCTCTGTGACACAGATGGTTGAGCTGAAGGTGTTTGGTTCTGAAACTGTGCAGTGTGAGTTGTTGCCCTAGAGAGCAAAGCCTGCGCTGCGAAGAATTGTAGGAGCTCACCATCCTGCTGTAGATCTTATGTAAATTGTATGGAAAGCGCACTGCTGTTTGAGCTGAGACATCCCCTCAAGTTACACCTTCTGGTTCCGGCAGTCACACTTCTTCCTACCTTGGTTTGTCTAGAGTAAGACACATGCCGATGTGCGTAAGACGGGACATTTAGGGATCTGTTAACACCTTACATAGATAGTCCTTGTTTATACTCAATATTTGAATGTCACAATTGAATTAGGAACATATATATATATATATATATATATAAACACACAAATTCTTGAGTTTAATTGAAAATCTGCATATTATTGTTAAACCTATCATTGTTGGCTCTTAATTTTCTCTGCCTCCTTAAGGGATGCCAAAAGAAATTGCCTATTGTATATGCAGGGCCACTGGAATTATGCCTCCGGGGACGGCCAAATTATGCAGCAAGAAAAGGCAAATTATGCCACATAATACTACTTTATTATTTTGTCATTCTTATCCTTTTCAATACTGTCTGGGCATTGGTTGCACCTCATAAGTACCAGTTTAGCACCTAAATATAGCAGTAACAACAGAAAGGTACCATTCAGCCTTTGCAAAGAGCCGTCCTGTGCACTGCAACACGTTTTGCTTCGTTTTAGTAACTTTTGAACAGTTTTGAGGTAAAAGCTCAAGTTTTTGTTTAAATCTGCATATTATGCAGCAGGTGATGGATTATCTGGCAAATCTTTATTTATGCAAAAGCTCAAGTAGCACAATCGCATAATTCCAGTGGCCCTCCGTATAATGATGAAAGTCCTTTGACACACTGTGCAGCTCCTGAAATGTTTTTCCTTTGTCCCTTAAGACCCTCCTATATTTTTCTTTTTGATAACCGTTTCAGGGGCAGATTGGTGCTCTTCAGGGTCACCATGACTCCGGTTCCTGACTCCGTGTTCCTCCTTTGGTTATTCCCTTTGCTCAGTTTCAGACTGGTGGGTGTTAATTATACATTCTGGGGTGCTTTGTTGCACATCAAGGAGTCTTCTACCAGCCTGCATGTGTACATTGAAGTCCCAAAGCCTGTAGTGGTCGTGGGACACTGTGTGTTTTTTTAGGGCTGAGCCTGCATTGCTTGCGCTTGCGCATGCGGTTCACTTGCGAGACGCTTTAGGAGTTAGAAAAGGGCTTGGAGCCCCGTCCATGTCACGTCAGTGTCTTTCATTGGTTTGTGGGCTTGCCTATTAAAATCTGCTTGCTTTCATTAGTGGAAGGCATGCATATGTTGTGCCTTTTCCGGTGGTTAGCCCTCCTCGAGCGCAGCAACTAAGTACTGAAAACATGCAAGGCTCGATGTTTTCCGTCCGGTTTGTGGACTACTTTTTATCTTTGTTCGCAGCGTGATCTCAATTGGCAGAAGTCGAGCACTTTCCATGACATCGACCCTGTTACATAGTTAATTGTACTGTTGCCTGTTACGTAGATAATTGCACTTTTACCGATAGGTTTCACTACGAGTGAACTGTAGCAGCGCGAGTGTGCTCTTTTTTTTTTTTCCCATTCAGTGATGCAAGAAAAGTCTGGTTGGGCGTTTACAACTGCTAATAGCTCGAACTCTGAGAATGTGAGACCCGTTGCATTGCAAATGCTTGTTTTAAGTGTAATATATGTACACTTAGGTTGGTGGTAAGCTTCCTAAACATTAGAAGAGTGTTCTTCTGAAGCATCACCAATACTTCTGTTAATTATGCTGTTCTGTACTGGGACCTATCTCGCTTGAGTTGATCCTTGGCTACTTGTCCATGCTCACATAGTGTTAAAGAGGCATAAGGGAGGTTGCTTTTGGTTGACCTCACCTCTTGGGCTCTTAGTGACTATTGGATTCTCTAGTGGTTCTTAGATGTAGTGTCTACTGACGGCTCTTGGTTTCCATGCAAGATAGTCACTTGAACCCATAATTGCACTCAGTCCTTTTAGAAAGTAGTTCATTTAGGTTTGTCAAGCCTTAAGCCCATAGGTGAACCAGTCTCCTTGTCACATGAATGTCCCAGTCTCATCTGCTTCTGCATGCCCCATTGTCATCAGCTTACGGTTTCATGAGTCCTTTGAGTTATGATGGTTTTTATGAGTTCTTCAGAATGTTTTGTCATTGCCAGTCTGAGGTATGTTATTGAACCCCATCTCCACACTCCGTTTTGCTAGAGATTGTTGCAGACATTGTGGGTTCATGATACCCCGTGCCACCAGCTGTTCCCTCACAGGAGCAGACCTGATCCAGTGCAGCTATCATTGTTCTACCTCATGCTGCACAACCGGTTATAAGAGTTCTAAAATGACTTATTGATTTCATGTCAGAGCCCTCTGTACTACCTAAGTAAGGAGCTCCTTTCTTGTATCCTGCCTCTCCCAACAATTACCGTGTGCAGTCAGGGACCCAATGGCTGCCCAAGACTCTCAGCATCCTCATGTATATTCAGGGTCTCCAAACTACGGGAGGGCAAAGTTGTGTTAAGTAAAACATTTTGTAACTTTGTCTACTGTTGTTGTTTAAAAAGGGGTTTTGTTTGACTGTAGGAAAGTTTTCTTGTAGCTTTCCAGGGCCAAATCAACACTGTTCGTTCCTTGTTGCAGGAAATCCAGGGGCATGGCTTCTAGTGGCAGTGCTGCATTTCCCCGCTGCCACCTAGGCTTAAAGGCACCCCTTGAGAGGTAGCAGGGAAAACTCCTCCCCCAAACAAGCCATTATTGTGCAGCTGGAAGTCCTGTCTTTCGAGGGTGACGCATAAAGCTGCAGCAGATTGGTGCCTGGTGATGTTAACGATCACCCTCCTTGCAAGGGGTGTCCCCCTCTTCTACTTGTATCTTAATCCTGCTTTTTTAGGGTTGAGTGCTCAAGCGCTCTGTCCTGTTGTAATTTCTCTGCAAGCTTTTAACTATGCCCATGTCATGCCCATCAGTTTCGTTGGTTCATGGGCTTGTCTTTTGAAATTTGCTTGATTTCATTTGTGAAAGACATGCATACATCATGCTTTTTCCAGTGTTTAGTCCTCCTCGACAGCACCAGTAAAATACTGAAAACATACTAGGTTCCATGTTATCCGCATGACTTCTGGACTACTTCTTCTTTTTATTTCCTACGTCGCGCAATCTCGCTGGGCAGTAATCGAGCGCTTTGCATGACATCGACCTTGTTACATAGATAATTGCATAACTGCTGATACGTTTGACTGCAAGCGAACTTCTGTTCCCTTTTATGTCCTCCTTCACGCTCATGGCGTGGCGCTTTAAATCGGTTCGCTTATGTAAAACTGAACTACCTTTCATTTTCAATTTATGTGGCAAGAAAAGTACGGTTAGGACTTTACAACGCTAACAGCTCTAAGTCGAACAAAATGCGAGACCATTGCATTGCAAGTACTTGTTTTGTGAATGCAAGGGCTCGAAACGTGTCTTCCAGTTTCGCTGGATGTGCAAGATCTCGTAAGGCCACAGCAAGCCATTACATTCTGCTTGGATTTGCAGGAATACGAAGCTGCTCTTTCCCAACACCAGAGAGTGCTTACGTGTATATAGAAAGGCTTCTAATGCAAACCAAACATCCTGATGTATGTGCAGATGCTCAACTACGCATTGCCATCCTTTTTTTTTTTATCTGCAGGGGCTTGCTTACACACCCCAAATCACCACTCTTCTGTGTACCTGAATGAGTCATACCTAACCCCAACCCTACTCCATTTACACGAAGAGATTCATTCCACACCCAAACCCCCCGCATTCTATTAATATGCAGAGGCTTGTAAGTAAATCGCAAACTCACTCACCCACAGATTTCCATATATGTACAAGGGGTCATAATTCATCACCTGCTCCTCGTGTGTTTGGCAATACGCACATCAAATCCCAAACGCACAGCTTAGCTTGCCAATTCATTTGTTGTAGCGCTTGACTGGCCTCAACCCGCTGCTTTCCCATATGTGACCATCAGCCTTTTAAGTTAGGATGCTTTTGCAGCTTATTGCTTTCTTCATCTTCCTCCTGCTGGTTGTGGGATCCGAGAGCTCGCAGGCCTCACCTGAGCAGGTGCTCAGCTCTGTTCTCCTGTTTACAACATCTTCAATCGTTACCTGCTCCTCCGGCATCATTGTGCTGGTGACGCAAGAGCCCTTAGGTGGCACCTCCAGATGAATGGTAAGAGAAATTCTGCTGCCTCGACTGAAAGAGACTGCATTTTGTGCTAGGGTTTTATATTTCTTGTATTTAAATTGGTTAGGAATATTTCCAAACCGAGCAAAGCCCCCTGGGTAACGACTCTGAATTTAGTCCCAGTGCGGGCCGCGACTTGACAGCCTGTTTCTCCCCACCTCATTTGTTTGAGAGATGAAAGCTGAGGTTTTGACTGATCCTGTCGGCGAAAAGTAGAACAGTCTCATTTCCACGCATCAGGGGAGTCTGCGGGGAAGGACTGGGCTCTAATAGGAAGGCGAAGAAGCAGGGTCACACCCTGGAGATCGGTGACTTCGGATGAGTCGGATCCGATGAGGTGCACATGCGCAGTACTTCATGCCAGGCAGGGGCTCCTGCTTGACACTGTGATTGGCTCGTGCAAATAGGATAATATCTTTCGTGATCTCCACCTGTGAATTAGGAGAAAGGCGGTGGTTCGGGATGCGCGTTTGCAGAGCACGCACTGCGTGGGCGTGTGACTCTAGCATCACACGTACTTGAATGTTATGCAGCTAATTTCATATTAGACAAATGCAGTGTATTGCCGAAGGGGAGTTTGAGGGTCATGCCAGATTTTCAAATAATTCCCATGCAGTTTAATTGTGTGTATATATATATATATATATATATATATGTGTGTGTGGATATATATGTGTGTGGACATATATGTGTGTGTATATATATATATATATATGTGTGTGGACATATATGTGTGTGTGTGGATATATATGTGTGTGGACATATATGTGTGTGTGTGTGTGTGTGTGTATATATATATATATGTATATATATATATATATATACACATGTCTCCCATGAGATATCCTGAAAACTTAATGTGCAACACCCCTGCTTCATCTAATCTTTGTCCTCCTATCTGGAATTATCGGCATCTTTCATAAGTAGATCTCATGCACATATGTACGTCTCTGTAGATGTCACCGTCTGCGTTCCTTATTTGTACTCTTGCATTTTTTGTCTTGCAGCTCGAAGCCGAGTTAAAATTACTGAAGTCCCAAGAGGCTACGTCAGGGCACGGCAGCGTCATTGCCAAGGAGGAGTTGGACTCTCTCAGGTTAGTATGGGGTCGGTTTTCTCTGCCTGGCATGCAGAATGACTCACAACTCGAGTTTTAGGCCAAGGAGCTGAATTTGGGAGTATTTCCTCTCTTCTAAGTTCCCTGTTGCACGAGCTCGTTTTATGTAATTTGTTATCCATTTGTTTATTTGTGATGTCAGTGTTCTGTTTTGTAATAACGTGCTTAACCTGTGCCGGTGCTTGAAAGTGATGAGCACTTAGGGTGACCACCTGGCATTGAGGTAAATTCTGGACAGGACTGTAAAAAATTCAGGACCAAGCGTCAACATTCAGGATGAAAATTCAGGACAAACATTCAAGAACAAACATCAGTTTTACAGACACACCCAAGAGAGACAATACCCCATTATGTTATCAGTGCATTTATTTACTCTTTTTTTAACATAGCACTATTTATTCACTGTGGTCGTTTTGTGATTGCCACCTGGTATGCTACATTCAGGTGTCACATTACAGGTGTCTTGTTCAGTAGTAAATTAATGCCCTTCAGCACTGTGTCAAGGCCATCACCCCTAACCAAATATACCCAATCTTTCTTAAAGAGGAAGTAACAACAACATTTTGATTATGTTTCTGAACATTTTAAAACCCTTGGGAAACATTAAGGTAATTAACCTTATGCTAGTTTAAACAAATTGAACAAAAACATTTGACTCACCCAACCGCTCATGTACTTTCAACCAAAACAAAAATTGATGAGACGGGGCAGATGGTGTGGGCAACAGTCTCACACCTAAGTTCAGGATGTGATGTACCACAACTTGTCTGTAGTCTCACAACACTAGAGTGTATGTCTGGGACTCAACATTTAGCTCAGAACTGGGAGCCTGGACTACCAACCAAAAAGAATACAAGAGGAGGATGAAATCAAGATTGAATGTGAGGTTGTTGCGAAGAACTGGATAAATAAGGAAGAGAAGAACAAGGTGGGGCAGGTTCTAAAATCAGAGAAGATGGGTCCACCAAGACTTTCAGAAGGTATTGGGTACCTGGGGAGTTCTCTGCAGACAGGAGAGAAATAGAAGAGGAACTGTCAAGTGTTTGTACAAGCAGCACCCACCCACCTTGGCAAACTCTTCTGGTGCAATGGTCAGCTGTTCATGCTTATGAAGGGTGAGCAGGGGCCAGACCCTTTGCAAGTTTGTGCAAGGCAATTGCCCACTTTGTCTATGTCTTAAAATGGTTTTGAAATTGAGCAGAAGCCAAACTAGTGATCTAGGTTATCTTGAAGTGTCAAGTACCCATAGAATCTTCAAAATATTTGGGATGTAAATTGCACAAACAAAATGTAAACATTTTAAAATGTAATTAGTGTTTCTTTAACATATAGCACTGTTTTCCCTTTTATATACAATTAGACCTCAGATTGAACTGGGAACCAGTTACCTTTTGATAACTAGTGATTAATATCTACCATTCTCCCACTGATTTGCAGGATGCAAATCTCGGCAGAGAGTCACAGTCCCTCCGAACCCTGTTTGCTTTTTGGTCTTCATCTTCACTAGTGCCATGTGGCCCACTACAGAAAGCAGAAGAGGTGTGCTACCCCGATGATAGTATTATTTTGCAAACCTTCCCCTGCTCGTCCTTCTTTCCTTATTCAGACATGCCACACATCTGATTTGGTCTCTGGGGCACTGTCGGGTAGCTCTCTCAACTTTAAAGCTACTCATGACTGCTGGTGGATTAGGCCTTCTGGACTTCAAACGCTATTATTCAGCAGCACAGGTCCAATGGGTGGTGCACTGGCTTTCTGCCCACCCCCTGAATGAGATGGGGTTTATCTGTAAAGGCTTTTAAGGAGGGCTTACTGGCACTGCTCAATGTTTCCTACTGATCACTCTGCGGATCACTATCTGAGGTTATCATACACAGCTTTCTCTTGCCTTGCTAGAACCTGTAAACTCACTGACGCAAAGAAACCCTGTGATCCTGCCCTACCTTTCCTAAACCTTCCCACACGCACAGGATGGCTGTGCTCAGCACACCTCCATCAGTGGCATGCTGCAGGTTTCTTAACATTAGGGGATTTGTTTCTGGATGGCGAGCTACTAAATTTCTAAACCCTTGTGGCATCCTACTATCTTCACCCCGCTCATGTCCTTACTTACAACCACCTTAAACAATCATTAAATGCCCAATTTCATGACTACCACCTAGCACTAACCCTACATGAGGTGTGCCAGAAGCTCTACAGCATAGGGACTGGTAGCAAACTGATATAATGGATGTACAGTCCTTTCCTGCAATATTGAGACCACTTCAGATCTTCTTGTCATACTACCTGGGTGATTGATGTGGCCAAACCTCTGCAAGATACAGACTGGACTAAAATACCAGACTTTTCCCACAAAGTATCTCACGGCTGTCACTGTAAGTACATTCACAGAGCTTCCTTGGGAATGCATTCCGCCCATTGCTTGCCATTGGCTTTGTGGTTTGTAACTCACATTTTGTTGCTTTCAGTTTGCTGGCTTTATTTGTTTTAGGCTGTGCAGCTTGAGTTTGTCCCTTCCCTTGCCCAAACCTTATTTACAGTATCCTTCTGAGTGCTCCCTTTCTGTAAACAGGCCTGTAAATATTGTTCTTATCTCATCACATTTGCTGTGCTTTTAAAGAACAGGGTAACTGTCAGGCTCTGTCTTCGGTGGGAACTTAGTGTTTACTTTTCTTTCTCTGACTTCAAAGTGAGAGGATTTAGGCAACAATCTTACTGGGTACTGTGGTTAGGAAAGAGTTGTTTCTATCACATGCCAACATTTAAATAAACTTCAGAATATATCAAAATCTGGAGTACAGATCAAGCCGATTTTGGTTAATTCTGAACTGTGCTGGAAACAAATACCTTTATATGATTGAAACAAATCATTGCTTTAGATGATGCAATTTCCACACATTGTCTGTGCACTGTATTATTTTATTTGAAAAAACTGTATATCTGTGCAATATAATGGTCATTTCAATCAAATATGTGTTGTCTGCAATGACAGTGTGTTACCACACCATGCATGCTCCACTCTGCTCTGCATCACTCCAATTTACACCACTCCATGCCACCTCACTGTGGGACACTGCACTCTTCTCTACTCTGAACCACTCCGCCGTATACCACTGCACTCTATGCTACTTCACACTATGCCTCTCTACTCTGTACCACTCTACTCTATGCCAATGCGCTTTGCGCCTCTGTACATCACTGTGCTCTGCGCCTCTGCATGCTATACCACTCCAGTCTAGGCAACACCAATCTAGTCTGCTCAACTTCACTCTATGCCACTCTGCAACACTGCACTGTATGCCACTGTACTCTATGCTAATACACTCTATGCTAGTGCACTTCACTCTGTAACACTCAACTCTATGCCCCAAGACTCTACATCAATACAGTGTCCGTCACTCTAATCTACTCTATGCCCCGGCACTTTACACCACTTTACTCTATGCCACTCTGTGCACCTCCATTCTACCCCTCTTCACTCTATGCCACTTCACTCTACTGTGAAACAATCTACTTTACGCCACTACACTCTATGCCACTGCACTCTACCTTACACCTCTCCACTCTGCCAATGCACTCTACTCTGAAACAATCTATTCTATGCCACTGCACTCTACGCCACTGTGCCCTACTGCAATCTGTTTCAGTGCAGTCTAGCCAATGCACTTAAAACAACTACACTATACACCATAGCACTCTGACACTCTACTCTACAACACCGCACTGGCCGTCACTATACTCTACACGACTCTACTCTGTAGTACTGCATTCTGCACCAGTACACTCTATTCCACTGCACTCTATACCACTCTACATAACCCCACTCTGTCACTGCACTTTACAGCAGTTTACTCTGCTCTGCACTGTACCACACTACACTACTCCACTCTGCCACTAAAGTCTACTCTGCATTCTCTGCCATTCTTACCTACTGCACTCTCTGCCACTCTATTCTATGCCACTCTACTCCACTGCACTCTATGCCACTCTACTCCACTGTCACCCTACTCTGCCCAATGCCACTCTGCCACTGCACTCTACCCCAATGCATTCTAAACTACACTGTACGCCACTGCCCTCTACTCTGTACCACTGTACGCTACGCCACTGCTCTCTGTGCCACTCTACACCACTGCACTGACACTCTATTCTGCAACATTGCACTCTCCACCAGTGTACTCTACGCCACTCTACCCTGTACTACTGCATTCTACGCCGTGTCACTCTGTGTCACCTCCCTCTGCAGCACTATACTCTGCCCTGCACCACTCTACACTACTCCACTCTGCGCCACTGCACTCTATGCCATTGCACCACTCTACACTACTGTACTCTCTGCCACTCTAGTGTATGCTACTCTACTCCACTGCACTCTGTGCCACTCTACTCTGTCCCACGCCACTCCACTCTAAACCACTGCACTCTATGCCAATGCACTTTAACAGCTGCACTGTACCCAACTGTACTCTGCACCACTGTGCTCTACGCCACTGCTCCTATGCCACTGTACTCTACTCTACACCACTATGCCACTAACGTTTAGCCATGCTGGACAGCAGCCACCCTGGTGTATAACATGGCTAAAACACATTGGCAAAGCCAATAACTCTTGCGTAGACAAGACCTATTGGCTTCGCCAATGTTTGTTAGTACTGTGGGGTACCGAGGTCCCTGAAAGAATTGTGAATATGTAAGTCCTTATTTTAATCATGCATTACACACATCATAATGTAGGCTGCTGCAAAATGCGCAAATAGTTTTTGGTTAAATGAAAAAAGTCCTTTTAAAATGCAGATTTGAATAATATACAGTTTATACCTAGTACTTAATTTTTTTTATTTATATATCAGTCCACTAAAATCACACACTCCACAGTTCACCTTGGAACACCCTTACAGTACCTCTCTAAAAGAAAATAGCTTTGTCATCCGAAAGCTTGAAGTGACTCCTTTGATGAAAGTCAATGCAGGTTTCCAGGCCCCTTTGCATTTATAGACTTACCAGTTTGTGCACATTTGCATTTCTTTAGGGAAGAAGGCACCCTGGCAAGAAGGCCTGTTTCTTATCTGTCTTCCTCTCCCTCCCTCAGAGCACAGGAGACTACCTGCCTTTCCATCCACCTGAGGAAACTTATCTGTCCTAATTGCATTTTGTCCTTTTGGTGAAAGGCTAAAATTACGCACAAATGCCATCCGTTAAGCCTTTCATCATGGACAATGGGACGGCAGGGCGAAATACAGGCAATCCGTGAAAATTAGACGGGTGGTCACCGTATGAGCCCTGGTGACCTACACTTTGGCCTGCTGCAAGTCTGAAAGGTAGGAAAGAGAGACAGTGGAAGGAAGAGAAACATAGGAAAATATTGCCAGTGGGAGAAAAGATGGATGGATAAGAACCTGCTGGAACGCGTGGCTTGGGCCTAAATACTTGTTATCTGTGTGTATATTGCCAGCCTAAGTTCTCTGGTGATCCCTAGGGAATCTTACTGTATCATCCATGTCCAAGTCTGTTTTGAATCTAATGTTAGATGGAGAACTGAGCTGCTGAAAGAATGGTATATGAGCGGAGATTTCAAGAGTTGGGTTAGAGCACTGTCCTGGTCAACTCCGGTTTAGTTAAGGGTAGAGTGTGTGTGTATATTTCTGAAGGATGCTTCGTCTTGGAGATTCCTCACCTCTTGAATCTCCTTCATGCACCAGGCTGGAGCTGGATATCCTGCGTCTACAGGCAGAGGTCGAAGTGGGAGGGATCTGTAGGGAACAATGTGCCCATACTTTTTTACTTTAGCAAAAATAGTTCCATTACTATTTGTTAAAAGACAACAGTCCTGGGATGGTTAATTCCGAACGCTGTGATGCCTCAGCTGAAAGGAAAGAAAAGGGGTCTCCTGTTCTGTGGAGGGGCAGACACATGAAGGAGAAACATGCATCCTTGCCAGGATACCTTGTCTCCGGAAGAAATGTAAATATGTGCAGTTGATTAATCTGCAAATGTAAAGGATGCTTGGGAGCCAGCATTGCCTTTAAGAGATGGGATCAAAAAATGAACTAAGTACAGTCTCATTGCATATTACTCAAATTTGTGTCATGAAATTACTTTATCTTAAACCAAACTTGGTTTTGCACAATTTACTGCACCCTATTTTATACTGTGTGTGCTGCAACTTTAAAATAATGACTTACATTTTCACAGTGCTTTCTGTCACAGGCTTTGGCCTCTGCTCCAGGGTGCACCTCCGAATCCACCCTCAGATCCGTACCGACGCCGGTCTTGCTAATGTGATCTTCCCCAGCATTAGGACAGATGTCGACGCTCCTGACATCGTTTGGGCCTGCAATCAACGTCTATCCTATACTTATCCCGCATCACCCAGGGCCGGACCGGCGTCGCTCAACGCTGATTCCGTTTTCCATGGGCTCTCCTGGGCCTAGGGCAGATCCAGACCCTTCTTTCTATGGGTATGGATATAGGGATACTGTAGAGGGATTGCTGGGGCCTTTAGAATACCAACTTGACCCTGACATGGACTAGGTTCAGGGCTTGGGTGACGCTAGCAGACTAGATACCTCTCCTGATTCTGGCATGCTTTCTCCCCCTACCTTGGGTACGGAGGAGGGAGCTTCATACTCCATGGTGGTAAGAAGGGCTTCTAAGGTTTTGGAACTCGAGCTTCCTTCTGTGGAGGTCAGGACTAACCTTCTGACCGAGGTGCTTCAGCCTGGGGCTTCCAGTTCAGAACCCCTCTTATCCTTTAATCAAGCCCTTACAGACGTCCTACTGGGTACCTGTTCCAAACCCAGCACAGGGGCTCCTATGAATAGGATGGTTGCCCGCCGCCATGGGCCTGTGCTTACTGACCCAAAATTCCTGACCCAACATCCTACGCCTGAGGGTTTCTTCTTTTGTGGGTCATTCCCTTCCGCTCCCCCGGATAGGGACTCAAAAAGACTGGATAACTTTGGGAAGAAAATGTTAACTTCCGCCAGTCTAGCGCTTCGCTCTCTGAACATTGCATGCCATTTGGGCTGATGCTTCCATTCTCTCTGGGATACGGTCGCGCATGTGCTGCCTCGAGTCCCAGAGGAGGCCTGTGCGGTTCTCTTCCAAGCTGTTATTCGTTGTGGACTGGATACGACAGAGTCCCTATGTAGATCGTTTCCATCGACAGTGGCCTTGCGGCGCCAAGCCTTGTTGAGGACATCTGGCTTTTCAAGGGATATCCAGCAATCTCTAGTGGACATGCCCGTTGATGGCACCTTTCTCCTTTGATGGCACCTTTCTCTTCGGAGACAAAGCGGACTCAGCACTCAAGCACTTTACGGATTCCCAGGCTACGGCTCAGTACCTTGGCCTCGTAGCTGATCCTTGCCCCTCATAGTCTAATTTTCACCCCCTCTGTGGCAGGGGTACCCAGCTGTGTTCATTCCCACCTGGCCACCCACCCCTGCATGCTTCACAGCCTCTGCACGGCCACCGATGCGGTATCCCACATGCTTGTGGATCACGGAGCCAGCGGTCCACTCAGGCCTCCCTCTTCACTGCCTCAAATACACACATGTTACACTCAGTTCACTCGATAATTGTAGTTTGGTCAGTTCACAGGCATGGCAAGGGGATTGACTTCTTAGATAATTACCTACTCTGGATTCAACCGCCATGGGCCCTCTCCCTATTGAAGTGAAGAATGTCTTCCTCCCACAACTTTAGCAACTTTATCAGGTCCCTGTCTTATAGATGGTAAATGGCAAGTAAAGAACAATTAACTTGTAGCAACAACAGAGAAGTGCTGGCTCATGAGATCAGTTACACAATAATTTCCAGATGCTGTAGGAAACCCTCCACCAGTAGTATCTCTGATAGATCACAAGGACTGCACCTGCTGACCCTGTGGACGTCGGAAAGAACGGCTGCACCAAGGAGTACTGCACCTGCTGAACCAAAGACAGGACTTCAGAGAGAAGGGCTAGCTCCTGCTTTTAACTTTGTGAAGAGAGACCACACATGCTGTACCCCCTCCCACTTAATCCAGAGACCAAAGAGTGGACTCCAAGGGCTGGTTGGCTAGCCTGCAGTAAGCTCCAAGTGCTCACAGGCTCAAGAAGCCCTGGCCCTCCAAGAGCCTTGCTGACCAGTAACAACTGGCATTAACCAGGACATCTCTGGTGCACTCTGGAAGATCGAGTCGTAGCCCCTACAAGGCGCCTAGAAGGCCCAGGGACTATGGTTGGTGCTAAAGCGTACTCTTTCCTCTGGAAAAACTTAAGCTTGTGAGCCTGGAGATCAAATATAACATTGTTTTGGAAAAGAACCAGAGGGTATCTCTCTATCACTGCACAACTTCCCATCGTCGTTGAGGCCTCCTTGTGCAGCCGTTTACAGATTTCATCTGGTGAATCTTTTTGCTGGTTCGTCGATAGCCTTGAACTCCTGTCAGGAACCGAGGCTCGCCCTGGACTGCTGGACCTCACACGTCCGCTGATGTCAATCCCAACATCAGATCCAAGCTGCAGACGACATCACCAGTGAACCCTGTCAAAAAAAAAAGGTATTTGAAAGGTTTCTAAGTGCAAAGGTAAAAACTTAACATTATTTAGCTACACGGACATTTATTATGTAGAGGGCAGTAGCCACCAGCCTTGGATCGGTTACCAGCCCATCATGCACAACAGAGTGGTAATGCCAAGATGGAGTGGGGGCCTCATGGACATTGGTAAAGCGAATGCAATCTTGGTTCCATCTTTATTGAAGGCTGTTAAAGACGGATTGAATTACATTGCCTGGGGTGACCAGGCATACACTTCCCAAGGTTATTCTTGCGTTTTCCTGATCTGATATTAGGAGGTGTTTGTCGGGATCGCCAGTGGGTTTCCAAGGCTCAGCTAGCATGTCCGAATGTCCCTGGGTTCTTTCGCCAACAGCCAGTATCGGGGCATACTAGCTCAGTTGGAGATATTTCTGTTAGGTGGAATAAAAATGCTGTTTGCCTGGGTGGGAAGCCAGTGGATATATTTGAAACAGGACAAAATGCCATCTCCCACTTAAAAAAAGCCCTGCATTCAGTCTTACAAGAAGGTTGTTTTTTAGTTGTCTCATCCTGGATGCAGCTGCTTTAATCTCAATGCCCTATGCATACCTGCTTTAAATGCCTTTTACCATATGCACCATTGGCCACATGTCTTATTCAGTGAGATCTATTTTTTTCATTGAAAAGGCAGAACGTGTAAGCTCTAGATGAGGTCTTGCGGACAGACATTTATTGTTGATGGCAAAAATGCTTGTATGCAAGGCTTGAGCTATTTCTCTGTCACCAAATTAGACGTGTACAATCAACAACATCAACAAATTAAGCTTGAGGCCCCAGCAGCAGAACTCCTGGATTAAAGTCGCAGAGATAAAGTGGGTTTAGCGGAGAGATCTTTCCAGCTGGAACAAATCTGAACTACTTATTTTTTGCTGTCGAACAGCAGCCCTAGTAAATCCTAAGCACCGTCCGTGGGTTTAGCGACTGGGCAAAGCTACAGCAATTCAAAAGAAATTCATGTACTTGCCAATGTCTATTAGTCACACTTGCTGGAAATCTCGTAGCTCCCCTCCTAACACCATCACATCGCCATCTGGATCCTTTAATGGTTTGTGACTCCACTCCCTTTCACCCATAAGGAATCCATTTTCTTCTTGTCAAAAGCTTATTTGTCAGATAGCGTTTTGTTCCAAATTGAAGCATCCCTTTTCCCTTGTGTGGGCTGCATGGTACACCAGCTGCTTAGATCAGGGCAGAGCTTACAAACTATGCCTGTCCTTGAATATGACCACTATGCCACGCATAGTTTTGCGTTTTTCTGGCTGCTAAGGCGGGCATTTTAGGAGTGTTGGCAGGAGAGGCCAGCTTGGGTCTTGGGATGAATGCAGACAGCAGAGAACCTACTGTCCATTAATTGAGCAGTAGGGCAAGAGGACAACTGAAGTCTACCAGTCAAGGGAGTCACTGTAGAGCCTGTCTTATCGGCTTTGACACGTATGCCTTTAATTGATCACACATTCAAAATCATGTTTTGAGTCTGCGACCTGGTAAATCAATAGATGGATTGCCTCTAATGTTTATGGAAACAGCGAGTGTCTGCAATTTAATCTGAATAAAGTGCCCGCCGGAGAAATATTATATTTAAAGATTTTCACCACTCTTTTCCATTCACTAGTGTGCAAACTCAGTGTGCATATACTTTCGGTGCAATGACTTATGAGGATTTGTAGCTAAGTTAACACAGTCCCGAACAGATATGAATTGGTCTGGTTCACGTCTAGTGACTCTGTCAACTGAAAAGTACATTCGAAGAGCTTATGTTTGGATGTTTTTGAGTGCTTGAAGCAGAATTCAGAAATTATGCATGAAATCTACGAGCGTGAAGAACTATAGAGACCTGAATGAGCAAGGCATCATAATTGAGGCCCACCTTTTAAAAATGCCTGTAACCACACCAGTTATGGCAACTGAGAAGCTGTTCAGTATTCTGCTTTCTATTGTCAACAATACAACGCCCTTATGATTTTTTTTGTCAATTTTTTTTTTCCCAGTCAAAAGCATGTCTTGGAATAAATTAATACTCAAGTTCTTTTAGAAAAGCCATCCTAACAGCACCAATTGTTCCGCCAGCCTTGCAAGTACCCCTCGTTTCCGATTCAGCTCGTGTATGACCCAACATTTGTCAAAATTAGCACTTCCCTACCAATGCAAACTCTGCCAAAAATGCAACCACAAAATAGGAGAGTGGATGTCAGGAAAAGAGTCTGGCAACAACCATGTCAAGGCCAAGGATGAGGAATATCCCAATTTTCACACATTGGGGTTGAATCAAGCTAAGAAAAACAGGAGATAAGTGGTCCTGTCTCCTTTGTTACATCTCCAACAATTTCTGAATGGAACCTGTCCTTCTTGATGCAGCCACCACTTTCAGAGCAGAAAGCGTATTGTTCTACTTGAAAAATCTGTCAGTGTTCAGATTTACAGTGAAATGCAAATTTGTTTGATTCTTAAACCAATAATAGTCTCAGCAAATATATTTAGGAAACGTTTGAAATTGAGGAGCATTGCTGAGAATTGAAATGAATGAGTTAGTAAATGTTCCGACATAACTGGGTGAGGAAACAAAGGGCTCATGTTTCTCAGACCCAGACACTAAAGGAACCTCTTGAAGAGGAAGTAGTGGGTAGTCTACTACTGAAGGGGGGATGGAATTTGTTAATAAAGCTAAAACAATATTACACATTTCTGTTAGAGATGATTCTACTTGGAACAAAGGGATCTGCTGAGTGAGAAAACAACACCTTAAGAAGAAATATGTAAGACAATCTTAATGTAATGGCACATTTTAACAAATGAAAAACGTTTGACAGAGATGAAAGTTACGGCACTAAATTGCAGCTTCCTTTAAGAAAAACGATGCATAGCTTTTAACGTAGATTACATTTTTTTCTATAGCCCGAGAAATTCCCACTTTATTCGTATTCACATAGTGTGCATCACTGCTGCTAATAACATAATTGGCCATTCGTCCAACGTAAAATTTGTTGTGGGCGAACCGTTGCACCCAAGGTAAAAATTCAGAACCTTGGTAATTATGCACTCTGCTTTCTAGATTCTATTCAGTGCTTGTTCTCCTGTCACTGCATAGGCAAGAACTGGTATAGGTCACCTGGATGGTCAATTAACTGGCCACTTCCATAGGCTGAAATATGGAATACCCAGACATTGTGTGGTATGGGGTACGATCAGTGCTTAATTTGTGAATAAAAAGGTGCCCAAAGCCCTCCTCTTAAATACGCAGCCGTTGCAGTTAAATGTGCCAACACTGAATACTGAGGCAGCATAATCCGGAATCCATCTCCGGCCTCTTCAATCCATTTACAGCCGCTTCCTGCACCTTCAGCTCACTATTGCAGCTTTCTGCTTTCTCCCATTGTGACGCTTTTTCGTTTTTCTCTATTTCCGCCTTTCCCATATGTGTCTTTTGCTCGCAGTAAATGCTTGATGCTGTAAAATAAGCGCTGGCCATCAAAAATAAGTGCCGGTGCTCCGCACCGGAAACAACAAGCAGAAAATAAACACTGGGTACAATGTTGGACCAAAAGGCGGACGTTTTTTCCCCCCAGGGCAGGGGACTTTGTTTATTCCACACCTAGTGCGATTCATTTTCCCAGAGGTCCACGTGTGTGAGTGGATGTTTAAAACTTGAACTAGTCCCCCCACCCCCCCTTGCACTCAGATGACGATTTGAAATTTTCCTGAAACACTTGTGAAGGGAGAACCCAAAGAAGGCCAGTTTTTTTTTAATCCACTTCTCTTGCCACAGCACATTAGAAAAAACAGCTTTACTTCTAATCAATGCCCTACGCTTTTCTATAAATGAACATGTTTCAAAGTTTAGTTGCCGCGAGGAACTGCATATGTTTGGGAACTGAGCAACGCTTGCAACATATTGGACAAAAATATTTGTTAGTACAGATGGGATTTGAAAACTAAAATAGAATGAGCCCCAGCTGCTGTTTTTATTTTGCTCGGCTACTATATTTCCCTAGTCTAAAAGGCAAAGACGCTTTTGCATATAATTCTTTTTGTGTTGATGCAATCTCATTAATGATTAAAAACAGCATCCATAGCCTTCATTGACAATCATAAAGCACCCATATCTCCCTCTAGAGGTCCTTTCACGCCATCACCCACATGAGTGCATCTTCTTACTGAAGAGCCCTAGAAGGATGAACCCAACAGGAAATCCTTACTATGCTTTCGATTCAGTATAATCTTACCCTGTTCCACCATTTCAGTTGTCCCTTTGTGCCACCTCAGCTCCAACTCCTACATAAATAGCCACCAAAAACGTACAGGCAGGCTCATGAGTAGAAGCCATGTATGATTTCTCAAGATAAATTCATACCTGAAGGTATGTCCTGTGTCTCCATAACTGCATCCTTTTCTTAACCTCCTGAGTTGGATGCTGCATTTCAGAACCGGGGGATAAGGAACAAAATGTCATTCCTGAGCAGAAGTGACCATAGACCAAGATAACAAAAATGGAATCCTCAAGGTAACATGAAGAAAGTTCTAGCACTAATATAATTTCCTTGGGGCTTCCCGCAAGTCATGCTGAATCCTACAGTCCCCAGGTCACTCACACGGACCATTCCCATCTCCACAGCACAAGAGAAAAACAGGAATGTAACCTTTGTGTGTGCTGTACTGGCTCTCAAACTGATTCTGCATTTTCTCAAAAGAACCTGGTACGTGTTGTCCTTACGTCAGCAAGCCCTACAGAAAGATCAGAAATAGCATAGAACATGGATCTGTTGATCCAACAGCATAGGATGCTCCTTCTCTCACCTAGCGACCCAAGCCTAGAACGACCTTCCCCTGCACCTCAAGAACACCGCATCGCTCTGGGAATTCAGAAAAGGACTCGTCATAGCTCTTCGAATAAACAGAGCACTGTGAAGCAGCAAGCAACTCCAGTGCCTTGAGACACTCACGGGTGATTTGCTGCGCTTTATAAATTCTGATTGATTGACAGCTTGCTCACTAGTGCGCACTTCATCCAACTTCCTCTCGACTACGTGGGAATTCAAAAAGAGTAAGATTGGAAGCTGGTGAGACAGTACAGGGAGGGATAGGAGATAAGTGGGAACTTTCTGGGGGAATTCTTGATGGCTGCTGTTGGTGGTGGATAAGTAGCAAGTGGTTGGCTCGGGTGATGATACTGTGGTCTTCTAGCTATCACCAATCACATGGAAACCTCCTATATCTTATCCCACAATGAGTGCTGTTAGTCAGTGATGGTCCAGATAGCCACCATCACCTGCTATATCAGTTACCATTTCTATGGAGGCAATAAATGAGTCTTACATAACGAGTGGTTTGGTCAGGCAGACTTTGGACATATCCAGTGTTTTTTCTAGTATGTGACATTGTCATCTATGGAATAAAGACTCTGATGTTGGCATCTGCTATTGCTCAGACATGTGCTTGGATATACTGTGAAAGGGATGATAAGAGTGAGTGATGCAGCAGCCCACCCACACAGTTTCTGTCCCTTACAGACTAACAGTTCGCATGCACTCACATTTCTTATTTCCCAGTACAGCATGTCAGCTGTAAACATGTCTTGATGGAGGACATTGCTTCAAATTACTGTGGGTCCCTGATAGTCAAGAAATGAATATCATGGGCTCAGTCTGGGTATCTCAGATAATCCGTCTTTTGATAAGCTTTGTTTCATTTTCTAATGCACCTTGATAATCGTACTTCACTTTGGTAGCGATCTTATTTTATGTTTACCCTAAGGAAACCATCTAAAGCAAATGGTTCAAAAATAAAGCACCACCATTGTACTTATCAGATATGTGAGGATGCCCTGAGATGAAAACCTTGATTCCCGTCCTCTTTTGAATATTGTGTTAACAAGGATTTTGTGATGCTTGCCCTCAACTGATTACACACAAAGGCTATGACCCAGAGTGTCTGACTCAATCCTGTAAATCAGGTAATGGTGCCTCTGAGGTTTCTTGGCCTCTGAGCTTTGTCAACTATGCTAGGTGGCACATACGCTCCCCGCAGTGAAGCCTGAAATACATTGGGCCTATCAAAGCCATCTTTCCAACACCGTCTAATCCCTAGGAGGAAAAAGTTAACTATCTTTAGGTGTGGCTGACTAGTCATACTCTGTCCTGCGCCAGGCTACTCTCCCTTCCTCATCCATAGCTCAGAGTAGTGACAGATGCATTACTTCTGGTTTTGAAGGGGTTTTCTGGGGAGGGGGAGATGGAGGCCTCTGCCCTTCAGTGGGGGGTTGGCTCCATTTCAGCCGGCTGGAGCAATGGACCTTTCTTCCGACACTAAAGACCTTCCTGCCATCCATCAAAGGGAGGCTGGTGCAGGTTCTTAAAGGCGATACCACTACTGTTTGGTGCTGCACCAATCATGTTGGGGTCCTGGGTTCTGTACCAAGAGGCGCTGTCCTTCTGGAAGCATCTAGTGCTTCGAGGAATCTTCCTGGCTGCCAGCCATCCAGTAAGGTCCCTGAATTCCAGAGTGGCGAGACTCAGCAGCCGTAGTCCAGCAAATCATGAGTGGTGTCTACATCCTGAGGTGGCTTATGGAGCCTTTTTACCAATGGAGAGGCACCTGGCTGGATCTTTTCACCACTATCAATTGCATAATGTTAACAATTTTGCAGATTTTAATTTCCACAAGAACAGGCATTTGGAAATACTTTTTCAGCTGGAATGGAACAGCTGGACATCTGCATGTCTTCCTGACACTGCCGCTCCTGTCTCGAGTTCTGAAGATAAGGGAGAGCGGGCCCAGGTCACCGTAGTGCTCCACAATGAGTCAGGAGAGTGTGGTATTTGGAAATCCTGAGTCGGAGTATTTGTCATCTGATCAAGGCTACCTCTTCAGTAGGACCGCCTGTCTCAGCAGCAGGGCAGAATTCTCCATTGGTTTGACCCCATACGGGCTTTGAGTTTTCAAATTGATCTCACTCACGACAGACTGTCAACCTTTTGTAGAGTTTTCTGGAACAAAAGGAGGCTATGCAGAAGAGGACCTTATCGAGGTGGCTAGTCCTCTTCAGTAAGGTCTGCTGCTTAATGGCTAAGAAACAGCCAATGGAAGTTCTGGGAACCCATTCCATCAAAACCATGGTCACTACCACTCCATTAGTATGAGGGGTGTATGCCCTGGATATCTTCCAGGCTGTAACGTTGGTGTCTTTTTATGCATTCATGAATCACTAGTGCCTTTACATCCATGTCCAGCAGAAAGGATGTTTCACCTGCTTGGTTATGCAAGACTTTTCAGTCTTACCCCAATCCACAGACCCCCCACCTCATAGAGGGTACTGCTTTGGTTTCTATTCTAAGGTGAGGAATCTGGGGCTATCCATCAGAAGAACAGGCTACTTGCCTTTGGTAGTGCTCTTTTTGTGGATACTCGCTCCAGTCACATATTCCTCATGGAGGCCCTAGAACAGCACACAGGGCCTGGAGTCTGAGCCCTAGCAGACGTCTTGAGGCCACTGCAGTGTCTGTATCACTTGTTTGCTGCATACTTGGTGCTGCCTTGAAAGGTTGATACAAGCACATATCCTGCAACTGATGTCTGTATAATTGACCATCTACTTGATGGTGAGCAAGGTTAAGGCCTCTAATCCTGACTACGCGCTTTCAAGGCATCCTCGCTCTTCCGTACTCACCACATTGTAGTCTTAGTAAAGCAAGTGACTAGCTTAGCATTCCTATTGTCCATAGACTTAAAAAAAAAAAAAAGTCTGGTATCTGGCTGTCTTGCCTTGATTGTAATTTGGGTTTCTCGTAATTGTGAATCAACATGCATATTGTCTTGTCAGAAACAGATTAGCAAAGCTAGTTAGAATTTGCCAGTTCACAAGTGACCATCAGGCCATTTTTCTCCTTCCTATAGTTGTAGAAAGACATCCCTTATGGAAAGGGACACCCTAAGATAATGTTTACACCGAAGTTCGATATAGCAGTGTTTTCTAAATGGGGTGCTCTAGTGATTAAAGTACTTTGCTAACCCAGCCGGTGACAATAAGCATACTCTGTGTCGAAAACACCGGATCAAATGTGCAAAGACCATGCTAAACCATTGCCATCCAAAGGTGGCCATGGATGTGCCAGGGAGATAACTATACTCTGTTGAGGCAAATTAAAGTAGGACCTCTTTATTTTACTGAACTACACTTAATGTTGCTGTAATTGGAGGATACTTGGAATTAGAGGGGCACAAAGGCATTCCATGATTAGAATAAATGAGGATGATTGAATTGCTGGTTTGGAAATCTGTCAGAAAAAATAGAACCATGTTTCCTTAATGTTGATAACTCTTCAACGAGATTTTATTAGTTTCTACAGACATTCACATCTAAAAACATTCTTCTCCATTACCTAATAGTAAAAGAATCCTCCTTATCCCCCACTCTCCCCTTGATGGTTTGGTGCAGTGTTTATATTCAGGCACATTCAGAACAGTGATTATAACTCGTTTATGACTTGGTAAAATCCAATCAGCTGAGCCACATATTTGCTAAATAATCTTGTTCACAGCTGTGTCTGAGCTATCCCTAACAGGTATTCGGCCAGGGGTACCATGCATGGTCATACGTGCTCCCCACATCATACAATTCCCATATATGTTTCTGCATTGCGAACAGAGACCAAAGCTTACCTGTCCATTCGTGCACAGTTGGGATCATAGGGGATTTCCTTTTCCGGGTCAGTAATTGTTTCGCTGCCAGGAACATATTGGTAACTATTCACCATCCCGAGTTAGTTAGATCTGTCAAGTACTTGGATTTCAGGTTTAATAAAATTGTGGCCGTGGTCTGATGAAAACTTCAACAGAGGGCAGGCCCACCACATATGCAAATCACTACCCTCATGAGTAGACATCTGTTTCATTGGTGTGATGTGCCAGAGTACCATATGTTTATTCATTGTCCCTTTTCTTTTTGTACACTTTGACACTAGGCCGGTACATCTGACAAGAGTTTTTGCCATTGTTGGTGCGAAATGTAAATGTTTAAAAAAAGATTGTCCACCAGCATTGGGAGGATGCTTGATCAGATCTTTTTTTCTGATGTGTATATAGTGAATATCTTTTTGCCAACGGTTTCTGAGGCCTAGTCACAGCCTCTCTACTGGTTGGATACATTGCCCAATGCGTCAACTGAAAATTCATCTTCCGATCGGTTTGTTATAGCTTAAATTCCTATTTACATAAAGCAAATGATTTGATGTCTTTACTTTGATAAAGGTACCAAGCAATCTGCACCCCTTCCTGCCATCTCCCTCCTCCCTTCCTAGTCCTCCTCTGGCTGTAATCTGGGTTGCACCGAAGTGGGGAATGAGCAGTTCAGGAAAGAACTGAGTCCGTGTCTCTTTGAACCTAGTCACTTGTTTCCGTTGTGGGAGGTATTCGTTCAGAGAAGCAGCAAACGAGGGCTGGAGATCCTGGACAGCCCTGTATTGACCATGGAGCCAAGACATCATTGCCACATCCATGTCCAAACTCTTTCTGTCTTGTAAATAAAGCATTTGAATTTTGCACATATTGCAGATGGGAGGCTTGATAATAAAATTTCACAACCAGTAGGCCTAAGTCTCCTTACTTTCTATTTGCCTCCAGCACTCTTCGGGAAAAGCTTGCCTGCGTCTGTCACCGTATAAAGCTACCTATTGCAAATATGGATTATGTATTTTTATTCTGGATCAATAAAAAATAGTGATTCTATGAGATTAGATTGTGGAACTGTGTGATTTAAGATGCAACTCAAAGATATGGGACAATAATATCTTGGATACTAAAAAACACTTTGATGTGCCAGGTCCTTTTTCAATGTTCAAAACCTATGGTTATTTGAGGCCTATGGTGTTGGACCTCAAGACCTGAGCACCAATAGTGTTATTAACCGTGCATACAACTATAGATGAAGGTGCGGCAATGATCACCTCGACCCCTGTGCTATATTGAAAGTATATATATATATATATATATATATATAGGCATAACAATGCAGCTACAGACCGCAACTCGCTCGTCAGTTGGTGCGGTGCACGAAAGCTGGCCGTGCTCCCGGTTAATCTGTCGGACAAAATCTTAGCGCTGCCTCCTTTGACGAAAGTGTGACTATAAGGGGACACTCCCCCTCCTGGAACCTGAGGCCAGTAGCCTTCGATGTTGGGGCCTCCGCGAGGTAGTTCCTTGCCACAGGTAGGCCCATTTATTTGTTTAAATTACTCTTCCCCCCCCTAATTATCAGTGGATTGTCTATCTGCAATTTGCATGATGTTTAGGGATCCTAGGCCCTGTAGAATGCCCCCAGACCTTCATTGGCTCATAGTAGAGGGCAGAAACATGTCGGCCAACTTTTAGATAGGTGGCCCAGTGAGTCCTTACTCTCACCGAGGTGTCCCATCCTTGTTTTTAATACACCAGCAGACACCACTAATAAAAGTGTAGATCACACACTGGAAACTGCCTAGGTGTTTTTATATTCCCTTAGCTTAGCTGGATCCCACTAACTCCAGATAAAAATATATTTACGCACTCCCTCCCGTTCCTGTAATGGTGAGGTTGAGTCCGCCCAGGTGGCACTGTCCTACCTGGGTGGGGCTAGGTGGCCAAATGATGAAGCATGACACTATATAGTGTGTGAGAGCACCTAGTCCGTAAAGGAAATACCCCCTCCCCTCACTCACTCCCCACAGCACCCACACTCCATTTTTTCGACACCCAGCGAGATCTAGGAGCCCACGGATAATCTCTCGTGAATGTAGCTCCATATCATTGGTGAACCCCATACTTTTCTGTGTTGACTGGCTTTAGATGTAGGGAGCTAGTATGGGTTGATTCCCACCAAATATATGTTTCTAATCTCCCTTAAACTCTCCGGTTGTGTTACGAGAGAACAAAATCTTATGGCCGCGCACTCCATTAAGGGAAATTAACTTGATTTATCCAGTGCCACTGAATAAATCAAGTTAATTTCCCTTAATGGAGTGCGGTGCCATAAGATTTTGTTCGACATATCTATTTGAACTCTTTTTACTAAACAGTTGCTTAGTTGCAGTACAGCAGTCAAGGGAAGAAGTCAGTATGTAATGATAAAGTTCAGCAGGCATTTCATACAACAAAAAGAGAAGAACATCATGTCCAGAAGAAGCTGGATCCCGTCAGTGTGCAGATCGTTCCCTCCCGTAGGAATATAGAGACAAGTGGAGTACAAACATAATCTTCAAAACATTTCCACCCATTTCACACAACCTTGTAGCCACGCCATCCCCAACACACCTTGCCCCACTTACTGGGGCATTGAGTCCTAAGGTATACAGTGTGTTCTGCTCACTGACACCAACCCAGATGCACTTCCCACTCATCTACACAAGGGGGAGAGACAGCACCACAGGTCAGAGCAATGTTGCATTTGGTGACTGACACCACTAGCACCAGCCAAATTCTATGGTATCTAGGCCAGGGCGTCTCTCCCGTGATAGTAAGGAGGTGCCACCTAGGTGCCAGGGGGACCTCCACACCCATAACCTGCGCTATCTCCTTGTCACCTCCTCCAGTAATCCTGGATCACAGGGCACCCCCACAGCACATGAAAAAAGGTCCCCTCCTGGTCACAACCTCTCAGACATAAATGAGTGGTTGCCCTCCCCACTCAATGTAAGAGTGTCCTTGAGTAGTATGTTCTGTGCAAGATATTCAATTGAACCAAACTGAATCGTGCATGTATGGCCACCTCCCTGGGATTGTGTATGGCCTCCAACCAGTCCTCATCTTCAAGCCCAGGTCTTTCCCACAAGGCTTGCAGGGCCACCAGGGGGTCTGGAGAACTGCACATATTTTTTCTATATACTAAGGAGGTAGTGTTGTCTGTCTGGGAATCAGTCAGCAGCTGGTCCGCTAGTGGGGCCACCACAGGTAGCTATTCTCCTTCAAAGATGTGGGTTAGGAGGGCATGGCCTAGTTGCAAGGAATGAAAATGCTCCGATTCTCCCCTTTCTATTGCTGTAGAGTATCAAAGGACACAAATGCCTGCTCTCGCCACGTGTCACCCAAATGTTCTTTCCCAATGAGCACCCATTTCTTAACCCCCTCAAGGCTGGCCACCTCACCCACGAGGTCACTGTCCCATAGCCGGTTCATGTCTGTCAATTTACCAACCCAGCCTAAGCACCTGTAGCCGCCCTCCACTCCCAGCGGTCACCTAAGTATATGCTGGCAAAGCCCTCTCCAGTTTCCTCCAATAAAGAGGTAGGAGAGGGGTAACCCCCGGCACCAATAGCCATTCTGTCTACATGGTAGGCTGGTTCTGCTCGATCAAGAAACGCCCAGTTGTTAACTGCCAATTGGGTGGCCCATTAGTGCTTGAGTATGTCTGGACCTGCCAGACCTCCCTCATAGACACTCCTCTGCGGCTTTCGCAAGGCCACTCAGGAAGTGCCACTGTTCCACAGTAGTTGGCATAGCTCATGGTCAATTTTTTGGAAAAAAGCTGGCGGGACCTTATATGATGTATTTTGCAGAATATATAACAACCTAGGTAGAGTCATCAATTTAAAGAGAGTGGCACGGCCCATCAGGGACAGCGGAAGAGCACACCAATGTGGAGCGCCACTTCTGAACTGTCTCAATTGTGGAAGTAGATTTATATTGTAGAACACTTGGGGATCCCTTGTGACGTAAATGCCCAAATATTTAAAGCCCTAGAGTACCAATGGGGCTGTGCATCTTAAAAGCAAGCGTGGAATACCCCTGCTAATGGATATGTTAAAGGTTTTTCCCAGTTAATGCGATACCCAGAGTGGTTGCCGAATATTTGGGCCAGAGAGTATTGCCTCTACTGATGAGTGGTCTGAGACACCCTGTGCTATTTCTGTAGCAGTTTGAAAGTCACTTACTCGTTCAATTGGGTAAAAAGGTAATCAAAGCACGCCAAACTACCATGCGCCACAGACAGGTGTGTGAAGTGGCGTTCCCCTGGGTGATGTTTGCGCCAAATATCTGGGCGTCCCAGGGCATTGATAAAGTTCCGCAATGGGCCGGCAGCCAGGCAGGTCGTTGACCTGGTAAGTCTGTCTGGGTCCAACACGTCATTCATGTCCCCTCCCAACACCAGCGTCCCTTGTGGCAATTCCAGGAGCAACGTTCCTATGGAGGCAAGTGTTGACGTGTGGAGTCGGGGGGAATATAAAGAGAACAGAGATTCAAGGTGAGCTCTTCCCACATCCCAGTTAATGCCAGGTATCTGCCTAGGGTGTCCGTCCAAACCTTCCCAGGAAGAAAGGGCACTGATTTCTTGCAAAGGATACAAACTCCCCTGGAGTCAGTCGTGTAGCCAGAATGTGCTAAGAGAGTGTAACCAAATCTATCAATGGCCTTATAATAAATTGCTTTAAGGAGGGTCTTTTACAAACGGATCAGGTCCGGGGCATGGCATCGTATGATTTGGAGTAGTATTGTTTGCTTTTAGGATTCGCTCTGTGCGCCTTCAAATAGTCTCCTTTACCTTGAGGGGGATAAGGGAGGTGGGGAAGTCATCACCCAGCTTCTGCCACACCTACAACCAGGTCGGAAAGTTTGAAATCAAGTATGCATGCCTCCCACGGTATGGCAGCTCACAATGGGCAGGCAGCTCACTCCGTCCCCAGCACCCCCGGGCCCAAGAGCATGGCCTCTAACGAATATCTGAACTCGAGAGAAGGGCAAGGAGTGGAGAGCTGTTACTCCAATCCGCCAAGCAACCAGGATGCCCACAGGCACAGGCCATCCGGCCGTGCCGCAGTCCCCACTCTCACTCCCCACATTGGTGGCACTTACTTGTCTGCCTCAGCACCACTCTCCTCTTGCGACCTGCGTTGCATCCAGTCCCGGAAATTCAAGTTGGGCAGGGGGGCGACTGCGTGGTCGAGCCTGTGGCGGGACAGCTCCTCCCCCAGGCCACGCCTTGCCCACCTGCAGCAGCTGGCTGCAGAGCGCCACTGTTCGTCCTTCACCCCACACAGAGTGTGGGGGCGCACAAGCGGCAGCTCAAGGGCAACCGCTGCAGGTCCTTGATGCCTCCAGGATACAGGATGATTGTTGAATTTAGGGGATTGTTCGGCAGACACTGCGGAGCTCTTCTAGTTTATGGTCATCTTGACTGGTGCCAAGCCATGCCCCCATCTAAGGGATCTTAATCGTCAGAGCTTGAAAAACATAATAATGTAGGCAAAACGTTCCTTTCCATGCGGTCACTAAGCCCAACCACAATACATTCAGGTTCTGCCATCTGCATAAGTCTGTGTTAATGACATAGAACCGTCTGCAATTTTTAGCTTTTTAAAAGCTGTGGAGTTTTTGGGTAATATAAATCACCAAATATATAATCTCCTCCTTGGCCCAGCAGAATGGGATATACAAATTGAGGTAATCTACGTCTTTTTGTGGGAGTACAATGTTCCGTAGCTTAGATTTCTCTAAGCTAAACTTAAACCCCCGAAACTCTGCCAAACTTCTAAGGCCAGCTGAGCACTAATGCTGCCTAAAGAATATCATCTTCAAATAGATAATCCTATGACAAATGTTGAAAATGTATGTCCGCTTTCTGTAATTTCCAAAAGATTATATCATGTGTACCTGTTTATTCTATTGTTTTTATTTTACACATTTTAGCAATAGTTTTTCTGCTCCCCAGCGATGATCCTCCCATTCTTGAGGGTGTCTTTTTTTTTTTAGTTTTCACTGGAAATGTTTAGTGTCACGAATGTTGGTGATTGCCTGATTTTGATTGTTGATCTCGCTCTCCACTCATGCAGATTGAAGGTAGAAGAGCTAGAAGCAGAACGAGGGCGTCTGGAGGAAGCCAACAATAACCTAGATATAAAACTAGAGAAACTGAACATGCAGGTAATTGCAGCAACAAATGTCAGTGTCGAGATTTATTTTCATATGTTCTGTTTGCCTTGTCCAGCTAGAATCTGTGGCCACTCCACTGGTTCTGTGCTCTTCCATTGTCAAACCAGTAGAAAAGAACATTGAATAACATTAAAAGCAATGCATATTTGTTTCTGAATTATTGTGCCATGGTGCCATACTCTCCATGCCCAATCTGGAGCTACTAGGTTGACTTGGGCCCAAGTCTGTCCTGATCTTTTTGAGAACTCGGGCCAGGAATGGTATCAGCGAAAAGGCATACATGCATCCTGAGTTCTACTCCGAGGTATCACTCATCGAATGAGAGACCCCTTGGAAACTCAAACATGCTTAAGTGTTGACATTGCACATTTGAGGGTGGTGAACAGATCAAACGAAGGTTCCCTCCATTTGCAAGAGGGACCTTGCGCCACCTCCTGCTGCTATTTGTGATCCGCTAAGTGTCATCGGCTGAGTTTGTGCACCCTGGTGTTCAAAGAGACTGCCTGGTGATTCACCACCAGAAAACATTCCGAGTTGGTCTGCCTTATTGTTAAACTTTCGTTTTTAGATCATCAATAAAGGAAGCCCATACTTCTGGGATTTTGCATGAGTTTATTGACCACTGGGTGGCAGGTACAGTCCATGGTGGTCACACCTGCGTTCTCTTGTGCCCGGGAGATCAAGGAGTTTAACTCTGCCAATTACTGTTCGATCCCGAAAAGTTAGCCATTAAGTCCAATAAATCTATTTGAACATGCATTTTATTGGACTGATAAGTTAAGGCGTCTAGGGTCAATTGCCTCTGGACTACTTGTAGCAATGGTGGCATTTTCTGCCAACAACATCCCGGATTCAGCTTTGGGAGGTTTATTTTTTTTTGGGGGGGTGGAGGCTGTCCCCCAATGGCTTCCTTTGTGATGTTTGCAGTATTTAGGGCATTAATAAAGATGCCACTGTGAACCCTGAGCTCAGTTTTGTAGAGCCAGGAACCTAAGGAGGAGCACAGTTCGTGATCGGACTCCTTTGTTTGTTTCTTATTTATACAGTAACTTCGATTGGAAGAGGAACTCCATTTGTTAATTGCAACCACTTTGATACCTGAGGTGGATTATGATCCACGGGGTTACAGGGCGATAATGACCTCAATGTTGACCCAATGTGAGGAGTTGAGGGCGCTGACTGGGCCCCAAGCTGACTTTGTTTTCATCAGACTCCTTCAGCGATGAGTCAGAGGCCCACCTGGAAGACTGAGTTTTAATTGGAGACTTTTAATGGGCTTTGACTACTTTTCGTTGGAGAGATTGGATCTAGGAGTGACGTAGACACTTAGGGGGTCATTCCAATGTTGGCGGGCGGCGGAGGCCGCCCGCCAGAATTCCCCCATCCGAAATACCGCGCCGCGGTCAAAAGACCGCGGCGGGTATTACAAGTTTTCCCCTGGGCTGGCGGGCGGGTGCTGAAAAACCGCCCGCCAGCCCAGGGGGAAAACGACCTTCCCACGAGGATGCCGGCTCGTAATCGAGCCGGCGGAGTGGGAAGGTGCGACGGGTGCAGTGGCACCCGTCGCGTATTTCAGTGTCTGCAAGGCAGACACTGAAATACTTTGCGGGGCCCTCTTACGGGGGCCCCTGCCGTGCCCATGCCATTGGCATGGGCACGGCAGGGGCCCCCAGGGGCCCCGCGACCCCCCCTACCGCCATCCTGTTCATGGCGGCTTTCCCGCCATGAACAGGATGGCGGTAGGGGGGGTCGGAATCCTCATGGCTGCGGAGCGCGCTCCGCAGCCATGGAGGATTCACACGAGCAGCGGAAAGTCGGCGGGAGACCGCTGACTTTCCGCTTCTGACCGCGGCTGAACCGCCGCGGTCAGAATGCTCGTTGGAGCACCGCCAGCCTGTTGGCAGTGCTCCCGTGGTCGGTGGCCCTGGCGGCCACCGGCCGCCAGGGTCAGAATGACCCTCTTAGTGTGGAGAAAATAGCCCAAGCTGGATCTTTTAGAAAGTCAAATTTGTCTGGGATTTTTGTTGAGATCAGCAGCGGTGTTTCCCTTAAGGCATTGGCCTTCACGCTTGGTGTTGACAGGGATTGGTATTTCTTTTTCTTTTTAGAGAGCAGAAGCAGAGTCCTTTCGAGCCCTGGTCGCATTCTGAGATATCTTCTTAACAGAATACCACTTTTTGGACTTGATTAGGTGCTTTGCTTCCCTTAGGATTTCCCGGCTTACTTTTGCTGTTAATAATTCTCTGAGTAAGTTGCAGAGTTGATGGAAGATTCAGAGGGGTGCTTCTGAGACGCAAAGCGCACCCAGCCGAGGTAGGCCGCTTCCGAGACTCCGGTCTCTGGTCTCAACTTATTTAACTAAACCTAGATCACTGTGCTAGCACCTGATAGATAATCTGGGCAGAAAGTATAAACAGGATCTTTATCAGGAAAGGCCGTTTAAGAGATCCATAGGAGAGGACTTGCATGCAGCATTGTAGCTTGAATGATGCTGGTTAACTGGCTGAGTTGGGCAGTAGTGCCGCCTTCTCCTGTGTCCCCAAGAAGGGCACAAGCACATCTACTGCTTCCAAGATGCAAGCCGCACTGGGCCGCTTCCGTGAACTCAAGGCGCACATTATTTAGTGGAGTCTGAATCCCTTTACCGGCACCTGATAGAAGTTCTGGGTGGGAAGTGTGCCTGGATCTTTGTCTGGGAGGACCACCAGCCAAAAGCTTACTTACATATTTATAAATTGAGGGATGCTGGTTAGCTAGCTGGACTGGGCAGTAGTGCAGTCTTCTCCTGAGTTCTCCAAGGACGGCACACGCGCACCCGCTGCTCCCGGCCGTCTCTTCTTGAAGTAAGTTGCTAGGAGAACACAAAAGGCCTGTGCATAGATGCCATGTAGAGGAGTTTCAATGAATTCCAAAATAGCTGGTGGGCTAGGCTGGTGGACTGGACAAGGGTGTCATTCAGTGGTGCCACATTCTTCTGTATCACAGAAGTGCACCACCACTGTGCACCCACCTGCTGTACTGTTCTCTTGCTGTTTGTGGGGCCTGTTATGTGGGTGAGGTCATCAGGCTAAGTAGTCGGGCAGCCACACAGCCACGAGTGCTGGTACGTGCTGCACGGTGTTAGAGGGCGGCAGGAGTCAGCAGGACGCTGCTACTGCTACCATCCCAAAGTCTCTCCCATGGCTTGACGGGTCGTGCGCTCCTCTGGGGCTCCTAGAAGTTTAGGGGCTGTGCACCGTGATGTGTGCAGTGGTGTGCACTTTGGCTCGGCCCACAGCTTGGCCTCAGACTGGGACTGTTGGTCCGTGCGGCTCCAAGCTCCGTGCATGGCTCCTCAGTGTTCAGCGATTGGGGCCTCCTCGCTCCTCTCACTCTTTGTCTCTCTGGCGATCTACTTGCGGTACTACAGACATATTGTGTCAGACTTTCACAGCGTAGATTATGGTATCCATAACTCCAGGGCTTAGTTATTGTCCTCCAATGAGCCTACCCCGCAGGGAGGGTCTTCTGTAACAGCAGTAGGGTCGGGCAGTGCATCAGGGCCTTCGCAATCTCCACATTCATGCTTGGAGATAGAAAAGCAACAGCTGAGCACCTTTGACGAAGGTGGTTGATGTCATCTTAGCATCCAGGCATTTCTTGACAAAAACTTTAAATGCCTGTCATTGGGCAAGCGTGTGATTTGGTGCTTCACATGCCCGCTTGATCCACCTCCAAGCCAAACTATCTGACGTCCTGTTTATCTCTTGCCTAGCAGGGTCTTGATTTGGACATACTTAAAGGTTATCTTTTGGGCCTATCGCCCTTCTTATGGTTGCCTTGATCAGCCTCTCTGATGCGATTTTCGAGAGGGCTTCAGCATATGTTCCCTCTTCTTCTTCTTTCATGCTGCAGTGTGACCTCAATATTATCCTTTTCTGATATGCACTCAAATCAGGCGTTTCCATAGCTGTTTCTTACGGCTCCTTACCATCAAGATGCTGTTCCTCATTGTCATAACCTCAGTATGCTGTGTGAGTGAGCATCAGGCTCTGTTTGTTAATTCTCTGTACACTACCTTCCTTCTTGATAAGTTGGTTCAGCGAACTACAGAATCCTTTCTACTGAAAGTTATGACGCCATTTCATGTTTGTAAAACCATCCCTTATTGGCGTTTTATGCTCCGCTTAACACAGATAAAGAGGAGGAGAGGCTCCATTGCTTGGTCCGAAAAACAACTCAGAGCGTCTACTTTGAGCTTGCCACAGTGGGCTATCAATTTGCTTTTCTGGCTTCATGTCTGGAGGAGCAGACGGTCTTGAAAGCAACTGACGTCAGCTCGCAGAAGTGTTGCCTATCCAGGCCCTGGACATCATTTGTGGAGTGGAACTTTTATCAGTGCAGGACCACATGGCACCACCTACCGGCAAGCTGAAGTGCTGCTAAAAAGTTTCCATAGCCCTGTCTGTACCAGGAAAAGTGTTACTGAAGTTAAGTAACTTGTTCATCAGAAACATCTACGAAAAGGCATATGTTTATGTCCGAAATCTTAATTCTCTAACTTGCACTGAACCAAATGACCTAGATGGTGGACTGGACAGGGGTGTCAATCAGTATTGCCTGAACCAAATGACCTGTTTTCTGTAATTAAGATTGGCATCATGGAGCCATAGCACATAGCTCATAACTCTTGATCAAACAGACTACTTCAAAAAAAGTTAGATGGCTGGAATCTTCATATACATGTTAGACGTAGTTCACATCGCACACATTCAGCCTTTAGACTGGTCTTGCAGCACAATTGGGCATGGTACCTTTTTACCTTGATATTGAGGACTATGCCCTAAATTCGTAATATTTAAAACGGACTACCCAGAATACGTTTGGACCAGACTTCTCTGCTTTGTGTGTTGCGGTCAGAAGTGCTGAAAACTAGCGTACTCTCTGATAAATCTATTTTGGTACGCTGGGATAACACATTTCATCCTGAATTTGGTATAGTGGACAAAAATGTAAGAAATACATATCTGTCTCAAAATCAACAATATTTGTAGAGCAACTGATGAGACCCATTTGACTGTAACAGTTGGGCAGTGGCAAAGCTGAGGTTTGGTGAATTCTCCTTCGATGCTAAGTATATTTCAATCTGTGGGTAACATCTATGATTTAGGACCACTCTGAGAAGTCCACCTTAAATGGTGGTTACAGCACGCTGCGTTCCTCAGTAGATGGTTTTGATTTTGCAAGTCACTGTTGGAGTTATGGAAGCTTGGTTGTTCCATTACTGGGAAAGACCCAGTCTTGTTAGGAATCAGGGTAGAGTGCGTGCCTTGATAATATCCAAAACATTTAGTGCTGCACTTTTGTACAACCCTAACTTTAAATTCAACAAGAGTGTAAACCCATAGTGTCAGCCTTCGCCTGCGAACATCATCACCATTCCTGTTCTTCAGCTCGATGGTCATCGGAGAAGAAGGCATAGCACAGTATTTTTATAATTGATCATGAATGTTTTTTGATTTTGAGGGGGTGTGCTGGAGGTTTTTCCAGAACTATTTGGCACAGTTCTTATTTGGTGTAGCCATTGCTCACTATGTTTTTCTAAAAGCATTTTAACAGATTAGAGTTGGTAATGGTTGTTGCTATCCGTGATTTTCACCGTCTACATTATTTGGACTGTGTTGAGCGGGTGCGAGAAAATCTAACCTGTTCTGTGATTCTTTTTATGTTGGTGTGTACTACTGTGAGCAGTGTGCTGTCCAGCTTAATGGGATGTTGTTTGTGCGATGCGTTCCGTCAAAGGTGTTGTGTTAGAAGTTCACTGTGTGTTGTGTTAGCGGCAAGTGATGTGGTTAGATTGCTATACAAGTTTAGTCCATAGCTACAGTGTGAGGATTGTTTGTACCGGATCCTGTCACTGTGTACTGTAGGATGTTCTGTTTGTGTTGAGTGCAATTGGGGGCATTATTAAGATTTAGCAATACACTTCTTTGTGCTTCATCTCTGTGTTTTTTTGTGTACTAAGTGTTTTGTCGATCATCATGGGAAACAGTGCCCCGGTGCAAGCATGGGGAGTGGGCAGATGGCATGTGAGCGTTTTAAAGCAACGTTTCTTTCCGCAGATAACCAACTTAAAAGCGAACAATGCTCACTTTTAAACATCAAAGTAGAAATTGAGCAAATGTCCCTTCAGACGTTAGTCATGACGTTCACCTCCCTCGATGCCTTACTTGATTTACCTCTGGCCCCAACATTTGGTGATTGGACTAAGTTGTTTTCGGCAAGGAGAATCCCTTTAGCTTATATTTACGTCCGGAAATGGACGAGTCTTGTTGTAGTACGGCTCCAGAGCGAAAGGGACTGCTGCGCTAGGCTGGTCAAAGCAGTCAGCTTGAAGCTCTGCAGTCGGCCATTCTCCTTGAAGTAGAACGTGATTGCCTTCTTTAACGTTTTCTTCAGTATTGCAATAAAATGACAAGGATTTTTTAAGTTAAGTCTCCTCCTGGACAACTGGTTCCTAGCGTGACTACTTAGCATTCTTAGGCAAGCAATAGCAAAGCATCCATTGGCTTTGTCAATGCTTGTTTTGTTTACTCATAGATTTTGCAAAGCTTTGTTTGTGGGAGCAGATGGACCCTCGTCAGTCCAAAAAAAAAAAAAAAAAAAAAAAAAAAAAAAAAAGTTTTGTCCAAAGTGGACTGCCTACGAACCCCATATACTTCATGTGTTCTCTGAATTGGTGTTGGGTTGAGATTTTGCCCTGCATAGCAAAGACTAATGCGATTGAGTATGAGGTCAAATTTTCCTACAGCGCATCTCACCATGACAAGTTTTTATGTGACAAAAAAAAAATTAAAACACTGCAAACAGGCCCTGACGTAGTCTACTGTGCATTAGAAGTTAAAGTTTAATATACAATAAAAAAACATTTCTGGATTATTTAAAAAATATATGATATTTTGGTACTGCAATGCAGTTCAGATGCATGTGGACGATATCTGTGCAGCGGACTTCCCAGCTGGAGCTCCTGTGGGTGGGTAAATGAGATGGCTTGTCCACTGTCACCACACCAGAACAGCAGTTAGTGAAAGTCTTAGGTGGACAGATGGTCTTGTTTTACTAGTTTTCTACCGCTTTCTGCATAACAATCCCTTTTAATTAGGCACAAGCCAGGTAATCAAGTGCTGTATGACTGTGATGTGGGGGATGAAGCATGCTTAGTGGCCATAATTCACTTTACTAGCCCCGTGGAGCAGCCGCAGCAAACATTCCACCATTAAACTTTGTAATGGAGTGTTCAGGAACAACGGGAAATGATGGTGTTGCCCGTGTCGGAACACTCTCTAGGACCCAGGTTGATTACCCCTGTTTTAGCTTAGTTTTACAGTTCATGTTGTATTTATTTCAGTAAGCTGTGTTTCAGCGATGGCTATTACACGTTTTATCAGTTTGCTTTTATTCTAGGAAAGCAAGGAACATTCTGCTCGTTTAGTTTGCCTTTGCACAACATATAATTAGTACTTTTCTCCGAGGCTATGGAACACGGTATGCGATATGCTAGCGTGTGTTGCATTTCAGGAGACCATTTCTATTATGTAGACACAGCATTGCATGCGAACAACATTTCCAATGTGGTTTGGTTTATTATATAAACTGTGTACTGACCAAAGGAGGGTAGAGGGCACTGGCCAAAATGATCTTGGAACACATGGGGTGAAACAGGTTGGCTGGTGCTGATCTGCCAGGACTGCTGTCTGCACTGCAAGCCGATTCCTGGCACTTTTTACAGGTATGGGCCTCGAGCTAATCCCTTAGAATGGGCTGGGCGAACGGTTTCAACCTCTATGCTCTCAGAATAGATGTAGGGTAGGTAGGAACTTTTAGCACTGCTAGAACCACATACATCATGGTTTGGATTATTCATCTACTTCACCATGTTCGTAATGCTGATTACTTTCCTTTGTTTTATCTGCCTAATTACCATAGCTCGCTCGTTATATGCTGCATTACAATTGTTTCAATAACTGTATTTAAAAATTGTCCTACATCTTTTTTGTCTCGCCTTTGTGTGCATGAGTAATAATACGAAAGGGGTAAGATCTGTTTTCACAACATCCCTTCGGAGTTGCAATGTTGTGTTCAGGTTGCCATGATCACCTTTTACCCTGGTGAGTTTGGAGGTTTGGGTGAGGCACTGTGAGCTAGGCAAGAGTTAGGCTGGTAGTTACTGCATGGATGGATGCAGTCTCCCATGCTTTACTGTTCTGCCGTCCTAAACAAGCAGTCCTATTACCAGAGTAGGAACTGCATAACACCCTCACTATCACATAACAAGGAGCTGCATGATGGTATAAGGACTGCTTTTGATGGATACTTCTACCCAAAGATTCATGAACTTTCAAGTAATTCCCAGGCACCAGAATCAATCTTTAAATCTGTCACCTGCAATGCTTCCGTGCGCTGCTGCTTGCTGGCTGCTGCTGTGTTGGTTTCATACTGTCCCTGAAGCAATGGAATGAAGCCACATATAATTGCCACCCTTGCATGTTGACGTCCGTTCCTTTCTTTCTGTTCCTTTCAACGCAAAACTGGTGCTCTGCTCCAAATTTTATCAGCTTTCCTATGACTCTTAAACCTAAAAAATATTATGTGCAAAGGAACAATGTTCCCTCCTTAGACTGGGGGCTTCAACCATGTACCAACCGTAAAAAGCAGATGCCCTTCAAGGGCCCGCACAAGCTGTGTTTCTGCTGTATGGTTCAGAACACCACTTAAGTTAATGCAACAAGTGTGCTTTCATGCACTCAAAAGCCGATGCAGGACCAAGAAGAGAAGCTGCGTATCGCTCAACAAAAAAAAGGAAATCTTAGACCCAGCCTAAGTCTCCGCTCCAAGTCGAGGGTGCGATCCTGCTCCCCCTGTCCCTCCCGCCACAGGTCAGCTTGACTGTCAGAGTATCCTGGTTGATCTAAATCATAGCTTTAACATAAGCACAAGATGGCAAGGTGGTACTCAATCTCACCCCACCTCTCTGTATTCAAAGAGAAGGCACAAGGAAGTCACAATATCAGCTGGTCTCTCTCCACATTTCCGGTTTGCAGAGCCAGTTCCACAGCTGGACCCATTTATGTCCTGAATTTCACAGGCTTTGGCGATGCAGCAGCATATAGAAGCATTAATGGAGGCAGTGGTGCAGATAACTTACACTCTTCTAGTTCTCGCTGATACTCATGAGTCCCCAAGGATCCACAGTGGCCTTCCTTCGGTTTACTACTGACATCTGTCCTCAGTGCCATCTGACCACCCTCTTGTACCTATTATGGGCTCTGTAAAGGTTCATGTACAGACTTCGACCCCGGCTCCACACAAAACCTGCACCCGCCCATCCTTCGACACTGGTGCCAGAGGAGGATCCAGAGCTGTTTCTGATGTCTGGCCCTCAAACTAACTTCAGCATGATCCAGACTGATGTCTTGTTATGAAATCACTCAAATGCATCCTGCCACCATACAACCTGATTCTGACCCTATACCTCTACTAGGGTGGATGCGCCATTGAGTACTTAATTATCTTTTTGGCTCAGATTCTGACCAAGGCTTGCCACCACAAAGATGATGGTGGAGATGGGGATGATATACACCCTTGTTATGATGATACAGTGTTTATGTGGAATTACAAGAGGCCAGTGGGCTTGATACTTCCCCTGATATACCATTTGGACCTCCAACGGAAGAGGTTGCAACATTTGTAGTGGTAATTCAGCAAGCATCTGAGGTCTTGGACCTACAAACTGCGGTTAAGACGAACATCATTATGGAAATCTTGCAACCTGTTCCTGCCACATTTGAGCCCTTGCTACCTTTCAGTGAGGCCCTCACTGACACCTTAATGGGCACTTGGTTCAAGCCCTATTCTTGCCTACCTACGAATAGACAGGTGGGCAGACATCACACACGGGTTGGCGACCTTGATTTTCTCTCTAAACATACTATTACTGAAGGTTGGTCAGGTCTTAACCAGCAAGCCGAGATCCAATTCATGGCCCAGGACTCCCCGGGATAGTGTGTCTATGGGGAATTGTGGTGTTCGGTAAAGTAAGTTTTCTTCTGCCAGCTTAGCATGGAGATTAATCAATGAAGTCTGTTTATTGGTCTGATCTTCAATTGCCCTCTGGCACATGGCTAGTGAAATCTGTCCTGCTTTCCTGGAAGATCTTAGGACCTCACTGGCTCAAGTCATTCACAATGGGCATGATTTGGTCAAGTGTGTGATTCTTGC
Source organism: Pleurodeles waltl (assembly GCF_031143425.1). Taxonomy (NCBI): domain Eukaryota; kingdom Metazoa; phylum Chordata; class Amphibia; order Caudata; family Salamandridae; genus Pleurodeles; species Pleurodeles waltl. Next base: position 116,742,026 of record NC_090449.1, on the reverse strand, counting down.
TGGCCTCGATATTACTGATTCTCAGGGAAAGGCTCTTGGCACAAACGTGGTGCTCGGCAGCCATGTGTGGATGCTCTCCATAGGATTCGCTGTAGAAGACTAGCCTCTCACCTGGTTATGCCTTTCAGCTGCTCACACCTGTTCAACGAAAAAACTGATGTTGTCTTGGAACGTTTAAAAAATAAAGTAGAGCGATGACATGCTCACTTGATCTTCCACGCCAGTTTATGAAATTCCAAGTCTATTCTAGGGGACTGGCATAAAGACTAAGTCTCCCCAGCAACTAATACCGTCCAGACCAGGAGAATGGATCTGGCAGGCAACCTGCATAGCCTACAAGAGCATCACTTTACCCAGTGCCCTTTCCCTGCGGCAACAGCCACCAAGCTGCTTCAGCTTGCAATTAGCGGCACTCAGCCACCCTGTGGGTATATAGGATATCCCATTTTCTCCCAGGGTGTCAATCTATTGCATTAAAAAAACGTGACCTTCAAATGATTTAGCATGGCTGTGCCCTATGCTTTCTTTCTTCTCTGCCCACCCTTCCCCCACACATCAGAGTGAATCTTGTACAAGTTTTTCATTCCAAAGGATCTGTTGAGAGGTTTTCCTGAACTCAGAGATAGTGGAGAGTTGCTAATCTCATTATTTCCTCATGTCACAGAAAGATATGGGCGATTTGTTAGTCTTAGGCCTTCATCCTCTGAATGCCTTTCTGTGGAGTGACAAATTTAACATGCTCACCCTGGCCTAGATCCTGTTTGCCCTGAACCTGAACAACTAGGTGGTGTCCTTGGACCTGCAGTACCCGTATTTTCAGATATTCCCAGATGTTACCTGTTCAAGGTATGCCAGGAGCATTTCCTGTTGAACGTGCTTGTTTTCGGCCTCACCTGTGCTCTTCGAATGTTAATTAACATAATGGTAATGATCACTATCCACCTTTGGAGGTTGGGGATGCCAGATGTTCCCTATCTCGATGAGCAGCTTTTGAAGGTGTGCTCACCATAGCCAATCGCAGATAGACCACTTCCAGAAAAGGGTGAACCTCCTGGCATCATTTGGGTTCAAGATCACTGAGCTGAAGTCAGACCTGTGTTATTCATTGGTGCTGTCCAGTATACAGTACAGATTAGATCAGAACAGATTCTCTCCATTACAAAGCGCTTCGGGCAGCTTAGAGGCTTCTTGGCCTCTTAGTCTCCTGCATGTTTCTTGACGCTTACACTAAGTAGCATATGCAGGCACTTCAATGGAATTCAAAGTTCAAATGGACCAGAACCAAGGAAACCTATTGGATGACATTTACCTTTCGGAGAGGATAGAATATGATCTATTATGGTGGCTTCTCAAGCACAACGGACCAACAGCAGACCCCTCTCCCTACCATACTCAGAGCTGAAGATAGTGACGGACACATCACTGCTGGGTTGTGGGGTCATCTGGAGGAGAAGTTCAGAGGATGAAACCGTGAGTGAAGTGGCGCTCCTATTTCCTATTTTCTTAAGCCCAATATAGTACTCACGGTGCTCAAAACTAAGGTCACACCCCCCACTCCTTAACTGATAACAAAAATGTTATCTACACTATGCAAAAGTCATGGCACACGTGTAAATTGATTAAATGAAATAGTATATAATGTTTCACAAAATGAAATGACCATATATTTACAAATCCTTGCCTAATGAAATGATCAAATATGTTTTCATATGACATACATTTCTCATGACGGTCCGTTGCAATATAATAGAATCATAACAAACTGAATAATTTTCCCAACTCCTATCCATTACATTGTTCAACAGATGTTTAATTCACATTAATGAAATTCTACAATTCAATCAATACATCCCCTCCAAAAAGTTGTCGCACATGAATTGAACTCCTCATAAAGGTCACTCTTCAATAGAGACTTCTTCATCCCTGTAAGATTCACGGGTCCTTTTTTTTTTGCTGCTCCAGTCTGGTTTTTTCTTTGTATTCTAGCACCAGTAGTCGTGTTTAATCCATTATAAAACAGGAGCACAAATCCCGGAATTCAAAGGAAAAAAAAACTGGACTCAAACAGCAGACGGACACGGACCTGGGACACTTGGCAGGCGTGTGGCTGGGAGCATGGGCGTAGGAAGTGTGGGGGACGCGGGGGATATGTCCCCCCCAGATTTTGGAGTGGGGGGGGACACGGGGGACAAGGGTGGGGGGGACGAGGGGACAGAAGAATTTTCCCTTCTCCTGTAATTCGCAGGGCCATTAGCGCATGAAAGCGCTACCTATATGGCCCTGCACTTGACCTGTGACCTGGCTCCAGGACACTCGCCCTCTGCCCTTTTGTTGTGCTGCAGCACACAAGAGATTCTTTCTCACCTTGCCGCCACAGCTTCCTGCAGTCTGCACTTCTGAGAACAAAGGGAGAGGAGAGGCCCTTTGTTGATTGCTGTGTGCATCCAGTCCCTCCTGAGCCCGACCCTTCCTGTCCCTTGAAGATCGAACCCTGAAGACAGCAGCAAGATTTGAGAAGGTAAGGAGGTTTGGGTAATTAAATAAACTATTGCTAAGTAACTCCCTTTCTTTTTAAATACAGTGCTGTGTTGCAGAGTATCTCCCTTTCTAAAAACAGTATTGTTGAGTTACTGTTAGATATGAGCAGGGCAGGCTTTAGCGCGCTAGTGGCACCCTGTGCGCCAGTGTTTGTTAGGGCCCCCCTTTCTGTCGCCTCTCTCTCACTCTCTTCTCTCCTCTGTCTCCAGCTTGCCTGCCCCAGTGCTAATTATTGTCCCCTAAGTTGACATCCTGCCCCCCCCCAACATTTCTGTCCCCTGTCTCTCCCTCAGCCTTCCTGGTATTTGTGAAAGCCCGCTCTGAAGGGCAAGGGCTGTCTGTAAATCTCATTTCCTGCCAATGGCCTGTGGATGCGAAGCCAGCACTGTGGCAGCTCACAGGCTTTACAGGACTTCACAGGCTATGGTGGAACAGAGCCTGACACTGCTGGATAGACAGCGGAGAGACCAGCACACAGCATGGGTCCCAGGAAGAACCAGATGGCCTAAGAGATGGACAGGGCAAGGTAAGGCAGCTAGGGCGATGCAACCGGTGCTGCCGCACTGGGTGCTGACTTAGGATGGGGTGCTATGTTTGCAAGTATATTGTGACTTTAAAAGCACCTGCTGGATGTTCCTTGCCACCAACAGTTTTCAGGCAACAATAAAAATCTTAAGATAATTCCGGTGATTAATGGTCATTCTGGAGAGAGACTGAAGTTTTGTCTAGTGGAAGTTTTGACTCATCATAACGTACAGGGTTACTATGCCTGCTACAAAGGCCGTCTACATGCAGATCACAAAGTGTATATGATGTGAATAGGTCAGTGGGTTTCTGCTTTTGTCAGATGCAGAAAAGTACCCTCTTTTTGGCATGGTTACCCCACTTTTTGCCTGTTGTCAGTATGTTTTGACTGTGTTCACTGGGATCCTGCTAACCAGGACCCCTGTGCTTTCTCCCATTAAATTTGGCTGCTTGGACCACAAACACCCCCCACTTGGCATACTGGTGCCCCTTATAAGTCCCTAGTATATGGTACCCAGGTACCCAGGGCATTGGGGATCAGGGGTTCCCATGGGCTGCAGCATTTTTATGTACTATGCCACCCATAGGAGCCCATGTAAACTGTGTCTGCAGGCCTGCCATTGCAGCCTGCGTGAAAAGGTGCTTGCACCCTTTCACTTCAGGCCACTGCACCAGGTCACTGTAAGTCACCCCTATGGTAGGCCCTCCTAGCCCAGAGGGTAGGGTGCAAGTACCTGTGTGTGAGGGCACCTCTGCAGGAGCAGAGGTGCCCCCACGAACTCCAGCTCCATTTTCCTGGACCTCGTGAGTGCGGGGACGCCATTTTACGCTTGTACTGGACATAGGTCACTACCTATGTCCAGCTACATAATGGTAACTCCGAACCTGGGCATGTTTGGTAACAAAAATGTCAGAATCATACCCCAATACTATTGTCAGTATTGATTGTATGATTCCATGCATTTTGGGGGCTCCTTAGAGGATCCCCAGCATTGCTCCTACCAGCTTTATGGGGTCTTCCGAACAGCTCACGCTGCTGCCACCCCTCAGACAGATTTCTGCCCTCCTTCTGCTGCTTGAGCAGCTCATGCCCAGGAAGGCAGAACAAAGGATTTCCTTTGGAAGAGGGAGGCAACACCCTCTCCGTTACAAGGCTTGGGAGGGGTAGCCTCGCCAAGCTACTAGGATGCTCTGAAGGGCACATTTGGTGCCCTCCTTGCATAAACCAGTCTGTACCAGTTCAGGGACCTCAGCCCCTACTCTGGCGTGAATCTGGACAATGGAAATGGCGTAACCACTCCCCTGTCCATCACCACCCCAGGGGTGGTGCCCAGAGCTCCTCCAGGTGGCCACTTGATTCTTCCATCTTGAATCTAAGGTTGGCAGAGGCCTCTGTGAGAATCTGAGTGGCCAGGTCAGGGAGGTGACATCACAGCCCCCTCCTAGGTGGTCACCCGGCTAGGTGACCAATCCCCCTTTCTGGGTTATTTTGGGTTTCCCTCTTGGGTGGGTCCTCAGATTTGACGTGCAAGATTCCAGCAGGACTCCTCTGCAACGTTTACTTTGACTTCTGGCCACTGGAACCGCAACTGGACTTCACAGGAACCTACAATCTGCAGCTCCAGCGACGACTTTGCCACGCAACATTGTTTCTCCGACTCCTTCCAGCAACTGCAACATTTGCCCAGCTGTGCTTCCTCTGAGGGCAGCAAGTCTTCAGTCTGCATGAGAAGAAAGAAGGAAAATTCCTTGAAGTGAAGGAGTCACTTATCTGCATCCGCAGGCACCAACTGCAACAAAAATCGGCTGCGTGGATCTCCTCTCCTCTCCTCCTGAGCTGCGTGGATCCTGCATCAGGGGTGGTAGTCTGGAGTGGTCTCCTTGGTCCTCTCTACCAGCTGCCCAACTTTGGAGTAGGTAGGTCCTTGCCTTCCCATGCAGGACAGTACCCCCATGCACCGCATCTCTTACAGCTACCCCCGGCACTCTTCTCTGTGAAGCACAGCCCTCAATGTGCTTCGCCTGTGAAGTGGGATCTCTCTTCAGGTGTGCTGTGGGCCTCTCTACAGCTCCTGGGCTCCTTGCCTGTAGGTCTTCTGTGGGGGCTGTCTCTCCTCCTCCAGACTCTCTGCCTTGCTGATGGTCACCTGAGACTCCCCTCCATGGGTTGAGTCCCCCTGGACCTTGCTGGTCCCCGGTAGCTCCACTTTTCTCCTACTGCGACATTTGCTTTTGCCAAGGCTTGTTGGTGGGTTTTCCACACCACAGACTGACTGCAATTCTTCATCTGGCGTGGGACGTCAACTGCATCACCTAGGAACTCTTCATCTGCTCCAGTGCTGCATTGCTGACCATCTTCGTCTCCCCGTCGACCAACTCCTGCATCCACGGATGGGTGGGTAGTGGCTCCTGCCACGACCGGACCATCCTACGTAAACTGGACTTGGTGCCCTTCTTTTCCAGGTCTTTCTCTTCCAGGATTCACCTCTAGTTTCTTGCAGTCTTGTCTGCGTTTTGCAATATCCTTCTCTGAAGTCCTTTTGGTGGGTCAGGGAAAAAACTGTAACTTACCTCTTTTCTCCTGGTCGCTGGGGGGCACTCTGGTACTTACCTTTGGGGTTTCCTAGTTCCTCCAGCTCCCCTCAACCAATTCCACTTCCTTGGGTGGGGACCCGGTTTTCGCATTTCACTTTCTTAGTATATGGTCTGGTCCCCTCTAGGCCTTCATATTGCCTATTGCTTTTCACTGTTTTCTATTGCTTTTTATGCCAATTTGTGATTGCTGCTGTACATATAATAGTGTGTTACTTACATCCTATTGGAGTATTGCCTATCTAGTGTTTGTGTTTGTGCTACTGTAACAAGGAACCTTTATTTTCGTAACACGTGTTTCTTTCATGTGTGTAAGTGCTGTGTGACTACAGTGGTATTGCATGATCTTTGCATGTGTCCTAGATAAGTCTTGGCTGCTCATCCACAGCTAGCTCTAGAGAGCCTGGCTTCTAGACACTGCCTACACTTCACTAATAAGGTGATACCTGGACCTGGTATAAGGTGATAATACCATAGGTACTCACCACACACAAGGCCAGCTTCCTACATCAGAGAGCTCCTTTTTTGTCCCCTGCAATTTATAAATGAAAACTGAATATAGAACAGTGAGCAATGAACTCATCAAAGAGCTGCATGCAAACATCAAGGTATAGATTAGAGCGTCATGATTTCCCCCCACTTTTTCATTAACTTAATGTTGCAAAACAAGTTGATTTGAGTGCAGTTCTTATTATTAAAGAGAGCCCCCAAACATGGTGTTATGTTTTAAATTCTGAGTTTGCGCTTCTCCAGATAAAGCACTCTGAAACTATACCTGCTACCAGTATGGATGACCTGTGACACCTACACCTTGTAGTCCTCTGTCTTATGTAACATTTCATATACACTGATTTACACATATATGATGATTGTCTCTGTGTAATGTCTGTGAAATGTAAAGTGCTTTGACACCCTAGACTGGTATGAGGGATGAATGATAGAACAACACATGCATATATCGTGCATGCCTTAACATCGCGGTCTCAACAATGACCGTGTCTTTACTACGCATGCCTTTACAACGAATTTCATTCTAAAAGCATGTTTGGTAAAGGAACATGCGTGGTAAATTCTCCCTACCCTGCCCCCTTACACCTGATACCATACTCCACCTATCCAAGCACTTAAAACTGCCCCTGCCCTGAGCCCTAAAAGTAACCCTGCCCTGCCCTAAAAACGACCCCGATCCCCACTCTGAACCCTAAAACCTACCCTGAACTGCTCTAAAAACTACCTTGATGCCCCTGCCCCCACCCTGAACCCTAAAACCTACCCCGCTCTGTCCTAAATACTACATGACCCCCACCCTGTACCCTAAAACCTACCCCACACTGTCCTAAAACTACTTGAACTCCATGCACTCCTCCTGACCCCTAAAACCTACCCCACCCTGTCCTAAAAACTACCCCGACCCTACCCTGCCCTAAAAATGACCCCAACCTCCCACTCTAAACCCGGCCACAGCCCTACTTACCTCTCTCTCTTCTGCTTCTTCCTGTTCCACCCGGACAGCTAGATCGCTATCTATGCTGTAACCACGCATATGTGTGGTAAAGATATGTGTGGTAAAGGCATGTGTGCTAGACCCATATTTGTGGTAATGGCAGCATGGTCAATGCATTGCATTGCATTGATTGCGTTGTAAGGGATATTTCCCGGTATGAGTGGTGCTATAAAACAAATGAAATGCATCTGAGAGAGAGTGGTGATGTATAGTAGTGAGGGAATCTGTGGCAGAGGTGGTCACTGGGGGGCACCAACAAACAATGTCGCACAGGGCGCCACCAGCACTAAGGCCGGCCCTGTCAGACAGCACAGCAGTTCACAGGAACGCGGCAGCACAGAGACTGCCACTTGACAGTCAGACAAGGACCTAGCAGCAATCATTGGCCTTACTGGCCTTCATAGGCAGGCGGAGGCCCAGAGACTTATACAGCCTGACTAGTAAGAAAGCTCCCAACAGGCAGCACAGGAATCGACAGGAAGCACTGCGCCCAGCAGGCAGTACAGGCCTCTTAGGACTTGACACAGGCGAACAGCATCACAGAGCCTGTCGCTGCCTAACAGGCAGCAAAGGGCCCAGCAGACAGGGAATTGCAGGCCACACAGGACTCGACTGGAAGCGACCGTCTTCCCCATCTCCCCCCACCACGGCAACCCTTCTGGGTACAAACTTTGTGCAGGGGGCCCACCTCAAGGTTGTCCCTGTCCCCCCCCAGAAATTTAGTGTCTCCTACGCCCCTGGCTGGGAGTCCTAGTTTTTGTCAGTAGTGCTTAAAAGGAGGGCGTTTTCATGTGCCATTCGGTTTGCACTGGGTATTTTGGTTTTATCAAATGGTTTTCCGATTTGCGGTCTAAGTTTAAACCTGTCCGAGTAAGGAAGATGGTTTGCAGAATGTCTTCTGAGGCTGCGGTCTGTCTGCGTGCACTTTCTGCGCATGTGACGTTTCCTCCGTTCCCAGTAACAGCGCCGTTGTCCTGCCTCCCGACGCTTTGACGGTACTGGGGCCGAGTCCCCTTCGGTGCCGTCTCCCGGCCGCCCCCTCTCTCCATGTTTTGCGTGAATCACGTTGCGGCTTGAAACCTGCAGGTTTGAAATTACCCAGATTTCAGACAAGCCATTGATTTGATCTTGACACCTATTAGAAGAAAATCAAATTTCTTTTTTATTACCAATTGCTGGCGATGGGAGAGGTGACAGCTTTGATAAAGCGGGCGGACGAGAGCTGCCGAGCGCCGCTGCCGGCCGCGTTTAGCGCGGGGCTGTCACCGGTCCCGGTAATTGGGCTGTAGTCGTCAGAGGGGGGGAAGGCGCCGGCGCGGGCTCTCGGCTGCCGAGCAGGAGGGGGGGCTCCTCCGCTGCCTCCGGGGCGCGTTTCATCTGACATGATCACTCCGTGGCGTCTGCCGAGGCACTTTACGAGTCGGGGGTGCGGTAATGCGCAAGACTTTGATCTGAACTGAGATTGCTTTCTTGGGCTCCAGTTTGGAGAACATGGGGAAGTTTGCGAGCGCTGTCGAGTCATTCATGAGTTGTTGAGATGCTCATGGTTACCACGAGTGGATGTGAGTGCCGGGGATGTGGTACCCAAGCGCCAAGAAGCCTGTGCCTTAGCTCAGTTTGTTTCCAGAGAGCTGTACAACGAAGTTCTGGAGTAGTGAGAATCAAACCGGGATCTGCTTCGATCCTGGTGCAGACTTCGCTTTCCTAAAGTTTAAAGATCGAGTCATTTAGCACATGTAAAAGGCCGGCGAAGATCACCTTGCGGAGGTGTCGCCACTTTCCGAGCAACCCTCCAGTTTTTCAGCATGAACCGAGTGTATAGAAAGTCTTGGCGTTGCTTCATTTTCTCACACGTAGACCTTCGGTCATAGTTTATCTCCGGATTCTCTGGACCTGTGCGTTCCCGCACTGTTCCTTTATGCAGTTTATCTGCGCTCCGTAGCTATAGAGCTGCTGCAGTCACTGAACTCTGCCAAGATTGGTAGAATTGAGAGAACACAATATTTTATAAAATAACCAACATTTTTAAAGACTATCACAGCAGAGACGGTTGGATTGTGTGTGCGTTTTTGTCACTGTTCATTTAAAACATCACTGCGAAATCCTGCAGGCTGCTCACTACACCCGACTAAAAGCACCTGTAACCAACTACTTTCCCAAAAATACATTTATTCGGTGGGAGGGAGGGATGTGGAACACCCAAATGAAGCTACGCCCTGTCCAGAAGCCTGGCTGACGTGGCAGGAGCTTCCCTTCTTGGCATTCGGCCCTACTCTTTGGAAGTCCCTAAGCTTGTTAAAATCTTGATCCTCAAGTCTGCTCTTGTGGTTCCGCTCACCGGCGCACAGGTGCTTGAATCAAACAACCTAGGAACACATTGTCACCCTTGATCCTGCACATCAATTTAGAACAATTGCCTGGTGACTCTTTCCGGTCTCCCACCACCTTTTGCTTCCGGTTTTCCACTCCTTTCTTTCTCCCTGGTCGCATCTCCTGTTCTAAGCCTGCCGTCTGAACCTGCTTCCAGCATTACCTGCAGAGCGCCCAGAGTCTCGCACTGTGAGCTAGAACACAGGAGGAATCTGTCAAAAGACAAGTTACGTTTAGACGGTCTCCTTCTTTTGTGGGAGTTAATATCTTAGTTCATTTCATAACCAAATACTGCTTTAATTTTACACCTTCTTTCCTTTCAGGCATCGTTTTGTTTTTCATTTTCTTTTCTTTGACAAGCTGTTTAAGGCTTACTGCTAAAATGAGAATATTAGCATTATCGCTCTTGGCGACCATGTTTTAACTGGGATACCTACACACCCAGTATTCATATATTCGACACCACTGAAAATTAAAAAAAACATTTCAACAATATTCAAATCAAACTATCATCGCCACTAAGCATCTTGATGGCTGTTGCATTATTTTACCCAAGTAACCCTTTCAATATGTTCTTGACTTCCATCTACTTTATTTTCCAGTGATTTAGTCTTACTATTTGTCAGGTAGTCAAAATGTGGCTAATCGCATTGCTAATGTCCTTATCAAGATCGCATTGCTAATGTCCTTATCAAGAGTTCCATGTCATCACAGTAAGACGTTATACTATAAATCCAGTTATTGATACATCTGTTAAATATGTAGGCTCTGTTGGTTTACTTTATCTTTAAAAGTAGTGTTCATAAACCTTTGCACTCTCTGCCAAAGTGTTTTTAAAACGTATTTAAAAATATAATAATAATATACAGTGCTGACTCTTGTGGGCAATGCAAACATTTGTAAATAAAGGAATGCTCCACAAAATAAGTTATTTAATTTTTAGCCTTTCAAGGACAGTGTTCAGGTAGTACATTATTTTCTGAAAAACAACCCTAACCTTTTCCAGGAGCTATTGCTTGCAGCTAATGTTGGCACCATCCATGTATACATTGTGGTAACAATGACAATTTATGTTAGATGACCGCACGTCTGGGGCTCCAAGATATGCATATTAAATATGCCACTAAGAATGACCCTCTAGTCTTCTTGAGTTTCAATCTATGTCCAAAAATGTTATGATCGAGTGGCTGCAGTTTAGTAAACGGACAAGCTCTTGTTAGTGTCCCTGCCAGGCTTAGTTGTTAAAACTAGTGTCTTGTAAGATTGACTAGCTACTAGGGCTGCTTCATATGAATGATTCAAGGCCAGTTCTTGTTGGCTGGAACAAGATGTCCTAAGCCCACTTCTTAAAATACCCAGTCCAGAGTAGCCAGTCTGCCAGAGATTTGCAGGTACGCCATCATTAAACCTGCCTTATCTCTTAAACTACTGCAAGGATAGTCACGATGCACCAGCAAGGTTGTTTAAAAAAAGACATTTGCCAAAAACCACAAGGTTTGAACCAGGCTGGGTGTTGGAGGCCACTCTTCTTGTGGCACTACACAGTGGTGGATGAGGAGGAGCATTATTACTCCGGGTGACTATTATTTAACTGGGATAGCTACAAACGTAGTATTCATGTATTCTGCACCACAGGATTCAAATCCAGGTTATTGTAGGGACTCTGTTTGTGACCATCAAGCACCAATTGCTGATAGCGCACACAAGCAACCTGTTGATCGCAGGGAGTCCCTTACCCTGGATTGAATGGTTCCAGGTTGATAGTGCATCAATGGTCTCCTTTATTCTGAGCCAAATGTTGCTCTGGAGAACTGGAGGGTCTGCCCTTTGATCCCAGTTTTCTTTAATGTGTATCTGCCACTTATTTTTAAACTGATCCACTGACATTTTGGGGTTTCATTTTATTATTTCAAATTTTGCGGACAACACATCATCCCGCATTTTAACTCTCTGGAAATACAAACCTACACAAGCTGGTCATCTGTCTCTCAGCCATTTATAAACTATATATAGACTACTAGTTGCACTAGTAGGTTCACAAACGCAGAAATATTAGTAAAGATTTGGACTCTCATAAAAATGAGTATTTTGTGGCCTGCTGTGTAGGTTGAGTGTACTAAGCGCACCACAGCAGTGAAGCTTATTGGGGTCCTGGGTTGTGAATTTTCAGTCACCTGTGATTTCCCAGGTTAAATTAGCATTATTTTATCTAAGTAGCATCAGTATCCGGTCTTTCCTGACTGCTACCAGGTTTACCAAATGATCTCACACATTCTTCCCCAAATAGACGGTTGCAGTGTTTTTTAGGTAAAACCTACTAGATAGTGCATGTGCTGTCTGTTGCAAGACACTTTGTGGGTTTTTCAAGTACATAAAGGGATGTCGAGCCCACACATTACTTACCATTGGTTGGCTTCCCTGTTACTCTCATTTGGTTTGTTCTTATTAGTGTCCCAGCTTGTCAATCATGCATCTGTCCTTTCCCTGGGGCGTGGCTGATTTACTTTCTCTTTTGATTGGCTGACTTTTATGCTTTCACTGCTTGGTCTTTAAACACAGTTTTTAGGGGGGATTATGCACTCTGTAGCGTGCATGTGTTATCCAGCTGGTTCCCTCACGAACTTCTCACCCTCTGCACTCTGTGTTGTTTTCTGGGACCTGGTGCTTCTCCGTGTCCCCGCATGTTGCCCTCACACTTTTGTGTTTCCCCCGTTGCTTGCCCTGTGTGCTTCTTCCCTGCCCGCTTCACGTTGCTCTCTTACTCGCTGCTTCTCCTCCTCATTTCAGCACTCCTCGTGCTTCCTCCACCAGCGTCCTCCGTTGTTGCCTGTTGCTTCTTCTCCCCACCACTCATGTTGCTTCCCCCTTGTGCCTTTCCTCTCTTGCCTTGTGCTTCTCTATCCCCCCCACCCTGACCCCTTTGTCTGGATCCAGTCCCATCACTATGGAGTGCCCTTTTCTTAGCACTGAACCAAATACATGAGCATTTCTAGTTTTGGAAGGTCTTGAAGACACTGCTGTTCTCTCTGGACTCGGCCAGGGTAGGGTTACTCAGTGCCTAGCTTCACAAACATGCTTGACATACAGGCAAAATAAACCTGACTGCGGAAGTATGCCTGATGTAGGTTAATTTAAATAATATGAGCTCACATCCTGTTCTATAGTAAGTCAGTATTTGTATCCATCTTTGAAAGTGAATGCTCTTAACCTGGCCACCTCTCTGCGTTTGCCAAGTGCTGGGCCCATCTTGAACAAATGGGCAGATCTGACGCCTTAGCCTGTGTGCCGACATAGAAGTGTTTTTTCTTCAAGGAGTATGCCGTTTTGTAAACTGGCAAGAGGGACTATTTGGCCACGAAATAGTTGCAATATATACCAGGGATGATGACCACTAATTTAATTCAGGTTCCTAAGTGTTCCTATTAAACTCACCAGACATTAAGCCCTTTAGGTCCCGCGTAGTGGTATCGTGAACCTGTGGCAGTGAAACGTAGCCCAACTTACTATGCCTAATGTACCACAGGCCACCAAGAAAACAGTGTTTAAGACTTCACATGTGTGTGAGCATTTTTAAATAAATACATTTAAGTAAACATAATTGAAATCTGAGTTTAAAGTTGGGATGACAGGGTACCAGCGTTTGTCTTTTAAAATGCTGCCCATATGTGAAGCCATACTAGAATTCTATGGCATAAGGTGGCACATTCTGTGACAGCAGTGTTTTTCTGTTTTGACATTTTAACCCATTAATGCTGCATGGGGTGGTCACCTCATTGGCATCAGTTGGACATCTGAAAACAGCAATCATAAACTGGAGCACAACGAATGTACCAGTGCAAAGTGTCTGCCACTGCTCAGCACGGTGCGCAGCACTTTCATGTTAGTAACATCTGGTCTATTTGAGCTAGAAACATTTTCTTGCTGAAATCGTTAGGTTGTGCAGCCAATGGGGGAGTATGTGGTAAGTGCATGGCTATGTCAATTTAGCCGTGTATGCATAATCTCCCTTTTTGGTGAACCTTTGCTGTGTCAAATCTGTTAGTAAATAAGGGTCATCTACTTTTATTATTTTAGTAAGTGTAAATAACACATGCATGGTTTAAGAAGGGAGTGGCTTAGTCCCCTTTTATGAAAAATGTCTGTTCTTGTTTAGGCCTCTCCGCTGGGTAGATATTGGCCAACTAAGAACCAAAGTGCAGGATTTCAGTGGTGCCTACCTGTCCGATTAAGGGTATTGAATAAATGTTTGTGTCTGCAAACCGCAGGTACCCTAATGTTTGTTGCTCTTGTTTGAAAATTCGTAATAGAAAAGGGAATGGAAGCAGTGATTCCCATGCTCGCCACAGTCTGTTACCACCCTTTCATACATCCTGCAGTAGGGCGCTCTTGGTGAAGTGGGTAAAGAATAGGTTCTGCATTACCCGGTGTTGCCATGGGCATGAAGGCCTCAAGGGGAGCTGTGCACCAGGAATGCGATTTGGAGAAAGTCCTAAATCTGCACCTAAACTCCTACAGCCTCACGTGGGTGTAGATATACTTCTTGAATTGACTTTTTTTTTCCTCTCTGATAGGTCTTCAAAAGTACAGCAGTGAGGGTCGGATTGGTAAGGCGGGCAGTCGGGCATTGGCCGATGGGCCAATGCCTAAGGTTGTCCTGTGGGCCTGTTTTTTTTAGGGCCGGCGATCATCACTCTAGGATATGATAGGCAAGGGAGGGGTTAGGCTGAGATGGCCTTGCTAGGGGCCAGGCGTTGCTCTTGCTCTCAGGCCATTCTCACCTCGGCCCCCTGCAAGAGGGCTATGCCCAGAATCAGTCTTTTTTCTCTGGCCCCCATCCCCGCAGGGCCATTACATTCGGAGTATGGCTGTATACAGGGCCTCCCTGGAGGAGAGGGGGGGGGGGCAGGTGATTTTGTGACCATTGGGTAATTTTCAAATTTCTCTTAAAGTGAGTCTAGTGGGACTAAGCAAACAGTATTTCATGAAACGGTGCTGTCCAGGAATGTGGGCCACTTTTTTGGGACTGCCCTGGCCTAATTATGATCCCAGTCTGACAGCAGTGACGGGTTTCTCAGCATACTTCCAGAAAACTCTTGTGAATTCCATTTTTGATTTAAGGCATTTTCCACGCAAGTGGAACACTTCTCCGCCTACTTCTTCAGTATTTTGGTAAATGGGCAATGCCTTTCCCACAAAGAAAGGGGATTTACTTCTGTGCACCTTCGTACGTAAGCCAATGCCCTTCCCACGTTACTCTCCGTGGAGTAAATTGGCAAGCTTTTTGGGGTGAGGAAGAGTCGGAGAGGAGATTTTGAGTCCCTACATACATGCAGGTCGCTGGGTGTGCACAACTTTTCCACCTCGTGAATGCAAGTGCATCACCCCTGCAGTACATTCACTCAAACAAGAACATCTGTGCGGGTAAATCCTTTTACAACTGCCAACCCACATTTTGTGAATTCCCAGAGTGGTTTGGCACTCCTATGAAAGGCTACCTGCGTCTATAAGCCAAACTGAAACACTCAAATAGCACTGTGAATCCGGCCCCATAGGTGTGTTTCTTTCTAAATTGCGTTTCAGGCGGTGGCTTTCAACAGCGTTAGCGTGTAAAGTTTTTTTTTTTTTTTTTTTTACGCTAGGAAGAGGATGAACAGATTGACTTCTCAAAATGAAGATCCCCGTTGAAAACAGAAGCCAAACAAGTTTTCATCGCTGATTAAAAGGAAGCTAAAAAGAAGCCTGATTGAAGAGCCTGACAGGGAACCGCTGCAACAGAAGGGAGTGGAGTAAACGAGTGGATCAAAGGCGCGGAGGCAGCGCAGACCTGCGAAGGATGAATTGAAAACAGCTGACAGCATAGAAATAGATTCGCTCAAAACAGCCAAAGAACAGAGAGAAAGCTGCACGAGAAACGGAGAATTGCTGTGTCTGGGTTCAAAACGTGTGAAGCAAATGCTGAATGTGAACCGCTTTTGTAGTCAAACGTTTCCATTGAAGTGTTGGAGCTGCAAATTCTTTTCACCCAGAAATTGGGAAGGTGCCAAAAAACATGTAGATGTAGCAATTAGGACCGCTTTTTAGGTGCTTATAAATTTACCGGAAACAAACGAATCTTTCTGAACAGTGAAACATTTTTTCATCTGCAACGCTTATGCATTTCAAAGTGGCGTTTGACCCTTAATATTTTTAAGGTGTGGTAAGGGATGTATGTAGTTATTTCATATTGGCTTGAATTGTTCCGTTGCTTGTCCGCGGTGTGCAAAAAGTATTTACAAATTCGTAATAAATAAACTTAAAAGTAAACTATGCATTTCACTGAGAGGATGCTAAAAGGAGCAGGTGTTTAAGAAAATTTACCTCAATATTTCAGCTTTGGGCATGCGCAGATGAGGTTTGCTTGTGTCCTATTTTACTATAAAATCAGCAGTCATTATTAGGAATTTATTGGGCCCCATTTACTTTGATCACTGTGATGTTCAGTACACAAGTTTTATGACGTATGGGCAATGCACATCTACGAGGAATGGGATCACCATTTGATGTCGGCCACTGTATGCTCATAGGAAAAGCTGAGTGAGTGTATTCATGTCTGCTTATTTTCAAAGGTGGAACATTTGAACCCCTGAAGGCTAGGTGGTCACTCTTTGCTTCATTGAAAAATTCTCATGGATACTTCTATGCACAGATTCTTCATCTTTGTGAATACCCCCAGGGACAGACTGGATCCAATACTTTTTGGTGCCAAAAAATGATGGAGGACATAGTCCAGTCCTCGATTTTCTCCCTCTGAACTTCTTTCTCCAGAAGGACAAGTTCAAAATGCTCACACTGGCCCAAGTTCTCTCTTTCCTGGACTTGGGCAGCGGTGATGTTTGATTTTCAAGATGTCTCTGTCCACATTCCTGTCCTTCGGTTCCACAGATGCTACCTGCAGTTTCAGGTTGATCAAGAGCACTTTTAGCTCTTGGTGGTCCCCGTTGGCCTTACCAGTGCACCTCAGGTGTTCACAAATGGGATGGTGATTGTCACTGTCCATCTATGGTGCTTGAGAATACCAGTCTCCCATACCTTGACAACTGCCTGCTGAAGGCAGACTCATCTCAACCAGTCATAAGCCACTTTCAGATGACCTGTTGATGATGTTGGACATTTTCATCAATGTGTTGAATTCACACATCCTGGATACCATGCTTTTCAAGCCTTCCTCTCGCCTAAGTGAATTGAGGACATAAAGTATATGATCCTGATGATTCAACCTCTAACCTGGATCTCAGGGAGAGCAGTTCTGAGACTTTTTCGCCTCTCAGCAGAATACATTCAGAGGTGTCGCAAAGTGTCAGCGTCCAAACATTTGCATGTTGGAGGTCCCAAGGCAGTTTTCACTCTGGGTAGCCTTTCGCGTCAGTTGGAGCTCGAGTCTCCTGTACGTCTTCCCGTCTCTACCTCTCCTGACCAGAGTTCTGAAGAAGATCAGGAAGAACCTGGCCCAAGTCATCCTAGTTGCCCCGGACTGGACGAGGAGAAGATGGTACCCAAACCTACTATCAATGAGCTTCTGTCCTCCATTCTGGCTGCCACTTCCGGATGACCTTCTGTTGCATCAGCACAATACGGACCTGTGCCCGAAAATGCACAACCTACACCTCCATCAGTCGAGATTGAGCTATGGCAGTTGATGTATTGTGATCTTCCTCCCAGATTAGTGTTATTTTGGCAAACAGGCGTCCCTTCACCAAAACTGTTTACACAGGACGTTAGGAGATAGTTTGCTGTATGGTGTTAATCCCTCAACATCCAGGCTTTACAGGCACAGTTAGCTGACTTACTGTCATTTGTTTTTTTTATTGGCCCTGAAAGGACTTGCTATGGCAACAGTTAAGGGTTACTTATCGTCCCTCTTGGTCTTTTTACTCCTTCCTGATGAGCAACCATTTTTCAGCTCACCTGTTGTGATAGGTTTATTGAAAGGGCTGACTCGTATGTCCCCCCCCAAACATCTTTTTGAGATGCCTCAATGGGACCTTGTAAGTAAATGCCTCCTTGGCATGGTTACCCCCTGACTTTTTGCCTTTGCTGATGCTAAGTTATGAATTGAAAGTGTGCTGGGACCTTGCTAACCAGGCCCCAGCACCAGTGTGCTTTCCCTAAACTGTACCTTTGTCTCCAAAATTGGCACAACCCTGGAACCTAGGTAAGTCCCTTGTAACTGGTACCCCTGGTACCAAGGGCCCTGATGCCAGGGAAGGTCTCTAAGGGCTGCAGCATGTCTTATGCCACCCTAGAGACTCCTCACTCCGCATATGCACACTGCTTCACAGCTTGTGTGTGCTGGTGGGGAGAAAATGACTAAGTCGACATGGCACTACCCTCAGAGTGCCATGCCCTCAACCCTCTCCCTGTGGCATAGGTAAGTCACCCATCTAGCAGGCCTTACAGCCCTAAGGCAGGGTGCACTATACCACAGGTGAGGGCATAAGTGCATGAGCACTGTGCCCCTACAGTGTCTAAGCAAAACTTTAGACATTGTATGTGCAGGGTACCCATAAGAGTACATGGTCTCGGAGTTTAGTTTGTCAAACATGAACTCCACAGTTCCATAATGGCTACACTGAAAACTGGGAAGTTTGGTATCAAACTTTTCAGCACAATAAACGCACACTGATGCCAGTGTGCAATTTATTGTAAAATACACCCAGAGGGCATCTTAGAGATGCCCCCTGAAAACATACCCGACTTCCAATGTAGGCTGACTAGTTTCTGCCAGCCTGCCACACACCAGACACGTTGCTGGCCACATGGGGAGAGTGCCTTTGTCACTCTGTGGCCAGGAACAAAGCCTGTACTGGGTGGAGATGCTTCTCACCTCCTCCTTCAGGAACTGTAACACCTGAACACCTGTCGGTGAGCCTCAAAGGCTCACCCCCTTTGTTACAGCGCCACAGGGCATCCCAGCTAGTGGAGATGCCCCCCTCTCCGGCCACGGCCCCCACTTTTGGCGGCAAGGCTGGAGGAGATAATTAGAAAAACAAGGAGTCGTCACCCACCAGTCAGGACAGCCCCTAAGGTGTCCTGAGGTGAGGTGACCCTTACTTTTAGAAATCCTCCATCTTGTGGATAGAGGAATTACCCCAATAGGATTAGGGTTGTGCCCCCCTCCCCACAGGGAGGAGGCACAAAGAGGGTGTAGCCACCCTCAAGGACAGTAGCCATTGACTACTGCTCTACCAGACCTAAACACCCCCCTAAATTCAGTATTTAGGGGCCCCCAGAACCTAGGAAACTAGATTCCTGCAACCTTAACCAGAAGAAGGACTGCTGACCTGAAGCCCTGCAGTGAAGACGGAGACGACAACTGCTTTGGCCCCAGCCCTACCGGCCTGTCTCCCAACTTCGAAGAAAACTGCAACAGCGATGCATCCAACAGGGACCAGCGACCTCTGAAGCCTCAGAGGACTGCCCTGCAACCAAGGACCAAGAAACTCCAGTGAACAGCAGCCCTGTTCAACAATCTGCAACTTTCTTGCAACAAAGAAACGACTTTGAAGACTTAAAGTTTCCCGCCGGAAGAGTGAGACTTTCCACTCTGCACCCGACACCCCCAGCTCAACCTGCGGAAAACCAACACTACAGGGAGGACTCCCCGGCGACTGCGAGCTCGTGAGTAACCAGAGACGACCCCCCTGGCCCTCACAGCGACGCCTGCAGAGGAAATCCAGAGGCTCCCCTGACCGTGACTGCCTGTAACAAGGGACCCGACGCCTGGAACCAACACTGCACCCGCAGCCCCCAGGACCTGAAGGAACCGACCTCCAGTGCAGGAGCAACCCCCAGGCGACCCTCTGCCTAGCCCAGGTGCTGGCTACCCCGAGGAGCCCCCCCCCTGTGCCTGCCTGCATCGTTGAAGAGACCCCCGGGTCTCCCCATTGCTTTTTATACAAAACCCGACGCCTGTTTGTACTCTGCACCCGGCCGCCCCTGTGCCGCTGAGGGTGTACTTTCAGTGCCTGCTTGTGTCCCCCCACCCCCCGGTGCCCTACAAAACCCCCCTGGTCTGCCCCCCGAGGGCGCGGGTACTTACCTGCTGGCAGACTGGAACCGGGGCACCCCTGTTCTCCATTGAAGCCTATGTGTTTTGGGCACCTCTTTGACCTCTGCACCTGACCGGCCCTGAGCTGCTGGTGTGTTAACTTTGGGGTTGCCTTGAACCCCCAACGGTGGGCTACCTTGGACCCAACTTTGAACCCTGTAAGTGTTTTACTTACCTGTGAACTTAACATTTACTTACCTCCCCCAGGAACTGTTGATTTTTGCACTGTCTACTTTTAAAATAGCTTATTGCCATTTTTGTCAAAACTGTACATGATATTGTGATTATTCAAGGTTCCTAGAATACCTGAGTGAAATACCTTTCATTTGAAGTATTACCTGTAAATCTTGGACCTGTGGTTGTTAAAATAAACTAAGAAAATATATTTTTCTATATAAAAACCTATTGGCCTGGAGTAAGTCTTTGAGTGTGTGTTCCTCATTTATTGCCTGTGTGTGTACAACAAATGCTTAACACTACCCTCTGATAAGCCTACTGCTCGACCACACTACCACAAAATAGAGCATTAGAATTATCTTTTTGCCACTATCTTACCTCTAAGGGGAACCCTTGGACTCACTATTTCTTACTTTGAAATAGTATATACAGAGCCAACGTCCTACAGACCTTAATTAGGTTCTCACTTAACTCATGTGTACCCCTTTTTAACCAATGTTCAGGTGTTCTTATTGTATCCTCACAGTGAAAACCAACTTCCTTTTTGCTGTCCTGTCAGATCGTTACGTGAGTGAGCTACTAGCACTGTCTGTCCAGCTGCCGTCTACCACCTTCTTCACAGATAAGCTGGTACTCTGGACAAAAGCAGCATTTCTACCAAGGATCATCAAGCCCTTCACATAGGGCAGCCGATCACCATGTCATCTTTCTTCACCCCACCTCATCCATCTCAAGAAGGAAGAAAGACTTGGTTCCCAGACAAACCTAAGCTTCTACATCGATCTCCTCAAGGAACAGCTCTTGGTGGGATTCTATGGGTCAAAAAAGGGTAAAACTATGCAGAAGAGAACCATTGCCAGACACATTGTTTTTGAAATTACCTTCTTTGGTGTGGTATTCCTGCGGATTATTGACTTCTCTACCCTATTTTTGCTGCACTCGTTTTTTTGGCTTTAGTATTCTGCACATTTCACTCTTGCTTTAATGTGGTGAAGCATGTGTGTGCCGTTCTAAAACGGTCATTTTGACCTAACAGAATAAACCTTTTCCCAAGCCTTAACCTTTCTTTTTAATACTACAAGACTTCCCTATGGTACGCCCTAACAACTCATAGGGCAGGGTGCATGGCATTTAAACAGTAGGACATGTGCATTTCCTGTTGTACATGCTGTGGCAGCGAAAAACTCCAAAATAAATTTTCACTGCAGTAAGGCTAACCCTCCCATAGACTAACACTTACCTTAAGTGATTATATTCAGCTTGAGGGATATTTATTCCACCCATTCTAGTTATAATTTAAAATACTCTTTAATGGTAAAGTTGAGTTTTAAATTCTTGTTTTGGAAATGCCACTTTTAGAAACAGTTTCCTGACCAATCCAAATGCGCCTTTCTGCAGGTGTCCTCAGTTACCAGACTGTTAATGGCCCTTGTGTTGTGTGATGAGACTTCCTCCCAGACAGTGGACAAAAGGCTCTGGATGTGGAGAGGTGAGGGGCTTCGGACAAGATGGCTTTGGAGGAGGTGGCATCCTGCCCTGAATACACCCTAGAGGTAACCCATGTGGTTGAACCAAGATTTTCCAGACTTCAGAAGAAGCCTCCCATGTCACTGGCAGATGTAGCTCACACCTGGGTCTGCCTGCCCTTTGTTTTAAAAGACACACTGAACCCAAACCCAGGGAAGAGAGACAAACTGACCAGAATCAGTTTTAGACAAAAGGGTATCCCCCAAGTACCGACTGGCACTAGATATGAAAGTGGCATCCGTCTCATCAGAACAGGAACGGAGAAGATTCAGAAGAAGGACTGCCCTGCAGTCTGAAGGAGGAAGACTAGATCTGTTTGCCGTAAATCGAGGATCCTAGAAGTGACTACAAGGGTCAGTTGACTGAACTCCTGTTTGACGTACAGGTACACAACAAGCTTTCAGAGCCCTTCCTGCTTTCCAGCTGACCAGACCCAACAAGACCTGATGTGGTCCCCTCTGCGGGCTTCTTTGGGAGTGAGTCCTGACCTAAAAGTGCGGTCTTCAAGATCATGTACACTTGGCTGAAGTTAGAGTGTACTTTTCTCTGCCTACCTCAAGGTATCGTCAAATCCGACGTAGAACAGTGCAGGGCCTGCACCACGCAGTTTCTAACCGGTGGCTTCAACAGACACAATGTAGAATGAGGAAGAGCATTGAATCTCAGCTGTGCACAGCTCTTGATTGGCAGCTTCAGCTGACGCGATGCAGAGCCTCACATAGCAGCTTGCTCACCAAGGACAAAAGTACAACTCCACGAGGACGAATCTGGGCATGTACCCGACATGGTCTGTAACGTGGGTAAACCTGAACTTTTAGCTTTGTCCTGGTCCGGTACAACCAGATACCCGCAGTTGCCACTACTGTTACCTAAAACTCTAAAAACTCATAACTCTTGTTTTACTGATTGGATTTTTGTCATTTTGATTTTATTTTATTAAAATATTCTCCGTTTTTCTAAATTGGTTTAGGATTGTTCTTGTGTTGTGTGTCCACATTATTATTGTTTGAGTGGTGCTAAATACTTTGCACATTGCCTTCAGATTAAGCCTGACTGCTTTGAGCCTGGCTTCCAGAAGGTTAAGCACAGGCTTATTTAGTGACTTTAGTGGTGCACCATGGCAAGGATTGGGCTTATATCTCAAAGTGGGTTATCATGCCCTTCAACCTATAAACCAAATTCTTACAGACTATCATATGCATCTGATAGAGACTTCTAGTTGCAGATTCCTTACCTTAGAATTTTCCCCCAGGTGTCAGACTGCATCTGGAGGTTTTTTTCTTCCACCAATACCTCTGCGCGTCGGTAGGTGGCATTGGCCGAATCAGCAGGCATCGTAGTCGCTGTGATGACGTGGGGAGTAGTACATAGACATCACCTCAGTGTAGTGACGTCCGTTCCTTTCTTTCCCCGCTGATCCGGAGAGAGCCACCCTGGTCTCTTTTTGACCAAGTTCAACCGTTTTGTCGAGTTTTTTGATGAGTCAAGATCTCCCCGAAGACCGGTTTCAAGTTGTGCGAGGCCTGTCACCGCATGATGTCGGTGATGGATCTGCATCGGGTCTGTTGGTGGTGCTTGGAGCGCGACCGTTACCTGAAGTCGTGCTCAGAGTGCCGGGCCATGCACCTGAAGACCTTGAGGGAGCTGTCCCTCAAGCTCATTGCGGCCTGACGCTAGGCTCCGCGTATGTCCCAGTCTCCCTCGAGGGGAAGGTCTTGAGACTATTCGTGGAGCCACCACCATTCTTCTTCCTCCAAGTCTTCGGGCACAGGTAGGAAGAAGAAGAAAAAGAAGTCGAAGCGGCCCCGTCGCCCTTTGACTTCACCTCGTCGCTCGGCTGTTGTGACGCAGGAGGAGTGTCGACGCTGGAGGCCTCCGTCTTCGGAGCCTGCTTCTGGGGCTGCTCCACTTTTCCCTGAATTTCCAGGTGCCGGAGCGACCCCTGCCCAATTAAAGGAGTTTTATGAGGCCGTGCTCCTCATTTGTGGGCAGGTCAACCCAGATACAGTGCCTTCGGGCCCAAGGGATTGGGTCGGGGGGGCCTTAGGATTCCCTGCCGGTGGCTTCGGCTCCGGCCACTGAGGTCCCCTCTGGATCTGCTCACGGATCCACACGATGCCTGTGGTACCAATGAGACCTTCCCCGGCGCTGGTTCGATTGTCGACTTTCCCAACGTCGATGGTGACCACCATTGACGTTGACCCGATCCTCATCCCCGACGACTCGGAGTCGGAACGGCGTTGGCCGACGCCATCTCTGTCTCCCGATGGGGCCTACTCACCCCAGGTTGGATTTGGACCCTTTTCCTTATGGGTACGAATTCAGAGAAGGGTTGGACGGGTCCCTGGACCCTTATGAATACAAGGATGACCCTACTTTTGACTGGGCACAGGATATGGGCGAGGCCAGTGGACTGGACACTTCTCCAGAAGCTGGCATGTTGTCTCCTCCTACTGTGGCTACGGCGGAAGGAGCAACTTATTCTGTGGTGGTCAGTAAGGCAGTGAGGTCCTTGGCCTTGAGCTGCCTACTGTACAGGTCAGGTCAAATCTCCTGATGGAGTTGCTTCAACCAGGGGCTTCCACATCTGAGCCCCTTTTGTCATTCAATGAAGCCCTCACCAATGTTCTCTTGGGTACTTGGTCCAAACCCAACACAGGGGCTCCTGTGAACAGGACTATTGCACGCCGCCATCGGCCCACCCTGAACAACCCTAAATTCCTTTCCCAACACCCCACGCCTGAGAGTCTTGTCATCCAGGCTTCCACTTCCTCAGGCGCATTCCCTTCCACACCCCCAGATAGGAAATCAAAAAGGCTGGAACAATTTGGGGAGAAGATGTTTTCTTCCTCCAGTCTCGTGCTGCAGTCCGTGAACATTGCATGCCTTTTTGGCCGCTATACCCACTCTTTGTGGGATGCGATCATGCAAGTTCTGCCACAATTACCGGAGGAGGCCCGTGCTATCGTCTCCCAAGCTGTCACTGATGGGAGAGATGCGGCGAAGTTCCCGATCTGATGTTGGCTGGACACGGCCGACTCTCTGGATAGATCTGTTGCTTCGACGGTGGCTTTGAGTTGCCACGCATGGTTGCATACTTCTGGCTTTTTGGGGGATGTCCAACAGTCTCTTATGGACATGCCCTTTGATTGCTCCCGTCTCTTTGGAGACAAGGCAGACTCAGCCTTGGAGAGATTCAAGGACTCCCGGGCTACGTCTCGGTCGCTTGGCTTTCTGCTGCCTCTCGCCCCCAACAGTCTGCCTTTCGTGGACATGGAAGGGGCTCCCTATCGCGTCCATAACCTAGCCACCATGCCACCCATGCTGTTCAGCCACGCATGGCCAGGGACACAGAATCCCACGTGGGACAGGGAACCAGGGGTCTGCCCATTCCACCCCTGCCCCCGCTGTAGCCTCCAAACCCTCCTAGTCCGTCACCTCACTCCGATCCAGTTGGCAGCAGGATTCGCCATCACCTGCCCCACTGGAAATCCATCACTACGGACAAGTGGGTTTTGCAGATAGTTCGAAAGGGCTATACCCTCCCCTTTTAATCTGCCCCACCAGTCATACCTCCATCAGTCAGCCATCTTCTGGAGAATCATTTGGCACTTCTCCATCAGGAAGTCGTTGCTCTCTTGGCCAAGAGAGCCATATTGCCGGTCCCTGTGCCAAAAGTAGGTCGTGGGTGTTATTCCCACTGCATCTGGTGCCAAAAAAAGACAAGGGCTTACATCCTATCCTAGTCCTTCTGGATCTCCATTACTTCCACAAGAGGGAGAAATTCAATATGCTCACCCTGGCTCAGGTCCTGTCTGCCATAGACCCAGGTGACTGGATTGTATGGTTGGACTTGCAGGACTCTTATTTCCACATTCCCATCCTGCCTGCCCACAGACGTTACCTGTAAT
This sequence comes from Pleurodeles waltl, assembly GCF_031143425.1. Lineage (NCBI taxonomy): Eukaryota > Metazoa > Chordata > Amphibia > Caudata > Salamandridae > Pleurodeles > Pleurodeles waltl. Next base: position 116,716,795 of record NC_090449.1, on the reverse strand, counting down.
TCATGGTAGGTCACGAGCAGAATCAGTTTACCGTGCTACCTTTCGGCCTTACCAGAGCCCCTCGGGTGTTCACGAAAGTGATCGTAGTGGTTGCAGCTCATCTGTGCAGGTTAGGGGTCTCAGTCTTCCCCTACCTCGACTGGCTGTTGAAGGCAGACTCGCCCCAGAAAGTCGTCTCCCACCTTCAGACTGCGGCGAGCCTCCTGCACACGCTGAGGTTCACTATCAACGTGCTAAGGTGGCTTTCAAATCCGCATTTGGTCCACAGTAGATCCCTCTCCCTTCCCCAGCCAGATCTATCCATAGTGACAGATGCGTCACTTTTGGGTTGGGGTGGCCACATGGGAGAGGCGGAGATCAGAGGCCTCCGGTCTCCGGCGGAGTCTGTGTTCCATTTCAGTCTTCTGGAGCTCCGGGCGTTCAGGCTTGCATTGAAAGCATTTCTTCCCTCTCTCATAGGGAAAGGAGTGCAAGTGTTCACGCACAACACTGCCGCCAAGTGGTACTGCAACAAACAGTGTGGGTAGGGTCCTTGACCCTTTGTCAGGAGGCACTACGCTTCTTAGAAGACTGGGACATCAAGGCATTACCCTGGTGGTTCAACATCTGGCGGGCTCTCTGAATGCCAAAGCGGACGAACTCAGCCATCGATGCAAAGCCGATCACGAATAGTGTCTCCATCCAGAGGTGGGGCTAGGTCTCTTTACGCATTAGGGAGAGCCTTGGTTGGATCTGTTCGCCTCCGCTAAGAACGTGCAATATAAGCTGTTTTGCACGTTGGAGTTTCCAAGGTGGCACTCGCTCGGAGATGCTTTTCGTCTCGAGTGGAACTCCGGACTCCTTTACGCCTTTCCACCCATACCACTTCTGCCCAGAGTTCTCAAGAAGATCAGGAATGAACGGGCCCAAGTCATCTTGGTGGCTCGGGACTGGGCTTGAAGAGTGTGGTATCCAGAGCTATTGAGCATGGCCACCGATCCTCCACTCAGGCTGCCACTTTGGGCGGATCTTCTGTCGCAGCAACAGGGGACGGTTGTCCACCCAAAGCTGTCCAATCTCCGCCTTCATGTGTGGAGATTGAGCAGCGGCAGTTGACTACTTTTGATTTTCACCCGAAGTCTGCGATGTTATCTTGACAGCCAGGCATCCCTTCACCAAAACAGTATACGCCTGTCGTTGGCATACATTTGTGGCATAGTGTACCAACAGATCTGTTAGTCCCCTCTCTGCTCCTCTGTCTGAGGTTCTTTAGTTCATTCTTTCTTTGGCCCTGCACGACTGTGCTTCGGGCACCCTTAAAGGGTACTTATCAGCCATTTTGGCCTTTTTTAGGCTACCTGATCAGCCCTCTCTCTTAAATCTCCTGTTGTCAATAAATTCCTTACAGTTCTAACCCATTTATTTCCTTTACTCCATTTATCATGCCTCAGAGGGACCTCAATGTTTCCTTACTTACTTAATGTGTACTCCCTTTGAGCTGATGCACAATTGCCCTTTACGGCTCCTCACTTTCAAAACTGTCTTTCTGGTTGCCATCACTGCTGCTCGCAGAGTGAGTGAGCTTCAAGCTCTTTATTCAAAGCCTCCATTCTTGTCTAGGCACCCTGACAAAGTGGTGTTGTGCACTAAGGCTTCCTTTCTTTCCAGGGTTGTTACGCCTTTTCATGTAGGCCAGTACATCCCCTTGCCTACATTTTACGCACCCTCACATCCTTCTCGTGAGGAGGGGAGACTCCACCATCTGGACCCAAAAAGAGTATTGGCGTTCTGTCTAAATCGTACTAAAGATTTCTGGGTGGATGATCAACTCTTTGTCAGGTATGTGGGTGCGAAGAAAGGGGAGGCGGTGCAAAAACGTACCATCTTTCGATGGGTACTTCTTTGCATCAAGATGTGCTTCGCTTTGACCAAGAAGCAACCCCCTGAGGGTTTGCGCGCTCATTCCACCAGAGCAACTGCTGCTTCCACTCCATTAGCACGCGGAGTTTCTGTCCTGGATATGTGCCAGGCGGCTACGTGGGCCTCCCAGCACACGTTTGCTAAACATTACTGCCTGGACAGTCAGGTCCATTGGGACAGCCACTTTGGTTGTTCGGTCCTGCAGGACTTTCTATTGTGATCTTGGTTCACAGCCTACCTACAAGGATGGCATTGCTTGGGTATCTATTCTAAAGTAAGGAATCTTCAACTAGAAGTCTCTATCAGATGTACAAGTTACTTACCTTCGGGAAGGAAATATCTGGTAGAGAAATTTTCTAGTTGCAGGTCCCTTACCGAACCACCCATCCTCCCCGCTTGTGAACCGATTTCTAGGCACAGGGATTCCCCTTCAGGTCCTTTGCTCTGGCGCACCAGTCTCTGTGTTCTTGGCGGCTCTGCGCTTTGGCGTTTAAAGTCGTTAAAAGAAACTGATGTCACTGCACTGAGACGGCGTCTATGTACTACTCCCAACGTCATTGCGGCGACTACGACGCTAACGACGATTGCGGAGTTGACTGACGACACCTACCGGCGCGCAAGGGTATTGCTCGAAGAAAAAAATCTCCGGATCCATTCTGATGCCTGGGGAAAAATTCTAAGGTAAGGAGTCTGCAACTACAATAAGTCTCTACCAGATATTTTGTTAGCGAAGGTAAGGAACTGGTACATTAATATCTGGTATGGGCTAAACAAGAAACTGCCTCTAGAAGGTCTTCATGCACATTCTGGTGGATATGTTGTCTAACCTAAATTTCTTACTTAACCATCCTTCTGCCCATTCTGTGGAATGGACTCATCTAGTCCATGTCAATAAGATTCTACACTAGAGGCCAGAACATTGGTTGAATCTGATTTCCAATGGCTCTGCTTCTTACGGCACAGACAGAGATCGGAAAGAAACTTGCATCAGCACGTGAGGAGGTAGTTATGTAGGGGACCAATCTCACATACAATGTGGGACATACCGAGCGTGGAGATGCATGATGCCACCTACTGACATATGAGGAAATTGCTGTGAAAGTCTCTGGATATAGTTTGCCACCAGACGGGTATTCACAAGGTTAGGAATTTGAAGTTACATAGAGTATTAACCAGAAAGGTAACCAAAGTTATGTACGTTTTTCTTCAGGTTTTACAATTTTTGTCATCATGGACTAACTAGATCAACTTTGGAAGGAAGGATATTTTGGCTCACTTTACCTGTGTTCACATCTATGGATCACCAAGTTAGATAGGGCTATCTACAGGGGGAATATGAGACCTTCGTACACAGTTCTAATTTAGAAATGTAAACAACTTTGTTTTAAGAAATACGTAATTAACTGTGGATATCAAAACTGGAAATAAAGGTGAAGATGCTTAAACTATGACAAAACTTGTTATCCTGGAATATGTAAAAAATAGTGTATTTTTAGCAAACTCAAAATGATGAAGGTAAGTCAACTTACAGACTCTGGAAGAGAGATTAAGCTTCTGATCAAGCAGGTACTTTCAGGATAGATTTTACACTTTTGTGTGTCATAAATATATGCGGGGACTTCCTGCTTGGACAGTAGTGATGTACGGTGCTGTGGAATACAAGAGAGAGACTCCAAACTTGATGGAATCAGTTAGCTGTAGTTTTGTGTTGTCATTGGTGAATTATGAGATCATGAGCCGGGCTTGGCCATAAGTTAAGGTTGAGAAGCAGCCTTAATTTTATAAGGGCCTCATTACAAGTCTGGCGGTCCAAGGATCACCAGACTCTGGGTGACGGTCGGACAGCCACACTCCAGGCAGTCCAACCGCCACATTACAACTCTGGTGGTTGGATCCTCCCGGGGACCGCCATCACCATGGTTCCTGATGGGCTGACGGCGGGCAGACTTGTGATCAGCCAAGGCGGCACTGAACTCAGCACTACTGTGCTGATCACGACTCTTGTTTCTGCCAGCATTTCCATGGTGGGGACACCAGACAGTGGAGGGGAAGAGCTCTGCCCGTGCCTGTGGCATGGGCAGGGCAGTGTCCCCCCTGGCCAGCCCCTTCGGAATTGGGCTCAGCTCAGGGCCAATATCGTAGCACTGTTCCGCCGGTCTGACCGGTGGGAATATCGTAATACGACTGGTGGGGGAGAGGCAGCTGGTATGACTGCTGCTTCCTCCCCATGGCTTTGGCGGTTGCAGTTTTTTGACCGCCAAAGTCGTAGTGAGCACCTAGGTTATATGATTTTGGGGATTCATCCTGTAAACTCAGAGTTGCTTTAACCCAAGACTTTGAGAGACCTAAAGTGTGTATATAGTTTTATTAGACACTCTCCACTTGTGGTGAGATAGCAAATAGACACATTAGATATTTAAGTGCAAGTTACTGAACTAAAGTCCTACATATGGACTGAAATCCTGAGCCTTTGTACCAAACTGCAGAATCTCTTTTCCCTTTGAGCAAAGCTTGGGGCTTTTTCAAGCCTGTAATTGCTGTTGGTCATTTAAATCCTAGTCGCTCGAGTAAATATGGAGTGGCTATAGTAAATATATTATATATAAAAAAAAATATATATATATATATAATTTTCTAAAAAGAATATATGCTTTAGCCATTGACCTAAATGTGCCATACCAATGCCAAATTTAAGAAATGCCCCAGCGCACGGCTATAAGGTATGAAACACATAAAGGGAGTTTAAGGAGGTACAATCCATATGGTGCTTATTAAATATCACAGTCAGTCTGTGTACTCTGTGGTGCTATGAAACCAGTTCTAGTAAATCACCTACAAGCACAAGAAATACAGCATTTAAATCACGCTGATGGGAAATTGTGTATCTATTCTTTAACTTTTTACAATCCTTAAAGTTTTTTGTACTCAAACTGTCATTAGTACAGGAGAAAATAGGGATCCCCATGCAATAAAAGCTTTTAAACTTAAGGCACCCCTTTTTTTTTTTTTTTGGACACCCTCGTGCTTCCTTGCGTTGAGAAACGGTGGCCAAGAACCATAGAAGAGCACCTGGGACCCTGAATCTTTGAAATCTCACCAAACCCCCAATTATCCGGTGTTTAGAGAAAATATTGAGTTAAAATATTCTGTGCACAAAATATCATGTCAAAAATATTGAGGCCAAAAATATTATGGAAGTAAATTTCTATGGCTAAGCAAAGTTTTTATATATATATATATATATATAAAATTCTCTTTAGGGTACGTAGATGTGGAGTTAAGAATAGTAAATTTATATTTACCAATTCGCTCTCAGTATTTTTGATAGGATATTCTGTCCACACAATATTTTTGTCATTGATTTTCTATCAGACACCCATTTAGCCAGACTTGAACTCAACACCTTCCCAACTTTTACCTCATATAGGAAATTAAAAAATGTGGGCCGCTGAAGTTTTGCATTGTTCAATTGTGCTTTAAAGAGCACAGAAATCTCTTCAGTTGCTTATGAGTTTTTGTTTGTGTGACCCTGCTTCAGCTTTTCAGAATCCCCATCATGTGCTGAAAACTCTCCATTTACTTATAGACCTGCCTAGTTATAGGAAGCTACTTTGATTTCCTTTACTGGCCTTTGGGTGTTTCAAGCAGCCTTTCTAGCTTGAGATTGATTGTCTTTAGTGCTGGAACACTTTTTTTTAGCCTGCCTTGTATCTTTATTTTACATTACTCCCACCTCAGTCACATGCCAAGCTGTAGCCTCAAAACTTGTCTTGCTATAGCCATTGGTTCATGGTGACCGTGTTTGGCTCAAGCACAGGCATAGCTTGTTCCACTTCACAGATATATCATCTGACATCCAGACTAAAGTAATGACATTTTGTTTTCAGCTGAATAACTCCACACACCACCCTCAACAAATTGAGTAGAGTTGGTCAGCTGCTTGACCACTAGACTCTCTTCCTCTCCCAAGCAATTTGGACACAATTAAAAACTTTTGATTGTTCAGTGTCCCACACTATCAAAGGCAGATCTGCCCCTTCAGTTTCGGCAGCCAGAGCACAATTCCACCCCGACCCTGTTATCCCCATTCTTTTCTGGGGGCCTACAGCTCAACCCACAACCAGAGTGACTATTACTCTGATGGTCAGAAAACAACTTTAATGCATTTTTCTTACCCAGCATTGGTCGTTCGTGAATGGTAGAAGTTTTGATTTTCATAAAATCTTGGTAAAAGATCACCTCAGACTATTGGATCATCCCGTGAGTGGTGTCCTACCATTCTTCAAGACTCCCATCTCCACTCCCATAGTGAATCTTTCAGGCATCCTCCAGCTGAAAGAAAGATCTTGTTTGCGTGGACGTGCAATTGTGAGGTTTTGCTACAGGAATACTATTGTATATGAGTCCATGAGATAATGGGCCTGAGATCATTCTTGATCTGAATCAAGAAAGAATGACTAAAGATAAAGTTAAAAATGATACCTTTACAATGATACTTAAAGCTCTGGGTCTGAAGTACTCCGTGTTGTCCCAGAACCTTTGAGATACTGGTTTAGAAATCCCTGTCAGAAACATAATCAGTGCACATTTTGTCAACAGAAAGAATAGGAGTAGTCCAAGGTGAAATGCACAGTGGCCACAGAGACCTCACATGGGGACTTGGCGGGTGGTCTGCATCTTTGCACCTCATCTTGTGGAGGAAGCACCACACACAAGCAGGCTATGTGTGCGGCTTGACTGTATGGAAAGCTAGCCATGGTATACCATAGTAGGTCTACTACAGAGATGTATCAAAGAAGGTTGTCCATTTAGCAGCATTTAGGGAACAAGAACTGAGAAAAGGTTTGAAATAGGGGGTTGATTGACCATCCAGGGCACTGAGGAATCCCCTGGTAGGCTGGCACAGACAGCCATTTGGAACTGCGTGATTCTCCGCTTATCCACCTTTAAAAGTATCCCTGAGTGAGCAATAGACACCTCTGATTCAGGGATTTAAATGATTTGCTGCTGCAGAAATAATAATGCTTCTTTTTAGAGAGCCATAAAAATGTCATTAGGTTTGTATCCAAGGCGCCATTAAAACCTATAGCTTTTAGATTTGGAAAGTTGGGCTGTAATATTAATCGTTGATCCCATTTTAAAATAGTTTCCTGAACGAAATTCCATTCCCTTACTCGCTGTAAGATGGGACTGGTATTTGAACATTCTCTAGAACCGGGCCTTAAAATAATGTTCCGGGACTCTGAAAACTCCTAAATACATGAACAAACGACCAGCCACCCCGTTCCTGCTCGCCTAGTACAAACAGAAACGGAAATCAAAAGTTTACACTTGTCTCAATCACATCTAACATAAGCTGCGCTTTATATGCTCCGCGTTCAGGTGTGTCCTCTAGCTGTAAATATTATAGGACTTATGGTTCTGTGATATTAACTCAGCAGCCCCAGATTACATTCTAAAGATGGCTTTACAGTTTAGCCTTCAGCTTTCCACCGGCTCAAAATCTAGAACGTGTTGCAATTGGCTGCTTGTGCTGCCAGTCGGTTAAAAGAAAATGTGATTGACTGTGTGAGGGGTGGGTGCTTACCCTACTACGTAGCCCTGCCAGTTCCAATAGGCTGAGGAACAAAAGGCGGGCAGCTGTCAGTTTTATGAAGGGGTTTCTTGTACCTTACCCAAATCCACCCTGGCGAATGGACGGAGATATTGATGTCCTTCTGTAGCAGTGAATATAGCATCTGACATGTCATAACACTCTCTGCTAGCACCGGGACAGCTTGAATCATGACTTGGGAGCCTTTCCACCTCTCCCGCCCCTGCCCAGGCCAGTATCTTGACACCTAGCTGCAGGCTGCATTGATTTTCTGTCACTGTATAAAGACTGTAGCAAGGATATTATTCACTGCTCAGGTCTTTGCTGCTAATAAAAACCTCAGGCTGCAAGGGATGCAGGTAGTGATGGGAGGCCCCTACCCTCCATGTAAGGTGTAGCTGCCCATCTATCAAGCACAGAGATGAAAGAAATTGCCAGAGCGCTACTTAGTCTAACATATTGTGCCGGCTGGAGGATCCCATTTGGCGTAAAGCAATTTTACTTTTATTTTTAAATTGCTTCTTGAATTCCACGTGATTCTCCTGCAAGCGAGTCAGTGCTTTTGAACAAGCAGGTTCACGCTGGTATTCTCATTTCTGAGCTTGAGCTGATTATTTCTAAGTATGTTCCGATCATGGAACAACTAAACTTTACTCATTCCATTTACATCACCAACCCACGATAAGGAGTCAATGGATCTAGTGTTTGGCCAAAGATTTCACAGCTGCAACTCGAACTATTACTTCTGCTTTGGTCAAGTCACGGTCCTTTCTCTTTTCTCTAACTCCACCTTTCCGAATATGTCCCTTCTCACCACTCCTCGGTACTGCAGGTATCAATCAAGGTCATCCTTGAGAGCTTCAGCAACTACTCCCTCTCAGATTAGTTGCCCCCACCTTCTCGATGCTGCTATTCAGAAACGCAAAGTTCACAGCAAGTCACTTTTATCATGCCTTTCCACGGAACAAGATACCGTGTGTGCCTAAGCCTCATTGTTTAAATATTTCCTATATGAAAACCTTCAATTTTAGGCGGCCCGCAGGTAAAGAACAAATACACTCTTGTGTGGTGGCCTTTTTTTAAAGGGAGCTACAACCTGCTGGGAACTGGAGGTTTACCATGTTGATGCTCAACTTTGAGCAGGCTAATCCATAAGTGCTACTGAGGGGTGTCAGGGATGGAAATACAATTCCTTTAATGGGCATTTGCCTGAACCCTGAGACCATTTACCTGCTCAGTTGTGGACAAACATCCTGAAAGTAAAGCGTGCAGCTATTGAGAGCAGGAATGTACCTACAACTTGCATGCTCATCAAAATTATTCAGCTCACACATTTGTCATAGAACCGTTTCCCTTAAATTTAAAGACCTTACCAGATTAGCAGGAGGATAATCTTGTACCCATTCAAACACACCAGAGCCAGGCTCTTTTCCCTAATAGAAGCATTTCTTTTTTAGACTCGATGCTGAATTGATCCTTTCTTGTTGTATTAACTCTCTTGCTGAGCGTTTGTTGGTCGCCAAGATCCATAATGTATAACTTAATTAGTGTGGCTGTCTTCACCTTTGAATTCTCGGATATTCGCATTGTTCGAGCTAGTGTTCTGTGTGGGTCACTGTGATCGGTTTCTGTATCCTGCTGTACGTTCTCCAATTTAGATGTGCCTTGTGGTGCATGAAATAGTTATGTTTTATGGCATCGTTTTTTTGTTTAGAAGCTACCCTCCGAGGTCATCCAGAATATTTATTTTGACTTTGAAGGATGAGAATATAACACGCACCATTTTCAGTGTTCCTGCTTCAAGTTTTCACCTCATATTTAATGTCATGGAGTTCAGCACATCAGGGTTTGTATTGACAGTTTTAAATTAAGGTAACAGTTTGTTCCATTGCCTAGTTTAACTGCGCATGTATACCATTCCCTGCCTGAATCCCATTTCCTCACCGTTTGTGGGTAAATTAGCTTTGCAACGCCCAATCTTTTGACAAATATGCTCAGTAAACAGATGTTTTGGGCCAAAAAAACAAAACAATAAATACTCAGTAGATTTGTCAGCTCCATTCAATCACGCTTGATTTAAGACAACCAATTTGGAGCGTTTCAGGTCTTATAAAGTTTCATCCTACATGATCACTTAAGGAGTGTTTAATCATCTCCAGTCCAGTTGGGACTCATAAAAGCTATTTGATCCTGTGTTGTCAGGTTCCGAAGTTACCATACAATGGAAAAAGGCTTTCTGGCGATGCGCATATACCATGAGGGCAGCTGGTCAATGTTGCCTGTCAAGGATGATTTCCCTCTTCTCATTTACTACGTTTGATAGTTCTCCAGGTTATGTTCTTACGCAGCTTTTCAGTGGCGGTAGGGGTGGTTCACACTGCTTTAGTGACTTCAGATTTGCAGATGTAGCCCCTCAGTTGCTTCACTGGCGGTAACTGTTACACAGAAGGTTCAGTGCCCTGATACTTCAGGCCTAGGAGGAGTATATACAGTGATATGCACAGAGATCCCTTTGCCTTTCTGTGACTGTTGATGGAGAGATAGATGATGGACATAATGTCCATGACTAAGGTACATAATCTGTAAGAGTGCACTTGTTCCCAGTGCTGCATATAGTAACATACATAATGCAGGGAAATCCAACAAGATTCCTAATGAATAAAACAATTAAAAGTGTGAAATGAACACACACTCTGTTACTACATATAATGGAAGAGACTGGCTTAAGCAAGTGTTTACATTTTGCATATGGTCTTGTGTGAAAGTAAGAAAGTTAGAGGCATATAGGATGATAAACAGAGCATTTACATCCAAAGCTACCTTGCACGCCTGCTTAGTGGAGCTGAAGGCCGAGTTTGACTGAGTCAACAGTCCAAGACTCTGGCTTAAGTTAGTAGCCTTGGAGATTTAGGGAAACCTATTGAAGACAATTCAACTTCTATATGCCAAAACTAGGAAACAGGTAAACATTGGAGATGAAAGAAGGGTCTCATGCAAGATCCACACAACTACATGCCTCAAACAGGGCTGCTTCCACCTGCCTTATTTAATACCTTCACCGCAGATCTTCTGGCAGACCTGGACACAATTAGTGTTCACACGTCAAAACTAGGGAGAAAACCCATCACCAGCGTGCTCTATGCGGATGACATAGTTGCTCTGAGTAGGACTCAAGTTGGCCTTTAAAGACCCCTGCAGAAAAAAATATTATATAGTTTCAAACAAGCTACAAGTTAATTTTGAAACCAAAGTTCTCATGTTTAGTAAAAGGCCATAGGAAATGGGACCATGGGACATAAATAAACACAAATTTATTCAGGAGCAAAATTATAAAAACCTGGGAGTTCTTATTGACACAAAAGGTTCCTATCATTGTCAAAAGCCCCAAATGAGATCTAAAGCCGGGGACCTACGAACAGCATTTGCTTCACTTCAAAAGAGGCTGATGGGTCAAACCCTCCATCCCACATTGAAAGTGATCCGAGCAAAGCTTCTCCTTACAATCTTATACTGTTGTGCAGGTCTGTGGTCGCAGATTTCCGTGGTTAGAAGTCCTCAATCTAAACATCTACAGGCAGATCTTTGGATTTCTACTCAACGCATTTGCAGCCCAAATCATGCTGGCATTTGGCCTAGTGAGGCAAACATTTGCAAGACTGTGCATGTTTGTTTAACTTTGTTACAAGTTAAGAGATGATGGGGAGGGCTCGCTCAACCGTCTGCTCTGATCAGAGCTGACCTCTGACACAGAGAAGGGCATTTTTAGAGACTACAAATCTGCATAAGGGACCTACAAATGATGGTCATACAGGTAGGGTGACCAGACGTGCCGGATTTCCCTGGACAGTCCCGGTTTTTAGAGGTGTCCCAACGCTTCTCTTAATTTTAAATAAATGTCACGGTTTTTGGGACAAAGGTCAGATCATTAAATAAATATCCCGGTTTGTGGGACAAAGGTCAGATCTTCCGGGAAGCATACGTCTAAGACACCTACAAAGTAGGAAATAATTAAATTAATTTATCTGTTACTGTCAGGCAACACAGTAGTGGGGAGCAGAGAGAGGTGGGTGGGTAGGGGGTGCAGGGTTGTAGGTCAAGCCATAGCCAATTTTATATATTTAGTCTTGTAAGTGTGTGTGTGTGTGTGTGTGTGTGTGTGTGTATATATATATATATATATATATATATATATATATATATATATATATATATATAAACACACATGTATAGGCACACATTCACAAAGCTAGGCAAAAAACAAAAGAAACGGGACAGGCCAGATACAAAAAGTGAGAGTAAAGTCTTTAGTCCTTCTTTTATGTTTGGCTCGTCTCCCGGTTTTGGCTCCTCAAAATCTGGTCACCCTACATATAGGTGCAGCCAGTCTTACTACAAGTTTTTAAGAAATTCACCAGCAACACGCAGAAGTTGTCATTTTTAGGTTGCAGCCTGTTTGCGAAAGAACATCTTTGAGTTTCAGAAAGTTGACCTGGGAGTGCATTCTGCCCCTTGCTTGCCATTGGCTTTGTGTTTTGTAACTCAAGTTTTCTGGATTTCTATTTGCTCGCCCGATTTACTAAGTCTCCCCAGCTCAAGTCCGTGCCTGCCCATTCTGAAGTCTTGTTTACAGCATACGTACACAAAGTTGTTTTTCTGTAATAAACAGGCCTGTAAATCTCATGTGATCATATTTTCTGGGAATTTAATGGCAGAGGTGAAATGGCAAGCTGTGTCTTGGAGGGAGCCTGGGGTTTAGTTTTTTTTTGGCTGACTTCAAAGGGAGAGTGTTTTTAAGAAAAAGGAATGCACTGTACTTTCACCATGGAGCCTGCTTGTACCTTTTATTATTTATTTGGATGTAGTTGTCTTAAAATAAAATTGTTCTTCAGCTGCACAAAACATTTGCCTTTTTTACGTGGAGCATGAAGTTTACTGTTGGCACTCAGGGTGGGTGAAAGCATGAACGTTTTTATAATCATGTTTGAAAACTATTTGGCAACTTACACGGTTTGTGGCCCATTTGCTGTCCTTTACATTGCAAGCATTATGGGCCATGATTTGAATGGTGCAGCAGGTGCAGTGGCATGGGGGTCAAAGGCTCTAGGAAACCCACTGAACACTGACTTGCTATATTTTACTACTAAACCAGCAGTCACAGATATGCTTCCACTGCAGGCATTAGGGCCGTGATTTGAATGGTGCTGCAGTGGCACAGGAAACCACTGAGCACTGATTATTGTCACCTATCGCAAATAAGCAAGCGGTCACAAGTGCAGTTACCTTGCAGGCACTAGGGCCATGATTTAAATGGTGCAGCAGGTGCAGCGGCATAGGATCCAAAAGGTCTCGGAAACCTAGTGAACACCAATTATTGCTATATTTTATTCCCCACCCCCAACTCGGAACCAGCTATAGCCGATTGCTCCCCGCTCCTTAGCAACTAGCTGCTGCAAGTAAAACAAAACACTATAACGCAGCCAACACTTGGCTGTCTTATTAAGCTTTTTATCTTTACTTTCATCCATTTGCAGCATGGCTAAAACATTGTCAAAGGCAATAGGTCTTGCATAGGCAAGACTTGTTGGCTTTGGCAATGCTTGTTCACTATTGCTCCTTGAAATGCGTCTGTTTTTTCTATGCTAACAATTTGACGGACCATTAGTTCCAAGGAATCCCCAAGATAGCGTTCAGCTTCTCAAATCACACCATAAAACCTTATACTTGATGTAATATGCGATAAAAAGTTTGGAATGATTCGAATGACACTTGTAGCAGACTGTGCAATACACAGGAACCTACAGCCAGTGCATTAAATGGAATTACAGAAGTGAAGTATTTAGATCGCCTTCATAAAAATCTCTCACGCATGGTTCCTTATAAATTCATACCAAGTTTTAGCAAAGCAGACATTTTTGGGCATTTGTTACTCCTCCTACATGAGAATGCGATTCATAGTCATTGCCTCTGAGATTTTCTGCCTCCTGGACCTTTGCCCTCAGTAGTTAGGAAAAGGAAACAAATTTTGTAGATGGTGGAAGCAAGCCCAATAAACCCTTGTGTTTACTATCCGCACATGCCTGCACTCCCTAACGAGTGCCAACACTTCTATAGTCTGGGAGTGCGAGCTTGTCGGCAAGCTGTCGTCACATGCTGTTAGGGGAAAAAATCAGACATGGCTCCCAAGTCGTAGGTTTTTTTTTTATTCAGGCTGACAAAAAGCTAAACCAAAATCGCTGACTGTGGCCACAACATTCTAACTCCATTTTTTCCTCTTATGAACATTGTACATTTTCAGACTGATTTTGTAATACTATTTATGCAATGTTTTTTATCACTCAGTATTAATATTTTTTGTACAGAGCGGTATACATGTTCAAATATACAATCCAATGTGTGTGAGTATTCTGCAGTCAGAGGTGTGCCTTCTGGACCTATCCAGAGCGTACTCTTTGGTTTTGGCTGTATCACACATGGTTCTCTAGAAACTACAGACTTGGCTAAAGATGTAGAACTTTCACTGGGCGTGGAGTGGACGGTCCATACAGTCAGGACTGTAACATAGAGAAGGTCATTCCCCAGATGATGTGACGAGACCAGCACAATCTCAGTGGTGGCAAAAAGCAGAGGCACTGAATGGTTAGGAACTGAGTCTAGAATGGACCAATGGATAGAAATGTGCCTTTAAAATCTGCCAATAGTGTTTGGCTGACTGTAAAACTCAAAGGTTCCACCACAGATGTGGTGGCGGAGCCTAACTTGGTCTCCATGCTGACACAGTTCATTCAGGGTTTCCATGGAAAAAGACAGAATAAAAGTTGTGTGCTGTCAAGGACATTTAAGGTCTACCTTGGTGTATTCGCCTATAGGCCCTTAATTATTTTATTTGAAATTGGATTCACTCATGGTGACATACAATGAAAAGCAACACTCAACATTAACATTTTTCAAAGAGATGGTTACTTTTGGGTCAATCATAATCCACAGTTGAATGTCCAAGACTATCTCACTCCACAAGCGCAGCACCATACTTGAAACCTGTGGATCCAGCAAAAGCTAACACACAGTAAGCTTGCTTTTGTTCCAGATGGCATGCAGCACAGTGCACGCAGTATAAGCTCTGGTCCACCTCAGGCATACTCCATTATCTGGCAGCAGACATGGAGCACCTAAGGAATGAGATGAATAACTTGGCAGCAGCTCATCTTCCTGTAATGATTTGCTGTGAATGAGCCCTCTGTTTCTCTCCATGAGAGCCAACTAGAAACTGAGGAGAAAGGCACACGTCATCTAATGGGGAGCATGGGTAATTCATAAAGCGCCCCCTCTTTTCTGGATTGCATGCAAGATATCACAACATTGTCCAACAAGTCTATCTAATTAGGCCCAACACCCTGTCCTTTTTCTGATACCATTTATGATTACTAATACTTAAGTGGGGATTCACTATAGCCCCTAAAGTGATGCTTGGCTTCATTAGCAAGTTTATCCAGAAGTAGATATTGATTGATCTGATTATCGTGCCTCCTTTGAACGTAAAGGCATTGGAACTCCAGCGCAGCTGTTGCAGCACCTCGCAACATGTCTTGCCCCATTTAAGTGCAGAAATTAACATTGAAAAGTTGTGTCCTGTTGGGTATAGAAGAAGGGAGTTGGTGCATGCGGTCTTCTTCTCTGACTTCTTGTTGGTAAAGAGGCCAATACAAAGTGAAGTTTATGCTTGCTTCCTATACAGGCCAGATGTGAGGGCTTTGGGGAGAAGTATAATATCCCTGTTCTTTGCCCTGTCTCGTGTGCAAGACTCGAACCAGCTTACTCCTTACCCTTAGAGAATGGCTTGGTTTTGCAGGGTTCTTGTATGATCTTCACTGCTCTCTCTGACTTTATCCAGCTCGAGTTGTTGGCATGCACTGCACTGTGTTTATTTACAGAATTAAAATTAGTGATTTGCTGTGGTAGCTAACCGATTGACTTGTTTAAAGATCAGTTCTTTGTTTTAAAAATAACTTAATTTGAATTTTTGTGGGTCAAATGGGCTATTCCTGAAAAACCAATCTTTAGGCCAGAATTCTTCCATTTCTTCTCATCAACAGCATTTAGTTCTCTTTTTGCATTGTTCCTGTTGGTACTGTTGCTTTTTGAGGAGCAGATGGCATTGTTCTTCTTTCTCTCTGCTCTTCTATGCCTGCTGCGCTCTCCCCGTCACCATCAGGGGACTTGCGCCCCAGTGACTTGTTTCTGCCGTCTCCGGTGTCCCCCTCCTGTGTTCTCTCCTGTTCCCTCCTCTCTTTATCCCAGTATCGCCTAGCCGTCCACCCTATTCTCCCACTTTCATTCCCGCCTCTTGCTGCATAAAAGGAAATTGTTCAAGTTCAGCTGCTTGAAGGAAGATTGATTAAAATCGGCAACAGTTTGACTTAATTGGATCCATATGCTGGGAGAAGGGAGCTTGACTAGTTAGAACTTCTTGTAATTAGTTCACAGCTGGTTGGTGAGAAAAACAAAACTGCAGTTACAGTTCAGAGAGGGGGGATCTTTAAAGGAAGAGATTAATTTCCCAATCGTTATGCTCGATAGTCACCAGCATCTGAAGTGCAGCAGGTTCTGAAGCCCAGCTGGCGTCCTGGGGGATGTTTCCCCCCTCATTTTGTTTGTTTTATCTTTTCCTTTGTGTAGTCGAGTCTAATGACTGGAATAAGCTAAAAGAAACTCTTCAGGGATATGTAAAGGGAGCAAACAAAGCTTCACAATAAGTACCAGAATGAAGCATGGTAGCGGGTGCTGGGCCGCCAGTTCACGAAATGCGTGAATACGTTTCAGCTCTCTACAGCATCAGTCGTTCTCATTCAGGGCACCCTAAAGTGTCTGAAATACTCAATCCATTTCCTAATTATAAAATTAGGATCCTGTCGAATCCTACCACTGACATCTCCATTTGGTATGAGCCACTCATTCATGTCCTGTTTGCCTCCAACTTTAAGGTTTTACTGTGTCCACTTCTTCTATGGCAACCCCCCCTGCTTCTCAATGTGATAGTCCTCAAAGAAGATGGCAGTGTATCACTGCCCTCTAGTTGTAGGACTTCCTAACCCTTTATTAAAGTGCCCTCTTGAGTACAAAAGTTTGGACACCCTGATATCAATGATATGCTGCAGTGACCGTTCAAATGATGACTAGTTCTCAGGTCCTTATGAGGTGGACTTTTACCTTTCCTGCATGAGAGATCTTAAGCTGATTGCTCAACTGCATTGTAGTAATCACTCAATTAATATGTGAGGTCATTAGTTTAAACGAAATATTGCTAGTCTGGAAGTAAAAATAAATAAATGATATGAATCAATCTTGTTCCTAGAAACATCTATTCAGGTGGCTTTACATGTCAGTGGAACCCAGTATGTTGCTTTCACAGGAGATCTGACCTCTGCGTGCTCTACGGCATGTTTTTGTATGTTCTGTTTCATAGTGTCACAACCCTGTCTGTGTTCATCTTCACTTCTTCCATATGTGCCATCATGTATTTGCTATTATATGTGTGTTTTTGCACATTTACAATTGTTCTTCTTCCTCTTCAAGTTGTACTGCACAAATTATTTTTTCTGTGGTGGTGTGTGTACCCTTGTTGAAATAAGAAGCAATTGTTGGCACACAACTCTGCAATTTTTAACAAACTAAACTTACAACTGCTCTGTCGCCATGATTGTGACTCTCGGTCTCATTGCAGGCACCTTATGTAGCAAATTCTGTTTGGTTCGGTCAAAGAGAAGTAAAATACCGGTGTGTGGCTATAAATTTAGGCAACTCAGTCGAACATACCAACAAGGAGATAGTGAGCAGTATAAAATGCTGACCTAGGTCCTATCATCCAACTCTGGTGTGCCCATTGTAGACAGACTTGAGCCATTCCCACCTTCCCTCATCGAAAAACTGTTGGTTTGTGATTGTGAACCATCCTTGTTTGGCAAGAACTTCACCCGTTGACCGGGTTGAGCATCTCTCTTCTGTTCACTCACCCCCTCAGGAGATAACACCCTTTCAACTTCAGTAATCTTCCTTAATGTTATTAGACAGTCCTATTGAACATTCAACCTCAATATATAATTACAGATTCTACTATTGGCCTGCTCCTTAAGACTCGTACATGCAGTTAGAAATTCATCAGCAGTTCTTAGAAGAAAGTCATGCCCCACAGTAATTGAATTAGTGGACATGTGGTCCCTGTCCTAAAAAGGAATAATGTCACTCCCCCTGCTCCAATCATAATATCCTGTTAACTTAAAGGCACATCAATACACTACACCTAATTGCAAAAATAACAGAGAAACGTTGTGGTCCAAGAGTTACAAATCTATCTTTCTTTGTATATTTTTCTTCCCTCAGTCCAGTAAGGCTACTACGAAGGTCTTATGAACTTTCGCAGCTCTATTGATTTTGCGGAAGGAAGACCGCAAGAGCCTGCGACCCTACTTCTGACTAAGCAGTCGCGCACACCCGTTGAGCTCCCGGGGCAGTATGCAATACGGCCCCTGGAAGGCTTCAACATAATCACCACCTCTAGACCAATTACTTCCTAAGGTGCAGCATGTCTGCACCAGCTCTTAGTAATGATGGCTTTTTTAAGACGGAAATGTTTTGATATTCATTGAGAGAGTTATAATCTGAGACTCTTAACAGATAACATAATTTGGAACATACTTTTAGGAAATGCCTGACATCCTGAGTCAGCCACGTGCGTGTGCAAGCATATCATTTATTTTGATTATCCTGAGATAATGTTAGCACCATGCTATTGCTTTAAAATTGTGATATAAATATACTTAGGTCTAATGAAATAGTCATGAAATAATTGCTAGGTTTTTTAAGGGTAATGTTGAAATGATCTTTCAGTATCATAGCTGTAGGTTGTAAATGATACATTCCGCTGCCAGTTACAGCCCCGCCTCTGAGGCGGACAGATGGTTCACCATCATGATATTCAAGACCTAGAACTTCCTGCCTATCAATTTCTACCATTACACAGATTTTGCAGTGGAGACTTAAACAGTTGCTTCTCTAATACCCCCGGGGGTTTCATTATTTTGGATTCCACCAGTGCTTAGAGATTGGTTGGTGAATAGCCTAATATTAAAGTGTTGTAAATAAGCAACCCACCAACTCCGCTGCTCGCACAAGCTGCTTCACTTGTGGTCTGAAGAGCATATGTTTCTGATGTACAGAAAATTCGAGCATCTCAAGAGCCACATGCTAGTCGCAGGAGTGTAACGCAGGCCCATGTTGCCCCTGCAATGCAGCGGGGCCCCCAACCCTCTGAGGGGCATATTCAGCCAAGGGCCAGTGAATATCCTTAGGACATGGGAGCATCAGGAGCCCTCACCTCATCATACCTTGCAGAGGGACCCTGTCATTTTGTTACACCACTAGCCCACTCAATGGCCATTTGCCTAATGACTTATGCCTTCTTCACTGTTACTGTCCATTTCTCTGAAGGCTTTTCTAGTTTACTCTAGAGAGGTTGTGTTCTACCCTAAATTCTGTAATGATGGCCATTGTTGCTACCCAACCTTGTTTGTCATGGCATCAAAACTTTCTGAACGTAATCACTCCTTCGTGTTTTTGTTTTTTCAATAAGGGGTATTTCAACGGTATCCTGCTTTTTAATGAAGCTGAATATGGTGCTGAAAACAGAACCCTCGATGGCAGTATTTCAGGCCAAAGCCTTACTTTGGTTATGATGTCCTAATGACAAATCGGCATACTTGCGAGTCCACTTGAACAGCAATCTGTCTCTCCTTCTTTCTTTTAGGGTGAGAAGTTAAGAGGAAGAGCCCAGAGTCTTCAAATAGTGAACTGCAGACCAATTAGCAACAGCTTTTGTGCTGTGTCTGGTAATGCTTAACTTGTATATAGACCACTGTGCCTCTGCTTCATTTACTATGTCAAAGGTTCAACTACATCACTCTTGGAAACTGGCCCCTCAGTGTTTCCTTAAGGGCATTGTTCCTGGACTGTTCCTTTATGCAGCCTCCTTGACCAGGTTTCCAAACCTGTCAGAAGCTAATGGCGGACGATCAGTTCACAGTGAGGGAACTATTCCTTTGGAGGGTCTGGCCCACCAACAATGTGAGAGCGATCTAGAGTGAGCATCAAGATGTAAAGAAAACCCCAGTCTTATTGAGTGGAATATTTTTCAAGACTTGGCTTATCCTATAAGATGGTATTCATGTGTGCTGTTTGATCTGGTTTTTACTGCCCAGAGGTCACAGTGCAATTCCAAATGCACATCAGTGTGCCCAGTATATTTGATTGCTGAGGGGGAGTGTTTCAGTAGTTTACAGAAAGATTCAATATCCGTATGGAAAAAACGCAATTGCATTTTGTTAAAAAAACTTTTTTTTTAAAGGGAGGAAGCCTTATCTTCAGTGCCTGTTTCTGGTCCACGCGTTCTCCACCCTGAGTCTGGCTCAGCCCTCTTAATATATATTTCTATTGTAAATGGACTTTTCACTGCAGCTATGGGAAGCGCTAAACTATGGAAGTTGACATGGTCCATATACAATGAGCCCTTATTTTTCTAGAGGCAAAACTATCTGCCAGGACATTGCACAAACATTACAAGATGTAGAGCAAATGGCTATAATAGTAATATAACACTTAGTGTCCAGGTCGATAGGCCACCTGTCACTATTTGACAAGACAACTTAAAGTCCACCCTGACTTTAAGATGCTGGACTAGGTGGGTCGTACCAAAATGAGCACACAAAATCTCCTTTTATCCTAATCCCGTACAACATTAAGCTCGAGATAATGATGTTTGAGAGCCGCTTCAGTGCCCTGAAGAGAGGGAATTGTAGCAAGCATCTGCAATGCAGTAGGTCTCACATTTTCTTGAGTTAGAGCTGTTGGCATTGTAAATTCATAATTGGGCTTTATTAACACATAAATTGGTCAACCCTGCCTTTTAATTTTGTCTTTTCCTGCCATATAATTCCAGTGGCCCAACATTTAACCAAAGCACTTCCATTTACCTTCTTCCTATATCTTAAAACATACAGTTATCATATGAACCTTCATCAGAAATAAACTTTTGGTATCCGAGTGTAATGCTCAAAACACCATTAATAAAATGTCATTTAGCACGGATTGAAGGGTGAAAGGAAAGAGGCACCTGAGGTCCCTGTACTGAAGAAGCTGAGTGTACTGACCGCAAGAACTGAGGTGCTCTGGTAGACAGTGCGTGTGGGGTTGCAGGTACGGCTGAAGGCTTGGAGTGTGTGAACTGAGATGCTCTGATGGAGCTGCACCCAAGGTCCCAGTCCTGGAGCAGCAGAGTGTAATGAGTGCAAGGACTGAGGCGCTCAGGCAGACGGCATGTGTGGGGTTCCTGGTACTGGCACGGCTGAGGGCTTGGAGTGTGTGAACAGAGGTGCACTGATGGAGCTGCGCCCAAGGTCCCAGTACTGGAGGAGCAGAGTTTAGTGACTTGAAGAACTGAGGTGCTCTGGCAGGCAGCGCGTGTGGGTTTCCTGGCACCGCTGAGGGCTTGGAAGGGGTGAACTGAGGTACACTGATGGAGCTGTGAGTGGGATCCCAGTATGGAACAGAAGTTGGCACTGTCTTTAAGGATTGCGGAGCCCTGGTAGAGCTGGATGCCTAGGCTATAAGCAATTACAAGCAATCCTCCACCCTTGCTCTCAGCACCCCACAGGCAGGCACACTTGGTAAAGAAAATCCAAGCCAAGGAAGGGCGGAAGCCAGGCAGCTGAGAGAGAGTGTAGAGAGCCCACAAAGACCAAATATGACCAAGGTAACAGCCTGATTTATAAACTTGTTTACAGCTAAGCTGAGAGCAAGAATGCTCTGCAAATGAAAATGGAAGCTTCCTTGGAAAGGGGCAGGAAACAAAGTTTAAAAAAAGAAGTCCCCGACAGACCAGATACAGAGGATAAAGTGTAATTATACAGTAGCTGGTCCCTGCTTCCACACAGAAGGAGGGACAAAGTGGCATGACTGACCAGTAGCAAGCAAGGATTTTTAATTATACTGAAACTAACAAATGAAATAGCTGGAAGCCCACAGAAGTATGCTTAAAAGTATACAAGAGGTTGTGTGTTTACGCTCGACTTAAAAATGGCAGACTGTCAGGCTCCTCTCTGACTCCCTGTTGTAGCAGACAGCACTAGTCTTGTATTCTTGGCCTGTGCCAGTGACTACATGCAACAGTAGGAAAAGGTTATGCGGTAAAAGAGAAAACGGAGGCCACGGGCACCACCATTCTTGTCACTTCTACTGAGGTCTGCAGGAGATATCTAAAAGCAATGAGAGACATCTTAGTAATGCTGTG
Source organism: Pleurodeles waltl (assembly GCF_031143425.1). Taxonomy (NCBI): domain Eukaryota; kingdom Metazoa; phylum Chordata; class Amphibia; order Caudata; family Salamandridae; genus Pleurodeles; species Pleurodeles waltl. The sequence goes on along the minus strand of NC_090449.1, from coordinate 116,694,968 downwards.
AGAGTTCTGCATCTCTCTTTGAAAGGAGTACGATATACATTATTTGTAGCTATGTGCAACCAACTCTGTGTTTTGATATGAAACTTATTCTTGAACTAACATTTCAATAGTGAATATCTTTGATATATGTTCAGCATCACGTCTCCCTATTCGGAACATAAATACCGCAAGCTTGGCAGCTATACATTCTCTGTTGAACACCAGCTTAGTTTGCACTTGACTCTTTATGCCACTGGAAAATTCATTACCTTACATTGATATTCTATGGTTCCTATTTAGCAGTTCATATATGGGTTACTGGAAACATTTAATACCTTATGTATAATCATATGCACATGTCATCTGAAACACTGTCCTGTCAAGAGAATGCTTCCTGTTCCATCACAGAATCCAGCCCAATTAAATGCACCAGTATTTAATAGTTTTTTAAAGTTCAGAATTTAATTTTAGAAAATGTTTTTAAAGTTTGTTTTCTCAACATGACTTCATTCTCAGTATTACTAAATTTCCTCCAAAAACTCCAAAAGAAACACCTGTTTATTCCAAAAGGAATTCCTAATTTGTGTAACAAGGTTCCGGTTGCAGCAATATTGTATCATAGTTGTGTATCACGAGAGACTTTATACACGATAATCAGAAATGGCTGCAGCTATGGTTCGGAGCTTGTTGGAAAATGCAGTCAGTCTTTGGGGTGCTGTTGCATTGTGCATTCTCCACACATGCAAAGCCTCACACCAGGCAGCACCAACACTCTGAGAGGAACGCCAGCCTTTCCCTCACTGAGATAGACTCATCATGAGCATGGTTGGTGTATCGCTTCCCGCACCCGCTAAGCCATAAGCATAGCCATAGCTCCTGACAATGCCTACTGTTATTTTCCTTCAGATCTTATCATAGTCATATTTCGGTTCACAGAACCAGAAAGTCATGAAAGTTGTTTAAAACCACATGTGCAAACAGCTGCTCACACTTGTTTGTGTTTCTAGGACATGTTGATGTCAAGTAGACAGACAACATACAAGAGAGGTACAGTGCTTTTTGGCATTAATGTTGTGTTTCTCACTCAAGTCCAAAGTGTGCCCTTTGTAAAGAATTTCTAACTATACTACCTGCATGCAGGTGCACGGGTAGCGAAGTTATGTACTTCGTGTCATTGCCCATGGCTTACAAGTTGGTAATTTATCAGATAGTCTCAACAAGTGGTAGACACTGGCCTTCTATCTCTCTGCAAACTCTGTGGTTGACTCTAGCCTTATTTAATATACCTCACGATTGTAGTGGAATGATTACAGGATAGTTTACTTTTACCTTAAAGACCCATGAAACCTCAATTGTTCGAGCTGATCAAGAAGTTACTTTATACTTTTCTAAGCTTTAAATGGTCATGCTCATTGTACCACAGGCATTTGTGTTTTTCCAGGCCATGAAGCATCAGATACTAAAGGTGGAACAATGCTTACAGAGGTAGCACTTTATTGTTCACCAAATGTCCTTCAAGATAAGCCATCAAGAGTATATAAGAACCCTGATGATATTTTATCTCCTCCATAATGATCAAACTATAACCTTCATGCTTAAGTAACTCCGACTACTCCCCATCAGGGTTGTTCCCATCAAAGAGAGATTCAGACCACTGTCACTTCTTTGGGACTAAAATCACTCACATTGGAAATATAATTTTACTTCAGGATACCTTGATGGGCATCAAAAATTGCCATTGGCGGGCATGCCCACTAACTCCCATGTACATTGAGTCTCCCAAAAAAACTTTAGAAATATTGGTTCAGCTTTAGAGGATAATGGCAGCTCCTCCTTTTGAGAATGTAAAGTCCAAGGCCTCTGAAACAGACAGGTTACTTCTTAAGGAAGTCTGAAGGGATGTTATTTGTCTGACCAATATCCTTTTGCCCAGAAGCTTTAGCATTGTTCTTTGTGCTCCTTGGTTGGGTTTCAGTCTGGTTGTCAGACTGAGGCTGCTTGGTGGAGAATATTCTTTAGATATTTTGTGAGGATTGCAAGCCTATTCAGGAAGCGACTAGACACCTTTTAGTGGGTATCTTCAGTTTTTCCCAAATTAGGACCTGAAAGGTATTGTGGGTTTCCAGATGTCTTCCAGATGCCCTTCCTGGCTTGGGGTGCCACACAGACCTGTTCCTTTCTTTCATATTAAATGATTCTGTAAGGTCTGTGATTGGTGTCGTACAGGGATGTACATTCATGCTGATGACACCAATGTGTCTCCTTTTCAGGTACTGTTGAATCTACTTTCTCTTCCTTCCTGTCTTCCGGACCATTTTTGCAGGAGCAGAACTGGCTGAAGGCAAATCCTGGCCACATCGGAATCATTACATCGGGATCTGAGGGCAGCTAGAGGTCAAGCTATGTGAAGCTTGGTACCGAACTTGATAGCTAATCATGTGGGGATTCAGTTTGAATCCATCATTACTCTCCTGCTTTGGCAGTCACTTGAATGCTCTCTGAGTGATGGTATTGAAAGGCTGAATGTAATATATGATACTAATTTCTCCAAACAGTTTAGCCAAGGAGCTAATGGAAATCCACTGTTTAGAGCAGGTTGTTTTTTTTAATACTGAGGTTAGCCACCTTGGATGCTGTCCTGCTTTCCTCTGCACCCTCAGGTCTGGCAACTCTTAACTTCCTCCGTCAGCCTCTCCCTTATCGTTCCTGATTATCTCCTCAGTTCTCACCTCTTGTGTTCCTCCTGTCCATTTTGTTCTGGAAACAAAGCTTTGGCTTTTTCCCATTGTGAAGCTTTAAATAGCTTTTTGGAGATTTCCCGGATTCCTCCTCTACCCAACTACCCTCTGTGCTCACAAAGAGGGGAGGAGCAGATACAATTGTACTTCAAAGTTGAGCCATGCATCCAATACAATATCACTCTACCCTGCCTTGTAAAACACACATTAAAATGACTGCTAATTGCTTCTGAGCAACTACTGTCAGGCACTTGAATTTAAAAGAATGAAAGGGGAAAAGGGGGTTACATGTGTTTACTTTGGTAGAATAATACTGAAAACAACTCTTGGCTAAAGCAGGGGTGTGGAATTTATTAAAGTATCCATCTGTCCATGGGACATGTTGCTTCATGTATATACTTGTCCTGTAACAAAATCCATTTGTCCTTTTGAAGCCATGTAGTGCGGCGACAAATTATGGCTGCAATCTCATTATGTAAGAGCCCTGATAACAGCATCTCTGATTATGCCAGGTGTCATACTATAATAGGGTTTGAATACTAGCAATTGCCTTATTTTACCACCTTTCCACAGATGTACATACTGTAACTGGAGGAAGCAGTAAGCAATAGTTCCAGGGTTGGAATGCACATCTGAGTCTGTGCAAACCTACAAACTTGCATGTTTTAGGGGTTTTCAACACACAGCTCTTCTCTAATCTGTTCCCATACCGAGAAAGCTTGGAAATGTATTTCTGAGAAAGCAGAAGTAAAATTTCTTCCACGGTTGCGAAAATGTGGTGGGGGGGGGGGGAGTAGAGGACTTGTAAACGCTCAACAGATTTTCAAATGAGCAAATCTGCTCATACATACTTGCTTCTGCTAAAATGCAGTTAATAAATATTTTCTAGGAGTACTGTTATTTGACCTCCTTCTGTATATTCTTGGTAATTCATAAAAGCCGTAAATCTGCACTAATGGAAAGAAATATGCCATGGTTGCACTTTTGTAACTTTCTTTAAGAATTGGGCTCCTAATTATGTCTGCCATTACCCAAGACCTTTTGCTTGTATTAAAATTCTGTCTCTCCCTACCGGCTGTCTTTACTCTTTCACAAAAAGCATATCGGCACACAAAGTAGTTTTGCTAAATGCCAGGCACTACTGTGGCAATGTGTGCCTTTTGAGACCAAAACATATTTTTTCTTTTTACCAGTGTTTGTTATAACAGTGAAAGCCCGGCAGCTCCCACAACAATAACTTTTTACAAAACCATGTAAAAACAGGACAAATATTGACAAAACCAAAAGGCTGACCATCCATGTCAAACCTACTGGCTTTGACAACGCTTGTTTATTTTCATGTTTTCCATTATCTTGTTGAAACTGGTTACACTGAATTTCCATTATGAATATTTTAAAGAAATACTTGTGTGAATCAACACATTTCAATAAATTATGCTTAAGAGAAATGGTACCTAACATTTCGCAGTAGTTTACCAAAACGTTTTTTTCCTAGTTGCATTTTGTTTCTGAACATTTTATTTTGAAAGCAAAGAAACCTCAATCTACTTTTCAAGCTTCTGCAAATATTTGCATCTAATTAGAGAGCATTCTGGTAGCATTATACATAACCTCATATTATGAAACTTGCAAACATGTGTGCACATTGTTATACTGGAACTACTATTAGTAGTGCAGTCCGAGCTTACAGTATCTTTAGACCACTCACCCAAATACTAAATAAAGGCTTTGCATTAATGGACCATAAATATAAGTTTGAACAGCATTAACATGTTGTGGTACTATAAACTGTCAGCCAAAGGGTTTGTCCTGCAGGATTTTGGGTCTGCTTGTCCCAAGGGCAAACTAAATACCAAAACTTGTTGTTCTTGACCCCAAACAATATGCCCTGGGCGTTGGGATATAGAAATTTCACACCGATGGTAAAGTAATGGTTACATGCAAAATGTGAGGTCGATAAAGGTTTTTATTATTCAGTTGTGATGTACTGTGGAACTGAACTCCAATTGAGCGCTGCACTCTATTAATAGTGTGAATATGTGTTTATTAGTAAAGTTGCTCTGAATAGCCACCCTTATTGGGCCACCTTTATTTTCAATGGCATGGTGTCTATATATTGTTATGTAACGAGCAATGAATGGTGAACAGCAGCAGCCAGTACAACCACGACTAAGCACATTGATGACCATTACAGTACTAACGAGTGAGTATGTGGCTTATCTGAGTCTGAAAATCAAGTCTAATTGTAGAAAGTTTGAAAAACTTCAACATAGATTTAAGAGCCCACCTGTAGCTTTTCTTCAGATAGAGACTTCTAGCGGTGAATTCCTCACATTTAGAATATTCCCCAGGTGTCAGACTGGATCTGGAAACTTTTCAGCACCGAAAAGTGGTGCTGTGGGACTCCGCACTGATGCTGTTCCACTCGGGTAATAACATGCAGAGCCTGTACAGGTGCCTTTCCTGCACGCTGACATCACTTATTTTTCCTTCCATGCCACCAGATGCGTACCCAGAGCTCCCTTCTTACCTCTCTGAGACACTTATCTTGATATTTTCCACCAAAATTCTTCAATGTGCAAGTGGTCAGTTCCTAAAACTACAGGTTTTAAGCCTTTTGGGGACTATGCAAACACATGTATGTGACGGATCTCAGCCAGGTATGATTCTGTTGCACAAGTCCTCATGGTGTACCCAAAGAGCGTGCTCCTATGCACACTCAAGCAATTCAAGATGACCGTAATGCAGCCAAGTTCACAATTTCTTATGGCTTGGATACCTCTGATTCCATCAGGCAGGCCATAGGCACTAGCATTACCATTTACCGCCATGCATGGCAGGGATCGAGTGAGTGCCACAGAGAACTGAGCCTAGGTGCCCACCATACCCAAAGTCATGGTTAGCATCCTGTCCAGCCTACCTCCACTTCCACCCCCAATTTCATCTGCAGACCCACCTGCCAAGCCTCTTTAACATTCCCTTTCAGGGACAGCCACCAAGTGGGAGGCAGAATCCTCTTATCAAGTTGGCAATTGATCACATCAGACAGGTGAGTCCTACAGATTGTTCAGCCTGACCATTTCTTCTTTCTCCGCCGTAACTTTCACTGTCCCCTCAGTGGCTACCAGAGGACTAGCTCCCCTTTTTGCTGCATGAAGTGGAAGGTCCTTTTGGCCAAAGGGGCTGTCGAGAGGGTGCCAGGGGCAGAAGTAGGATGTGATTGTTATTCTTATTACTTTCTGGTACCCAAGAAGGATGGAAATCTTCAGCCTGTTCTAGACCTACGCTCTCTGAATGCCTTCCTCCGGAAGGAGAAATTCAAATGCTCAGCACGGCCCGGGTCTGCCCTCTACCCTTGAGACTTGAATGGTGGTGTTGGACCTGCAGGATGCCTATTTCCAATTACCGGTCCTGCTGGCCAATCGGCGCAACCTGGTTGTAGTGGGACAGGATCATTTTTCAGTTCACTAAGCTCCCCTATGGTCTCATCATCGCCCCTTGAGTGTTCATGAAAGTGATTGTTGTGGTGCAAGCACACATTAGGAGACCAGGAATGCCAGTCTTTTCCTACCTCACAACAGACTGTTGAAGGCAGGCTTGCTCCAGGCAGTTGCCTCACACCTCGAGACGATGGTGCACCTCCTGCACTTGCTGGATTCACTATCAACTTGCCAAAGTCACACCTGACTCCCTCTTGTATGCCCCCCTTCATCAGAGCTGGTCTGAATACAGTGCAGTGTCGGCCCTATCCTTCTGAACAGTGATTCCAGGATATTTGGGTTAAATTCTGATATTTCAGCCTCTGTCCTGGATCTCGCACCAGGCAGTCATCAACCACCTCCATACTACGCAAACCTCTTGTCATCTTTGGGTTCACTATCAACGTGCCAAAGTCATAACTGCCGCCCCCCCCCCTTTCATATAAGCCATTCTGGAATACGGTTCAGTTTTGTGCCTTTCCCCTGGGTAGGAGAGTCCAGTTGATTCAGTCTATGATCCCGATCTTTCAGCCTCGGTCCTGGATTTCAGTGAAGGTGACTCTGAAGCTGTTGAGATTGATAGCCTCCTGCATTCTGCTGGTTGGGCACATCAGGTGGCATAGGCAAGCTCTAAAGTGGGCTCTAAAGTCCCATTGGTCCCAATATTAAGGAGACCTCTCCGACCTTGTTCAGATTTCACAGGGACTGCAAAATATCTGAAGTGGTGGTTGCTAGATAACAATTGAGTGAGTGGCAGACCACTATACATTCCCCACCCAGAACTGACAGAGGTGCGAATGCATAGCTTCTGAGTTGGGGCAGCCACCTGGGAGAGGTGGAGTTTAGAGACCTCTGGGCTCCGGAGGAGTGCTGGCTCCACATCAACCTTCCCGGAGCTGAGGGGCATCCGCTTGGTGTTGAAAACCTTCTTTCCGTCCATCAAGGGGAGGCTGGTAAAGGTGCTCACTGACAACACCACCACCATTTGGTAGTGCAACAAACAGCGCATGGTGGAATGATCGACCCTGTGTTAGAAGGCCTTTTGCCACTGGAAATGGCTGGACCACAAATGGATTTTCCTGGCTGTGAGCCACTTGGCAGGAGCATTGAATGCCAGTGCTGACGGGCTCAGCCTTTGGTTCCTTGCGTGTTATGAATTGCAGTCTCACCTGGAAGTGGCAAAAGGTCTCCCCCAAGAGTGAGGAGAACCTTGGCTCAATTTTTCCACCTCAGCCAAGAACGCATAATATTAGGACTTCTGCGTGTTGCAATTTCCAAGGTGTCCCTTGCTTGGAGACGTGTTCTACCTCTAATGCAACTCTGGACTCGTTCTGTATACCTTTTCGCTGGTACCTGCCCTGCCCAAAGTTGTCAAGAAGATCAGGACAGACTGGGTTCAATTCATCCTAGCAGTTCCAGACTGGGCACGGAGAGAACGGTATCCAGAACTCCTGGCCTTGAGTATATGTCCTCCAATCAGGCTGCCTTTCCCAGAGGACCTGCTATTGAAGCTACAGGCAGGGTTTTGCACCCCGGCCTTCACACTCTTCACCTTTGTGATTGGAGATTGAATGGTGACAGATGAACACCTTTGACCGTCCTCCGGTGTTGATTGAGGTCATCCTGGCCGCCAGGCGTCTCCCAATGAAAACTGTACACCCCTGTCGTCAGGACATATTTGTGGCTTGGTGTGGCACACATCACATTGACCCTCTCCAGGCCAGGTTATCTGAAGATTTGTTTTTGTGTCTGGTCCTGAAAATCTTTGCTTTGGGCTCTGGGCTTTGGGTTGTCTTTAAGCCCTTACAGACTTCTTTTGTTGTTCGATCATCCCTCGTTGTTTAAGTTGCCAGTTTTGGTGGTGTTTTTTTTTAAGGGCTGCAACATGTTTCCCCCTTCTCCCTTTGTTATACCTCAATATATGTTGTGTGGTATGGTGGGCACAATTTGTATGCCATTGCCACTTAAACAGATGAATAAATGAAAAGGGCTTACCCAGAGGCCCTGAATGTTTTTATGTATGTAGGTTACTTATGGTTTTTGGGGGGCTATCATATGAAAGTGGTACAGGGATAAAGGCAATTTGTAAACAAATGTCATAAATAAAAGAGTGAAATAGTGCTAGCAGCCAGTTAGGGCACATCCCTGGGTGCTCCTGGGATGAACATGTGGTGTATGGTTCTACAGCTGGTTGATGAGAGCTGAGCAATTGATACATAAGGTGTTGAAATTGTAGATGCATGGTTTCTTGCAAGGGCAACTGGCACCAGGAAGGAAGCGTAGCAATGCCAAAAGTGTGATAAGGTTGTATCAGGTGGGCCTGAGAAGGGTCCCTGCCAGAGCACCAACACTCTTACTGTCCTGGCTCTTGGTTATCTTCTCTTGGCCTCCCAAACCCTCCACTACTCCTTGAGTTCAGAAGAACAGGCTCCCTGTGCCCCTCCACAGCGAGTTATGATGTTTAAAGACTCGTGGGTGAAACATGAAGCTACTTCTTTTCCCAAACGGCATTTCAAGTGTATAAAATATAACTGCTTTTTGAATCCGGGAACTGCTGATAGATTATTACATTTTGTAGGAGTCAGTGCTCCCACCCTCAATTTCTGTAGCCCCTTTAACCCTTTGTGCTTTGAATTGACCCCGTGGTATGCAAATTAAATATATAGATATCTAATTTATATTATGTTTTTAATGACCAGATCTGATCTGTATTGTTGCTTTATCTTGACAAGCTCTATAGTCTATGAATGTATTGTATCTGATAGAGAGTTCTAGCTGCAGATTCCTTACCTTAGAATTGTCCCAGGCATCAGACTAGATCTGGAAGATTATTTGTGAGCAGTACCCCCGCGCGCCGGTGGGTGTCATCAGTCGGCTCCACATGTGTCATCTACGGCACCTATATAGGTGCAGCCCAGGTGCACTGATTGTTCTTTTTTTCCTTATTGGTAATCACAGATCTGGGATGAGCCACCCTTCAGCCACTTTTTGACTGTACTTTTTCGATGTTAAGTCAAGATTATTTTGAGGTTTTCCTCCTGGTGTGGCAGGATGCCATCAACGAAGGCCTGCTTGAAGCCCCACTGCGCTAATGTCCGCGACAGACCTGTAACTTGTTTGTCTGTGGTGGTGCCTCGAGTGCGACCAGGATCCTAAGTCGTGTTCGGACTGCCGCACCATGAATCCTAAGGTTATGAGGGAGTTCGCTGCCAATCTGATGGGGGCCAATCGTGCAACGTCGCACTGTTCGAGGTCCCAGTCAATAAGTAGGTCCCAGGATCGGTAGTGGAGTCAGAGGTCGTCGTCACATTCCAAATCCTCAAGGAATTAATGTAAGTCCTAGCACAAAAATAAGTTTTTTTGCTTTGACTTCTATGTGTCCGCTGGCTGAAGAGATGCAGGAGCGTCAACATTCTAGACTTTGCTTTGTGGTTGAGCCCATGCCTGGGCCGACTCCGCACTTCCCAGAGTTTCTGGGAACCGGAGCGACCCCCTCGCCCAGCTTAAAGAATTTTATGATGCCATGTGCTGGCCCAGCCAGCCCCTTCTGCGCACTTTCGTGCCCTGCGGAGTTGGCATGGGCCCCTTCTGTTTCTGCTCCAGCATCTCCGGTGCCAGTGAGGCCCAAGGATCCATTCCTGGATCTAGACCGATGCTGGTCGTACCACCACAACCTTCCCAAGTGCCGGTCCCAGTGCTGCCGCTGGCATCCCCATTCTAATCCCCAGCTCCGATATGGAGCCTGAGGGGCTTCGCCAGATGCTGTATCCAGTGCCATTGGGAGCCTTGTCTCCCAGATCAGATGCTGAGCCCTATTCCTTTGGGCTATGACTCGGGGAGGAATGGGAGGGCTCACTGGGCCCTGACGAAACCCAGTCTTTTGACCTAGATATGGAATGGTGTGAGGAACTGGGTGAAGTTAGTGGCCTGGACACTTCCCCAGATGCTGGGATGCTTTTTTTCCCCTACCATGACTACAAAGGAAGGAGCGTCTTTCACGATAGTCGTGTGGAGGGCTGCGGAGGTCCTTGACCTTCAGTTGCTCTCAGTGGCGGTCAAGACCAATGTCCTGTGAGGTGCTTCAGCCGGGAGTATCCCCATCTCAACTGCTCCTCCTCTTTAATGAAGCCCTTACAGATGTCCTTTTGAGTACCTGGTCTAAACCCTACACAGGGGCTACTGTGAATAGGACAATCGTCCATGGCCACTGCCCTGCCCCAGGGGACCCAAGTTTCCTCACTCAACACCCCAGCCCTGTGAGTTGGATGGTCTAGGCTTCCATCTCCCATGTTAAACCTGGTGCATTCCCTACCGCTCCACTGGACAAGGAAATCCAAGAGGATGGATCAACTTTGGGAAGAAGATGTTTTCTTCCACCAGCCTGGCATTGCGGTCTGTGAACACCACATGCATTTTGGGCCATGGCTCCCACGGCTTGTGGGATACAGTTTTTCTGGTGCTGCCTACAGTCCTGGAGGAGTCCCAGTTTGTGCTCTCTCAAGCTGAAGCATATGGGAGAAATGCAGCAAAGTTCACAATTTGCTGTGGACTCAACACAATCAACTCGCTGTGCAGAGCGGTTTTTGTCAAAGGTGGCCCTTAAGCGCCATGCCTGGCTATGGACACCGGCTTTTCTGGGGATGTCGCATCTTCTTTGATGGACATGCCATTCGATGGCTTCCCTCTCTTCGTAAACAAAGTAGACTCAGTGGTTGAACGTTTTAAGGACAGTCGGGCTATGGCCGGGTCCATGGGCTTATCTTCAGCTCTGCGCCACTCCCAGTCTGCTGTGCTGTGAATGATTCACTGCCCCTGCGTGGCCAAAGGTGCAGTATCCCAAGGGCTAGTGGATGTGGCAGCCAGAGGTTGGTTCAGTCCATCCCCCTTCCTCATCACTCCCTGCCCCCTCAGCTGCAGCCTCCAAACCCTCACCTGCCCCACTGACAGTGCATAGCATCGGACAGATGGGTTTTGCAGATAGTCCGAAAAGGCTAGTCCCTCCCCTTCTTGACTTCTCCTCCCCCAATGCCACAATTTCAAGAAAGGCTGATTGAGTATTATCTTTCTCTTTTTGCAAGGAAGTTGTGTCTCTCTTGTTCAAGGGAGCCATAGAGAGGGTCCCGCCACTAGAAGTAGGTTATGTTTGCTATTGTTGGCACATTCTGGTGCCGAAGAAGGATGGAGCCTTTGTCCTATCCTAGACCTGCAGTCCCTCAACTACATCCTCAAGAAGAAGAAATTTAAAATGCTGACCTTTGCTCAGGTTCTGTCTGCCCTGGAACCAAGAGCCTGGATGGTAGCGCTGGACTTGTAGGACATTTATTCTCACATCCCTATCCTGTCTGCACACAGACTTTACCTGTGGTTCCCAGTCTGCCACAAGCATTTCCAGTTTGCCATTTTTTCCTTTGGCATGACGAGCGCCCCTTGGGTGTTCACCAAGGTAATGGGGGTGGTTGCAGCTCACTTGCTGGAGATCAGGGGTGTCAGTCTTCCCCTATCTCACCGACTGGCTTTTGAAGACTGGCTCACCCCAGGCTGTCGTCTCCTACCTCCAGACTACAGTGGACATCCTGTACTCACTGGTATTCACCTTGACCCTGCCGAAGTCCCACCTAATTCTCTCACCGATTCTGTCCATCATTGGAGCTGTTCTGGACACAGTGCAGTTTTGGGCTTATTCTCCTGAGCTGTGAGTCTAGGATATTCAGGATTCGATACAGATGTTTCAGCCTCTATCCTGGGCTTCGGTGAGACAAGCTGTGAGTCTTCTGGGCCTCATGGACTCCTGTATCCTGCTGGTAACAAATGCACATTGACATATGTGGGTTGTACAGTGGAATCTGAAGTTCCAATGTACACAGCGTGAGGGGAATCTCTCATACATGGTACAGATCTTGGAGAAAAGTGCAAAAGATCTGCAGCGGTGGCTAAAAAAACACAATTGGGTCAGCAGCATACCCTTCTCCCTTCCCCAACCAGATCTGACTGTGTTGACAGATTTGTCACTCTTGGGTTGGGATGGCCATCTGGGGGATGTGGAGATCAGAGGTATCTGGTCTTCAGCTGCATCCTGGCTCCACAGCAACTTGCTGGAACTTTGAGTAATCCAACTGTATTGAAAGCCTTTCTGCCCTCCATCAAGGAAAGTCTAGATAAGGTTTTGATAGACAACACTACGCCCATGTGGTACTACAACAAACTAGGCTGGGTGGGGTTTGGACCCTTTGTCTAGAGGCTCTATGTCTCTGGACTTGCCTGGAACATCAGGGGGTTCCCTTGTGGTTCAGCACCCGCCAGGCGCTCTGAATGCCAGAGCAGACAAACTCAGCCGACTACGCCTAGGGATCCCAAATGGCATCGCCATTCGGAGCTGGCTCAAGGCCTGTTCAGCAGTGGGGAGAACCTTGGTTAGATCGGTTTGCCTCAGTTGAGAACATTCAATGTCAGCAGTTTTGCATGCTGAAGTTTCCTAGGTGGCTCTCGCTTGGTGATGTTCGTCATCTAGAGTGGAGCTGAGGCCTTAGGTACACCTTTCCGCCCATTCCACTCCTGCCCAGAGTTCTCAAGAAGATCAAGAATAACCGGGCCCAGATCATCCTTATGGCCCCATACTGGGAATGGAGAGACAGGTATCTGAGCTACTGAGCATGACCATCGATCCTCTGATCAGGCTGCCCCTTCGGGAGGATCTTCTGTTGCAGCAGCAGGGAAAGGTTCTCAGCCCAAACCTGTCCAGTATTTGCCTTCTTTCGTGAAGATTGAATGATGGCAGCTGACCTTCTGTTAGGGTTTGTGCACAGCAAAGAGCATGTCCCCTCTCACTGCACTAGTGGGTTCTGTAATAGCTCCCTTTTAAACTTACTATTGAAAGCCTTTCTTGTTATCTCACCTTCCCCCCCCCCCCTAGGCTTCTGTGTATGTTGTTTAATGTGCTGTTTTGTTTACACATTGGGCCTTGCTTTTACCAAGGCTTCTTTAAAACACTCCTCTCTAGGCCATGTGTTAATTTAACTCATTTGCATAATAACTGAAACTCTGCACACCTTTCAAGAACATGTGCAGCATGTGAGGACCACACCCAGCTCTTCAAACCACACCCAGCTCTGCACACCTTTCAAGAACACGTGCAGCATGTGAGGACCACACCCAGCCCTGTCTATAAAAGGCAGCCCCCGAGCCTCACCCAGTGCTTGTGCTCGTCTACCTCCCGCTTACCTGAGGACAGATCCCTCGGCGCTGGCACTCCTGCTCTCTACAGACTTTCATTGGCTTCAATGGGCGCAGCTGCTGGCTCTTCCTTCTTCCGGTTTCCGGTTCCTCCTTGCCTCAGCCTCTCTCCTACAAGCAACCTGCAAAAGAGAAAGAAGACAAGGTTAGACTGATCAGTATCTCTTGCCAGCAACAAGTAAGTGCAAAACTTTTATTACCTGAAAGAACTTTGACAACAATTTCTGGATTCGTGTATAGACAATTTGAAACAAGATACCTTCCACGAACATTGTGATTCAAACTCTTTGTTACAAGAATACTTTGCGGAACTTTGTGAAGCAAACATTTATTTTTTATGGAACTTTTAAGAATCGAACCGTGGAAACCATTAACAGCAAGGCAAACAGTAAATCAAGGACTTGCACAAATTACATGCTGTATTTTGACGTAAAAGTACAGTATTTGTTTTATAAAAGATTCTGGAAATATGGGAAAAGTGAGTCTGCTATTGGGAATTTAGGCTTTAGTTATATTAAGATGAATGTTTGATATTGGTAATTCTGATAACGGTATTTGTTTAATGTTTTAGAAGCTTTAGAGTAATAGAAAGCACATCCCAGAGCAGTAACACATTCCAAACCTGGAAACTAGAGACCAGGATCCAAGAGGTACTTTTAGAAGAAAATTTCTAATAAATAAAGGGATAGTCAGGAACCCAGTTAGGAATAGGTTGTACTTATCTGTTCTTTGTTTATGTTTCATTAGGCACCAGTTTCTACAGAAGTCAGAGAGGGCCGCAGATTTGTGCAGCACTTCAACAGTGGAAACGCAAGAACGGTGTTGTCTCTTTATTTTATTTTATCCACTTCCCCCCTTCCCTTGAGCTTCTGTTCTTAGTGCACTGTTTTAAAAACTAGTGTGCTGGAACAAGCAGTTTCAGGGTGGGGTCGGATTGTCTTCAACCTCCATCAGAACTGAACAAGGACTCAGGTAAGCTGGGCTTTGACAGAAGCACAAGCCTTAAACAAAAAAAAAAATTCAGTTCTGGTGGACGATGAATATCGGGGAAGAAATAGAGGGCATTGACGTCACGGATATGGCGCAGGCCCTAAATGAGGACTTGGCTCATAATGAATCAGTGTCTGGCATCTTGCAACATATGCAAGAGGAAATAGAGAGATTAAAGGTGGAGAATACCTCTTTAAAACAGGATTTAAGCAGGTATAAATTTAGGGTATCTCAGTGGAACACAGCTTTTACGCCTTTGTTTAAAACCTCCTCAGAGACAGGGGCGCCATCAAAACATACAACTTTGCCTCCCCCTGTTGAGGTCACTGTTAATGTTCCTAATGCTGTGCCCTTAGCAGCACCTGAACGTTTTCATGGAGATAGTAACAAGTTCCATGTTTTTATCAATCAATGTCAATTACACTTCGTTTGTAAGCCACAACAGTTCCCTACTGATGCTACGAAAGTGGCATTCGTCTTGTCTTATTTGGGTGGCACAGCAGCCAATTGGTCAATTCCTTTCGTGGAGAGAGATGATCCCATCCTCCATAATTGGAATCAATTTAAACGTACCATGACCAGCCTTTTTGCAAAACACACTTTCATGCAGGCAAGTGATAATGAGCTTTTAAATCTTAAACAAGGTAACAAGGATTTATTGACCTATCTCACTAGTTTTAATCGTTTACTCACCGAGACACAGTGGCCAGAAGAAAAGCGTGTCTCCCTTTTCTATAAAGTTTTGAGAGACGAGTTAAAAGACGCGCTGGCTCATATCGTTGATTTGCCAGAAGACTATTCGGACTTTGTAGATTTAGTTGTGAAATTAGAACATAGACTAGGAGAAAGAAAGGGAGATAAATACAAACTGGAATCACGGTTAACTTTTATTAGACACGAGAAGAAAGACCCAGATAATAAACTCCCTGAGCCTATGCAAATAGGGACACTCAGAGGTCCACTCACATCAGAGGAAAAAGAAAGAAGGAGAAAACTTCAATTATGTTTATATTGTGGAAGGGCAGGTCACTTTGCCAGAGAATGTCCAGTAAAGCCTAAAAATCCACGAAAGGGTGCTGTTTCCTCCACCTCCTCAACTGAATCGGGAAACGATTAAGCTCGACAAGGGGAGAGGTTACTTGTTCGAGAAAACATCTTAATCAAACCTCTAATGCTGCAGCCTTCATGGTACCGCACATACCTAGACATTTCATAATTCAGGTCGTTTTAATTGTTACTACCCAAGTGAGGCATTCTCTCCCTGTCCTACTGGACTCAGGCGCGACAGGAAATTTTGTGGATAATAAGTTAGCTGAAAACTTAGGACTTCCTATGTGCCTAAAGCCTTGTCCAGAAGCAGTATGTGCAGTGGATGGGTCAGAATTTACCTCTGGATTAATCACAAAACAAACAAGTCCACTTGTTATGGTCTGTCAGAACGGGCACACAGAGGTGATTAGCTTTGATCTGATAGATACTCCTAATTTTGGTTTGATTCTCGGGGTACCCTGGTTAACAACTCATAACCCAAAAATTGATAGGGTGAATAGAAATGTTACTTTGGATTCCTCTTTCTGTAGAACCAATTGCTATCAAGAAGCAGGTACAGAACAGAGCACAGTATTACACTGTGCTAGTGTTATACAAGATGAACCAAGTCTCCCTCCTGAATATTCTGACTTTAAAGACGTCTTTGATCCAGTAAAGGCTAGTGTGCTGCCCCCACATAGGTCTTATGACTGTCGTATAGATCTTATCCCAGGGGCCCCTTTACCTAATAACAGAGTATATGCTTTGACTGACGAAGAAACCAAATACTTAAGAACCTACCTAGATGACCTACTACAGTCTGGGTTCATCCGTCATTCCACATCTCCGGTGTCATCTCCACTCTTTTTTATCCCGAAGCCGGATAAATCCCTGCGCGCATGTATCGATTATAGAGGACTAAATAAGGCTACAATAAAGAATAAATATCCTCTTCCTCTAATACCTGTGTTGTTGGATCAATTAAGACATTCTACTGTATACACTAAACTAGATCTGCGGGGAGCTTACCACCTGGTCCGAGTAAAAGAGGGGGATGAGTGGAAGATAGCTTTCAAGACAAAGTTTGGTTTATTTGAGTACACAGTAATGCCCTTTGGGTTATGTAATGCCCCTGCGGCCTTTCAGTTCTTTATAAATGAGGTCCTACACAAATTCCTGGACGTTTGTGTCATAGTATACTTAGACGACATCCCCATTTACTCTAAGAACTCAGAAGAACATACCCAACATGTTCGTGCAGTATTATCAAAGTTAAAAGAAAATCATCTTTTTGCTAAGTTAGAAAAGTGTACTTTTAATGTCAGCAAGGTGGACTTTTTAGAATACTGCCTGTCACCTCAAGGAATAACTATGGATGTAAAGAAAATCAGTGCTATTGCTGATTGGCCAGAACCATCCTCTGTAAAAGATATTCAGAAATTTCTGGGTTTCGCCAATTTTTATAGGAGGTTTATTGCACATTTTGCAGACATTGCGGCCCCAATAACTACCTTGTTGCGGAAAGGGCAACGATTTCTTTGGACTGATGAGGCGGCACACGCCTTTCAACTCCTAAAACAAAAGTTCACTTCAGCCCCAATTCTGAAACATCCTGATCCTGACTTGCCATTTTTTGTTGAAGCGGATGCTTCACAAGTAGCTTTAGGAGGAGTTCTCTCTCAACGAGATGCAGTAGATGGCCAGTTACGTCCTATAGCCTTCTATTCCAAAAAGTTATTACCAGCTGAACAAAATTACACTGTGGCTGAAAGGGAACTACTAGATATCAAAGTAGCCTTTTCAGAATGGAGGCACCATTTAATGGGAGCCAAGTACCCAGTTACAATCTTTTCTGACCATAGGAACCTACAGTTTTTTGGATCACTTAAAGCACTAACACCACGTCAGATGCGCTGGTTAAATTTTTTTAGCACATTTGACTTTGTAATAACCTATAGACCAGGTGCACAACAAATTCAATCTGATGTGTTATCTAGATACGGACATACTTCAGACATGAAACAAGATAAAATAGGAGAACCCATTATTCCTCCCCAAAAGTTTTTGGCACCAGTACAACAGAAGGATTTCATCACAGATCTATATAATGCACACATGCAAATAGCACCTCAGGATTGGTTAAAGGATTCCCATAACACAATACAACGAGGTTTATTGTATCACGACAACATGCTGTTAGTGCCCACCTCTGAATTACAAACACAGGTGATAATTTGGCATCACGCCTCACCGTTGGCAGGTCATCCTGGTTGGGTAAAAACCCTGGAAAATGTGCAAAAACACTTTTGGTGGGACACTATAAGAAAGGACATTAAGCAATTTGTCACTACCTGTCCAATTTGTGCAAGACATAAATCTTCTCATAAGGCCCCTGACGGCTTGTTAATACCAATGCCAACACCCAAGCAACCTTGGCACACTGTGAGCGTAGACTTTATTGTAGGTTTACCACCTGTAAAATCTTTCACAACAGTGTTGGTTATAGTGGATTTTTTTATCTAAAATGGCACATTTTGTACCATTACGGAAATTACCCACGGCGGCAGAATTTGCCGATATTTTTATAAGGGAAATTGTGCGTTTACATGGTTTGCCAAGCAAAGTGGTGTCAGACCGAGGGAGCCAGTTCAACTCTAAATTTGGGAAAAAATTATGTAAAAAACTGAAAATAGATGTGGCATTATCCACTGCTTTCCACCCAGAGACAGATGGACAGACTGAACGACTGAACCAAACCTTACTTCAAACGCTACGTTGTTTATTGGCTGATTATTCTAGTGAATGGTTGGAAGCTCTCCCTGTAGCGGAGTTTGTTTATAATAATACTGAGCATTCAGCTCTACTTTGCTCACCATTCTATTTCTTGCAGGGGTATCATCCAAGAGCTATACCCATTTTGTTAGAAGATTCTCTGTTACCTACAGTAACGGATAGACTAACGAGGTTAGGTGACATACAAGACAAAGCCAGGAAACATTTATTAAAGTACAAGGAAAGCATGAAAAGACAAGCAGACAAACACAGATCTGAGGCCCCAATGTATAAAATCGGTGACAAGGTATGGCTCTCCACAAAGAACCTAAACATAGAGGGATCCCGAAAGCTGCAACCATGTTTCATTGGACCCTTTAGTATAACTGCCATAGTAAACCCGGTAACAGTAAAATTAGATTTACCAAAAGAATATCCAGTACATACTACATTCCATGTGTCCTTGCTTAAGCCATACAATCCAAAAACCCGACCTGAACCACCACCTCCACCCATACCAATTAAGGGAAACCTAGAATATGAAGTGAAAAGCATAAAAGACTCAAAAAGAATTAGTGGACGTCTGTTTTATTTAGTAGAATGGAAAGGATATGATGAATCTGAGAATTCATGAGAACCAGCATCATATGTACATGCCCCACAGCTGATTAGATGGTTTTATTTAAAAAATCCAGGAAAACCCCGTCCTGTAGGAGGGCCTTTGAGGGGGGCAACTGTTAGGGTTTGTGCACAGCAAAGAGCATGTCCCCTTTCACTGCACTAGTGGGTTCTGTAAAAGCTCCCTTTTAAACTTACTATTGAAAGCCTTTCTTGTTATCTCACCTTCCCCCCCCCCCCTAGGCTTCTGTGTATGTTGTTTAATGTGCTGTTTTGTTTACACATTGGGCCTTGCTTTTACCAAGGCTTCTTTAAAACACTCCTCTCTAGGCCATGTGTTAATTTAACTCATTTGCATAATAACTGAAACTCTGCACACCTTTCAAGAACATGTGCAGCATGTGAGGACCACACCCAGCTCTTCAAACCACACCCAGCTCTGCACACCTTTCAAGAACACGTGCAGCATGTGAGGACCACACCCAGCCCTGTCTATAAAAGGCAGCCCCCGAGCCTCACCCAGTGCTTGTGCTCGTCTACCTCCCGCTTACCTGAGGACAGATCCTTCGGCGCTGGCACTCCTGCTCTCTACAGACTTTCATTGGCTTCAATGGGCGCAGCTGCTGGCTCTTCCTTCTTCCGGTTCCTCCTTGCCTCAGCCTCTCTCCTACAAGCAACCTGCAAAAGAGAAAGAAGACAAGGTTAGACTGATCAGTATCTCTTGCCAGCAACAAGTAAGTGCAAAACTTTTATTACCTGAAAGAACTTTGACAACAATTTCTGGATTCGTGTATAGACAATTTGAAACAAGATACCTTCCACGAACATTGTGATTCAAACTCTTTGTTACTTTGCGGAACTTTGTGAAGCAAACATTTTTTTTTTTATGGAACTTTTAAGAATCGAACCGTGGAAACCATTAACAGCAAGGCAAACAGTAAATCAAGGACTTGCACAAATTACATGCTGTATTTTGACGTAAAAGTACAGTATTTGTTTTATAAAAGATTCTGGAAATATGGGAAAAGTGAGTCTGCTATTGGGAATTTAGGCTTTAGTTATATTAAGATGAATGTTTGATATTGGTAATTCTGATAACGGTATTTGTTTAATGTTTTAGAAGCTTTAGAGTAATAGAAAGCACATCCCAGAGCAGTAACACATTCCAAACCTGGAAACTAGAGACCAGGATCCAAGAGGTACTTTTAGAAGAAAATTTCTAATAAATAAAGGGATAGTCAGGAACCCAGTTAGGAATAGGTTGTACTTATCTGTTCTTTGTTTATGTTTCATTAGGCACCAGTTTCTACAGAAGTCAGAGAGGGCCGCAGATTTGTGCAGCACTTCAACAGTGGAAACGCAAGAACGGTGTTGTCTCTTTATTTTATTTTATCCACTTCCCCCCTTCCCTTGAGCTTCTGTTCTTAGCGCACTGTTTTAAAAACTAGTGTGCTGGAGCAAGCAGTTTCAGGGTGGGGTCGGATTGTCTTCAACCTCCATCAGAACTGAACAAGGACTCAGGTGAGCTGGGCTTTGACACCTTCCTCCTGAAGTCTGCGATGTAATCTTGACAGCCAGGCATTCATCCACCAAGATGGTATATGCCTGCCGTAAGAAGAAAATTGTGGTTTTGTGTCTCAAAAGAAAAGTTGATCCTCTTTCTAACCCCAGCCCCCATTCTCAGGTTGCTCTCTTTATTCTGTCTTTTGCCCAGCAAGGCTCTGGACTGGGCAAACTTAATGATTATCTTTTTTCTATCTCTGTGTTCCTAAGATTGCCTGATCAATTCCCTCTCTTTAAATCTGAAAGGTTTAGTCCATCTTATTCCCCCTTCTTTTATCATGCCTCAGTGGGACTTGAATCTGGCTTTCCCATTCTTAATGTTCCCCTCTTTTGACTCACTTCACAATTGTCCTCTGTGGTTGCTCACCATCAAAACGGCTTTCCTCGTGGCTGTAACATCTGCCTCATGGTTAGTGAGCTGCAGGCCTTGTCATCTAAGCTGCCATATTTATCTATTCAGTCTGACAGTGAGGCTTCGCATGTGGACCTCATTTCTTCCGAAGGTGGTCATGTCCTTTCATGTAGGTCAGTCTATCACCATACCTACTTCTATGCTCCATTTCACCCTTCCAAAGAAGAGGAGCGTCTCCGTCGTCTAGACCTTAAACAAGAGTTGGCGTTCTATCTTGACCGCACCCAGGAATTCCAGGTGGATGATCAGCTAGCTCTTCATGGGGTATGTCGGAGCTAAAAAGGGTGTGCTGCACAGAAAAGGCCCTTTTTCAAGTGGGTTGAGATCTGCATTACAAATCTGCTATGCATTGGCCAAGAAGCAACCCTCTGCGGGCCTGCTCGCGCTCATTCCACCAGAGCCAAAGCTGTGAACATAGCACACAGAGTTCCCGTCCTGAATATCTGCCAGGCAGCAACATGGGCCTCCCTGCACATGTTTACCAAACACTACTGCCTGGACAGTCTGGTCCGCCATGACGGGCATTTTGCAAGGTCAGTCCTGCGGGATTTCCTTGTCTGAAACTGGTTTGCAGACCCACCTGCGGGCATGATATTGCTTGGGTATGTATTCTAAGGTAAGGAAGCTGCAGCTAGAAGTCTCTATCAGATGAACAAGTTACTTATCTTCAGTAACACCTCATCTGGCAGGGACTACAAAAAGCTGCAGATTCCTTCCCTACCCACCTATCCTTCCCGCTCTGCGAACAGATTTCTAGGGACAGGGCTGTATCCCTTGCCGAGTCCTAGTTATCCACACCACTGGTCGGTGTTCTATATGGTTCTGTGCTTCTAATGTGGAAAAACATTAAAAGAAACTGATGTCAGCATGCCTGGGTGGCACCTATATAGGTGCCGTGGTCGGCACTCCTAGTGCGCACAATGCACGTGGAGCTGAACGAAGACACTTACCGGTGCAGGGGTACTGCACACGAAAAATCTTCCTGATCCAGTCTGACGCCTGGGGTAATTTTAGGGTAAGGAATCTGCAGGTAGATAGTCTCTACCAGATAAGGCATTAACAAAGGTAAGCAACATATTCCTTAAACTCGTGTCATTATATTTAAAAGCAAATATGTTAGTCCTTGCATGCGTTTCTGTCCTGAAATAAAGTTAATGGCTTAACCTGAATTAAAAGAAGTCCCTGTTTTGCTTGTCATAAAATGTTTTTTCCTGCCATGCACCCAATGCTCGGGGGGGGGGGGGGTTGCAAATATTTTGGTTGTCTGTAGTACTCGTAAAGGAAGACCATTATTTTAATTGTAGGAAACATTTATTACAAATGTAATTTAAAATATCACCCTCCATGGACAACGCCTTGGCTGAAGCTTCAAGACACATGAAATGCTGTGATGGGTTTGTAGGTTAAGGAGTTTGTGGTGAAGGATTTCATTACTTTTAGTGTGGTTTATCGAGTCTCACTAACTTGGAAGGAAGTATTTTCAGGCATGGCTATTGGTGCCACTTAAGTGACTCCTTAGGTTTGGTTAGAGACGTTTATGCAGTGCTTAATTTGTAAATAAAAACTTGCCTGTACCCAAAGCACTCTTCTCCAGCACTGGGCTGCAGCAATTAAATGTGCCAACACGGAATACTGAGGCAGTGTAATCCTGAAGCCATCTGGGGCCTCATCAATCCATTTAAAGCCACTCCCTGCCCCTGCAGCTCACTCTTGCAGCTTTCTGCTTTTTCCCATTGTGACGTCTTTTCGTTTTTCCCATATGTGTCATTTGCTCGCAGCAAACGCATTGGAAACAACAAGCACAAATTAAGCACTACGGTTATGTCATTTCTTCTTAACTTGTGGCTCGGTGTTTCAGTCTGGTTTGGATCTCCCTTTGTGTTGAACACATCAGCTCATATTGGGGAATTCCACCGCAGAAGAATAAAAGAAATACCTACTCCAGATAAGAAACTAGTTTTTGCGCCCCTCCATCTTTTCGAGCACTGTTTGTTGATACGAAAGAACGCAAGATAGTCTATCCTATGGGGGTGATTGCAGAAAATACCGGTTTGCCCCCTACAAAGAGTTGGATATCTCTAACAAAACATCTAGTCGTCTGGTCTGCTGTTTGTCGATGACAAACTCTCAAACTCAGAGACTAGAAACACTCGGACACTAGAAAAAGAGGAGAGCAGGATTGGTAAATCACATGCCATGTATTTAGAAAACCTGTTTTTACATGCTGTGCTAAGGCCAAGTTTCTATCCGAACTTCTTTTGTTACTCCATTTAGCACTCCCGGTATCTAACCTCGAGAGCAGCCAGTGTACAGCTGTAATACTTCTGGATGTAAAGGAGATTTCTTTTAGGCAGTGTTAAGGGATCAGAAGTTTTTTTTCTCGGACTGATGCTCTCTTTCATAGTTAGGAATTACTAATTATTTCGTAGTAGGTAATTGAGACCTATGGTATTCCTTGTAAATGTGTTTTTCTTGATGGAATTGGGAATAACTGCTGGAAATGGTGTTTCTGCTGTGATTCCTGAAGTCGTTTCCGAATAAGCGGACTTTTGTTCCCGCTCACATCTCCACAGGTTTTTCCAAGTGAGCTGTAGAGGGATTAGAGGGTGGAACGAGTCCCCATTTGCCCCCTTCACTTAGATTGCAGATTCTGCTGGTAGCAGGTCTTTGCATAAGGCCCAACTGTGAATTATGATCCCCTTGTAAAGAAGTAACTGATTTCCACTGATTTAAATTGTATCTTTCTAGACCGAGATTCGAGCCTGGTTTTCAAGTACATTGCCAAGGGGTTTCAGAAGCTCTCTGGGATGAGATGACCCTCTAATTGCAACAGTACCCCAAGGCCCTTCTTGTCAGCGCATTGCTTGTTGGCTGACAGCTGATTCCCTTCAGCGCTTCTGAAGCATCTCTTCACTGGATGGTAATCCCATGGCTGGTCTACGCCTCCCTTGGCCTTGTTCTGATTGGCCCGGAGTTGTGCTGCCTCCTCTTAGAGAGTCTGGTGCTAAGGGGCTCAAGCGGTGTTGGATTTAGGAATTTAGCTTTTGTTTGCTGTCCCTAATGAGGAAGTTGACATGGGTAAAAGCAGCTTACATTTCCATGGCTATGCTTCCCGCACTCTGCCTGGCCACCGTTTAGTTGATTGACAGCCTCCGACCAAACACTGGATTAAGGCTAATGAACGCTGTAGAGCAGAACAGTTCAAGCTCCCCCTTGGCTATTGATTTTAAAGGCGGAATTCCTCTGCCAGTGATGGCGAGTTTAAAAAAAAAAAAAAAATGGAACCCAGGTCTATGCCTTTATTTTGCTGCGGTAAGTTGTAAACGTCACAATGCCTGACTATTAATTACTGCAGAGCAGGTAGTATGAATATTGCTTGAACTTGTAAGGCAGTACGTTTTGTTAGGACTTCACTATCACCCAATTGAATTGTTTTTACTGTAAGTCTTTTATCGATTGGATCATACTTATATATCCACTTCTAACATTTGTCGTACCCTTCAAGTAACGTGCTGTATAAGGTAAATATCTATGTTATTTAAATGGCTCATCCCATGTGGAGAATAAAAACATTATCTCTTCTCCCGGACCTTCATTGCTAACAATCACCAGCGATAGACATCCTAGAATGTTCCTTTGATTGATGACGTCTGCTTGTATTTTGAGCTGTAGTGTGCATCATATAACAGATAATCTATTCAAAGACTAATAACACATTTTAGTGAAAGTGACATCCATGCGTCCAGGAAAAGCCCTGTTGTCTATAAATGGTGTTCCCACATTACAGTGCAATTCAGTGTGAATTTGTAGTCTTTTGGTCTGTGCTGTGTTCATTGATAGCTGGCGTTGCATAGCATTTCCCTTTGCCTCTGTAAAGGTGGATATGGTTTGGGTCCTGCGTGTGAAACCTTACAGTCGACTGATGTACGTGGGTGTTGCACTGTAGAGTTGAGTGAGAACAGGAGAGATTCTAGAGTGTGGAAAAAGGCTCTCGCTTATGTGGAAACAGTTCTCCTTTTATCTGGATCTGTCTAATAAATCTCTTCTACATGTATCCTCTTGTCGCCCACCTGGTGTGTTGCCCATAAAGTTAATAGTTTGATACCTTCATTTATGATGGAGAATGAAAATGAGCTTAGGCAACGGTGAACTGCAAAGTTCAGGTTGTCCCAGGCCTGCTCTTACCACTTTGAGACCTCGCTCGTTGACACAGTGTAAGTCGCTATCACGGGCAGACCCAATCACTAGCTACAAGACAACCCAACTCGCGGAAGCTTCATTTTCGTGTTGCAGGTGGGTCTCGGAGTCCTTGAAGCCCACATGTTGAGACTAACTATGGTGCCTAATACAGTGCAGCAGCATCAAATAAGGTTTTGGCCAAGAGATTCTTTAAGTTAGAATCACCTTATTCTCTTCAAAAAGCTGTACGGAGAAAGTGAACCAAGCCACATTGGAGAGCTCAACTGGCTACTCTCCAGTTGGGATGAATTGCTTACAGGCCCACTAGAGGGGGGAGAAAAATCATCCAGGTTGGAGCCTTGCTTAAATCTCAGACTTTTTTCCATACTTTTCAGTTAGGTTGCTGCTATCTTCCCACACTAGGCCTTTGCTTTCTCCTAAAACGGTCCATAAAATGGGTAGTGGATGGACTTTCCCTTCAGTGGCTTTTCTGTTACGTAACACACCCACCACCATAGATAGAAGAATGCCTAATAATTGATGGCTTTTAGGAAAACTATCAAAACATTCCTTTTTAGTTGCTATTAAATTTATAATATAATGAATATCTAGCAGAAACCTGCACTGGGTGATACTGGTAACACAAAGCAGTCGAACTATGATATCCCACGTTTGAACAATGGATCCAAAACTGAATCATAGAAGTCTTCTGAAAGAAACAGTTAATTATCATTGATTTCTCTAGTGGTAGAAATTGTTTAGAAGCTCCTTGATTTAAACTTTGAGCATCAAGCAGGAAGATGAGTTCCTGCTAAGTGCCACAAAAGCAGAGTGCCTCACTTCCACCGCAGTACAAAGTGTTGATTCAAGAGATCATTGAATTAAAATCCCCACCAGCATTCCTTTATGGAAGAAATTGACTTCATGTATAATAGAGAGCTGGTACCAGCCGATCTTTGTTTTTTGGCAATATGTTCCTTGAAGGTGAGGATGAATCCAGGCCACTTGGCATTTTATTAAAGTTTGCATTCAAATCTGTTAAGGTTCATGTCATTGAGCCAGGTTTGTACTGTATCTTGTTTATTGTTCCTGATAAATCAGAAGAATTTTGCTTTGGTTGGGTTGAGCTTCAGGTACACCGTGGACATTCAGTTGGAATGATGTGCAGGCAGTGTCGGAGGCGGTGGGGTTTCCGAAACTGAGGACAGTTTCCAGCAGAGTTGTGTTTTACAAGTATATTGGTGAATCTTGATGCTTTTTTCTGTTCGTAGACACCAAGTGGTTACATATAAAGGTTGAGGATGACAGGAGACAGTATGGAGCCCTGGGGAACTCCACAGGTGCTAGAGATATTTTTTGACCTGAAGGTATCGATTTGTATCAACTGTGTCTCCTGGAAAGGTAGGGGAGATCCTAGGAGAACATTGCTGGTGAATGTCATTTAAGATTCCAGGGTGCATATGAGGATGGCATAGGTGACTATGTCGAATGCAGCAGAGAGGTCAAGAAATATCAGGATGCAAGGGGTCATCTTCCTATGTAGTCAAGAGGACATTGTCTAAAAATGTGTAAGGTTGCTGTCTCCCCACTGCAGCTTGACCTGAAGTTAGACTGGTAGTTGTAAAGGAGATGGTTTGCACTGATGTGATCTTGCCAATGAACAGTAGGTGAGTGAAGGGCTGATGGTTGGTAAGGTAATCAGGGTGCAGTGAAGTTTTTTTTTTTTGGAGTACAAGGAACTGACCTGTCGTGAGAGCTTCTGGGAAAATGCCTCGATTGAGAGTAGCATTGACAATGTTAAGTATGCATAAGAGAGCATCCTGTGAGAGAGCCTTTTTGAAGGAAGGTGGTAAGAGATCATCTTCATAAAAAGTTACTTTGAGAGAAAAGTATGCAGCAAGATCTGGGAGAGATAGGGCTCTGAGGGTTGACTACTTCGGGAATCTATGAGACAGGATGGGTACAAGAATTAAAGCAGGCTTGAAGTTGTCAATGTGCTGTTGAATCTTCTCATTTTTTTCACTGAAGAAGAGGTTGATTGCATTGCATTTTCTGTTGACTGATGAATATATTGGTATGGTAAACAGTTGATTCAGTACTTGATCGTCCTGAACAGAGTTTTGCTTCTGTTGCTGGCTTCATTGATGATATTGGTATAGTACTTTGCTTTGGCCAATGTGATGAGCTGACTTCTGTGTTGAGTGGTGGGACTTCAGGAACAAGAGGTCCTCAGAAACTCTGTTTTTCTTCCATTATCTTTTATGTCTGTAGACAGATGGTTTATTGTCAGCAGGGTCCTTAGAGTACTAGGGTGCTGAAAGTTTTTGAATGCACACGCATGTTGTAATTAGCAGGTGGATGTTCACATGGTTTTTCAAAAATGGTGGAAGTTGTTTAGTAAGGGGTTGACACCAGATGTGGCGTTGATTCAGTGAGAGATGAGCTCAATATTTTAGTCAGAACTCAAAATACACGCCCTGCTTACTGGCTTTCCCAGTGTTTGGTTTCTGTTCTACCTAGCTTCATTTTCTATGTATTTCCTTTCTCCGTTTCTTTAATAATTTGCCCTTCCGCGGCTTCTGCCAGCCTTCCTTTATGCTTCAGTCAGGCACACGCGTGTCCCACACTTCAATGGTACATCATTTTAGTCTCCACTTTACCTTTCTGTTTCAGCCAGCTGGTCCCTTGCAACACCCCTCCCTTCCCCTCTGTGGAGACAAATGACTCAATTTCAGCAGAAACCATACATTCCGCCCCCCCTTCCTCCCGGGGTGTGTTTGAGCTGCTCCGTGTTTTTCCCTGCGCTTTCATTACGGCAATGCGAACAATGCAGTTTAAGTAGCAGGCAGGTGTTCCCCTCTCCGAGTGCGCTTCAGGTAGAGCTCTTTGGAACACAGCGCGCCGCGCGCTGCTCATTAAAGGCTTCCTGCGCACGCACGTGCCACACCGCCTCGCAGGAGCAGGCAGAGGGGGCTCGTCCTCCACCCACGGCTTGATTAGCCTCTATGAAGCAAGCAGTTGTTGCTCGGTTTGAAAGCGTCGACGCGACGGTGGCGCCTCCATTCATGGACTCACACAGCGCCTGTTCATCTCTTTGGGATGTTGTCGTGACAGGAAAAAAGGGACAGGCCTCGCGTTAAGACACGACCCTCGCCACCGCCGCACTCCACAGCCCTAGACTCTGGGGAACACTGCTTTTGAAAACATAACAGCGAGACGTTCCACAAACGCGGAAGTAGCACTACAGTTCTGCACAGACGAGGTAGAGGGGGCTTTAAATGACTAAAATGAAAACGGTGACAATGTGCCACTGCTGGTGGTAACTAATTATGAACAGGAATAAATAAAAACCTGCTGTACTCCGTGTGTTCTGAAATAGAGATATGTGCTACATTTACTGAATTGTTCCAGAACATACGATAAACTGGGGCGGTCCTGGCGAATCAGAAACCGCTGGTAACCCTTCTAGACTCAGTGTCATGCACTCATTAACTTGTTGAAAGAAATGATCTGGGTACAGAATGCACCTATTGGTCGGCTTTTCAGTAGTTAGTCGGAAACTCCAGTTACTGTGGTAGAGAGAATGAGCATTATGAAAGCCCGTAGGTTTGGCCTTGAGGAGCTGGAGCAATGGTTCTCTATTTTTTTTGCATTTCTTTTCCTCTCTGCTTGTAGTTAGCCTGGGCGAGAAGAAATTTGACGTTGTGTCCATCCGGATCGATGAGATGACTGTAGCCATGAGCCTCTGTTAGGACAATGTAGTGTTCAGTGTTTTCGGGTCTCTACAAGATGGCGACCCATCTCACCACTGTCGGCTCCAGACCACAGTTCTAATCCAGTGCTGTGCCTCTACATGGACGTTGGCTTCTCATCTCTTCACCTGCACAAAGTTGCTACCTCCATCCCACTTAAGTTTCTGAACTGGATTCCTGCACTGCCTAAGGACATTCTCCAGGGCCAGCAGCGAAGAAACTACCCTACACACACCAATGAACCAGTGAGCCCCACGGCGCAAGAGAAATTCTCAGAGCTGTAGATCGTACGAGTCCTCATTGATCTTTCCCACCAATTTGTACACTAAACCCTTCCCCTATCACCACTTTATGCCAAGGCAAAGACATTCATAGTTCACGAGAGAGATGTAGAGTAGGGCCGTATATCCAATTCGCGATGGTGCCATCATAACTTCTACCTTGCCATGCTTATGTGCACGCACTGTGATTAAATGTTGGAGTCCAGATTCGTAATCCAACTAATAGGCTAGCAGCGTGTCCCCTGATGTACATCTGCAGGTGAAGTGATAACAGATCACTAGAAAGAATGTTTGCTAATGCTTCCAAAAAGCCCTTTTTTCACTTATTTACATTTCATGGTTCTATCTACCCTTTTCTTGGTAGGCCCTTTTTGTTGCGGTGTACAATTACTGGAAGTCCTTTCTCTGCTGATATTCAAAATTGTCTGGCTGGGCTGTTTAGGTATGGTTACTTTTCCAAGTTTTGGGTACCTTAAAAATCCTCAATTGTACTGATGATTGTGACATTTCCTTAAGATTCCAAGTCTTCATGTATGAAGATTACCCTAAACTAAGTATCTTCTTCATCGTGTGCCGAGGTCACCCTAGTATTAGGATTTTCTCCATCGTAAAATGTTCCCCTAGCCTATGAACCCTTTGTCTTGTATAGAGGTTACCATAGTCTAAGGGTCTTCTTTATCTCATACTGAAGTTCATTTAACCTCAAAAAACCTTTTCATATTGTTCAGAGGCTACTCAGTTTAATAATCCCTTCCATCATATACGAAGAATTCTCAAACTGTAAATGTTGGACATATGTTTACATATTCGTTCGATATTTTTCAGTCATGCACACAACATGGCACCTTATCCATGTAGTTTGCTAAATACAGCAACATCAAAAGTGCTGTCAGGCCCCACAGTTAAATGCACCGTAGAACCACCATAACACTTTACTCCAGACAAGAAACAGGAAACCTGCTGCAGGATGCACATGCACCCCTATTCCTAAGAATCTATAAAAATCACATGAGAACAAACCCAACTTGGCCTCAGTATCAGAACTGCTCAGTAACTAAACATTGGACAAACTCTCTAATTATCTATCACAGCCAAACATCAAAGAAAATCAGACGCAGTGAATGGGTCAGTTGCAAAAGAAAGGAGCACCCTGTTTGAGAAAGTGGTCTGATGCCATGGAAATGGTATGCAGCTCTATTCAAATGTTGGAGGATGGAAAAATAAAAAAGAACACATACCTGTCTATGGCTGCCATCACGGACGCACACAGGCTCCCAGACTCCCCTAGGCCAATCATGATGCCGCTGTCACCAGCATGACAGCAGCGTTGTGATTGGTCTGAGCAGACTGGTTTGGCGCTCCGATAGAGAGTGGTGCCCTGTGCATGTTCTCCACCCGGCTGTGCATTACAGATGGGTGGAGAAATGATAAGTGCGAATGTCTGTTTGGTCGGCCAAAGACGGCTGGCCAAACCATCATGCACCCTTATGTTGCAAATACCACTCCTTCTCCCTGTGACTGAGCTCAGCCCCGCCTAACCAGGTTCCATACTGAAAAATAAAATGATAATAACATTCTGTTATTTTATTTTTCCTTTTTTGCACTACTCACAGCAGTGGGGCGATGCTCCTCTGCCTTAGTGGAGGAGACGCCGCTGCTTTAGATTTGATGCCTCTCTTCTTGTTAATTTTAGTGAATAAATGTTTTGGGTCCAATTGCACTCTCCCATTTCAACCTGTCTGTACTCACATTTGATGGGTGCCTTATGATACTTAATTATATCCCACGACTCTTATGTTACTTCGATTTACCACAATATTTGCTCTGTTTCTGAGATCTGTTCTTCCTGAGCAATATCTTTCGTATCTGAGGTCTTCTACTTCATAGCAGTCCTATAGAGCACCAATTAGCTGCACGCTATTCATGGCTGCTATGAAAGGAGCAGTCCAGCCTGAACTGCTAAGCCATGTTCCTTACAAAAAGGAACATAAGAAACTGCCAGTGTTCAATTACCCATAATTATAAATCTTCATCAACCGACTACTGCAACATAGCTATCGCATCCTAGGTACCAGAGCTAGAATACAGGGATCTCAAAAGTTTTTCTCCAGAAGTGCAACAAAAGCGTAAATGTATTTCAACTTTGCCTTGCAGCATTTTCAGCCGTGTCAGTCTTCTATCCCTTTTGTTCCCTGCCCTTCATCCTGTCTGCGCTGTCCTCTTCAGAGCGGCCCTATTGACAGCTTGATAGCTCTGGTTTATGGTAAGCAATAGGCAAGAGGTGGCATTCAAGAGATGGGATCCCTCACTTAGCACGGGGATCATGCAGGGATTCAGGAAGGCTTGTCTCTGCCCTGACAGCTGTCTGAGATAAG
The DNA here is from genome assembly GCF_031143425.1 of Pleurodeles waltl. Taxonomy (NCBI): domain Eukaryota; kingdom Metazoa; phylum Chordata; class Amphibia; order Caudata; family Salamandridae; genus Pleurodeles; species Pleurodeles waltl. The sequence goes on along the minus strand of NC_090449.1, from coordinate 116,663,571 downwards.
AACGGCAGCCCAGACAAGCCCTTGAATGGTTTAATTGTAAAAGTTTTCGTGTTTTTGCTGTAGTAGTACAGTCTTGCCGGACATTGTTTGTAGGTGCGCTTAAGGGAGGCGTGGGTTGTTGGCAGTGAAAGGCTGATTTTTATTTTTTTATTCTCGACTGCCTGTCCTTCACGGAGGGCATGTTTGAGGCTCACCTTCACCAGCAGCAGTGCAGTTGAAATCATACATACAATCCATTTCACTCTATTTAATTACATTTGATCGTTAGCCAATCTAGTTGACTTATGCAGTAGAATAAAGTTACTCCTTCACATTGCTTCTGCCCTCAAAATAATATGTACATTCTTGCAAAAAAACACTCTTTTGTTCTCCAATTTTAGATGTCATAACTTATACAAAGAGAAGCATTACAAACATAATTGTGTGAGAGAGGAACCGTGGCCTATTTTCAGTTTGTTTGGCCTGCACTGTAATATATTATATTTTTGCATCTGGCTACATATAATTCTTAAATTATTTCAAAATATTATGTTGTTGCCAACTTGCATTGTGAAAGGATTCCACTTTTAAACTCTCATCGCCTTTTCCATAGAGACTAGTTGAAAATTGTCCTTCATTAATGGACAGCATTCTAAAGTGCTCTTTAGCTACATCCTGCATGAGCATGCACATGCGCTCTCGCTTGCAATACTCATGTGTTCAGTAATGGGCCTAGAAGCCACCCATTCTTTACCATTTGTTGGCATCATTGTAATTCTTCGTTGCTGCCTTGTAATTGGGCAGCACTTGCCATGTCCTTCTCTTTCTGTGGTAGATGGACCAAGCCCAGATTAATTATGTTTGATTAGTGTCCCTCCAATGACCATCTGCTGCACATGCTGTGATTCTGGTACTATTTATTGCAAAAGATTAAAAAAAAAAAAAGCTATGTCATGGTCAGCACTGGTTGCATCATAGCACTTTTTTTAATCCTCACATCCCGTCTCTGTTTTTAAAGAACTGTCTGATAGAGATTTCTAGTTGCAGATTCCTTAGTTCAGAATTTCCCCCAGGCGTCATACTGGATCCAGAGATTTTTGTTTGAGCAGTCAAGTGGTGTCAGTCGACTGCGTGCACCATTGGCGTTGTGTTCTCTTTGAAGTCACGGTCGTATATAGGCACCACCCCTGCGCGCTGATGTCAGTTCTTTTCTTTCTGCACCAGCCTACGAGCAGATCTGGAGAAAAGCTGCCCTCAGTCGTTTTTTTTGACTAACTTCAACTGTTTTGTCAAGTTTTTTTTAACTTTTTTGGTGCTTAAAGGATGTCACGTAAGACTGGTTTCAAGCTGTGGGACTCCTGTCACCGCATGATGTGGGTGTCTGATCCGCACATCGCATGTTTGTGGTACTTGGAGCTCGACCATGACCCGAAGTCGTGCTCCGAGTGCCAGCCATGAACCCTAAAGCTTTGAGGGAGTGGTCCCAAAAGCTCATGGAGATCTGGTGCTCGACTCCGCGTCACTCACAGTCTCAATCGAGAGGAAGGTCACGAGACCACTCGTGAAACCACCACAGCTCTTCTTCGTCCCACTCAGTCTTCAGGACATTCGGATCACAAGAAGTCGAGGAAGAACAAACTTTCTTGACTTCGGTCGGACGATGTGATGCAGGAAAAGCGTCAACGGTCTAGGCCTCTGACTTCGGAGCCTGTTTCTGGGTCGACTTCACACCTCCCCGAGTTTCTGGGAGCCAGAGCCATCCCTGCCCAACTCAAATAATGGTATGAGGCCATGCACCTCATTTTTGGGCAGACCAACTCCCCTGCGATGCCTTCAGGCCTAGTGGGGTCCGAGGAGCCCCCTCGGGTTCTGTGTCCGTGGCTTCGATCTCGACCCTGGAGGGCCCCTCGGGATCCGTTGTCAGATCCGTGCCGACGCCAGTCGTTCCAGCGTGACCTTCCCCAGCACCAGCAAAGGCGTTGATGCTTCTGGCGTCATTCGAGCCCACGATCAACATCGAACCCATACCTATCAATGCAGTCCATCTTCGACGGGGCCTACATTCCCTAGGTTGGATCCTGACCCTTATTCTTATGGATATGGGTATGTGGAAAGTGTCGAGGGGTTGCTGGACCCTTTGAAATTCCAGCTGGAAGACCCTGAAATGGAGTGGGTGCAGGAAGTGGGCAAAGCTAGTGGTCTGGATACCTCTCCTGATGCTGGCATGCTTTCTTCCCCAACCGTGGCTACGGAGGAGGGAGCGACTTATTCTGTGGTGGTGAGAAGGGCGGTTGAGGTCCTCGGCCTTGAGCTACCTTCTGTGGCAGTCAGGAGGTACTTCAGCCTGGGGCTTCCACATCGGAACCCCTTTTGCCTTCTAATGAAGCCCTCACTGATGTCATACTGGGTGTACCTGGTCCAGACCCAACAAAGGGCCTCCTGTGAAAAGGACAATAGCCTCCTGCAATCATTCTGCGCCAACCAACCTTAAATTCTTACCCCAACACCCTACTCCTGAGAGTCTTGTCATCCAGACTTCTTCATCGGGTGCATTCCCATCCACACCCCGAAGATGGAATCAAAGAGACTGGATCAACTTGGGAAAAAAAGTTCTCATCCTCCAGTCTGGCATGCGGTCTGTGAACACTGCATGCCTTCTGAGCCGCTATTCCCATACACTATGGGATACGGTTGCTCAGGTGCTGCCGCAGGTCCTGGCGGAAGCCTAAGTCATTCTCTCCCAAGCCGTTGCTGACAGGAAGGCTGCAGCCAAGTTCACAATACGTTGTGGGCTGGACACGTCCAACTCATTAGGCAGATCGGTTGCATCAACGGTGGCCTTACGGTGCCACGCCTGGTTGAGCGAGGCTGGTTTTTCCAGGGATGTTCAATAATCACTCATGGACATGCCCTTTGATGGCACCTGTCTCTTCGGAGACAAAGCGGACTCGGCACTTGAACAATTTAAGGAGTCCCAGGCTATGGCTCAATCCCTTGGCCTCACAGCCGCTCCTCACCCCCCCCCCCCCCCCCACAGTCTGCTTTATGCCCCTTTCATGGCTACGGAAGGGGCACCCAACTGTGTCCATGTCCCTCCAGCCACCAAGCTGCGCATGCTGCACAGCCTTTGCGTGGCCGTAGATGCCGGATCCAATGTGCTCGTGGATCAGGGAGCCAGCGGTCTGCCCAGTCCACCACCGCCCGCGCTGCATCCTCCAAACCTCTCTAGTCCGTTGCTCCATCCTGGACCTATTGGAGGCAGGATCCGCCATCACCTGCCCCACTGGGAATCCATCATGATGGACAGGTGGGTTTTACAAATAGTCCGAAGGGGCTTCTCCCTCCTCTTCGAGACTACCCCTCCAGCCATGCGACCATCTTATGATCGGATGACAGAGGATCACCTGGCACTTCTCTGCGAAGAGGTTACAGCACTCTTGGCCTATGGAGTCATAGAAAGGGCCCCTTTGCCAGAAGTAGGTCATGATATTTATTCCTGCTGCTTTCTGGTGTCCCAAATGGACAAGGGCCTTTGCCCTATCCTAGACCTCTGACCCCTCAATCTCTTCCTCAGAAAGGAGAAGTTTAAAATGCTCACTCTTGCTCGGGTCCTAACTGCTGTGGACCCTGGAGTACGGATGGTAGCACTAAACTTGTAGGACACCTACTTCCACATTCCTGTCCTGCCTGTCCACAAACATTACTTGCGGTTCGTGGTAGGTCACGATCACTTTCAGTTTACTGTGCTCCCCTTCGGCCTTACCAGTGCCCCTCGGGTATTCACGCAAGTGATGGCACTGGTCACAGCTTATCTTCGCAGGCTAGGGTTTTCAGTCTTCCCCCATGTCGACGACTGGCTGTTGAAGACATGCTCGTTCCAGGCTGTCATCTCTTAGCTCCAGAATATGGCGAACCTCCTGCATTCGCTGGGGTTCACTATAAACATGCTGAAGTCACACCTGACTCCGTCTCAGTTGCTCTCTTTCATCCAAACTCTTCTGGACACAGTGCAGTTTCGGAACGATCCTCCTAAAAAGTGGGTCCAGGATATTCAGGCTATGATACTGATGTTTTGGCCTCTATCCTGGGTTTCGGTGAGAATGACTGAGGCTGCTGGGCCTCATGGCTTCTTGCATCTTGCTGGTGACACATGCCAGATGGCATATGCGGCTCTGCAGTGGGATCTGAAGTTCCAGTGGGCACAGCATCAGCGGAACCCCTCTGACATGGTCCAGATCTCAGGGGGAACTGTGCAAGATCTGCAGTGGTGGCTTTCGAATCATGATTGGGTCCGAGGCAGAATACTCTTCCATCTCCAACTAGATCTCACAGTAGTGACAGATGCGTCACTTCTGGGATGGGGCGCTCATGGGAGAGGCGGTGATCAGAGGCATCTGGTCTTGGGTGGAGTCAGGCCTCCACATCAACCTTCTGGAGCTTACGGTGAGCTCAGGCTTGCATCGAAAGCATTCCTTCCCTCTCTCCCAGGGAAAGTAGTGCAGGTGTTCACGGTCCGCAGTGGGGTTGTGGACCCTTTGTCAAGAGGCTTTGCGCCTCTGGACATGGCGGGAACGTCAGGACATATCCGTGGTGGTTCAACATCTGACAGGCTCTCTGAACGCCAGAGAAGACAAACTCAGCCGCCTATGCATGGTCGATCATGAATTACGTCTCCATCCGGAGGTGGCGTAAGGTCTCTTTCAGCATTGGAGAGAGCCTTGGTTAGATCTGTTCTCTTCCTCAGAGAACACGTAATGTCAGCTGTTTTGTGCATTGAAGTTTCCAGGGTGGCACTTGCTCGGAGACGCTTTTAGTCTTGAGTGGAACTCAGGCCTCCTTTATGCTTTACCGCCAGCACCTCTTCTGCCCAGATTTCTGAAGAAGATCTAGAATGGCCAGGGCCAAGTAATCCTGATTGCTCCAAACTGGGCACGGAGGGTATGGTATCCTGAGCTTCTGAGCATGGCCATCGATCCTCTGATCAGACTGCCCCTTTGGGAGAATCTTCTGTTGCAGCAGCAGGGGGCAGCTCTCCACCCAGACCTGTCCATTTTCCGCCTTCTTGCATGGAGATTGAGCGGCGGCAGTTAACAGCTTTCGACCTTCTGCCCGAAGTCTGTAAAGTTATCTTGGCAGCCAGGCGTCCCTCCACTAAAACTGTATATGACTGTCACTGGAGCAAATCTGTGTCACAGTGTACCAACTAATCTATTGATCCCCTTTCTGCACCTCTGTCTGAGGTTCTACTGTTCATCCTCTCTTTGCCCAGGAGGATTCTCCTTAGGGCATCCTTAAAGACTACCTGTCTGCCATCTCAGCCTTCCTCAGATTGGCAGATCACCCATGCTTGTTCAAATCTTCCCTCGTAGGGAGGTTTCTTAAGGGACTCACTCACATGTTCCCACCTACCCCATTCATAACGTCGCAGTGGGATTTGAACATGGTATTTACATACCTTATGTGTGCTCCTTTGAGCCACTACATAATTGTCCCTTGCAGCTCCAAGCACTGAATAATGCTTTCCTTATTGCCATCACCTCTGCTCGCAGAGTGAGTGAGTTTCAAGTTCTTTCTTCAAAGCCACCATTTCCATCTGTCCATCCTTACAAAGTGGTGCTTCATACAGGACCTCCTTCCTCACTAAAGTGGTTGTGCACTTTCTTGTAGGCCAATCCACTTTTCCTACTTTTCTCGCACCCCCACATCCTTTTCGTGAAGAGGAAAGACTCAACTGTCTGGATCCAAAAAGAGCGTTGCCGTTCTACCTCAATCATACAAAAGATTTCCAGGTGGACGATCAACTCTTTATAGATTATGTGTATGTGAAGAAAGGGCGGGCTATGCTGAAACAGACCATCTCTCGATGGGTAGTCCTCTGCATCAAGATGTGCTACGCTTCGGCTAAGAAGCAACCACCTGAGGGTTTGCGTGCTCATTCCACCAGAGTGACTGCTGCAACCACAGTGTTGGCACATGGAGGTCCTGTCCTGGACATCTGCCAGGGAGCAATTTGGGCATCCCTGCACACGTTCACTAAACAATACTCCCTGGACGGTCAGGTCTGCAGTGACTGCTACTTTGGCTGTTCGGTCCTGCAGGGCTTTAGTCAGATCTTGGTTCTCAGCCCACCGCCAAGGATGGTATTACTTGGGTATCTATTCTGAGGTAAGGAATCTGCAACTAGAAATCTCTATCAGATGAACAAGCTACTTACCTTTGGTAATGAATTATCTGGTAGAGATATATTCTAGTTGCAGATTCCTTACCAACCCACGCATCCTCCCCGCTCTGTGAACTGATTTCTAGGGACAGGGACTCCCTTTCAGGGCCCCAGTTCTGGTGCACCAATCTCAGTGTTCTTCATCGCTCCACGCTACTGGCGTGGAAAGTCGTGGAAAATAAACTGACATCAGCTCTCCGAGGTGACGCCTATATAGGACCGCAACATCATCACAGCGACCACAACACCAATGGTGCACGTGGAGTCGACAGATGCCACCTGACGGTGCACAAAGGTACTCCTCAAAGAAAAATCTCCAGAATCAGAAATTCTAAGGTAAGTAATCTGCAACTAGAATATCTCTCTACCAGATAATTTGTTACCGAAGGTAAGTAACTTGTTCTTTAAGAACTATCAACAGGAAGTATAAACCATGCAAGTTAAGTTCTTCCATTTTAAACTCAAACATATTAACTTTAAGCAGTACATTAAAGCATATAATTAAATAGGCCTTCATTTATATGTATCCTAAAATGTTTTTTGCTGCCAGAGAAACACAATTCCTGTGCCACTGTCAATGGGAAACTTGAGTGGTGAACTGCAGGGTCGCAGTTACATTCTATGGATTAAAACCTGTGAAGCATCACTAAGTGTTTAGTTATCAGAACTTTTTAACCGTATTACAGACAGGGATGTACATATGTCTCAGCTGCAGGCACCACAACCCCAGGCTGTCTTGCAAAGCAGTGCCCTTGTGGCCAATAAGAGTATGTCAGAACAGCTGTAATATAACTCTTGCTCTGTTTGGCAAAATGCTCCTGGCAGATGCCTGGATACCCTTTTGGAATCAGACCAAAACCGTAGTTTATTTATGGTGTTTCTCTCATCAGGGCCTGAGTCCATTTGGATTTCTCCTGATACTAAAAACGTACTATTTCACATCACTTATACAGGTAGAGGTGCTTAGTTTTTGATGAAAAATAGAAAAGCAGCACCCAAAGAGGTATTTAGTGCATGATAACCCTTCCTCTGCTTTATCTTCTTGTACCAACAATTTTTATTATTATTAATTTTGTCTGCTGTAGATAATTGTCAAGACTACTTTATTTGTGTATCCAAGTCAATACATTCTGATGGATACAACTACCTGTGGATTCCTCACCTAATGAATGCTCCCATGGCGCCAGCATTCGACGGAAATCTTCTTCGTAGTCTCTGCACGTCAACGAGGACGTCACTCTAGCCCACGCGACGCCGTCTGACGTCATATAGGCAATAAGAGGTCCTCGCCGACGTGCCGACGTCAGTTCCCTTTTTTCCGTGCATTCGAAACGGTTATCTTCGAGGGAGCTACTGTTACTTTAGTAGTTACAGTGTATTTTCTGCTGCGTAGTTCTTCTCTGCGGTAACAATGTCTCAGAGAAAGTCGGGTTTCAAGCCCTGTCGAGAGTGTGGGGGCAAGATGTCCGTTACAGATCCTCACTCCGACTGTCTCTGGTGTTTGAGCTCCGACCACGACGTCGTGACTTGCGATTCATGTCAGCACATGAATCCGAAGGCCCTCAAAGAACGTGAGGCTAAGCTATTCCTGGCGAAGTCGAAGAGAAAGGAAAAACATCACAAAAAGTCTTCCTCGCCAAGGTCTCATCGGCGTCATCGAGACTCCCGGCGCCGTAGAGATTCACGGCGTCATTCCAGCAAGGAGACTCGTTCGAGGTCGCCTTCGGCTCGGCGTCGGAGGACTTGGGAGGTCAGTCCCACGGTCACGCCGCATCAATCGACGCCGTTGCCCTCTCCGGCGTCACCGACTTCGCCTGGACAAGCGTCTGTGGTTGAGGTGATGCAGCCTCTTGTGATGTCTCCGGCGTTGCGGACGTCGAGGCTGGCGTCGGGGTCGCCTTCGATCCAGGCACCTCAGTATCCGGCTTTCCCCGCCCCTGGAGCCGATAGTACCGCATTTCTGAATGCGATGTATACCATCTTTCAGCAGATGGCTCCAGGAGGTGCTCCGGCTGGTCCTTCGGGGCCTTTGGCCTTTTCATTGGGTGATCCTGCGCCTCTTAGGCCGGCACCCTTTATGCCCTTTCTCCCTTTTGGGAATGTGGGCTCGGCGCCGGTGTCGGCGCCGGTGGCCGCTCCGGTGGCTTCAGAGGGATTGGCTCCGGAGGTTTCCATCCCGTTGACGTCGGGATTTCGTCCTGTGACTCCGGTGGGTCCATCGGCTCCAAGATCTCTTCGTCCTGCTCCTTCATCTGTGCCGAAGCTGCCTGTGGTGCCGGATGCGGCGTCGGATGCTTCTGGAGATCGGCGCCGATCTTCGGCAGAGGCCATGTCGACTCCGCGTATTGAGCAGAGACTACATTCGAGGAGGCGTGCTCTCCGTCTTTTGGAAGAGCAGGAGTACCAGCGAGTCCTGGAGGAAGGAGAGGTTGAGGACTCTGGTGATGGACTGCATGGTCTGGATACGGCCAGTGGGCTGGATACTTCCCCTGAGTGGGACCTTTCATCTCCAGGGGAGTATACGGAGGAGGCTGCTACCTTTCACGCGGTGGTGAGGAAGGCAGCTATCTTTCTGGACCTGCCTTTGCCGGTGGCAGAGGCGAAGCGGAATTTATTGACGGAGGTGCTGCATCCGGCCTCTGCTGCAGCGGAGCCTCTCTTGCCGTTTAATGAGGCTTTGCTTGATCCGGTGTTGTAGGTGTGGAAGAAGCCTGTATCTTCCTCGGCAGTTCATAGGGCTGTGGCCAGAAGATATCGGGCTGCACCATCTGACCCAGGCTTTCTTTCAAGACACCCTACGCCGGAGAGGTTGGTGGTGCAAGCCTCCTGTTCATCGAAATCAGCACCTGGATCGTTCCCGACGGTACCTGGAGACAGGGACTCAAAAAAACTGGATGCGCAATCCAAGAAAATATTTTCATCTTGCAGTTTGGCGTTGAAGGCCACCAACGCAACTTGCATTCTGGGGAGATATATCTATGCTCTTATGGATGATATTTCATCTTCTTTTACGGAGCTTCCCCAGGGACTCTTGGATGTTGTCTCGGACGCCCAGGCTGCCGCAGCCCAGATTATCCAGTCTGGTCTGGACACGACCGACTCGGTGGCTAGGGCGATGGGCACGGCTGTGGTGGCGAGGAGACAGGCCTGGCTCCGTAATTCAGGGTTTTCTGCGGACGTGCAGTCAACCCTTTTAGACCTCCCGTTTGATGGGGACAAACTGTTTGGAGCAAAGGCAAATTCGGCCTTGGAGCGATTTAAAGAGAGCAGGGCCACAGCCAAATCGTTAGGGCTGCAAGCTCCTTCTTCCTCTGCCTCTTCCAGGTTTTTCAGGAGGTTTCGTGGATTTTGGCGTGGCTCTTCCTCCTCTTCCTTTCGGGGGAGGTTCCAGCAACCCGCCTCTTCCCACCCCTATAGATCATTTAGAGGGAGAGGTAGGGCCCGCACCAGAGGAGCCTCTCAACAGCACTCTGCCTCTTCCTCGTCCTCTGGAGGGGTGCAGCAGGGAAAGCAGCCTTAGGCTTCCACCATTTCCCACTCACTTCTCTCCTGTAGGGGGGAGATTACGGCATTTTCTCCACAATAGGAGACTATTACAACGGACACTTGGGTTATCAGTATTGTGGAAAAAGGCTACACCCTTCCCTTTCGGGAGTTTCCGCCCACCCTCCCGCCCCGCCCATCTTATTGTTCAGAAGAACATCTCCTGTTGCTAGAACAGGAGGTTCAAGTCCTCCTTTCAAAGGGCACGGTGGAGTTGGTCCCAGAGCAGGAAAGGGGTCGAGGTTGTTACTCAAGGTACTTCCTGATTCCCAAGAAGGATGGTCGGTTGAGACCGATCCTGGATCTGAGGATCTTGAATTGGTTCCTCAATCAGGAAAAGTTCAAGATGCTGACCCTAGCACAGGTGCTTTTGGCGTTGAACAAAGAAGATTGGATGGTGTCTGTCGACTTGCAGGATGCTTATTTTCATATTCCGATACTCAAGTCACACAGGTAGTATCCCCGGTTTGTGGTAGTGTCGCAGCACTATCAGTTTGCGGTCCTTCCGTTCGGTCTTACTTCAGCACCTCGAGTCTTCACGAAGGTGATGTCAGTGGTTGCGGCAGAGCTCAGAAGAAAGGGGATAGCAGTATTCCCTTACTTGGACGACTGGTTGATCAAAGCCAAGTCCCCGGAGCTTGTGTTGTATCATCTGCAGTCAACAACCCAGTTGTTGTTCGACCTGGGCTTTTCGGTGAACGTGCCCAAATCTCACCTGGAGCCCTCTCAGCGCCTCTTGTTCATAGGGGCAGTACTGGTTACAACATTGAATCGAGCCTTTCCTCCGCCTCAGCGGGTTCAAGATATTCAGGAATTGGTTCCAATGTTTCGAAATGGAGCGGTAGTTCCAGTCCTCAAGGTCCTTCGTCTGCTCGGTCTGTTTGCCTCCTGCATACTGTTGGTCACGCATGCTCGCTGGCACATGAGGGCTCTTCAGTGGTACCTCCGAAGGCAGTGGTCTCAACACAAGGGAGATCTAGAAGGTGCGGTCAAGATCTCCAGAGATGCTGCTGTGGACTTGAAGTGGTGGATTGCGAGCAACAATCTTTCGCAAGGAAAGCCGTTCGCGCAGTCGCCACCAGTGGCCACGGTCATAACGGATGCTTCCACTCTAGGGTGGGGAGCTCATCTGGGGGATCTGGAGATCAAAGGACTTTGGACTCCAGAGGAACAGATGTTTCATATCAATCTGTTAGAGTTACGGGCTGTACGTCTGGCTCTCAAGGCCTTCCTCCCTTCCCTTCGTGGTCAGTCGGTACATGTCCTGACGGACAATACTACCACAATGTGGTACATAAACAAACAGGGAGGAGTAGGGTCGTACCTTCTCTGCAGAGAAGCTCTTCGACTATGGTCCTGGGCAAAGGAGCATCAGATTTGCTTGGTAGCAAATCATTTGGCCAGGGTCTTGAATGTACGTGCGGACAGTCTCAGTCGCCAATTCTCGGCCGACCACGAGTGGCGTCTCCATCCAGATCAAGTCCGTTTAATCTTCCAGATGTGGGGGTTTCCTCGGATAGATCTGTTGGCCACTCGGGAGAACGCGCATTGTCCGTTATTCTGCAGCCTCTAGTATCCGGTGCAGGGAGCATTGGGGGACGCGTTTCTGATAACCTGGTGCGACCGGTTGCTTTACGTGTTTCCCCCCATACCCTTGATTCCTCGAGTGTTGAGGAAGATTCGCCAAGACCGGGCCCAAGTCATCTTAATAGCTCCGGATTGGCCAAGGAGGGTGTGGTACTCCGACCTTCTCCAACTCTCGCTGTGCCCTCCGCTCCATCTCCCTCTCAGGGCAGACCTCCTCTTGCAGTCGCAGGGCCAGGTTTTACACCCCAACCTCCAGAGTCTACACCTACATGCCTGGAGATTGAACGGGGCAACCTGAGTTCCTTCTCTCTCCCGCCTGATGTAGTGGATGTTATATTAGCGGCCAGGCGACACTCCACTAAATCTATCTACGCTAATAGGTGGTCTAAATTTGTTATGTGGAGTGGAGAGAGACGGATTGATCCCTTACATGCTCATCTGTCGGACGTTTTGTCTTTTGCTCTGTCTCTAGCGCAGAAAGGTTGTGCAGTGGCTACCATTAAGGGTTATTTGTCGGCTTTGTCAGCCTTCATTTGTCTTCCAGACCAACCATCGTTATTTAAATCCCCTTTTGTTCTCAGATTCTTGAAAGGTCTTCTAAATAAATATCCTCCAAAACCATTTGTTATGCCTCAATGGGATTTGTCCTTGGTCCTCACTTTCCTTATGGGGTCCCCTTTTGAGCCTATGCATTCTTGCCCCTTAAGGTATTTGGTTATTAAAACAATCTTCCTGGTGGCTATAACATCTGCAAGGAGAGTGAGTGAGTTGCAAGCCTTATCGGTAAAACCCCCTTATACAACTTTTTATGGGGATAAGGTGGTGTTGAGGACCAAGGCTGCTTTCCTCCCGAAGGTTGTTTCACCCTTCCATTTGGCCCAGACAATTACTTTGTTCACGTTCTATCCTCCGCCTCATCCTTCAAAGGAGGAAGAGAGACTACATGGCTTGGACCCAAAGAGGGCGTTAAGCTTCTACATTGATAGAACAAAGGACTTCAGGCTGGAGGATCAGCTGTTCATCGGATACGTGGGCAAGAGGAGAGGAAAGGCAGTCCACAAGAGAACACTCTCCAGGTGGGTTGTTCTTTGCATTAAAATCGGTTACTCTTTGGCAAAGAAGGATCCTCCTGATGGCATTAGAGCTCATTCCACCAGAGCTAAGTCGGCCACTTCGGCCTTGGCCAGGGGTGTTCCTGTGGTCGACATCTGCAAGGCCGCAACTTGGTCGTCCCTTCACACTTTAGCAAAACATTACTGTTTGGACTCTGAGGTCAGAAGGGACGGCCATTTTGCACGGTCAGTGCTGCAGGATTTCTTGGTTTTACCATTTCGGCACCCACCACCGGGAGTGGTACTGCTTTGGGACTCTATTCATTAGGTGAGGAATCCACAGGTAGTTGTATCCATCAGAAGAACGAGTTACTTACCTTCGGTAACTACTTTTCTGGTGGATACATTAGCTACCTGTGGATTCCTCACGGTCCCACCCGCCTCCCCGTTGCCTTTCTGGTCTTACCAAGTAATCCTTGAGTGCGCTCCTCTTGGTCTTCAAGGTTGCAATAGATGTTGTATATATGGATACTTGTATATATTTATATGTATATATATGTATATATCTTTTGTGTATATACATGATTTGCATATATTTGTTTGTTTAAAAAAAAAAAAAGAGTTATATTAAATCTACAGCCATTTTATTGCAATGTTGTGTATTTTACAATGTTATGGGATGTTGCCTTGCTCTTTCATTGCATTGGGTTGTTATTCTCATGCACGTAAAAAATGTTGGTACTGACGTCGGCGAGGACCTCTTATTGCCTGTATGACGTCAGACGGCGTCGCGTGGGCTAGAGTGACGTCCTCGTCTACGTGCAGAGACTAGGAAGAAGATTTCCATTGAATGCTGGTGCCATGGGAGTATTCATTAGGTGAGGAATCCACAGGTAGCTAATGTATCCACCAGAAAAGTCGTTACCGAAGGTAAGTAACTCGTTCTTCTGCACCTTAGTCTATAGTTAATTCTAACTTTCGGGCATAGTCACCTTTTATGTGCTCATATGTATGTGTAGTTGTATAACTGGGTGGAGTGGACAATGGTTTTTTTGTGCTAATAGGCCACTGGTATATTACTGAATAATAATGACGCTTTTCCCCTCCTCTGTTGTTTATGGTTACAGGTTCCCTTTCAGTGCTCCCAGTGTTGTTGCACCCACTGGAACCATGAGTCATAATTTCAGTTGGCGATTACTTGAAAGTTACAGGTAATCTGTTTTGTAGCAGGTCCTCATGAAAGCCATGAACCCCTAGTGGCCTTGTTGGGCTGAAACACGTGAACCCAGATTTTGGGATTTGTAGGATTCATTGCTGACCCTCACAACATCCCTTGTTTTTAATCTTTCCTCTATCCTTTTTATGGGCACTAATAAATGACTGTACAGGATAGAAGGGCATTTTAATTCACTTTTTGTCACTTTCTGTCCTCACTGAGACGCCGTCCAGGCATCAGGAGAGATTAACTTGGAGAACTGAACACTCAAGTGAATGAAGACCAGGTGATGATGCTACCCACAAAACCACCCCACAGTTGCGATATTTTCTTTTGAGGGCAGAACACCTGGTTGAGAGTCTGTTGAGCAAGATCGCAGAAGGCCTGGAATTCAGCAGTTTCAAGGTTCACTTCTTTTGGTTATTGATATCTGTGGAAAGGAAGCTGAGTGAACCTTCAGCAGAGCTTCTTTCACCTCCTCCTGATTTATGTGTGATAGATTCTCACCAGGTTTGCTTGTGGTGCCTGGGGTTAATCTCCAACTCCAAGGCCTGCAGTGAATGTATGTCAGTGAACATGAAGGCCATACAGAACTGCGATACGAAGCTCTACATTGAAGCTCTACATTGCCAAACATCAGAAGACCCCACACTGTGACCTGTCCAAGTTCAATGGCCAGTCCCAATCCTGGTCGTGCAACCACAGAAATTGATCTTCACTCGAAATCTTTGGGCAAGTCGAAGCAATAGTACAAAAAAATCCAAGATAGACTCTGCCCCTTCCTGCTGTCAGAGCCCATCCCTCAAGTTGTCCCAGCTCAACTTGAATTTCCGTGGGCAGATACAAAATCTCCACGGGGCCATGCTGTCACTCTTCTGATCACTTTCGACTGGCACACTTTTGGGCCCAGTGGAGCAGCAAGGCCCTCCCTCTGAGTTACTACTGGCAGGTTTGTCCTCAGAACCTGTTGGACCCTCAGAACATATCCGCAAACTGTTCAAAGTACCCACTCATACTCAGCCTCCAGGTCCACACCCAGTTCCAGTTTCTGGAATGTTGATGTCAACTCCGTTGACACCAGAGTTGGAGGTGCCCATTATGCTCTCTGACTCGAGTCACTGACTCTACAACTCTGAGACTGTGCTTGGGTGTGGTTGAATCTCAATCTGTACTGTTTGACATTACCACACAATGCACAACTTAATTGGCACTGATTTGGACAAAGGTTGTGATGCATGTGATAAGATTACGCAACCCTACCATGAAGATAACCTACAGGATGCTAGTGGCCTTGGCACATTTCCTGAATCCGAGCTCCTCACGCCATCAGGTCCCACCACATAAGAGAGTGGTTCTTTTATGGCGGCAATGCAGAGGACAGCAAAGTTTTCGACCTCCAGCTCACTGACTTAAAGGTCAAATCTGTTGTCTTGACTGAAGCCTCCAGCTTGGATAATCTACTTCCTAGCCAGTATTGCCTTCTAACAAAGCCTTTACTTATATCCTTTTAGGAGCATGGCACAAACTTTGAGATGTTCCTCAGTCAACCACCAAATTGTGCATCACTCCCTACCTGCCCAGGGATACCTGCATTTTTATTGCCACACCCCTCTACCGAGAGTTTAGTAATGCAAGTGCAGACTAGCCAGACTAATTTGAGCATTTTCCCGAACACCCTCAACTTTTGAATCTCAGCTCTTTCAATGCTAGTGCATTCCCATGCTCTTCGGGTTTTGGTGGCCCAGGTTCTTCCAGGTGTCCAGGAAGATCTCAAACCTTACTCAAGCTATAGAGGATGGTCGTGATGCGGCCAAATTCACAATTCATTGTCGCTTGGACACCACCGATCCCATTGGGTGAGCCATTGGCATCAACAAAGCCACTCACTGCCTCACCTGGCTGCGGATTCCTCTTTGATGTTGTTAAAAGAGAACAGGCCTCAAAATGCTCCCTGGGCTCCTCACCAAGCACATAAGCCTTACCGTTAGTTTAGCAGTTTCGGCAGAGTTGCCACATTACACCAGCCAAATCAGCCACAGGTAGGTGACCAGCAGTTTTGTGGCCAAGGACTCAGTGCTCATCGACCCTGTGATCAATGTCAGCAAGCTACTCTGCTGCCCCGTAACCCCACCGGCCAAACCCCTTTAGCGTTCCCTTCGTGAAACACAGGTACCAGTTTGAAGGCAGGATGCGAGCGATTCTTGCTAGGTTGGCAGACCACAACATCACAAAGGTGGAGCCTGCTGCTAGTCTTGAATGGGAAACTCCTTGTACTTAACTGTTGCTCTGCCTTGCCTTCCACTGTCCCCAGTACTAATGAGGGAGTACTATTTGTTCATCTTACAACAAGAAGTACACGCCCTTGTGGTTTAAGCGGCTATCAAGAGGGTGCCAGTACCAGAAGTAGGTCGTGGTTGTATTTATGCTATTTTTGGGTGCCAAACAAGGGCTGAGGTTTGTCCTAGTTTAGACCTGTACAGTCTCAACGCCTTCCTCCAGAAGGACAAATTCAAATGCTGACACAGGCCAAGGTCTTGTACGTCCTCAAACTTGGAGACTCAGTGGTGGCGTCGGTCCTGCAGGATGCCTATTTTCATATACCCGTTTGGCAGGCCCTTTGGTGATAACTGCAGTTCTTGGTGGGACACACCATTTTCAGTTCGCCGTGCTCCCCTTTGGTCTCACCAGCGCTCCTTGGGTGTTCACAAAAGTGATGCTGGTAGCAGCACGCATTAGGAGGGCGGGGTGCCATGCTTCCCCTATCTCAACAACTGTCTGTTGAAGGCACCTTGACTTGTCCCAGACAGTCGTCAACCACCTCCAGACTATGGAGAACCTCCTGTCATCTTTGAGGTTTACTATCAATGTGCCACAATCACACATGACTCCTTCTCAGACACTTTCCTTTATGGGTGCCAATTTTGACGTGTTTCGGTTTTGTGCTGTTCCACCAGAAAGGAGAGTCCAGGACATTCAGACTATGATCCCTATCTTTCAGCCTCTGACCTGAGTTTCACTGTGATTGATTCTGAGGCTGCTGGGACTGATGGTCAAGTATGCCAGATGGCATATGTGGGCTCTGCAGTGAGACCTTAAGTCTGAGTGGGTCCATTATCCAAGTTTACCTCTCGCACCAAGTTCAGATTTCAGAAGAGACTGCAAAAGATCTGCACTGGTGATTACTGGATGAAGAGAGGGTCAGCGGCAGACCTCTCTGCCTACCTCAACAAGAGCTCATAGAGGCAAACGATGTGTCGCTTCTAGGTTGGGGCAGCCATCTGGGAGAGTTGGAGATCCGAGGTTTCTGGTCTGCAAGGGAGGTCCGGTTAAACATCTACCTCCTGGAACTTCAGGCCAGTCGCTTGCTGTTGAAAGCCTTTCTTCCGTTTATCAAGGGGAGGCTGTTGTCTGTTACGTACAACACAACAGCCATGTGGTATACAGCAGGCAAGGCAGAGTAGGGTCCTAGGCCCTGTGCCAGGAGACACTGTGCCTCTGGAAATGGCTGGATCACCACGGACTTTTCCTGGTGGTTGGGCACCTGGCCAGAGCAGCTCTCATTATTTAAATCATCAACTGTGATGTGTTTCTTTGAGAGGCCTACAGCAGGTTTCCACCCTCCCCCTTTGTCAAGCCAAGGAGGGACCTTAACTTGGTTCTCACATATTTGATGTGCACTCCCATTGAACCTCTTCAAAGCTGTGCTCTGCTGCTTCTTTTGCATCAAGACAGTGTTTCTTGTTGCCATATAATTGGTACAGCGAGTGAGTGATCTTAAGGCCCACTGGGTACATCTGCCATAAACTGTTCTTCCTAGATAAACTGGGTCGGTGGACACAGGCATCCTTTTTGCCGATAGTTGTAACACCATTCCACATCGGTCTGACCATCACCCTACCTGTGTGTTATGTTCAACCTCACCCCTCTATGGAGGAGGAGAAACTATATTGCATGGACTCCAAACGAATATTGCAGATTACGTTGATGGTACCACACAACATCAGTTGGGCGCTCAGTTCTTTTTGGAGTTCTGTGGTGCAAAAAAAGGCAAAGCCACGTAGAAAAAGACCATTTCCCTCTGGATCATGTGCTGCTTCAAGATCTTGTGCTCATCGTCCAAAAGCCAGCCTCTGGGATCACTCCGAGCTCATTCCACCAGGGCTGAGGCTGCTACCACTGAACTGGCATTTAGAGTTCCTGGATTGGACATCTGCCAGGCAGCTTCTTAGGTGTCTCTTCATATGCTCACGAAGCATTACTGTCTGGACTGCCAGTTTCACCTGCTGTGCCCCCCAGGACTTTTTGGTTTGAACCGATTCACAGACTCACTTCCTATTAGCTCCTTCTCTGGCATCTAGTCAAAAGGTGAGATATCTGTGGCTAGATGTTTGTCAGAAGAAAAAGATACTTACCTTTGGTAGATCTCTTTCTGGTAGAGACTCTTATCTAACCTCAGATTCTTCACCGACCCTCTCATCCTCCTCGTTTTGTGAATTGGGCTCTATACAATAATTGAACCCCACGTCTAGGAATCTGTACACTGGTTAAAGCCAATTTGCTGTTGGGGCTCCGCCTGGGAACACATCCTCAAAAGCAACCGACATCACCTCATAGCAGTGGCGCCATATTGTGGCTCTACATGTCCTTTCCAAAACTGAACAGCTTCAGTGCAGAGCTACAGGACGCCGCCTTCCAGCTTGCAGAGGTACTGATCAAAGGTTTCCTGATCCAGTATGATGCCGGAGAAATATTCAAAAGGTGAGGAATCTGCAGTAAGAGTTTCTACCAGAAAGAGAGTTAACAAAGCTAAAATAACTTGTTTTGTTGCACTACATTTCGCAAGTGAGTTTAAAAATTCTTAGATTTGTATTCATTTGAGTATTAACAAGAAAAATAGCCCTTTCTCCCTAGCCTTCATCTATACAGTACTGCTGTAACACCTCTGGAAAAGCACTACTGCTACAGTACCTCTGGAAATGCAACTGCCAACAACGACCTATTGGCTAAATTTGTCATATGTGCAATGCTTTCCAGCGACACTGCAGACAGCTGATAAAGTAAAGGGAAGGTACAAGTCCTTAGTCATTCAAGGCATATGCTTTTAGTAAGAGACTATTGATTTTGGCTTTACCCTGTGCTGTCTATAAATATGCATTAGGATTTGGGGTTATTTGAGTGTGCTTTTTAATTCACCGCACACTGCAAATGATTTTCACATGCTCAGTGTCCTGCAGTATGTCAGATTGTTCTACCAGCTAGGGACCCTTTCTCAGTACCTTTATTGATCCAAGGCCCACGCAAATGTTGTGCAACCCCGCCGCCAAAAACAAAAAAAGAATGTGGTTAAAAAAGGCAAAATTACCTTTAGAATGATTAGGGATCTTGTGTTTTTGTAAACTTTAAAAGAACAAGCAGAGGGTAAACATAGAACATATGCAGGTATATTCATGATAGTGTGGTTGTATGGCAGTGGTCTTCAAACATTTTATTGCCCCCCGCCCCCCCCAAAATAAAAAATAAATAAATATCATCGGGCCCACCCTCAGAGCTTTTCACAATTATACTAATAAATTGGCAATGTTTACATTTGTCTAGATTCATTTAAACTTGGCAGTTCAGTTCTGTTGCCGTTTTAAAAATGCAATCAAATACTTGATTACCAAACATTACTAACGTTTAAATTGTCCACAGTGTGATTATTGGAAATGGGAAGGAGGTTCTGAAGAATATTTGGAGCCCTGACACCTTCTTCCAGGCAGGATATAAATGACAAAACATGTTAGTGATGGCCCATTACAGAGCAGTTTACTGCCGCTCATTTTGTTCTGCTTAAAACAAGCACTGTTATCAGCATAATGCTTCTTTTGGGCAGAGCCTGGTGCCCACCTCTCCCCCCCCTCCCCTTGGGATCCCTTGAGGTCCCCATGGGGGGCCCCACCCCCCGTTGAAGAGCCCTGTTGTATTGTAATGTGGCCAGCATTGCTGCATCTCCATCCAGGGTCTGTGTGTGCAATTATTTCTGAATTAACATTGGACACAATTAAATCTTTCTAGGTAGTCCTTTCAAGAAATATGTGACTTTATATTTGTACAAGTAGGAGGTGTTCAGTTCCCTTTTGCCATGAATTGGTGTAGGCTGTGGTCATGGATCAAGTGACACTGCTTTGATATTTGCTTAGTCTATTTTTGTCCTACCCAGCCCCTTTCTTTAAACTCCACAAAGGTCTCTGCCAGATCATATTCTACTTCTTCTATATATTAATATAGTTGCCATGTGTGTTCAAAATCAAGATTATTTCAGTAATCCAGATGATCCAAACCAAAGGGAACATTTACAGAGAATTCCACAGAACGAGAGGTTAGTAAAAAGAATAGTTCATATATTAGTTGATATTGATAGCTTTTTTGATAAACAACTTTATTGAGTTTTCAAAAGGAAAAACAAAAAGGAAAGCACACCAAGCCTCAGGGGCCAATATGACAACATAAGTAAGTATATCTTCCTCAGGTTCTATCTTCCAGGTGCGTCCGAGGTGTAAGATATCAGCAGTAGCAGGTTCATAGCCCCAAAGGAAACTCACAGTAATTGTCCCAACCACTTCCCTCATGCCTTAGTGTGTTTGCGGGAGCAGCCTCGAGCTTTATAAACCGGCTTTTCTTGTCTCACCAACCCCTCTTCACCATCTTCAGAGGGTAGGCGGTGCAATTCAGGCCCAATCAGCTGCAATAACTTGTTTCACCACTATCAATGTCATTCCCACATAGGTGCAATCCACTTGTCTACCTCTGATACCTTCCATAACTCCCAACAGGACTTCAATGGGGACATTGGGATCTCCCAATCTAATATGTCAGTAAGTTTAACAGTGTAGTCCTTTATTGCCTAATTCTAGGGCATGTCCACGTTATGTGGAAGAAATCCACAGGCGGTCTCATATAACTGGGACAGGTAGTCTGGAAGGAGCCCTGCCCGAAGCAGCCTAACTGGTGAAAGGTATGCCCCATATAGGTAATATACTTGTATCAGTTGTAGCCATGACAACATGGTTACAACTCTGGGTGCCATTAAGGCATCCCATCAGTCCTCCTCTTCAAGGGACCCAGCCATTCTTCCCAGCGGCAGCTAATGTAGTTTAGATTACCTGGGGTGGGATTAATTGACATTTTCTATAGTTGACACTCCCTCTTTCCCCAATTCCCCCATAAGCAGTTTGGCCTCAAGCAGACTATACTCTGAGAGGGAGTCAGTGTGAAGAAGATGTATGTTAACGGCATGGCAGAGTTGGAGATAATTATAAAACTGAGTGTGAGAAAGTTGGTAGGTTTTTTGCAAGTCCTGAAAGGAGCTCATATGTGTTCTGGCCCATACCGTCTCTGAGCTGGGAATTGCCTAATAGATCCCATTTATGGAACCCTTGCAGTGTTGCTGATCCCCTTAACCTTGTCCCCTGCCAAAGGGGTGTCTGTTGTTTCAGGGTGTTTGTCCATCGAGTATGCCATAAGGCTGGCCGCCATCCTAGGAAAACCACTTTGGTCACTGATTACATAGTACGGGGAATCGGGGAGCCGTATAGGAGATCCAGTATATGTGGGAAACGAAGGAGAGCGAGCTCAAGTCGGTATGCCAGGTCTACTCTGCCCAACCCCGGTAAACCAGTCGTGGATGATAAAGAGCTGAGTCACCAAGCAGTAAAGATAGAGATTAGTCATACCAACCAAACATCATATGGGCCTTTCTGACAGTGTGGTAGTGCAATTGGATGTTTGGCCCCTCGCCAAAGAAACATTGTTACGGTCCTATCAAAGGCACGGAACTAGGAGCGCGGGAGAGGGAGCAGGAAATTCTAAAAGATGTACAGGAACTGTGGGAAGATCATCATTTTGTAAAGTACTATGCAGCCCAGAACATTTAATGGAAGAGGCCCCAGTTTTGTCAAATCTGTGTTAACTCGCTATACCAGTGGTGTGAAATTTAAGGACCAAGTCCACTCCGGGAGTACAGCCAACAAGACACCTAGATATTTAAAGCTCAGTTGGCCTATGGTCACTGTCCCTTACCAGGCAAAAACAGTTGTGGGATGGTGTCAGTGGTACCAGTACTGACTTAGATGGATTCATGTGCACTCCAGATGCTTCCTCGATGCAATACAAGAGGTGAACTCCAGTGGGGACAGGAACTGCCGCATAAAGGAGGATGTTGTCCGCATATAATGCTATTCGGTCTTCTTGAGCCTTATCAAACCATGATAGCGGGAGTCACTTCTAATCATTTGCCCCAATGGCTTGATTGTCAGGGCAAAAAGGAGGGGGGGATATGGAATTGGCCTGACGGGTCCCTCAATGGAAGGGGAATGTGTGGGAAAGAAGAGCTCCATTAATCTGGATACAGGCTGTGTGGTTTACATATAGAGCCTGCACCAGTCTATGGAAACGGTGTCCCAGTCCGGCTCGACGTAAGACCAGTTGCAGGTACCGCCAATCCACTGTGTCGAATGCTTTCTCAAAGTTGACAAAGAGGACTGCGAGGTCAGAAGGTAAACAGTAATGATGGGCCAATGCTACATGAAGGCGATGGATACAGTGTCTCGTACTGTGGTTTGCATGAATCTTCATTGGTCAGGGCGGATCAGGAGAGGCAGCACCCTCTTTAGGAGGGTTTGCCAAAATCGTAGCGTATATTTTGACATCGCCGTTAATAAGTGATATTGGCCGATAGTCAGTGCAGGACTGGGAGGGTGGGTACTTTATTGATGGCTTTTTTACAGTTGCTGTGTGCTTGAAAACATTGAAATCCAGAAGAAAAGACCAGTTCTATAATAGCACTTAAATATTTTGTCATCATTACATTTTTTAATCATTGAGGTCAATTGTTTATTTTTATTATATTAAAGGAACGTTTAGGATTTGTGCTATGATAAACCTTAGTATTAGTTCTTTTTGGGAGAGTTACATTTGGGATTAATTTGAAGGTTAGAATTAATGTAGTGTTAAAGCTAATGGTAAGCAAAAGAATAACAGGTTAGTAGGTTACTCTTAGAATTAGTGAAAGGTGTGTGTGTAGGGATGTGGTAAAGGAGTGATGAGAAAGGTTCAATAGGGCTAGGTTATGGAGAGAGTCTATGGTGTCCAAAATACCAATTTCAAGTAGGAGAATGCTGTTGTGTTGTCAAGTTATTTTTAATTAGAAAGTTCATTAAGGAAGCTTTGTTGCAAGAGTTGCAAGAGATTGCCTGCCGTGTTTTTGTCATGTTTGCTCATGACCTGGATTCTCAAGATCATAGTGATGGGTTTTTTGGGGGGTTGTCTATATCTGGAACAGAATATTTTAACATAAAGACTTCATTTGTCTTAACAAAGGATCTTCATTGACAAGATAGTCTAGAGAGGTTTTCAAAGTTCTGCTTATGAGAAACCAAATGTCTCCTTGTACTTTTTCAGTCTGCTGACAGGATAGAGTTTGGAAAGGCATTGGTAGAAGGTTCTGGAAGGTAAAAGGAACAAGGTTTGTTATTGCTTATTGGGTCTTTTCAAGAAAGACCAATCATCTCTTGTATTAACTAATCACTGTCGATAAAGGTATGGTCAAAACATGGAAGATTCACTTTGGAGCTCTTGGGATCTATCTTAGAACTCTACAGGAATCTTCTGTCTCCAAAGACAATGCACTTGACACTATGGTATTATAGCATTAATGTCTCTTTTGCTATTTATATTATCATAACCTTTTGCTCAAGCAGTGTTCATCACAAGTCTGGTAGTACAAAGTGACATAGTTAAAACACATATTTAAATGTGAGAATTGTACACAAGTACCACATGACCTTAAATTAGATGTAAATGCACTGGGTAAGTAGGTCTGTATTGTGAAAATCTTAGGGGAAGAACAGATGGATGAAGGGGTTAATTTGGTTGGGGGCTAAAAGGATAATACATTTAAATCAGGAATTGTTGCACAAAAATGGAGTTTGAACCAAGTACATTTTAGAAGCTGGTAATAGTGCTGGACATGTCCTGTGGAAAATATAAAGTCTGATCTTTAATGCATTCAAAGATGAAGAAATTAAGGTGGGGGAGACATTGGCATTTGAAAAGTAGTTGATCCCAATTAGATTTGAGAAAAAACAGTTTTATCTCAAATCACATGTTGACTGTATCCTTTCCTTGGACCAGGCCACTGTGCTTCAATACCTTTGGCTAGAGTTGTGCTATACAAATACCACAAGTATACATATTACCTACATAATTCATTTTTGTATTGGAATTCCGCAGGAATCATAAAATAATTTTCTGTTAGGTTTACTCTACAAATCTACATGTTATTATAGCTAAATGCATGTCTGTATGTTTTGGTATTTCTGAAGTACAGGCCTAGCTGGTTAGCAACTGAGTGGTGTACAGAGGGCAAGCCCCATGGTGGTGCTAAATTGGAGAGTAGGTGACGGGGGTGGTAGAACTAGTTAAAGGGTGAGAAATTAGCCTCTTTGAGGTAGTTTACCTTGGAGATGAGTTTTCAGTTTCTTCCTTAATTATAGAAGGGTATGTTCTTTTCCCGTTTCAAAGGGAATGTTTAAGATCCCTGGGCCTAGTCTGAGAAGGCCTCTTTTCTCCTTTCTGCATTGTTTAGTGTCCAATCTAGCTATGCCAGAGCTCATCATTTGGCACTGCCTCCAGATATTGTTAGTTGGTTATCTAGGTGGACAGGGTCGTGGTGTGGAATGGGCCTGTAAGAGATGCAGCTGCGTGAAGGTGATCATGTGACAGTGTGAGCTGGTGTAGATACTCTAGCTCAACAGTGACGTAGTCTAATGTATTCTTCCCCTTGATGAGCTGTGTTTCTACATGAATGATTCCTTTCAAGGGAGTGAGACTGATTTATGGGATGACATTGCGTAGGGCGCTGCATGGTGGAAATGTTTTCACTTTTTTTAGGAAAGCAAATTGGAAACAGCCTTTTTCGGGCCTCTTGACAGTCTGTTCTTTGAGTGCCATGTTAGAGTTGAGGATAAATCCCAAGGATTTGGCATGCTCTGTCACTTGTGTGGTGAAGGCATTTTTTAAGTGGACAGTCATGACTGAATCAGAGAATGTTTAGTGTTTTTGGCAAACAAGAGGGATTTAATCTCCATGTGGTTTAGCACCAGTTATTTTGTTGACATCCAAACCTCCCTGCAATCCCATGAATTCCCTGCTATAGAATTTCTAACATCTTGCCAGACAGTATGACAGGAACTCAAATTTTGGCGTCTCTGGTATTGATTATTTTTAATCATTGTGATCGAGAACACTGCAGGTGAAATTCCTTGGCGAAAGTTGATGGTCAGCTTATTTATACTGAATGTGATACATTGGTAGCGTCATTTGGTTATTGTTCTACTTCTAGCCATGGAGAAGTGAAATGGAGATGTAGGACTGGACTCCTTCTGCCATCTTACCTAAAACCGTGTAAGCATAGTAAATGTGCTCTCACCACTAAATATTTGTACTCGGAAATGTAATTTCCTCGTAATAATAATGCAAGTGGAAGTTGACTGGTTGGAACTTCTAGAAGGGCAAGAAGATGGCTCCTCGGGTAAATAAAATAAAAAAAAAAGAATTAAAGAGCATTGATCTCTGGGATCTAAAAAAATATACTGGGTTTGCACGAGTGTGGATGAAGACTGAAGGATCATGTCAGTTGTGCTTCAGATCTATAACAAACATTTTCCCCCTTTTAGCTTTTTGAAACAGCCACTTATGTAGAATGGAGGTACTCTCCATATGATCCTACAGGTTAGCTGGACGGGAAGTATGGATTTGTTGCCAGGACATCAGTTAACACTGTAGTGAGAAGTGGAACCCAGTGGGGCTAGAACTAGAGTGCAGGAAATGCTGTAGCGCCGCTATGTATCCTTCAAGGTGCTCATTTTATACTTCTGCATTAAAGAGGCCTTTGCATGTTTGCCTTGCAATGTGTAATGTTGTTTCAAAAAATAAAAACAGGATATCCAACGTCACAAAGCTTTTCTTAACCAGGTGCTGATAATTCTTTAAACATAGTGTCTGCGTTTCCTCTCTGTGGCTCAAAAGCATGGCATTGTGTAACGTGATGCCAGTGGCACTCTTGCTTGGGTACAAGATGGTGCGAATAGTAACTGGAATGTGACAATGTTATATAACACACATGTAAAAAAAAACATTTGCGTGGTTCAACTATTTCAAAATATACCAGCAGCATGCAGATACAATAGGGCTCGTTTTGAAACCCACAGCATATGGAAAGTTAATACCTTTCCCAGAAAAAATACCGGTGATGTGGTATTGGTCAGGTGTCATACTGCCTATCCATTCTGAGTTTTACACCTCAAAATGAGGGCTTACGTGGTACAACCGCGTGTTTTCCCTGTTCTGAGCGGCAACACTCATGTTGAAGCTTGAAAAGTGAGAAAGACACTTCTGGGGTCAAACAAAAGCCACAAAATCTCTCCAAGAACATAGTCATGGTTGTGGTATGTTGCTGCTGGTATACCACTAATGCCACCCTTTGCATAATAAGTGCTGTATTGGGCTTCATGAGTTGGGCATAGTGGGGAAAAAGCACTGTAGTTTGAATTGTCATCAGACCCATCAAAGATCACGCATCAGGGTTACTCACTGTTGCCCATATATAATTCTCTCTGTGGCTCTTAACCTGTGACCCAAGGACCCCCCGGGGTGGAGGGGGGAATGGGGTGCCGCATGGCCATTTAGGGGGTCTGCGTCTGTTTTACAAAATACAATATTAAGAAAATTAATAAAATAAACTTATTAAAGCATATACTAATAAGCAAAATTGAAACTGTGAAAACTTTTCCTCTATTTGATTGTGAATTTAACAAAAGATTTCAAAATGTGAACATTTGTATGTTGTATACTTTTTTAAATTTTTGTATATTTGTTTTGAAGTTCAAATCATAGACAATGCTTTGGCCGGGGCTCTCCAGCTTTCAATAATTAGCCAGTGAGGTCCCCTAGTTCCAGTAATGATTCTTTGGGAGTCCACTGAAGTCAAAAAGATAAGAACCCCTGCGCTGTATATATCATGCACAGATTTATTTGCAAAGTGATTTATTTTATTTTATATCGGTCACATCCCCAAATTAATTGTCCTGTGCGTAATTCCCATTGTGACCTGGAATGTATATGCTCATCTTGGCAACATATGCACTATACCTGAAGACAAATTTGTTTCTACGTTGACATGCCATATGTTATTGCTCCTTAATGGTCATTTGCCATCATTATATTCACGCAGTCCTGTGTCCCTGCTGCAGCCTGTCAAGCGCTTCCGCACTTCAGGTTGGGAGCTTTAGGCTGCGAATGCAATTAAGGGCTGGCGGTGAGGCGCCCCGAGGACCTGGAGCAAAAGTGGGAGATGATTTCAGTAATCCTAGCAAGGTCATTATGTGTGTACGTCAACTGAGTGCTTGAAACCTAAACTTGCTAGTGTGCAAGGGATCGTCGGAATAAAAGCAAGAACAAACAAGGCAAGAGAGGCCATGCAACCAGGTTTTGATAAAAGAATGAAGATAGCTGTAGATATGATAGCGCATAGGACATCCTTGAAAAGTGCTTCCTGCTGTGAAGGATTAGTCGAACACAGGATCAATGTTGGTGAAATAACACAAAAAGTGTTCAATATAAGTGTCACAGTTGAGGGTGTTACTTCCAGATCCGTTGGGTTCAGATAAAAGTATTAGAAAATGTAGACCCCGGGGATGCTTCTCATACTGAAATGTTCTAGAGCTATAGGCAAAACAGTCAATATAGTTATTTATGAACTCAGCCAGAAGTGCTATTTGGGTTAGTGTTCGTACCCTCTCAGATCGATTAAGCCAAGTCTTGAGGCTGCCTTTGTCTCTTGGACCTTGTTATTTGAATCTCTCGCTGATCAGAGATCCTACAGGCACACCTGTACAAGGAAGGGGTCATTTTTGCCCAGCCTATGAGATCTTGATCTCTACGTACTCATCTCAACCAGTATCAGATGCTAACACACCCTTGGTGTACACTGACAGCGATCCTGCAGCGTTCTTCCTGAAGAAGTTGGAGACTCAGCCCGTTCAATGGTGTTGTATGTTTTTGAACTTGTGTAACTGAGCAGTGAGTGATAATTTTTTCGCTGACTTTTTTAGCTACTGCATATGAAGATGATGTTGCCAGGGACACATGCAATGGCCGTTCATCACTCCTGAGTATCCCTTCCTATAAACGATGAGTTGTGCTCATTTGCTGAATTGTTGCATCTCTGTGTGTTAGTTGACCAATATGGTGTTGCTTCAAACGGAGATGGCCATCCAAGGATGCATAAAGTTTGGCTCCTTTACGCCTGATGAAGAAGATCCACCTTGAAATCCTTCAAGGTGTCAAGGGTTACAGCAGCTCAAGACTCCTGGCGCTTACCAAATTCCAATCTAGATAGCTCAGAGGGCTCAGCTCTTTTATGGGGCCTGTGTTGTGCAATGAGCTGTAAGAGGACATTAGGGATGATCAAAGGCTTACCACCTTATAGCAAAGCCTTGAAGACTTAACTCTTTGAACAGGTCTTTTAGACTGCCTTACTTGCCTACTGGGTTTGCCCAGGGAGGGTCCTTTCCGTTATTATACCTGAATTATGTTTTTTTTAGGTTCGGGCACCTAGAGGGGATGAAGGTATGCAGTGGTCCAGCCTGGTAAATGCCTGAAATCTAATCAAACTCAGGCAGCTGCCACAAACAAAACTTTGTAAACTGCAAATGCACAGTAAGGATTTTTACACTGATATATGTACATTTGAGGATATTACAAACACAGTTATGCTTTGACACGTAAATATTCTTATTGAAAAGTGCGTATGGTAACATTAAGTAGAATTTGTCAAAACTTGGTTGACCTTATGATAAGGAAAGATATTAAAGTCCCATAATGTCAGCCTTTTGTAGGGGGGAATGTACCCAAACGTTACCGGTTTCTTCACATATAGTGATGGTGCTACAAAGTGATTGCTCCAAGCATGAGCAATGATTGCAGTCCGATTAGGCATCACTCTGTACTGAACCCTGACTGTTTTGAAACTGGTGTGTGTCAAAGGCTGTCTGTATCAGAAGGCAAGAAAAGAAGGAGATTCTGCTTAGAAGACTTCATCAGACGCCATACGACTAGTAGTAACCCTAGATGATGTGGCCTCGCTTGGAAGCGTTGCTGATGGCCTTAACAGCAGGTATTAGGTCAGGTACCAGACACAAGTCCTTGCTTACTAAAACAGTCATGTTCTTGGATTCCATGGTTACAGGTGTTTTGTTCTTTTGACGATCTTGTGCTAGAACAAGCCTTGGCAAAGTCAATGGGTCAAACCTTTTGGCTGTGGCAGTGCTTTTTGCCGATGTTGTTCAGCATCAGCAAAAGCAATGGTTATTATTGAGGCTGAACAGCATTGCTAAAACAAGCATTTGCAATGTAATCTGTCTCACAGGTGTGAGAGTTAGAGCTATTGGCATTGTCCTTCACTCGTGTTCTGGATTGAAGCGAATGTATGTGGTTTCTAGTGGAATCATATGGGTTCTATTGGAATTGTTGTGGAATGGAATTGTGTGGTGTCTAGTGTATTTGTGTAATGGAGGTATTTGGCATGGTGAATAGATAGGGGTGAGAGAGGCACAGAATAGATAGGAAGATAGAGAGGGATAGCTAGTTTGTGTACGAAATGGTGAATGAACGCCAGATAGAGGAGCAGAAGAAGTGTGTTAGAAAGAAGAGGAGAGCAGGCCACAGAGAATAAAGAGGGACTCTTGTGTATGCAGAAGACACCCTAAGTAGAGGAGAGCGTGGGTATGAGGGACGTAAATGTTTAAAAGGCACGGGAAAGAAACTATGCTCGAAGACCCGAAGTGAGCCAGTATGAGAGGAGCGAGAGAGGTGTGAGAGAGATGGGTACGAGGGGGAGGCAAGAGGTGAACCGTGTGTTATGGTGTTCAGTGCATTTATGTGGATTGCAGGTATGTGGTATAGAGTGCATGTATGTGCGCTGTTTTTATGTTTTATTGAGTAGAGTGTACATATGTGGAGGTTAATAATGTGGTGCTGAGTGGTTTTATGTGGAGTGTAATTATGTTGTGTAGTGCTGATTTTTGTGGCATTGAATTGTGCGGTGTTGTGTGGGATTGTTTGAAGTGGTATATGGCAAGGTGTAGTAGAATGTGTAGGTGTGGGATTGTGGCATGTTGCAAATTTAAATGTATTTTGTGTAGTGTCGTGTTTTGGAATTTAGTGGAGATCTGTGGAGTGTAAATATGTGGCGTGAAATGTAGTTTGAGTGTAATTATGTGTAGTGGAATTATCTGGAGTAGAATTGTTGTGGGGAATGTAAGTATATTCTTTGGAATGGAGTCTAATTATGTAGCAGAGTAGAATTATATAAAGTGGTATTTTGTGGCATTGAAATATGTGGAGTTTTATTGTTTTATATTGTAATTGTATTGTAATCGTATTTATATAGCGCTTACTACCCCTGACGAGGCGTCGAAGCGCTTTTCGATGAGTAGCACGCTACTCCGGAACCCAACAAGAATTAGTGATGGATTAGTATCGTTAAATAATGAGTACAGTTTTAGTATTATTATGAGTTAATTTGAGCCGCAGATATGAGAGTTTGTTAGTTAGACTGGAGTAATGGAGGGGTGGAGGAGGAAATAAATCCAGAGGTGTTAATTGGGAGTATATCCTTCATTTACTCAACCCAAAGGCTTGGGATAAGCAAAGGGGGGTGGAGCGGGAAGAGTATGTGGAAGGGTTAGGGAGAGCATAGTAGCAGCGTGAGATGAATGCAGGAGAATTTAGTAGAGTTTTGTGGGAGGTCACAGAGGTGGAGTGAGGTTTGGTGAGTTAGATGTGGAGGGAAGAGCTTAGGCAGAGATATTTAGGAGATGAAAGTGTTAGAAGAGATTTAGGATGAGTCAGAGTGAGAATGGAGGATAGTTTGATAGAGACATGACATAAGAGTGATGAGTAGATAAGTGTGATAAGATGAGAGCAGGAATTCATAGATATCTAATATAACAACCAAAAAAAAAAAAACAGGAGCCATGCAATGATCCACGAACATGCCAAGCACAGAAACAACATATACACATACACACATATATACATACATATGTGTATATATATATATATATATATATATACACACACACATGCACATACAATACATAATTAGAAACATGGGTAGAAAATACTTAGTCAGACAGGTTTAAAGAGTGTGTGTGTATTTTATTGTTATGACATAGTAGCAATACATATTTTCCAAAGAAGCTATAAATAAATAGAAATATACATATAATCTGAAAAAATATTTATCCACATAGGCATATGCAGTTCATAGTTGTTTGAAAAAGGTGGTTATGAAGGAAAGAGTCAACTCTTGAGTAGTTTTCTGAAGACAAGAAAGTTATCTGTTGCTTTTATAGTTGGGGGTAATGAATTCCATAGTTTGGCTGCTTGGACGGAGAAGGATGTACCACCTATAGTCTTTTTTCTTGTATGGTGGTGTTCTAAGGCGGGGTGCCAGTCTTGAGCGGAGGGTTCTTTGTTGGATGTATTTGGTCATTTTCTTTCTGATAAAAAGCGGTCCTGTTCCATGTATAGCTTTGTGGGTGATACAAAGCAGCTTGAAAGTGCATCTTCTGGCAACGGGTAACCAGTGTAGTGCTCTCAAGGCAGGGGAGATGTGGGCTTGCGGCTTTATATGTAGTAGTAGCCTGGCTGTGGAATTCTGGATACGTTGTAGTTTTTTCATAACAGATAGAGATGATCAATGGTAGAGGCTATTGGCATAATCCAGTTTGGATAGTACAAGTGAGATGGTAGCTTGCACCTTGTGTGGAAATCCGAGGTGGGGGAAGATGCGTCGTAAAGTCTTTAAGGTGATGAAGCTTGTGCGTGCTAATTTGTCTACTTGGGCATTCATAGTTAACTTGGAATCCATGGTGATTCCTAGGTTTTTAACTTCCTTGGATAATTGAGGAAGTGGTCAAAGATCGTCAGGCCAGACGCACAGAGGGTCATAACTTTTCCAGTCACCACATATGAGTATTTCTGATTTTTTTGGGAGATATTTAGTTTGAGATGGCTCCAGGTCATCCACTGATCAACGGCTCTGAGGCAACTGAAGATTTGTGAGTTTTCAATGTTTTTGGGGTCTTCTAATTTAAGTAGTATTTGTGTATCATCTGCATAGTTGTAGCATGTGAGATGGAAATCATTGATCAGTTCTGGTAAAGATATCATGTAGATGTTGAAAAGCAAAGGTGAGATGATTGACCCTTGGGGGACCCCTGCTTTTGTGAGGTAGGGTTCGGACGAGAAGGGGGGCGAGTGGATGATATTTGCTCTTTTTTAAAGATAGGAAGTAATCCAGTCGAGAGCAATCCCTTGTATGCCAGCTTCATGGAGTCTTTGAGTTAGGGCGTCATGGTCAACCGTATCAAAGGCAGCCTGTATTCCTTCTGCTGCTTGTATATGAGACAATTATGTATTAAACTGTGTTGACATGCAGTTAGAAACAAACACATAGGACCAGTGAGGGTTTAAAAGATTTGCAAGAACAGCAAGATAGCTAGACTTCGGAAGGGGATGTCAAGTGAGACCTTTCACTAGATTTAAGAGCGCTTTTCACTGAGCCGAGTTTAAAAACAACCCTGAATAAAGCAGGCTTCATCCAGGGTGTGAAAACATACCAAGGTCTGGCAGAGGCATTGTGCTATAGTTGCATGTATACAGTGCTTCAGGTCCTGTCGAGATTTTGGACTGGTAGCAGGCTATTTTGTGGGATTGTTATGTTTTTTTTTTTTTCTTAGTGTTTTATAAAGGGAGAACCTTCTACTCTGTGTCTCCAGTAGCGGAAGATAGAACCCGCTCGTCACAGTCTTATACGGATTACGCTCCAGTACATCATCAATTCACCTCCAGGAAGGATTCTAGATTTTTTCTGCTATGGAATCTCTGAGCGCAGAGCCTTCCTTTATCTTTGCCAAGCCCAATATTTGTGTGTCATGAAGTGGAATGATGTGGAGCAGAAGTGTGTGTAGTTGAATTGTGTAGCCAATAGGACTCGCCTTCTGGTCCTTACAAGTGTTTAGCCACTCAGCACATTATCCTGGGTGCTGTGCCGCCTGGGATTGAAGAGCCATGCAGTTACTACATGCTGGGTCATGCGTCTGATTCGGGAATACGTGCCTGCCTCAGAAAATATTTATGGGCACATTCCACGGCTTTTTAACGCTCCGACAGAAAGACGAGTGCCTCGGTGCAAGTCAACAGCACTATAACATTCTGTGTGCAACTGCATCACTAGAGTGTTGAACAGACTGAAGAATGAGCGTTGGAGGCATGTTATGCTTAACACAATACGATGACAGATTTGCCACACCTCCCGCTATAAACTACGCACTGAATTTACGAAAACCCATTTGAGCAGTGCATGAAGCTTGTTCTACATGAGTTCAGGCTGAAGTAAATCAACCCTTCAACTATAACCTCAGCCAGTGACAGTAAAAACTCCCTTGGTTACAAATGAGAGGAACTTGGGTTCAATTGAACCCGCTAAAACGACATACAATATAGCCTTATGTGTTTAATTTAGGAGGAATTTTGCATTTGCTGAAAAAATATTGTATGACTAGTAATTTTACCTTTCATTTAAAAATATTATACATCAAATAGCCTAAAGGCTTGTTAGTCAAACAAATGTGTTTTACTAGTAGACACATGAATGTCACAACTGTGACAACTTTCTTGTTAGCTTACAGCCCTTTCTATGGTTTACTTGATAAAATCTTTATTACTGGCCTATGTAAAACTCCAGACTACTAAACAGACACAGCCTTTGATTGCTCAGCCTTGTCACATCAGGGCGGTGTCCATCCTGGAGCGCCCACACAAGTACAAAGAGGTGTGAATGCTTCACAATAAAGTAAGATTGAAATAGACAAAAGACTTGCTGCCACAGAAAGGTGACCTGGAAGTTCCTGCTCCACCCCTTTACTTCATATGCAACTACTAAAACCCGGCGTTTGCAGAAAAGTAATTTGAGCTTAGTAGACACAGTTGTGCATTTAAAAGCATAATTTGTGCTAAAATAACAGTGTAAAAAGCCATGACTGAAACCTCCAAAGATCACATGAAAATGCCAATATGCGCAATTCCGAAAATAAAGACAAAACCGATTTTAAAATAAAAATCATCGCAGATAAGTGAGTTTTAATTTGATAGCTAAATAAGTTAATAAAAGGCCGGTAGTATTAGGAAAAAGCCTGCAACGTGAGTGTTTTTCTGAAGGACTGGTAGGCTTGTAATACAGTAGGTTACATATAAAATAAATACAAGTAAAATTTAAGCCCAAGCAGCCCTTTCTGGACGAAGCGGTTAGTGATATAACTTGTACGTTACTGGTGTAAAACAAATAGTTAAATATGTGTAAAATAATAATAGCACTTCCACTGCAACAATAAACACGCATTCAACATCTGTAGTATTGTAATCTTTTTGGTTTGAAAATGACTAAAAGGGCGATTTGGTCAATTGTAATGAACATCATGTGTGCTGATGACTAAAAGAGCAATACGGTCATCTGTAATGTAGGGCCTTTTTAAGGGCCTCAAATGTTTCATGTTTGTAGCAAACACACCTAGATTATTTTTTTGTGCCAGTGCACTAAAAGCTCATTCTACTTTGAATACTCCTGAACCCCCTTTTATGTTGAGCAGCCTTGGATTCCCCAGCAGTACTGTGGTGAAAAGAAACATGTGAGCAAAGAAACCCAGAGTTGAGGGTACCTTTCCAGATAGATTTGTTTTTTTGTTTTTATAAAGTTTTAACTATAAAACGGGTGGGTCGGGGAAGTGATTGAAGCAATGTGGCCAGCAAGGAGAAGCACACAAACGAGCCAGGAACACTAGGGCCACAAAGAATCAGTCAGGGTAGTGGGCGGTATGGGCGTGGGAGATTTGAGGGGAGCAAAAACAGGTGGCGAACAGTAAAGTGGAAAGCAGATTAACACATGATGCTTAAAAGTGACACAAAGAGTGTGATGAAGGGAAGCATACAAGGGAGACCACTGCCAAACATGCATTATTCTCTTGCAAATCACTTTTTTTCTGGCCACCGAGAGCACAAAGGCTCTCACCCCATGTGGTCACAAACATGTCTGAAAGTGGCAGGCTGGCACAGACTGGTCAGTTCACTGTAGTTACCAGTGGCGGCTCCTCCGTATTCAGCACTGGCAGTTTGGCTAACATACAGGGGACATCTCTAAGATGCCCTCTGGGTGCATTTCTCAATAAATCTACCACTGGCATCAGTGTGGGTTTATTGTGCTGAGAAGTTTGATACCGAACTTCCCAGTATTCAGTGAAGCCATTATGGAGCTGTGGAGTTCGAAATAACAAACTCCCAGACCATATACTCAATATGGCCATGCTGCACTTACAATGTTTAAGAATGGACTTAGACACTGTAGGGGCATATTGCTCATGCAGCTGTGCCCTCACCTGTGGTATAGTGCACCCTGACTTAGGGTTGTAAGGTCTGCTAGAGGGGTGACTTAGCTATGCCACAAGAAGTGGTTTGTGGGCATAGTACCCTGGGATGGGTACCATGTCTATGTTGTATTTTTCTCCCCACCAGCACACACAAGCTGCAATGGCAGTGTGGGTGTGCTTGGTGAGTGGTCTCCCAGGGTGGCATAATACATGCTGCAGCCCTTGGGGACCTTCCCTGCCCACGGGGCCCATGGTACCATGGGTACCTCTTACAAGGGACTTAACTGTGTGCTAGGGGTGTGCCAATTGTGGAAACAAAGGTACAGTTTTTGGGAAAGAACACTGGTGCTGGGGCCTGGTTAGCAAGATCCCAGCACACTCTTAGTCAAGCTGACAACAATATCAGCAAAAAGTGGGGGGTATCCATGCCAAGGGCACTTTCCTACAAGCAGCTTCTGGGTCCATGTCAGTGAGTAACATAAAAAGATCTGCGTAGTGTTTTGGAAGCGACCTACAGTTAAGTGGTAGCATTCGACATTCACTGTTCTCCATTTGAGGTGGAGGACACATTATACTGATTTGGGCTTTATTGGTATTCCCTATGTTGAGTTTGCAGGCAGAACAAATCAATTGTGACCTCTCAGGGGATAATGTCTGCTTACTGCATTTATTTCCTTGTTGATTAAATGTGAGAAGTTTGGCTTGTGTGTAGGTAAGTCGAGCTAGGATCCAATGGGCAGAGGTTCTGGCCCCATCCGGTCCTGGACGGGTGCAGCTGGGCTTGCCTTAGGTGCGCCTTTGGCGTGCCAGCAGCACATCTGCAGCCCGGCCTTCATTAAGGACCAGGCGTCAAGCATGTAGTTATGTTCAGTTATGCTGCTAAAGTCTTCATGTTTTCAGTAGCTTACAAAACTGCAAGTGATTGCTGTTGCTACAAACATGGCCAGCAGTTTATTACAGGCTTGAGCAGCCAAAACAGAGAAAAAAAAGCCATCTTCGTTATTGTGTGTCTGAATGTCGAGATCACCGCTAGAAGTGCATCAGATGAACGAAGTACTTTAAATGGCTGGTATTGCATAAACCTATGGGATAGATAGTGGTCGACATGGCAAAGAATACTTAGTATAGTGGACAGTCTTCTGCCAGCAGGTCAGAGGCGAGGGCCTCTGCCAACCCAGCCGACTTACAATTTTGTAAACCTAAAATGTGTCATATTCAACCCATAGAAAAATGGTGTTCTTTCTGGTAAACTGTGACCAAATAGTGGTGAGAATGGGTGTGTTTTTTTTTTGTGCAAAAACACACATAAATGGCAGAGTGATCTACCTCACAAAGCTAAAAGATGAGGCCATCCAACGAACCAAACACCTGTCAAACTGAGTGGCGGTGCTAACAGGAGAATAAAAAAGTGAGGACTTCCCCTCTGTTTTAACAAAATGCTGCCAAAAGAAAAAAACGCAAGATTCGCCATAGAATTCCATTTTCTTAATTTCCTTTAGCTGTTATTACATCGGGCTATATTTACATGACAGTAAGTACCACCGGGTTCGTGCCGATTCGCTAGCTATTTGATATGCCTTTCTACCGAAACTGCCCTGAAGACCATGTGATTACAGATTTTGTGCCCTGATGAGCTGTCATTCTTGCCCATATCCAGTTGGCATACTGCACATTGCTCGATTAAGCCGGTCGGTCTTCTCTGTCTTTTTCAAGGTAGACTAGGTTTCCTCACTGTAGTTACTTCAGCTTTCCGTTGTTTTCTTGCAATGTGCTTTTTCAAGTGTTCCCCTATACTGGCTGCAGCTTGTCACATAAAAAATGCATTACAGCCGAGCAATAATGAAAATAATTCCTTGAGGGGCAATACAAATTGGTTTAAATTA
This sequence comes from Pleurodeles waltl, assembly GCF_031143425.1. Taxonomy (NCBI): domain Eukaryota; kingdom Metazoa; phylum Chordata; class Amphibia; order Caudata; family Salamandridae; genus Pleurodeles; species Pleurodeles waltl. The sequence goes on along the minus strand of NC_090449.1, from coordinate 116,626,564 downwards.
GGACGGTAGTTGTTTGTATGGTACATGCTTCCCAGTAATGTAGAACATTTTGCATCCCTTCTTCTCCAAGTCCCTTAAGATTTCAGGGTGTTTAACACATCGCCTTGTTGCCCTTCTGTTTATGATCTCGCATTTTCATTCCATCCTGACCCCAAAAAACCATGATCTCACACATCTTTATTCTGCTGGTATATTCTGTTTTCCCTACCTTCTGGCAAAGACAGTCTATTAAAAGGACCCTTTGCCTTCTCTTGATGGGCTACCAGTATGCTGTTCATTGGTGGTTTGGATGTCATCAATCTAGGGCCTCAAGATGTCATTTCTACACTTTTGATACCAAAACCTGTCTGGCTTGGAAATGAATAAGGCCATATACATTTTATTTACCAAAACCTACGTTTTGCTTTTTGGGGACATGCTGCGTCTTAATTATTAGAAATCAGCTGAAGTGACGCCTGACTTAACTTTGCTATTATTATCTGTCACATATGTTTTTGTTGCATTTCCTTCTGGTCCTTGTTAGGTCCTTTTATTAAACACAATATAAATGTATACATAACGTTTGAAAGAATTCAAATCTGCTGCACCTCCATAAATTCAACACTTAACACGTATGTAGTTGGTTTTTCTATATTATAAACCTAGTTAAAAAGGCAGCAGAGCTGTGTTCAGGGTAAAAAGCAAGTTTAAAGTCACAGAAGAGCATCTGGCTCGTGGACCAAATAATGCATTTTGATGTAGTGTTATTCAAAGAGGTGGGTCTTAAACTCTTTCCTAAATTGGATTGTTGGTGGGCCTGATGGATATGGTGATGTTCTAAATCCTGGATGCATAGATGTAAGAGGCCTTGTGTTTGCTTTTTTACAGTTCTTAGACTGCAGGCTGATGATGTCCATGCTGTGAGTGTGATGACAACCACCAGAAATAGAAAGCATGTCTGCAAGATAAGCAAGTGTGCTGGTTGTGAAGGTTTTGTAGGTGATGTTGCTGGTTTTGAAAATGGTGCTTGCCAGCAAGGGTAGCCAGTGATGTGCCAAGAGGATGGGATGTGATCATACGTCTTCAGGCAATGGATGAAATGTGCAACAGCATGAAGGATACTCTTAGAGCAGATGTCTTCAGATTGTGGGGCACACACCTCCGGGTGTCCATGTCTGCATTCCCTGAGGGAGCAGATACCTTAACCATTACTTGAAAATGAAGATGGCCTAGAGGCAGAATTTGTTTATTTGGCTCTTTTCCAGGGTGTTTTTGTAGGAAGCAGGCATTTTTATGTGCAGTCTGAATGTAAGGATACACCCTGCAAAAAGCCTAGACGAACCTTATTGGTTTATAGGGGTTTACTTTAATAATCCTAAGTGCTCCATTTCTGGTATTGTGGTCGAGCGTTTTAGACTTCTCAGGAGGGAGTGTTGAGCATTTGTTGTCCACACAGAGTCAATAAATGAAACACATACTCAGTGAGAAATCCGAGACCGATTTAGAAAAAATAGTACAGATTTTTATATATTGTTTGACACCAAGATCATCAATATTGGGTAAGTACTTTAGGTGTTATATATTTTTACAGGTAAAACAGTAGAAAATCACAGCTGTCGGGATTGAGGCATGAGCCTCGAACACGGATATGGTATCTTATTGGAGAAACATTCACTACATTAAAATACTTGCAAATGGTTTTCAGGGTGCTTCTCCTGGACTTAAGGGGCTTGGGGCCCAAGGTCGAACAAACCACCAGCAGTTCAGTTTTACCTGCCCTGGTGTGGCCGGGTGCAGAGGTGCTGTTTGCGTTGGTAGCCTTGAGCGCCAAGTGGTAAAGTCAATTGAGAAGTACCTTCAAAAGAAAACGGCTGCAAATGGGGACCATTCTGGCAGAACCCACAGGAGACTTGGCTCTTGGAGATCTCTGGAGCATGACAATAAAGACTGTTGATGTGGCCTTGGGCTAGATGGATCGGTTGCGGAGGTGTTTTGTCCGGAAGGTCATTTGAGTCGGAGACGGTCACAGGTTTTTGGGAGACCTGTAGAGGAAGAGATAACAAGACTGCAGGGCCCTCTGAGTGATGACCTTGGAGTTCCTGACATCCCTCGTCAGCGAGTTGTTGTTGGCATCCGTGATGTCCAGGCTGGACATGCAACAAACCTTGGTGCTTGCAAGGGTCCAGGTATTGGTACAGAGAGGCTCTGGGAAAACTCAGTGTCTGGAGACTTGTTGGCTGTTCTTGGTTCTTCTTCTGTTCCCAGGCAGACATATCTCAAGTCCTGGTGTCAGGGCGACCCCTAAATACTGAATTTAGGGGAGTGTAAGATAGTAGTCAATGAGCTACTCACTCCTGGGGTGACAACACCACCTTGATGACCACTTCCTGGAGAGAGTGGGCATTTTCCTAACCCAGAATCCCTAGTTCCACTAAAAACAAGATACTGGATTATTGGGATCTATGCAGGGTTCTGTATTAACTGGCATAAGTTGGTGGCCTTCTCCGTCGGAGTGGGAGACCCGACTATGGTTCGGGATTGCCCCTTCCAATAGGTAACCCCGGGGTTTCTGATACTTGGGTATTTTTGTGACACTAGACCGGGACTTGTATCTCCAGGAAAACCTGATGAAAATCCTAGAGGCTTATCACGGTGATGTGGAGAGATGGGGAAAAACTTCTACCACTCCTGGGTCAAGCAGCCGTTCATAAAATGATCTATTTACCAAAATTCCTGTACGTTCTGCAAAATACACCCTTCTCAGTCCCTGGTACTTTCTTTCACTCGGTGGACAGTGTCACAAGGGTGCTTCTGTGGGATGGTAGGATACCAAGAATTACCCTCTCACTACTGACAAGACACCAGACGGAGGGGGAATTGCCCATCTGAATCTCTGACTTTATTATTGGGTCTCACAGCTGTTGACTGTTAATTACTCTGCCTTTTCATCCCAAGAGAAACTCTCCTTGAGGGCTAACAGTACTGCCATGGCCCTGGAGGGTCACCTGCTGACTCCACGGTGGGGAGGGCTATCCTCCCTCCCCTTTCCTACGGAAACAATGGTCAACATATGGAAGAGAGCAACATGTACACTGGGGTGGCAAGGCAGATTGACAATGGAGACCCCACTTTGGGACTTGGACCACCTCAGTGGTCTGCGCGAAATGGAGGGACATCAAAAACTGGAACTATTGGGAATCTCCAAACTGGGTAACATATGGAAGGAAGGTACAGTGATCCAGTTTACTGATTAGCAAGCTGAATATGAATTGTCAGGGAGTCAACTTTTGAGATGCCAACAGATGTAAGTGTGTGGCCATAAAGGGGAGGTGGAAGAGGAGTATCCACTGGAATGCAGGGTGCTGGGTACCTCCTAACAGAACATGTGGTGTCCTGACTCTACTCTACAATCCATAGTATTACCCTTCCATCACTTCAACCTTTGAGGAAAAAAAGATAGATGGAAAAGGGATCTGGGTAGACTTGAGGACGATGATTTGGGGCTGGCATGTGGGTATGCCAGAGAGGTTGTGATTCGGGCAGATTCTGTTTGATCAAATTAAAAATCCGTCTGCAGTGCATACCATACTCAAACCCGCCTGTTCGTATGGGTCGAGCAACAGATGAACAATGTCTGAGGGGCTGTTGATGAAGGGCACCCCAATGCATACATTGTGGGAATGTCTGAAAATTGGGGCCTTTTGGAAACGGTAAATGATAGAATATCAGAAGTTCTATCCCGAGCTGGTCTCACTAAGGATCTAGGGTGAACAAATCCTGGACCGTCATGCCCTACTATTCTTCAACCTGGTGCTGATGGTGGTTCTTAGAGATATGTACTGAAGTACTGAGGCCGTAACTGTCAACCATATGAGAAAGTGAGGAAGGCATGGATTGGTGCTTGGGGCGTGATCAGAAACTTGTTTGTGGTGGCAGGCAGGTTGATGCCAGTCAGCCAACACACTAAAGGACTAGTGTTGTTTAGCCATTTTAGTTATAGCTCCATGCATGTTATTTTAGCACACTAAGCCTGCCGCTGTGCACTTTAACCTGGATATATTTTATTCAGCTTTGTTTATTTGAACAAAAGCCACATTTGCGGTCTTGTTTTATTTCTCTCCATCTAGCTGTTCTCTGCTTAGGCCAGCACTGTGTTCTTAAATAAGCACTCTGTGCTTCTCTCAAGGCTGCAGTGAGATAGGTTGCCGGTAAAACATGGTAACGCTTTGTCTCTGGTATTCAAAGAAATATACACATCCTTACGTAGGGACATTGTCTCTTTATTATAAAACACTTCCCTGTCCCATACACGTTAGAGGAAGATTCGAGCCAGATGACCACAACTGTATGCTGATTGCTGAACACCTTGCTATAGCTGCTTATGCAGACTTCAGGTCTTTGCTCAGGTATGACAAATTATGTCTTCCCAGGGGAACCTGAAGGGCAGAACTAGAGCTTAACATGCTGTGCTCTAATATAGCCTAGGTAGGAATTAGACTATTGACTCTAGTGACAATATGGTAGCATTATTTCTATGCTTCACTCTACTTGTCACCATTTTAATCCTGTCATGCTTTCATCTTGGTTATTGCAGTACATGCTTTATTAGCTAAGATGCAGTTGCTTCATTAAAAACCTTATTGAAACACATACTGCCTCTGCTTGTCCTTGTGCATGTGAGACTAATGTAACCGAGAGAAATGGATGAGACCTGAGTGACCACGATTTTCCTGAAGAGTCAGTTGTCATGCGCTCGGCTGCCCAATCATCCCTGCTCTTGGGTAGAGATGAGGCACTGCTAGTTGGCCGGAACAAAACCCGAATTGGGGCGACAGGTGTCATTTGTGGTGGGTTAGACACGGTCTCCCACACCACAGGCGAGTCTGCCACTCAAATTCAGTAGTCTCATTAGAATAATGAGTGCCTTCGCGACACTAGTAGATTTTCAGGGGGCACCTTTAAGGTGACCTCTGGGTGCGTGTCATAATAAATCAGCACTGGCATCAGTATGGATTTATAAAGACAAAGGGGGTTATTACAACTTTGGAGGAGGTGTTAATCTGTCCCAAAAGTGACGGTAAAGTGACGGATATACCACCAGCCGTATTACGAGTTCCATAGGATATAATGGACTCGTAATACGGCTGGTGGTATATCCGTCACTTTACCGTCACTTTTGGGACGGATTAACACCTCCTTCAAAGTTGTAATAACCCCCAAAGTGTTTGATACCAAACGTCAGTGTTTTCAGTGCAGCCATCATGTAGCTGGGTAACACAAAATGACCAGTGCCCAGTAAATGCCCTCAGCATGGCTACCAGAACACTTGCACTGCCTAATAATTGAACTCTGCATTACAGAAATGCATCTGCTCATGCAGGTGTGCCCACACATATAATATAATGCGCCCTGCCTTAGGACTCTAAGGCCTACTCTAGGGGTGACTTTACATGTATTATATGCAGTGGTCATGGGCATTGCACACAGGGTGTGTGCAGTGTTGTGTTTTATAAATGGTTTGCACCATTTCATGCAATCTGTGATGGCAGTTTGCATGCAATTTGTGTGTGGCATAATACATGCTGCATCCCTTAGGGGACCCTCTTTAGCCCATGCCCCGGGTACCAGGGGCACCATTTACAAGGTTGCTAAAGTGATTGCTGGTTGGGTTACAATTGAACATTACCTTGTTTTAGGGAAAGAGCACTGTTACTAGGGGCATGGTTGGCAGGGACCCAGTGCAACTTCAGTCGAAAACCATTCCTTTCTAGGGGAAAAAGTGGTGGTGACCATGTCTGAAGGCACGTTCCTACAGTCTACATTTACATGCAGCCTTTGAAGTGCTTGAAAATATATGGGAAATTTCTAACTGTAAAAGAACATATTTTCAATAAATTGGCATTGAAGGTTTCTGCATTTGTAATATGCAGCTGTAGGTGTAAATAAAAAAACGGATTCTTACAGAACATTTCCTTCTGTTTTTTTAAGCAATGTTCTTGACCTGCCATCACTGCACTCATGTGGTGGCAGTGTCAAAAATGTGGCTACAAATAACAAAATATTTTTCAATTATCTCGTTTTTCCTATCTGATACAGACTTATAGTTGCAGATTCCTTACCTAGTATTTTAAAGGGTTCAGCGACCCTACCATACTGTCACCAAATTCGTAACCGTAAGAATAAGGGTTAGGATCCAATCTACAGAACAAAATCCCAGCCAAAGTTGTAATAAACGGCTATGTAATAAATAGAATGGCTTTCGCTCCTTTTCCTGTGTCGCTTCATCCAACCGACGGGTGAAGTTGAACAACGCTTGTACTTCTTCAAAGTCTTTTTATGTTTACCCTAATGTCCCAACGATTTTGAATGGGACGTCGATGAATAGTGAGGGCTCCGCAAGCAGCCTTTGAGCCTTCCTCTCGACCTGGAACTATGCAGAGCCCTCCCTTAAGGCCTTCGAGTTTATGGCCCTGCACTCGCAACACGACTTCGGGTCGGGCTCCAAACACCTCAGACACACAAGGGCAGATCCGTCACAGACATCATCCGGTGACAGGAGTCCCAGGGCTTGATGTTGGTCTTCTGTGACGACATCCTCAACGCACCGAGAAGTCAAAAAGCTTCGTCAAAAAGCCAAAGTGTAGTCAAAAAGAGACTCTTCTCAAATATGCAAGTAATCAATTACTGAAGGTAAGTAACTTGTTCTTTCAGTTAACTGCATATAAAGTAATGCAAAAACCTTCAACAAAAAATAAGTACAAGTTGAACTAATATGTTGCAAATATATTCCTTTGTTATAAAATTTCATTTGGGTAATGTGATCACTACAGATGTGAGAAATAGTGCCTTGTGTATTTATGGTGTTACAAGGTCCAAGTCTGGAACAGAGAGCACTGTGGATACACAAGGTACTATTTTAACATTGTATTGTACACATTTTAAGGTAGGCTGCTGCTAAATTATTGCGTGTTTTGAGATGAAGCAAGGGGTTAGAAAGTATATATTTTAGTAATAGATAAACTGTATCTAGTGCAAACATTTGTATAAGTTTCTATTAAAAGTACACGTTCTAGAACTTAGTTTATAACACTCTGACGTTATGTATCAAAAAGAATAACTTGTTATCATGAAACTTTAAATGACTCCATCTGTTAAAGTCTATACTGGCTCCCAAGCAGCTTTTACATTTTGTGATTGACCAATTACACACATCTGCATTTCCTTCAGGTAGCAGCAGAGGCAGCTTGTACCCTTTGAAAGTGGTGAGGCAAGTAAAGTGCCCCACCTCTTCCCAAAACACAAAATAAAACACCTCTTGCCTCCAAAAACCCCAAAATAAAACAACCCTCCATCTAAATGCCCCCTCTCTGCAAAGGCTCAAAATAAAACAACCCCTCCTTCCAGAAGCCCCAAACAATACATTTTAATTGAATGGTACTTACCCACAGCTGCACGTCTTGTGTTCAACTTCTGAATCTGCAGTCTGTTGTGGATATCTAGCTCCCTAACCAATCCAGACACTTCTCTCATCCTATTAACCAGCATGAGAGAAGCACCTGGATTAGAGGGAGCAGGCTGGCTGGATGCTCCTTCAGGCCCTGAAGGCCTGTGCTTGATCTCCACCCAGCTGTCTGATACAGCTGGATGGAGAGCTTCAAAGTGACATGTGCACTTTGAAGTGTCTTGCCAGCCACTGCTTAAGTCCTCCATGCTGCCAAAAGGCAGCAGAGGACATGCACCACGTCTGAGGGCTCAGGTAGACTGGCTGCTGCAGTGCGCACACGAACATTGTTAAAAAATTAAATGGCAATGAAATCTTTTCATTTCTATTTATTTTTTTACTGTGCAGCTTGCAGCTTGCTGGGGGTGGGGGGTGTTGGGGAGGGTGACACTCCTGTTCCCTTATGAAGAAACCACTGCTAAGTAGCAGCCAACCTTGTGAGATGACCTGTTTCTTTCTTCTCTGTTCCTCCCTCCCCCAAGCTTTACCACACCGGAAAACCCCTCCCCAAACCAGCCCTCCCCTCACTTTCACACAGAGGCACCTCAATGGTCACATTATCTGTTCAGGGAAGGTTGTGTTTTTAAAAGAAAAGTATGGAAACTGCTTTTGTAACAATAATAAAATAATAAAGTATGGGCATATGGGTCCCCGAACATCCTGTCCACTTTGAATTCTGTTTATATGCAGATGTCCTTCAAGGTGAGTCTCGGTAGTGAGAGGGAGGAGGCCAGCGGGGTCACTTTCATATGCTGAGCTGTGATCATTTAGGCCCCTTGGGCCTCCGAAAAAAAGTTCCAGGAGGAAAAAGGAAAGTGCTGAGGTCCCCTGAAAGCGCCAGAGATGGCCCAGAGGAAGGGGGTCTCTATTGGGATAATTTGTAGTTTACAAATGACAAACATATTCCACAGAGAGATGCCGTGAGAAAGGTGGGGAGTTAACAGGGTTCTTTTTTTTTTTTTTTTTAGGGCAGAGGCCTTGTTTTGCAGGGCTGAAGGTATCATTAGCGCTGCAGATGCAGTGGCACCAGGGCTCAGAGGTGTGGAGTACAACTGAATTCCAGTTCTGACTGTTGTACTATGCTTCCTTGCATGAGGGCCCAGTATACTTTTATTGTGCCAGTGCTTCTTTAGACCTTCGACCAATGGCCCAGTGGAAGTGTAGATTGAGGCTGAGGAGATATCTTCGTTAGGTCTCAGAGAGATGGCAGAAGGAGTTTGGGGCAGAAGGGGGCCCATGTTTTTATCAAAGGGCAGAGGAGACTGCCTGCTTCCAAGGCAGTACCAATCAGTAGAGAAGCAAGTGGAGTGGTACTGGGGACCAGAACTGTGAAGGGCCCACTGCATCACTATTATGACTATCTGCTTTTACAAAAAGGGCACGGGGTTCATTTTCCTTGCTAGTATTCTATGTTTTGTGTACTTAATATCGCACATACTGTATTTACCGGCGTATAACACGCACCAGCGTATAACACGCACCTCATTTTAAGAGGAAATTTCTGGGGAAAAAAACCTTAAATTTATATCGGCGTATAACACGCACACATCATTTGCCCCCTATTTTCAGGGAGAAAAAGTGCGTGTTATACGCCGATAAATAGGGTAACTCATTCTTGTAGGAGTATTTCAGCGCTGTGCTCTAATTGATAGGAAGAGAACCTCTAGAACAGCCACGTTTTCAACAATTTCTTAAAATTGCTAAAATTGAGACATGAAGGAATATTGAGAGGGATGGCATTCCAATGAAAGGGGGCTAGATAAGAAAAGGCCCTACACCTAAATTTAATGGTACGTATGCGTGGGATCTGTAGCAGAGCTTCATTGGAAGATCTTAACTGTCTAGTGGGCATGTAGATCTTCAGTTTGTGTTGCAAGTACACGACTGGGCCTGATAGAAGGCCTTGTGGGTTAAGCGGAAAAGGTTGAAGATTGCACTTTGTTTTATTGGCAGCCAGTGCAATGTTTTGAGGATAGGAGGAGAGGATGACCAGGCTGGCATGTTGCAACTTAGTCTGGCAGTATTATTTTGCTCTACCTGTAGTTTGACCAACAACGAGGTATTAACTGCAGCTAACTAGACATTACCATAATCCAGGCGACTTGCAATCAGCACCTGTACTAGCATTTTCCTGGAGGTAGAAAGTAACCAAGATGTAGGAAACTGGCCCCATTGTTTGCACTACCCCACTGCCCCCCCCCATACCCCTCACACACACACATTTTTTGCCTGATATCTGATGCCAACTTGACTAAGTGTATGCTGGGATCCTACTAACCATGCCCCAGCATCTGTGTTCATTCCTTAAAGCTGTACAATTGTTCCATAATTGGCAAACCCCTGGACCACAGCTAAGTCCCTTGTAAGAGGTACCAGTTGTACCTTGGGCTCTGTGACCAAGGAGGGTCCCTGAGGGCTGCATCATATATTGTGCCACCCTAAGGGACCCCTCACCAAACACATGCACACTGCCAATACAGCTTGTGTGTGCTGGGGGGGAGAAAAAAGGTAAAGTCAACATAGCATCCCCTCAGGATGCCATGACCACAAACCACTACCTGTGGCATAGGTAAGCACCCCTCTAGCAGGCCTTACAGCCCTAAGGCTGGGTGCACTATCTCACAGGTGAGGGCATAGTTGCATGAGCAATGTGCCCCTACAGAGTCTAACTCCATTCTTAAACATTGTAAGTGCAGAGTGGCCCTTCTGAGTATATGCGCTGGGAGTTTGTCATTATGAATTCCACAGCTCCATATTGGCTTCACTGAAGTCTGGAATGTTTGCTATCAAACTTCTCAGCACAACTATCCCACACTGATGCCAGCGTTGTATTTATTGGAATATGTCCCCGAGAGCCAAGTTTTTGAGTTAAGGGCCTTTGTGCTCCCTGATGCCAGAAACAAAGCCTGCACTGGGTGCAGGAACTGTAACACTTGGCTGTGAGCCTCAAAGGCTTAGGCCTCCTGTTACAATACCCCAGGGCAGTCCAGCCAGTGAAGATGCCCGCTCCCACCCCCGGACAGCAGGTAATTTGGCTTTTCTCAAATGACCGAGCAGAAATACTCATGCACTGACACAAAATCTCTTGAATGCACTTCTTAGTCCAAAAGAAGACATTTGTTATTTCACTACGCAAGGTTCCTAAAAGGGTATTAGCCTGCTGAAAGCACGCGTTTAAAAAACAAAAGTCACAACAATGAAATGACTGATTCTCCACTGCAATATACACAGCAAATATATGTATCTATATTATAATGCAAAGCAAATAATGAATAAAAAATGCATCACCGTAAGGCCTGTCAGGTGCTTAATCTTTCTCCTGCCAGCAAGCCGATGACCCCGTTTGACTGCGAGAAAGACGGATCTCTACCCTCACGGGAAATCTATATAAGACATCAGACGTCTTAATCCTGATTGAGGTCTCTGAATCTCCTACTTTTGATCGGGTCTATTTTACATCTGAAAAACCCAAAGAAGGAGCTTTCTGGAAAAATCCCTCAAGTTGCGCAAGAAGTATTCAAACATGCTGGCTAGTTTAGGTATGCTTTGAAAAAACACGTTGGGATTTGGCCACAATCACAAGATGTCAAGTCAAAGCAAGGCCGTTCCCTGACGTACATTCTTATCAACCAAAGCCCTTGGTGGGAAGAAAGTACGAAAACCAGGCAGAATGAAAACAAAACAGACAACGTGGAAAATCATGGGCAGCATTTAACATGGCAGTGTCTAATGCTATGATAAAGTCAATAGGCAGAATGAAGCTAAGGCTAAACTGAACACAAAATGAAGTCTGTAACTGGTGAACACTAGTGTGACGGTGGACAGCCAAGCCAAGTGCAAAGTGGTGCAACACGAAGTCAGTGGCTCTACCAGCCTCTCTCCAGCTTCAAAAGCCCTGCAAAAAGAAAGCGACACATTCTGCAGGACCGGCGACCTCTGAAAAGCCTCTAGAGGACTGCCTGCATCACAGAGGACCAAGAACTCGCGTGGACAGTGGCCTGTCCAAGGAGAAACTCCATCCAAGGACTTCAGAACTGCTCCGGATCCGCAAGTCTTGTCCACTCTCCACCCAAGACCCGTGACCAGGTGGCCCAACTGATTAGAGCTGGTCCCAAGGTGATTTTGAGCAAGTGCCCACCTTGGGTTGACCCCTCCTGTCCAACACGACAATACCTGCAGCCTGAATCCAGAGGACCCTCTCTGACTGCGACAGAACCAGACAAAGATACCCGATGCCAAAAGGTACCCTTGCACCCGCAGCCCCCTGGTCCTGGGGAATCCGACCTTCAGTGTAGCAACATCCAGCCTGCAGCCCTCTTCCTTGTCCCGTCTTTGGTTTCCCGCAACCGACCCCTTGGGCCTGAGCTGCAGCATCTTTGTGATGCCCAGAGACCCCTATGGAAAGGTATTGGGAGCCCGACGCCTTGTTTGCAACCTGCTGCCCATGCGCCGATGAGGGCATGTGTTTGGTGGTGGACTGTGGCCCTCCGGTGCTGCTCTAAACCCCCCCCCCCCCATGTCTGCCCTCCGAAGATGCTGGTACATACCTGCAAGCAGGCCTGATTCCAAGTGCCGCCAGTCTTCATAGGAGCCCATGTAAAACTGACCTCGCCTTTGACCTCTGCACCCAGCTGGTCCAGTGTTGCTGGTGGGTGTTTGGGGTTAACTTGAACCCCAACCGGGGGACATCCTAACCCCCAGAGACTGGAACTGTAAGTCTTGTACTTACCTCAAAACTGTGCTAAGTTTCTGAAAATTGCAGTGTCAACTTTTAAAACAGATTATTGCTATTTATTCAAAAACCGTATAACTTGCCAAGTCTAAATAAAGTGGTATTGATACATATGTTGGGTACTCACTTGCACGTTTACTTACCTGCAACTTGAATCTTGTGGTTCTAGAAATAAAGTAACAAAATATATTTTTGCTATATAAAAACCATTGGCCTGGAGTTAGTCATTGAGTGTGTGCTTCTTTTATTGTCTGTGTGTGTAGAACTAATGCTTTGCAGTACCCTCTGATAATCCTAACTGCTCGTCCACACCACCACAAAAGAGAGCATTTGTATTATCTACTTTAGCCTCAGTTAAGCCTCTGGGAACTCCTGGACTCTGTGCACACTATATCTCATTTTGATATAGTATATACAGAGCTAGCTTCCTACATAAGGTAAAACCTTTTTAGCAGTTTCATTGTTGCAAAGCACATGCCATTTTGTTGACCTGATCTCTCATCCCTAGTGGCTCCTCAATGAGAGTGGAGGAATGTTGCCTCACTAAAAAAATGCCCCAGGGCAGCTGAAAATGGTAATACAATTTATTAATTATAATTTCATTTTTCAGCAACCCGCCCTGAAACGAGTATCAGTACTGGGGCAGGTTAGTTGCTGCTGAGTGGCATCAGGGAGGTGTGCACTTATGTTTAAAGAGAGCATGTCCCTTTGGCCGGCCGTCTTGCAACGGGCAGCCTGACGTGCACACTTTGAACTTCTCTAACCCGGCTGTGTTAAGACAGCCGGGTTAGAGAAAGCAAGAGCGTCCAGTGTTCTTATGAGCGCTGAGAGAGACCACTTCCTCCATTACTAACGCTTCTCTTATGCTGCTCAACATCATGAGAGCAGTGCCAGGATTGGGTAGTGCAGTTTCCTACGTCCGGAATTTCGAAAAGGGAGGACATCATGGCAAGTTAGGAAGGTAAGTACCATTTTTTAAATTATATTAACCCTACCAGAAGTGTACCGGCCCCACCACTCTCAATACATGGCAGCCGCCACTGTCTCTCATAAATTGCTCCCGATCAATTTTTACTTCAAAATTATTCACTTCCTGCGAAGGCAGAGGAGCACGTCTGAGATTGGAAAGCCACCAATCTGGTGACCACATTTCCAGTGCCTTTCCTAACAATACCATCTCAGATTTGTCGCTATGGAGATAATTTGAGGTCATCCAGTTAACAATTTCTCTCATACAATGCTTAAATCGCTGCTGCATCTGGTCTGGATCTGGTCCAAAGGTGATAAGCAGCTGACTGTCATCCGCATATGACACAATCTCTACTCTGCAGGAACTCGCAACATGAGCCAAAGGGGCCATGTATATATTTACATATTTGATACAAAGAGGGGGCAACATGTGGGAGCTCACTTTTTATGAAAGAGACAAGGTCTGTTTTAAGATTGGAGTGTTGGCCAGGAATGAGGGAAGGGGTGAAAGATGCAGAGGAGACCGCTGATTCTCAGGGCTGCAGATACGTTAGTGCAGCATGTGCATTTGCATTTTGGCAAAGATCACAACACCCCAATAATGGGACCGGGTGTATCTGATAGAGACTTCTAGGTGCAGATTCCTTACATTAGAATTTCCAGGTGCCAGCTTGGAATCCCAAGCTTTTGCTGACCAATACCCTGTGAGCCATCGGGTGGCTCGGTTTGGCTCTGCGTGGCCTCGTCAGCATCATTGGCGCCATCTATGATGTCACGGTCACCTATAAAGGCGCCACCTAGGCGCAAGTACGTCAGTTCTTTTCCTTCAGTGCCAGGTAGCACAGATCTGTAATAGAGCTACCCCCCTGTCTTTTTTGACAGGCCTTTTTCAACTTTTTATCGAAGATTTTTTTGTCTGTGCTGAGGATGTCATCTAGAAAGACGGGATTCAAGCTGTGTGGTGCCTGCAATCGCTCCATGCCGGTGACGGTTCCCCATCTGGTATGACTTCGTTTTCTCAAGCGTGACCATGAATTGAAGTCGTGCTTGGACTGCCTGGCCATAGCTTCGAAAGCTTTAAGGGAGTAGCCCCTGAAGCTCCTGTGGCCCAACATTCGACATCTGCACGTGTGACTCCTCGGAGTCCATGATCCCATTTGAGTAGAAGGTCGCGGGACCGCTCCAGAAGCTCCTTGTGGCCCAGCAGTTGACATCGGCAGGTGCGACTCCTCGGAGGTCATGATCCCAGTTTAGTATAAGGTCACAGGACCGTGCCAGGATCCCCAAGTCCTCTTCGTCCCACTCGAGGTCCTACAGGCACTCGGGGAAGAGGCACAAGAAGAAGTCCAAATGGACTTAAACTTCACGTTACCCGCCAGGGGATGAGGCGAGTATGAAACATCAATGTTCCAGGCACGGTTCTGCAGGATTGTTGCCAGGGTTGACGCCAGGCCTACTCCCCTTTCTGGAGCGACCTCTGCTCAATTGAAAGAAGTTTACAAGGCCATGCACTGTGAATTTGAGTAGACCGGCAATGTCGGAACACCTTAGGCCCCACAGGATCGGAGGAGGCCTCATAGGGTTCCGCGCCAGCAGCTTCGTCCTCTGCTTCGATGAGGCCTCATGGATGCGATTCTGGGACGGCACCGGTCGCACAGTCGACCTCCGGCACCGCTCCCGAAGTTGACGCTCCTGACGTCACCGGTGCCCACCTGTGGTGCCAGCCCCCTTCTATTCTAGGATGAGCTGGAATGGCGTTGCATTCCGACGCCACCCTCAGGTGCCAGATCATCGCCTGAGCATTTCTGAAACTAGTCCGGCACTGGAGAAGAATGGGAGGGATCTCTGGACCCTTTAAAAAACAAGATTGAGCCTTTGAACTGGTTTGAGGAACTAGGAGGAGCCAGTGGACTGGACACCTCTCCCGATTCTGGCTTGCTCTCTCGCCTTACTGTGGCTATGAAGGATGGGGCGTCCTATGTAAGGGTGGTGTGCAGGGCAGCAGAGGTCCTGGACCTCGAACTGCCCTCAGTGCTAGTCAGGGCTAACCTCTTCATAGAGGTACTTTATCCAGGTGTTTCTTCTTCCAAGCTAATGTTGCCCTGTAACAAAGCCTCACTGATGTTCTGTTAGGGACCTGGTCCAAACCCAGCACAGGGGCTCCTGTAAACTGGAAAATCGTCGGCTCCTATCACGCTGCTCTGGGTGACCCTAGTTTCCTCTCCCAACACCCTACTCCGGAGAGCTTGGTAGTCCAAGCCTCCACTTTTCAGGGCACCTTCCCTTCCGCACCCATGGATAGGGAACCCAAGAGGCTGGACCAGCTTGGGAAGAAGATGTTTTCTTCCAAAAGCCTGGCATTGGGGTAGGTGAACACCTTATGCTTATTGGGCTGTTATTTCCACACTTTGTGGGATATGGTGGTGCAAGTGCTGCCTCAGGTCCCTGAGGATGCATAGGCCAATCTCCCAGGCAGTGAAGGACAGGAGAGATGTGGAAAAGTTCACCATACGGTGTGGCTTAGACACAACTGATTCGCTGGGCAGAGCAATTTTGTCGATGGTGGCCCTTCATCGCCATGCCTGGCTACGAACATCTGCCTCTTTTGGCGGATGTCCAGGCACACCTTTTATACATGCCTTTCAATGCAATGGGTCTCGCCTATTTGGGGGGAAGGCAGACTCTGAGCTGGAGCGCTTTACAACTCCCGGGCTGCAGCCAATTCCTTGGGCCTCTCAGTGACCCCTCCCCAACCATCTGCCTTTCGCCCCTTTTATGGCTACGTTAGGGGTACGGCACCGCACCATCCACATGCCAGCCACTGTCCTGCACCAGGCCCACAGCTTGTGCGAGGATGTGGTCGTGGTGCCTTCAGACCGAGAGGGTCTGGCCAAAAGTCATCCGCCACCCAGCCCCCTGCCTCCACAGCATCCAAGCCTAGTGTGATTCTGCAAGAACATACTTGTCCAGTTGGAGGGAGTATACGTCACCATCTCCCTCACTGGTGGTCAATCACATCGGAAAAAATGGATTTAAAAGATCATACACAAGGGCTACTCCCTCCACTTCCATTTTCTTCCTCCTCAAATGACTCCCTCAAAAGTACAGTTGATGGAGGATCATTTGGTTTTGTTCTGCAAGGAAGTTACAGCTCTCTTGCCCAAGGGAGCCATAGAAAGGTGCCAGAAATCAGAAGTAGGCAGTGGTTATTATTCCCGCTACTTTCTGATACCCAAAAAGAGAAAGGGTCTTTGCCCTATTCTGGATTTGTGGGGCGTCAATCTCTTCCTCAAAAAGGAGAAATTGAAAATGCTCACTCTAGCTCAGGTCTTGACTGCCCTAGACCAAAGAGACTGGATGGTAGTGTAATTCCACATCCCCATCCTGCCAACCCACCAGTGTTACTTGCGGTTCAAGGTAGGCCACAATCCCTTTCAGTTTACTGTACTCCCCGTCGGCCTTACCAGTGCCCCTTGGGTATTCACCAAGATGATGGCAGTGGTTGCAGCTCATCTGCACATGTTATGGGTTTCAGTGTTCCCTACCTTGACGACTGGTGTGGAAGGCTCCTTCACCCCAGGCTGCTGCAAACCTCTTGCATTCACTGGAGTTCACTATAAGTGTGCTGAAGTCACACCGACTTCCTCTCAAATGCTCCTTTTCATTGGAGCTGTTCTGGAAACAGTGTAGTTTTGGGTTCATCCTCCCGCGCAGCGGGTCCAAGATTTACAGGTTATGATTCCCATGTTTTGGGATCTATCCTGGATTTCGTTGAGACAGACTCTGAGGCTGCTGGGCCTCATGGCCTCCTGTATCCAGTTAGTAAATCATGGCAGATGGAATATGTGGACTCTGCAGTGGGACCTGAAGTTTCAGGGAGGGGGATCTCTCCAACAAGGTCCAGATCTCTGAGGGAACTGCAAACGACCTGCAGTGGTGGTTAACAAACCACGATTCGGTCAGAGGCAGACCACTGTCCCTTCCCCAGCCAGATCTCACAGTAGTGGCAGATGCGTCACTTCGGGGATGGGGCAGCCATCTGGGAGAGGTGAAGATCAGGGGACTGTGGTCTCGGGTCCAGATCTCCATATCAACCTATAGAAGCTCCGGGTCGGGTGATCTGGCTAGCGTTGAAGGCATTTATTTCCTTTGTCAAGGGGAAGAGAGTGCAGGTGTTCAAGGACAACACCACCGCATTGTAGTACTGCAACAAGCAAAGGGTGTGGGGTCGTGGACCCTTTGCAAGCGGCCTTGCACCTCTGGACATGGTTGGAACAGCAGGGCATAACCCTGGTGGTTCAACACCTGGCAGGTTGTCTGAATGCCAGGCCGGACAAACTCAGCCATCAATGCCTAGCGGATCACAAGTTGTGTCTCCATCCAGAGGTGGCACTCTTCAGCAGTGGGTGGAGCCATTGTGAGATTTGTTCACCTCCGAAGAGAATACGCAATGTCAGCAGTATTCTGCGTTGGCGTTTCCAAGGTGGTACTCGCTCTGCGACTCTTTTCGTTGAGATTGGAGCTCAAGCATAATGTACGCCTATCCGCCCATACCCCTTCTGCCCAGAGTTCTCAAGAATGACTGTGCCCAAGTAATCCTTGAGGCTCTGGACTGGGCACGGAGAGTCTGGTATCCCGAGCTTCTGAGAACGAGCATTGATCCTCTGATCAGGCTGCCCCTCTGGGAGGATCTACTGTCGCAGTAGCAGGGGAGGGTTCTCCACCCAAACCTGTCAACTCTGTGCCTTCATGCATGGAGATTCAGTGGCGGCAGTTGACAGCCTTCGACCTTCCTCTTGAAGTCTGTAAAGTTTTTCTGGCAGCCAGGCGTCCCACCGCCAAGATGGTGTACGCCTGCTGCTGGAAATGATCTGTAGATTATTGAGCTTCTTTCTGCCGCTCTCCCTGATATTATTCTCTTTATTTTATCCCTTGCCCAGTAGGCATCTGAATTAGGCACACTCAAGGAAGATCTACCTGACTTGTCTGTTTTTCTACGGCTGCCTGATCAGCCTTCCTTGTTCAAATCACTTGTTGTACATAGATTTCTTAAAAGGCTTGTACATATGTTTCCTCCTTCGTCCTTTGTCATACCTCAGTGGGACTTAAATGTAGTTCTCACCTATCTTATGTGTGGTCCCTTTGAGCCACTACACAACTGTCCGCTCTGGCTGCTCACCATCAAGACAGCCTTTTTAGTGGCAATAACATCTGACCGGAGGGTGAGTGAGATGCAGGCTTTGTCATACAAGCCTCTGTATCTCACTATGTTTCCGGACAAGGTAGTGCTTCACACTTGCATCTCCTTCCTCACTAAAGAGGTGATTCCATTTCACCTGGGTCAGACTATCACCCTGCCCACCTTCTTTGCTCCCCCGCATCTCTCTAAGGAAGAGTAATGACTCCACCGACCAGACCCAAAAAGAGCATTGTCATTCTACCTTGACGGCACACAAGAGTTCTGTGTGGGCGACCAACTCTTTGTGCAGTACGTAGTAGCAAAGAAAGGCTGGATAGTTCAGAAACAAACCATTTTGTGCAGGGTGTTCTCTGCGTAACAATCTGCTATGCACTGGCCAAAAAGCAGCTTCTTGAGGGCTTGAGGGCCTATTCCACCAGGGGCAAAGCTGCTATCACAGCATTAGCACGAGGTGTTCGAGTCCTGGACATCTTCCAAGCAGCAAAGTGGGTGTCTCTGAACACAAGGTTGTCCCTAGGTTTGGCACTGTCAAAACTTGTCACTGTCTTACATGGCTGTGCGCTTACAGTGTGGAAGTTTGTGGAAAAGTAACTGACGTGCGAGCGCCTGGGTGATGCCTTTATAGGTGACCGTGACATCTTAGACGGCTCCAACGATGCAGACACCACCACACGGAGCTGAACGGAGCCTTCAAACGGGGTACAGGGATATTGCTCAGCAAAAGTTCAGATTCCAAGCTGAAGCCTGGAAATTCTAAGGTAAGGAATCTGCAGATACCAGATAATGTGTTACCGAAGGTAAGTAACTTATTCTTTTGGTCAGTTTCTATTTTTGTTTGATATATTTGCACTTTCATTGGTCTCGCATTTAGTGTAGGTCATGAGCTATAGAAAAATAACCCTGCACTCAACCCTTCCCCTCTCCCTCCTGCTCGCCCTATTGTTGCCATAAATATTTGGAGGTGGACCAACTTCAAAACATTTTGCTTAGGGGGAGGCTCAGAGGAAAAACGTTTGAAGATCTGTGCCTTCAGGTGTGCCACTGTGGAGTCTTGGTGGGGACGAAACAGGGCACTGCCACCCTCCAGATGCAAGGGTGAGAATGCTTGAACAGCAGATCTGAAGTAACTTTTCAGGAAAAAAGGTTTCATTTACTTTAGGAGAGAAAGCTGGTACCAAGCAGTCTTTGTTTTTTGTCAATGTGTTCCTCACCTTTTGCAAACCTTTGTACTTTTGAGACAAAGTACGGACATGTATATGGAAATAGGTATCCTGTAAGTCTAAAGTAGTCATGAAGTATCCCTGTGATAGTCTTGTGGACTCCCTTCAGATCTAGAATGGGCCTCACTACTCCTGAGGGTTTTCATTATTGGAAAATTAATTGTATATTCCTTTGCTCTTTTCTTTCTGGGGAAACCTTTGTTATGGCATTTTTCTATGAGAATTGTCATGCCCTCTCGAAGAGCTTCAGTTTCAGAAGGATGCTTTTGGAAGAGGAGATTGCCTAAGCTAGACTTTTTGGAGGGATCTCCACGAACTTCATTTGGTAACCTGCTCATACCACTTCCAGAAGCCATTGATACTGTATGTGTCATCTAAAGTAGTCTGAAAAATGAACTAAACAACCTCCCTCCCCCACTGCCCCCATGTCTTGGACATAATCATCATGCCTTTCGTTGTTGTGCTGGAGCTGCTGAAGAGGTTAGTTTGGCTTTGTCTGTTTAGTGATCCTTAGACTATGGACCTGCCCTTGATCGGTCTGTTGCGCGAGTGTTGATTGTTATACCCTGCGGTACAACAATGGTCTGGGTTCCTCAGATTAAGTTCTATAAGGTTCCAGTATAATCTTTACCTCATCCAGCTGCTTAATTCATAAAATGGTCGCCCAGAGTCCATTAGAATCAAATATGATAAATGTAAAATCTTAGATTTTGGTGCCTCGTACCATTTCCTTGCCATTAGTCAAATATACCTTCTATCTTCTGTAATACATCTTTTGCTATTGCACATGAACTGTCAAAAACTGTATGTTTTATGAAGCAGACAGTTAAATTTATAAGTCATAACAGTGCAGTCACGTCTTTGAACTCCATCGAAGATCACCTTAAAGTCTTGTAGCAAAGCCTGCACACCATAGGCACCATGCTTAGTGGTACAAAAAGTGAAGTTAGATGCACCATAACCTCTCCTGTTGGCCCCTTCTACCTTCTTATCAATGGGTTCTGAAAGTTGGGAGGAGTCCTTTGTGACCAAGGAAGTGGACATACTGGTCAATAAATAATTACTTTTCCCGACTGTGGAGGACCTTCAAACGGAATTCAGAAGCACATATTGACAGCTGACGAAATTCCCTTCAACTGCTTTGGGAGAACATGTTTTTACAGCAACATGTACAGGCAAAGCATCCAGGGCTCCAGGTCAATAAGAATGGAACAACTCCTCATTATCAGTGTGTCCAGGCACTTGGAAATGCATGTTCTCTTTAAAGTGAACACGAGGCTTCTGAGAGATGATTATCCTGCATCCACTTCCCCAGGGAATTTCAGACTCTGTTTCTTAATTGCTTGATTGATCATCATCATAACATCTTTAGTGGATATAAAAACCATAAAAGAGAGTACAACGTTAAAAACACATAATAAAGAGCAGTCAGTGCAATACGAAATAATAATGTCCAAAAATGCAACTGCCTGTTAAAAACGTTAAAACTCCCAGGACAGGACTGCGCCATAAAACGGTAAACACGTACACACTAACCCCCACAAGTTCCCGATTATAAAATATTACGTGCAAACATTCCGAGAATAATCACGGTTATTTCCCCACCAAGCCTCTAAGTCTTACTGCTGCAGAAATACATTTATAAACCATCACGCACACCCATTCAGGCAGTAAAAGCTGGAGATAAAACAAAGCAGATCTGCACCTCCTGATATTCAGACTATTTAACGGTGGAATTAAGAACTTTCTTCTAGGTTCTGTGTATAAAGTGAAAAAATATACAAAGAGTAACATGGACTGAGCAGTGCAAGAATCGCAAGGACAAGGGCCAAGTGCAGAATCAGAGTAAACATTGCTTGGACAACATGCTAAGAAATGAGCAATGCTAAACCTGAATCTCACCAAATAGAACCTTTGATGGGGCTCTTTTGGGAACCGCAAGTATGGTTCGATGCCGCCCATGGTCACAAGAGGGAGATACCTCTCCAACCTCCTCATACCTTTCTTGACAGTCGCTCTGCACCATACAGATATAGGTTACGTAGATCCTGTTTCATCTATCGTCTGGGAACTGATGCTATTTTTGGGGTCAGTCAAAACAATCTGATCTACCCAAAATGACAATGTGCTCCTCACAAACTGAGCCATGAGATTCTTTGTACACAATCTACCAACAAACAGTTATATATTATCTCACAATTAAGGGGAGTCTCTTGTTTGGTCCAAATACAATGTCACATCATGTTCGGGGCCAGCCTAATACAATCTTCCAGAGACAGTGACCTAACTCTGTCTAGCACAAATAACCTGGAAGGCTATTGGGGACTGACAGAAGCCTTCACAAAAATACATTATCTTTTGATTGTAATTTTTAAATATCCCCATAGCCCCACACACCAGCCCCATAATTAACAGTGGACGGACAGCGTTCCTCATAAATAGTGGTCAATGCATCCAGAAGTTTGGGACCCAGCTTCGCCGAGAATATAAAAAGGGCCTCAGTAATTTGATGAAACTGTAAACGCCTAACATTGATAAGATGGCACTAGTGCTTAATTTGTGCTTATTGTTTCCAGTGCTGAGCACCGGCCCTTATTTTTGAGGGACAGGCGCCTATTCTTTTGCCTCAAGCAGTTGCTGCGAGCAAAAGACACATATGGGAAATACGGAGGAAGAGAAAAACGAAAAAGCATGTCAAAGGGAGAAAGCAGAAAACTACCAGAGTGAGCGGAAGGGGCAGGGCGTGGCTGTGAATGGATTAAAGAGGCCTGAGATGGCTTTAGGATTATGCTGCCCCTCAGTATTCCGTGCTCGCACATTTAAATGCAGCAGCCGTGTTTTTAAGAGGAGGGCTTTTGGCACCGGCACGTTTTTATTTACAAATTGAGCACTGTATGGCACCAGTTACTGTTACGATCAAAAGGAAGACCTAAATACTTAAAAGTCTGGACTTCGGGGAGTTTTTCCTCGTGGATGTGATACGTCCTCCGACCCCGACGAGCATTCCCCATGACCATCACATAGGACTGAGCTGAATTGGTCCAAATTTGGTTAAAGCTTTTTCGAGGCCAACTGCTGTCCTTTACATTAGAACACAGTAATCTGCGTAAAGGAGATCAGGTAACCTCTTGGTGCCCACCCTGGGCGAGTCTGCTTCTTCATCTTCCAACCAATTGCCCAGGTCATTACTATAAAGGCAAAACAGGAATAATGCCAGCACAACACCCTTGCCTTACACCACGTTTCATTTTGATAGGGTTGGTGCACATTCCATCCACACAATAGCTAATACGACCAGTAATATCCTCATGCAGCTTTGCCAGATAATATATTAAGCCCTCACCTATACCCATTCCTAGCATTTTATTCCAAAGTTTGCCCCTATTTACCCAGTCAAAAGCTGAAGTAAGATCCATAAAGCCAACATGGAGATGGCCCTTCTTAGCCAGAGAATATTTGCTGGTAATGAAATGGAGATTGAGGCACTGATCGATAGTACCAAGGCCTTTCCTGAAACCCTATTGTACTTC
This sequence comes from Pleurodeles waltl, assembly GCF_031143425.1. Classification (NCBI taxonomy): domain Eukaryota; kingdom Metazoa; phylum Chordata; class Amphibia; order Caudata; family Salamandridae; genus Pleurodeles; species Pleurodeles waltl. Next base: position 116,603,433 of record NC_090449.1, on the reverse strand, counting down.
AGAGAAACAGCCTTTCTATGTCACCCAAATTCCAGCAGGTACAACAGAATCCTTCCCAGGATTTTACTTGTAAAATCAATTAGTGAAATGGGGTAATAGCAACAGAGATCTGTCACTTTAAAAAATATATATATATTGGCACTATTATTGCGCATGGACCATGACTTAGGAGTGGGCCTATAACAACTAAGGAACCTAGCACGTTTGTTAGTATGGGAGCCCAGAAATCAAGATTATTAATAAAAAGATAAACAGGTACGGAATCCAGGCCCAGTGCCTTACTTTTTGCGCCTTACTCCAATGCACACAACTAATCTCATCTTTCGAGGGACGCAATGACTCAGTGTTCACCTGAGTGGGGTCCAGAGAACTTTCACCAGCAGAACCACTCCCATAAAACTGAGAAAAATGCCCCATCCATTTCGATGGGGCGATGGTAACATAAGTGGGCATATTATGAGTGTCAGAAAAATAGGTACCATTAACTGTTTCCCAGAAAAGCCGGGTATCATTTCCTTTTGTTGCTTTGTGTAATTTTTCCCATGCTTCTCCCCTGATTAGGTCTTTCCTCTCAGCAGTTGCTTGTTTCTATTTCTGCCTGCAAATTGTTACATTCCCCCTATTCTTAGGCACGTGTTTCAGGGCGGAGATGAGAGCCTTATGGGCTTTTGAACACCTAGCATCAAACCACCTCTGCGGCTTTGGTTCCCAGATATGCCCCACAGATGTTAAGACCCGAAAAACTGACAAATTCCTCTGAAGGCCTGCAAAACAAATGTGGTATCTGATTCATACCTCTTCTCTATTCCCCTTTATTTTATTCCTCAGGGCAACCTCTGCGTCCAGCTTTGCCCATGTGCACAAGATCCCCTTATTCCGATCTAAGGTTAACCTGCAACACTGGAAACGTTGGCCTGCCCCTCATTGCCTAGGTCAAGGGAAATGGATAATGGGTAATGATCACTCAAGCAGTTTGGCACTATGGCAAAGCCAGAAGCCTATAATAAAGTGGTAATACAATAAAATCAATTAGGCTACCTTTGCCTCCGCCAAAGTAGGTAACTTCACCAATAGCATTCATTCCTGATAGATCAATTGCAATAAATAGTGAATAGTTATTGAAAATAGAGTTAAAAGTGACTCCACAAGGAGTGTGCCCAAAAGGTGTGTAGTCCACTAGATCACAACCTATCGTCCACCATACAGCATTCTTGGAGATAGGACCTAATCTGCAGTTGAAAACCCCCTCCTCAAATTATTGTAAAAACCATATTGAATTCACGTAGGATCTTATTGAGTGCATGCTCAAGGGAGACGGCTATTTCTGGCATAGTGGGAACTAAATTAAGTCGGTAAAAATGAATGACAACCAGTGTTTTCCTAGATTTTACCTGAAGTATTACATTCTGAAAATAAGGAGAATTAAGGAACGTTTTGAGTACTGTCAACCCTGAAGACATTGAAATCACAGATAAAAGGCCCCCTTTATGATTGCCGGGGTGTGAATAGAAGAAAACCCATTTATTAACACAGCCACGGAGGACTAGGTCTCCTGTAGGCATACAATGCTATAATTCGTAAAAATTATTAAACCATTCAGCATTATCTAGTTCCTAGAGAGCCCAGCCACATTCCAGAACATACAGTTGTATTTGGGGATGGAAACAGTGGAACTAGAAACAAATCCAGGCCTCAGCGCTACAAAGTTGTTCACAACAGAGCCCGCCTGACAGTTGTCATAATTTGGTAAAATGGCCACTGGCCACAACATATTCCATTCATCAGTATGGAGCAAAGGCTCTATCATCGAAGCAGTCACATGTTGGAACAGGCCTCAATCAGCACTAACCTACAGGGGCTTTAGAAATCGGTCATGAGCTGGACAAAGAATAGAGCCTCACTTAAAGGAAATTTAGTTCATGGCTGAATTCCCTCCCATGTTATTGAGGTCTGTGGCATTCTTCACTGTCCGCCTAAAATCTAAGGGAGTCCCTGCTGGTAAGTCTGTATCACAGAGTTAATCAACATGTTCTAGAGAGGAGAACCGGTTGTATGTTGGAATTTCCAAGGTACTACAAGCGCGGGAGAGCCTGCGGTGGGGCTTGAATACATTTGGGCCTGAAGTCTCGTAAAAGTACCCCAATGGAACAGCTATGATGAAACCATGTTGGGAATAGGTTGTAGACAGCATTTCTAACGGGGCCCTAATCACATCCCTGAAGTTAATGACTATACAGTCACCTTAATCTGTTTTTGGAGAAGGGCCAACTAAATGGACCCGGTGCACTGAAATTATATTACTGGCTATAGTCACAAAGTTAAGAACATCTGTTGACCTTGTTAGCCGGTGCGCCACCTTATTATTTAGCTGATGCATATTTTCCGAAGCCTGAGAGTCCAATAAAGAAACATTCTTTACAACTATCACGAGAGGTGCAGCCTCTGGGGGAAAGTGAAATGTCTTGCTGGTTGTTGCACAATCCAAGCTTCGCGCTGTGGGGAAGATTTACTCCCTGCCACACAAAGATGAAGTGGATGGTTTCTGGTGTCCCTTAGATTGATCAAAAGCCATAATTTGACCTTCGTTCAGAGCACTGTCTCTTCATATTAGGATCAGGGCCGCCGTAAAACTGGTTTACCTGGGGTGCTCCCGATTGGCTGCCATTTGGACCACTGCATGAGATTGCCTAGGATCCGTAGCCCCAACATTAGCCCGATATTACCTTGGTTAATCAGGGTTTTTATCGAGGCATCTATGATTCTGAGTGTACCAAATAATGGTTCAAAGAACTTGGACAGAACAGCATCAAGGCCAGCAGTAAAAGGGGCAAGGGTTGCATCTTCCCCGCCACTTGCCATCCGCAGGCACCCAGGAGAATTTGTTACCAAATCAGAAGCGCCACTTTTTTCTGAGTTAAAAAGTCTTTTAGAGCTGGCTTTCCTTCCAAGTTTTTGGACTTTTTTTTTTTTTTTTTTTTTAAAAAGGTCAGGATTCGCTAAACTGTTCCGCTAAAGTTGATTGCTGCTGGTGTCATTTACAAGATCGTCATTATACATATGGATTAGTGACTGAGATAGCTTTATTGTTTGTAGTTAAGCTAGGTAACTGAGTGCCACCGATGTCCATAGCTCCCGGGACCGTTGAAAGTGCTTTTTAGGGGCCCCCAATTGCTCCTCCATACCTTCAATCTCACTTTTAATGGCCCCCTTGGTGTTGGTTAAAAAGTTTGTAATAGATGGGCGTTCTTTGGAGAGTGACATTGTAGTTTTCCTTTTCCCCATTGCTCTAACCTAATTAGGCGCTCTGATGAATAACGAAGAGCAGGCAAATTGCAGGGCCAAGTGGGGTGGCCCAGCCCAGCCTCATTCGGCTGCGGACAGGCGCAGGAGGGCACACTCTTGGCTTAGTCTTCACCCGGGCATGTGACCAGAGGCGTCCCACGTTGCAGGACAGCTCAAAATTTTAAAAAAGGCAGGCGCCTCCGGGCACCTTCACTGGGGGGCAGACCAGCTAGCTTGGACTGCTGCTCAGTGTAGTCCTTCTTGCGCCTGGCCCCGCTCCGGCCCCCTCTGTCTTCTTTCAATTATCTTGCTCTGCAGGAGAGCCCAAATGTTTAAAAAGGCAGCTGCCTCCTGGCGTTTGCACTGGGGGCGGACCAGCTGGCTTGGGCTGCTGGTCAGTGTAGTCCTTGCGCCCGACCCTTCTGGCTCCTTTCAATGATCTTTGATAGATCAAATCTTACCAGCTTATGTAGAGCAGTGGCTACTGCTCTAGTTATAATGTTGGGCAAGTCGCTTGGGATAAAGACACAATTTCCTCTATCTGGAGTTTTCCTCTGTGGGCTTTCTTTTGGAGCCATTTTTACATCCTTATACGACTCCAACTGCAGAACAGTTGACCAATGGCCTGCTAAAGATCGACTACGTAAATATTAAGGAATTTTAACAAGCCTTGCCTCCTCCAGAAGTATAAAACTTTCCTCTGCCCCAGTGCTAACTTTCTAAGAATGTGTTTGAGTTGTTTCCTGCACTGCGGGGACAAGGTGAGTGTCAGCTCAGTCTCTAGTTGGCCTGTTCCACCAGCTTGTGCTACTACGTCTAACGCTAAAACAGCAAGGTGGGCACCAGGGAAAAAGTGCAGGTATCTTGGAGGCCAAGTGCAGCACAGCCCCATAACGTAAGTGCTCGTACGTTCATGTATAAAGTAAAAAAAAAAAAAAAGATTTGTTACTTACACGATTCAGGGATGCCATCCAGAGACGGAAAAATACAGGCTGGATATGATAATAGGGAAAGGGTTATGGGTGGAGGGATGAAAGTGTTTTGCTTTTAAAAAAAAAACATGAAAGGACTGTGAAGGTCTTTAAGTAAACGTAAACAGTTTGAAAAGGGGATACCTCAATCTCAGTGTGGGGAAAAGTGTATTCGATAAGGACAGGGACCAGGGAGATGGGACAGGCAGATAATGGGATGGTACTTAACATTCTGTTGAGTTGTTCTTGCGTATCTAGATCCTACGTCAGTGCAGTTTGGTCAGAGGTTCAACAGTCACCATTGTGCCAACTAAATCACATCTTCACTTCCATGTACTGTTTATCTTTTATGGAATATATCTCTTACCATGTATGAAGCAGTGACACCGAAACCTCAGGGCGTGGTGACTGCTAAGAAAGATCTGTATTGCAGATAAGTTACAAAGAGAGTTGTTTTCTGACTTCCACTTCCAACAATTTTTAGGTGGATGACTTTGAGGTTGTTAGTCTGTGTTGGAGTGGTCGTGACAGAGATCACTAGTTGTCTAGGTTTGGATCACTCAGCTCTTTTCACAAATTAGTGATTTTCTTTTTTATTAACAGTGATCTCTAGTTTAACAAGTGATTTGTAGAACGAGGAGTGAATTTACAAATAAGTGGGGATTGCACTCCTGGACAAACATTCCTAATTCACATGGGGCGCTACCTACATTACCAAAGCAGTATTGCAAGTGAAAAATGTGCATGGTGGCCATCAGATGGGAGGTGCACTTGGAAAACTCCATTAAGGTATTGATTTGCGCTACTCAACTACTCAAAGGTGTCCTCTTGATAATAGGGTCCCAGTGCACATTTCTTGCATACCTGCATGAAACGTCTTGAGTCATTGTACTAGGCAAACAGGAAATTTGACCTGCCTTTGCACATTGATGTGTATCGTAGCCATATTGTTCCTCCTGGCCAAAGTCTTTTCTGTAGTGTGATAAATCTAAAGTCACAAAAGTTGTGCCCTACAAGGTCTTCCCTCACAAAAAAGTGACATGTATGAAAATAATAAAATCACCTTTCCTGGGCAGACCCCTAGAGTTACACTCCCTCTCTTTGTGGCTGGAAAAACTGTATACGTCCTTTTGCCATTTCCACACACAGATAGTTGAGATATCCTGAGGAAGATCCCGGGTCCGTGTTATTTCTTGTTGGGTATCTCCTATGCTGAAGATTTTCAACAATCAATATGTTTGTCAGTCAGCAAATTCTGCCGAAGGTGCTATTACCTCGCATGTGGTTTCTGTTGCCCCTTTTGATTATAAACTAAATTTAGATTATTGAAATCATGGTGTGTATAGGGTGAAGTTGAAAGTATTAAATTCAAACTAATGGCCTTACATTGAGTTAGGTTTTCACTTTAATCAGGAAATCACATAGAAGACTCAAAACAACTTATCATTAGTTTGTTCCTTAACTAGTGACAGACTCCAATTTGCAGGGGTTTAAAGTACAGTTTTCAATCATTGATTCTTGCTTTGTGGGATCCTCAGTGAAGCAACCTTGTTACACATGCCTGTAGTCTTTAAACATTGCCTCCTCTAGATAGGTTGTGTAGATACTTGCTGAGTCTGAACATGCTATTATGAATCTTGCCAAAGTTCCTCCAGTATTGTTTTTAAGACTTGACTTTGTACTCTACTGTAATATATGGAACAAGTGTCGCTCTCTCCACCGATTACATCTTGCTGATGTCATTTTTAGATAGAAATGTTAAGGACCTGACGAGTAGTAGCAGAACGATGTATGAACGTTGCATGATTGGGCAGGAAGTGGCCAATTTATAAAAACCTTTTTTTATCATTCTGATCCAGGTGTACCAGACAAGTCAACATGTCTCAGGTGTGCTTTTACCAGCAGGGAGGCATATGGGTAATTTGACTGGTATACTGTTATCCAGTGTAGAGTATGCCATCCTGCAGTGATAAGTTAAATTATAAAGAGTTTACTCTTGCTTCTCTAGTAGAAGAGACAATAGCAGTTTTATTGTGACAACATTCACCTTATATCCCTCAGAAGTAAGAGTTGCAGACCACGATTGGTACTTGGTTCAGCCTGTCAATACCCGAGAATAACAGATGTGGAATCCAGAAATCCAGACGTGGACTTCCTCCTTTGCACGGCTATCATTGCTGTTCCTTCTTTTGTAAGGTGGGAGCAGAATGGACAATTCTCATAATGTATTTGATCAACTTCTCTCCTTCTCCACCCTATGGATTGTCTTCTTTGCCTCAATAGCTGTTAGGGAGACACCCAACAATAAGGAAGACAGTGTTGGACACCACATTGCTATAATTCCTGTCCTTGTGTCTTCCGATGTCCGCCTTGTATCTCCCTCTGGCAACCGAAATCATGGGCTACGCTGTATCACTTGTGGTCACTGGCCCCAAAGACAGATATTGTACTTCTAAGATCACACGTTAGTATAGTTCTGTGTGTTCTTATCAGTTATAACAATGCAAACCTAAAAGCTTGGGATAAAAATTAAGATTGAATTTTTTTTACCCAGCATCAGAGTTTATTCAGGTTTGTGTGTGGGGCTCTGATCTCCCTTCTGGCAGTTCCTGGCATTAGGTGGGACTGCTCCAGTGGTCTTAGATCGTGAGTATATTGTATGATTCAGGTGAACACTCGTACCATAAATTAATAATTTACATTTGTAATGTTGGTTGCTGGCCCTTGGAGTGCAAATTTCAGTTAGAAGATAGCAGTTACCGAGTTGGTCTTCAAGGGTAAGGAATCCTCCATCTAATGTTCACATAGAGGAACAAGGGAACACACAAACTAGCTAATTAAGGGCTTTTTTGTTGGAAACTGTGTAGGTAACATTCATGTAGAGACACACTACTCCAATCTCTTTCTAGCACTTTACATTTACCATTTAACTCCATTGTATTGCATACCACACATTAATCAAAGTCTTCAAAGCAAGTTTAAGTTTATCAATTTTCGTTATGTATTACGTGGTTTTCACCTATGATGATATCATTTCTGTAATTTAGAGCTGGAGACCCCTGAGATTCTTCTGTATTACGGATCTAAAAAAAAGTGACCAAGCCATGTATTGTCATGATACGTAGCATAATTTAGATGTTGTTAGGAATGCTGCAAAAAAAGTGTGTATATTTTTGCTTTTTCTTTGAGTCTTTTTGATTTTGATGTACTGCTGCCTTATGTAATGAAAGTATGTATCTTTCTCATTAGGGCAATTTTGACACAAGTCAGTATAAAGTGCTACATCTAACTATGAATCCAGCAAGCAATGCCCAGCAGCGTCGCCAAGAGGAGCATCAGCTTCTACAAGATGAATGTGAGAAGCTGCGACAGCTTGTCAAGGTGCTGGAGGAAGGCAACCCTATTCCAGAGAAACTGGAAGCCATAGGATCTGTGGTGTCATCGCAGGAGCTCACAGGTAATCAGTGCTCCTCTGGTTTTGGAGCTCCCATTGTACATCTTCCACTGTTTTCCTAAGGAATTCCATACTTATGTAGAATCTCGCCTGGCTGCTATGGGAAGTAAAATGTGCGTTGAAAGCATTTGGTTCCGAAAGACTTTTGGGGTGCTCAGCCCATCTCCAGATAGACTGGTCAAAATTATTCAACATTGGCACCTTCGGAGTTGTAAGGTACCAATATTGAATAATTTTGACTAGTCTAGCTAATTGGCAGGGTTCATGTCTGTTGCCAGGATGATTGAGCAGGATTGATCTTTGCAGGGCCGTAAACCTGAGATAATCAGAGCTTTGACCCAAATAGATGTCACTGCCGTCAGTCCACCCCTAAGTCAGTTGGACATGTGTATTTACTGGGGTCCCTTGGCTGTAATAGCCCTTAACTTATAGAGCGCACAGGCCTAAGTGCTGTGCTTAAAGACAGTCTAGGAAAAACATTAGTGGTCTAAAACCATGATACCAGAGAGGTGGCACCAAACAGAAATGCTCATAATGATGGGACATTGCATGGGAAGGCTGTCTAGATGAGATTTATTGTTTGGTTTTAAGAAATGCAGAAAGTGTAGATGAAGAAGGCGGCCAGTGGCAAGGAGGAACATAGCTTGGACAGCAACAGGCGAAAATACCGGAAACTGAGGAAACAAACGACAAATGGCCCAAGGGATCAAGCAGGGAAATAAATCTGCTTGCGAGAGGAGAGATAGAGGCTGCCACACCATGGATGCATTTAAAGACCTCCTGGATGAAGCAAGCATTAGTGAGACGACGTGGGATGAGCGCACTGAAAGAAACACCACAAAATAGTATAAAAAGAAAAACAAATTGAAGAGATGAAAGTGTGAACGCCGGAAGAGCAATAAGAGAAAAAATAACTTGCTAGTGAAACTTAAAAGAAATAAATGATTTTTATATACATAATCCTTGAATTAGGCCATTTTGTAGAGATTAAAGATTTAGGAGTGACTCCTCACTGAAGAACAATATCAGCCTGTGCAGTTGATTAAAGAAAAGGTACAGGAGTTAATGTGTCCCCAGGTGCACTAGTGCATTAGATGTGAAGCAGTACATGCTTTGCTGTATCATTAATTAATTCCGCCTGAAAAGGGGATTTTTACTTCATTAGAGACAGTTTCATAAATGTTTGAGTCCTCCAGCCAGTAACTCGGTAGCAGTAAAGCATTTAGGTTAATAACTTACTGCATTGGCAGAAAATTAATTTACATTTAAGATTAGTACATCTGCAGTAAATCACAGGTAAATCCAAGACCGCTGGAAACATTTGTCCAATTAAGTACACTATGTTGAGAACACTTTGTAATTCCTACACTGCTGCTGTCCAAGAGAAAGTCCAAGCCACGCGAACATTCTGTTGATAAAAATATATGGTAACCTGATTGGTTGCCATTTGTTGATGATGTGTATTTACAAAGCAACTGTTATGTCCCATGATGCTTCCTCACCACATTCAATATATGTCCTTCACCAGTGTCATCAGCTCGGGCCCTCGAGCCATTTCTCTATTTAGTGTTCGTTTTCGTGGTCTTACTTCCTCCGTCCCCTCCTGGGTTATTCTTTCAACCCACTAATTACCTTAAAGCCTGCATGCAGCTCTTTGTTTCAAAGGAGTTTTACGGTGTCAGTTACTGTGCTGTACCATGTGATGATTGGTTTGGCCTACACAAGCATGTTGACCACTGTGCTGAGCCTGCAGACTTGAAGACCGCACAAGCATGGATTATTGGACATTCCACCCACGAGGTCCCACAGCACTACTTTATTTGGCAAGTTTTGGGTGCCAGTTACTTCAAATCGCATTTATACTTAACAGTTTAAATAATATTTTAATTTGTTTCATAATTATTCATGATAGTGAAGTCTTAATTAGCTTGCAAGCTAAAACCAAAATCCCTTCGCAAATAGATTGCTCCATATGAAATCTCTTGCAAGGCCTGGGCACCCGGACATGTGTGCCATACTAAACAGGAGATCTACGCAACTGAAAGTGCAGAGCAATGTTCGTCCATCCTCCTGCAGTTCAGTTATAGTGGGAAGGGAGAGGATACTGTGTGTGCTGGAAGGAGAAGCCCTATCTAGGCATAGGAGGATGCAACTGCTGGCAGCAGTGGTGTTAGTTTTGGTCCATTAAAAGCCCTCAAGGGAGTAGCTAAGGTGTTTAGCTGTACTCGGACTCCTATCCCAGTGCCACACATGTGGACTGAAATCAGTGAAGATGGGGCATGAAACTTTCAGAAATATATAAGAACCCCTTTGTTAAGCAAAAACATACTAGACAAAATATCACTCAATCCCTAGCCACCAACAAAACAAGTTGGACTATGGGAACAGCTTTTACGCCAGACTCCCCAAACAACTCACTAGAAGGCTAAAAACATCCAGAGCTCTGCAGCCAGACTCATCCTAACCTCTCACACAGAACTCACATCACACTTCATGGAGCTAAACTGGCTCCAGGTACACAAACTCCTCACACATACATTCAAGGCACACCACAACTCAGGTCCCACCTTCCTTTCACCAACCACCAAGACACCCCTGCTCCGCAGGACTCCTACTCACACGCATACACAGGGCCAGGTCAGGGTGACAGACATTCTCTTACATTACTCCGGAAGCAAGGAACGACCTCCCATTCCACATCAGAGCCTCCTCCGCTCATCTTAAATTTCGCAAGAAACAGAGACCGGGCTTTTCAGTTAACCAACTTACCATAGGTAGGGCTAGGCACAAACGTCTGCTCAGCTCCAGGATATTGTTGAAGGTGATAGGCAGCTTTACAAATACACCTAACATAAAGCATAGAGAGACATACAATATCTCTGAATAAAGGAAAAAAAATATTACTTTCCCATCTATTCCTTCTCCAAGCAAAGTGAATTCGTTAATTATCCTATAAATATTAATTTACAATAGGCGATGGACAGGTTTGTGCAGCATGTGCAACCACCAGCCTGATTTGTTTTTGTTTGTTTGAATATGGACTTCCGTATGAAACCTAGAGCTCTCAGCCAGAGTGTAAGGACAGCTGACAGTATTTTGACAGTGGCAGACTAATTACCTCTATTTTACACATGGTTATATTTCCTGTATGATTTCTTATCCCCAGAACAGAAAATCAAACGCCTGCCCATCATGTTCAGCAATAGTTGTACTAGGCAAGATGATGGTTATGGAAATAATATGTAGCTTCACCTGCCCAGGCTTTTTACCTGCCTCTCCAATCCAACCGTGGTTGGAGTTAACTAGGTCACTTCTCCTTTTGCGCTTAGTATACTGCTTTATCCTAAACACTGGTTGCCTCACACAAACAACCTAAAGCAGCAGAGATTGCAAAACCAGCGACCAAGGTTTTTTCTACTGGGAGGCAGTGGAGTGATGGACCCTGCAATTCCCAGATGGCCCTTGAGCGGGGGCTGTTTGCTGGAGATCTTTTGACTCAAACTGCTGGTGGTTTAGCAGTAGAATGAGGCCTGTACCTTCTGTTCCAGAGGGATGTGGTAGATTGGGAAGGAGAAATTTTAAATTGGCTACGGGTTGCTAAGTGTTAAACGTTATATTGTTGAGGCAAGCTCTTGCCAAGGTTAAAGGCATTATGAACCCTTAACTCCTTCCCCACCATGGACTGGTTACGTCCATGGACTGGCTAATGGGGGGAGCGCTAGCGCTCTCCTATGAGCCTCCCACCCCCGTTCCATGGACAATGATGATAGGGGAATCACTTCCCCCTCCCTATTTAAATTAGGCCAATCTACCCCCAAGGGGGGCAGAAACCACTAGACACCAGGGTATTTTGTTTTGGTCAGTTTCATGCAAGGTGAACGACCCCCAGGCAAAGGTCGCTCCCCTTGGTGCAAATTTATTTTAGGGTACTTCTGTCCCTCTTGGGGGTAGATGGCCTATTTTAATTAGGCCGATCTGCCCCCAAGGGGGGGCAGAAACAACTAGGCACCAGGGACTTTTTATTTTTTACAGATGGGGAGCAACCCCTTAGGCAAGGGTCACTCCCCTTGTGGGCAAATGTATTTTAGGCCATTTCTGCCCCCTGTTGGGGGCAGTTCAACTTATTTCTAATAGGCCGATCTGCCCCCAGGGGGGCCAGAAACCATTTAGGCACCAGGGATTGTTGTGTGTGTGTGTTTCATTTTGGAGGGGCAGCCCCTTGGGCATGAGTCGCTCCTCATGGGGGAACATTACTGTTGGCCATTTCTGCCCCCATTGGGGGCAGATTTGCCTATTTTTGTATGGCCCATCTGGTCCCTTGGGGGGCAGAAAGCCCACCAGAGACTAGGGAAGATTTATTTAAAAAAAAAAAAAAAGAGAGAGTGGGGGTATGGCCATACCCCCACCCCAAAAAAATGGGGACAGAGTTGTTCTGCCCAATGGTGGGGAGATGGGGCAATTACCCCCCGATCCACTCCCCGGGGGGGGGGGGAGGGGCGGCAGAAAGCCTACTAAATGCCAGGGAATAAAAATAAAAAAACATGGGGTGGTGGCTACCAACCAGTATGGGCATGGTTATGCCCCCACCCCAACTGAAGGGGGTAACGGTCTCTCAGCTCTCCCCCCGCACAAGAAAACATCTTAAACCACGGGAAGCAAGAGGACATTCGATTATTTGGGGTTTTGGTTTTACATTTTGGCCTTGAGAACTTGTCTAACTCTCAAAATCGTTCCACTTGGAATGGTGAGGGCTGCACTTTTTGGACTTTGGGACACTGCCATGTAGAAAAATCTATGATACCTAGACACATCTGAAAACTAAACATCTGGGTGAGTCCAGGGTGGTGTGCTTCACATGCACCCGCACCATTTTCCTACCCACAATGCCGTGCAAACCTCCAATTTTTCTTGAAAAACACATTTTTACAACATTTTTGTGATGGAACCTTCCGGAATAGGAAGGAATCCACAAAATTCCTACCACCCAGCATTGTCGCACCTATATCGATATAAATTTTACCCCACATGTCAGCCTAAAAAACGTTTTTTTCCAAACTGCCCTTTTGGACCTGCTTTAGTTCCCCCTCATTTTCGACCCGTTTTTGACTCTTCACTGTCACAGGCACTTGGCCCACCTACACAAGTGAGGTATCATTTTTATCAGGAGACTGAGGGGAACGTTGGGGGGTAGGAAATTTGTGCTGGTGCAGTGACCCACACAGAAATGTAGGAAAACGGATTTTTTTTTTTTTTTTTAGCTAAATTTGAGGTTTGCTGAGGATTCTGGGTAAAAAAACACTGGGGGATCCACGCAAGTTGCACCACGCAGGACTCCCTCGGGTGTCTAGTTTTCAGAAATGTCTGGGTTTGGTAGGGTTCCCTAGATGGGCGCTTATCCCATGACCAAAAACGCAGGCCAACCCACACAAGTGATGTACCATTATCATCGGGAGACTTGGGGGAATGCTGGGTGGAAGGAAATTTGTTTCTTCACTCAGATTCCAGAACTTTCTGTCACCAAAATGTAAAGGAAAAGTTTTTTTTTTTTATTATTTTTTTTTTTTTGCCAAATTTTGAGGTTTGCAAAGGATTCTGGATAATGGAACCTGGTGAGAACCCCACAAGTCACCCCATCCTGGATTCCCCTAGGTGTCTAGTTTTTAAAACTGCGCAGGTTTTTTAGGTTTCTCTAGGTGCCAGCTGAGCTAAAGGCCAAGATCCACAGCTAGGCACTTTGCAAAAAACACCTCAGATTTCAGTGTAAAAATGTGATGAGTCTACGTTGTGTTTCCTGTTGTGGACACTAGGCCTACCTACACAAGTGAGGTATCATTTTTATCAGGAGACTTTGAGGAACACAGAATACCAGAACAAGTGTTATTGCCCCTTATCTTGCTCTACATTTCTTCCTTCCAAATGTAAGACAGTGTGTAAAACAGACGTCTTTTTGAGAAATGCCCTGTAATTCACATGCTAGTACGGGGACCCCAGAATTCAGAGATGTGCAAATAACCACTGCTTCTCAACACCTTACCTTGTGCCCATTTTGGAATTACAAAGGTTTCCTTGATACCTATTTTTGAGTCTTTATATTTCACCAAATAAATTGCTGTATACCCGGTGTACAATGAAAACCCATTGCAAGGTGCAGCTCATTTATTAGCTCTGGGTATCTAGGGTTCTTAATGAACCTACACACCCTATATATCCCCGCAACCAGAAGAGTCCAGCAGACGTAACGGTATATTGCTTTTCAAAATCTGACATTGCAGGAAAAAGTAAGAGGTAAAACATGGAGAAAAATCACTATTTGTTCCTCCTCAGTTTCAATATTGTTTTTATTTCAGCTGTTATTTTCTCTAGGAAAACCTTGTAGAATCCACACAAATGACCCCTTGCTGAATTCCGAATTGTGGCTAATTTTCATAAATGTTTAGCTGTCCGGGATCCAGCATGGGTTTTACACCCATTTCTGTCACTAATTGGAAGGAGGCTAAAAGCACAAAAAATAGTAAAAATGGTGTATGTCCCAGTAAAATGCCACAATTGTGTTGAAAATTTAGTTTTCTGATTCAAGTCTGCCTGTTCCTGAAAGCTGGAAATATGGTGATTTTAGAATCGCAAACCCTTTGTTAATGGCATTTTCAGGGGAAAAAAAACACATGCTTTCTGCTGTAGCCCTTTTTTCCCATTTATTTTTTAAACAACATTTTGCTGTATTTTGGCTAATTTCTTGGTCTCCTCTAGCGGAATCCACAAACTGGGTACCACTAGAATCCCTAGGATGTTGGAAATAAAGGCCGCAAATTTAGTGTGGGTAGCTTATGTGGACAAAAAGTTATGACGCCCCAAACACAAACTGCCCCAAATGGCCACAAAAAGGCCTGGCACCTGAGGGGGTAAAGGCCTGGCAGGGAAGGGGTTAAGGAAAGCAATAAACCTTAGGTTCTCACAAGGTCAACATGTTGCTTGCCTGCAACACTAAAAATGAGTTCAATTCTTAGAGTATTTGTGCTTAGTCACATCTGGTGTGATAGTGATTAAAACATGGAAATACTTCTCACTAAGTAAATCTCAAATCTGTCGGAGCTGTTGAGAAAAATATATGACCTACACCATGTATAAAGTAAAAACAGACACGAATGTGTACGAGTTAGCAGCATATCTCGTGCATGATAGTGTGCTCAAGCATGGGAATGACCGAATCACGACAACGCTGCAAGCATAAAGTGATGGAAACACAATGTTGATATTAACGTACCCACCACTTCCCTGTTGTAAAAGGGCCTCTTGGAGTGCCATGGAGTTGCTTCTCGATGTAGTATGCTTAATAAAAAAAAAACACAGTCAAAGAATCATGATCTTGTGTTAAAAAATAAGGGCTGTGATTAAATGGCAGAAAACACTTACTTGTGTCCCTGGGAGGCAGCGTGGATTACCTACCTGCTGACATGTACTCTGCAACTGACCAGAAAGGAAACCTTTGCCAGTATTAACTGGAATCTGTCGTGGCCGGGAAAAAATGTCCAGTCTGTGGCGCTTGTGTCCTTTAGCATTGATGTAAGGTGCGATGCGCACACTTGGCTGTATCACGGAAACATGGACGCACTCTTAGGTGTGGCTTGTGGCATGTGCATGCACTAAGCTACATTGGTGTTGGTTCACATCCAAGCACCCCAGGCACCATCTTTGATGTAGACCATTGTCACATAGTATATATGAAATTAATTTGAACATTGTTGGATATCCAGTTTTATGTAATGGAGGAATGTGTATTTTTACACAAGTTGCGAAGATGGTGGAAACACAAATTAAGTTGTGGCCACATATTACAGTATCTTAAGTATAGACCATCATAACAGAAGCCATTCTTGGAAAACAGTTTTCTTCATATTAAATGCTTATCGGGTGTGCAGTTTATTATGATGAAGGAAAGCGTATTTACACAAAATTCGGAGAAGTGAAAAACAAACTAGGTGTCGGAAGTTGTAACAGTGTCTGGAAAGTAGACCATCATAACCTAAATCTTGTTTGGAAACCGAGTTTCATCATTAAACAATTCCTATTGGATGTGATGGAGAAATTAGTATTTTGCACAGATTGCGAAAGAGTCAACCTAAGCGGCCAGGGTATGCCCCAGTGTTCGGCCCTTGCTTACTGTGCCAATGAATTCAAGCTAGCCTGGCTGATAAGGGATGATATCCCAAAACCCGTCCCAGGATGCTTGTTTACAGTCGGGAGGATTTGGCCTGGCAGTTCGGGCTGGGCTGTTCCCATGGGAGCAGAGTCAAGACTGATTTGCCTATGGCTGGGTCCAAACTGGGATGGATTTAACACAGATCTGTGACTGGGGGTGTGTGTTTGAAAAGAATCATCATTCTGTCCATCGTCCATTTGTGGTGTTCGAAAATATTACAGCCAGTTATCGGGTTACTCATTCTCCAGTTCTTGCCCCTCTCTCTGGTAAGTGCTGGGGACCTGTCATAGGCAGATACCAGCAGGGTGTGAGGTATGTGGAGCTCATTCACGGAGATTTACATCCAGATGATTGGTTTGTGGTGAAAGTGAGCTACTCCACCAAAAAGGACCTGGATTACCTGGTATGGTACCATCAGCTGATAGCCGTCAGCCAAATAAACCAGCTGTAAATCCAGAAGGGGAAGTTGAAGGTTTTGTGTACTTTGGAGCAATGCAATGCATTGATGGACTTTGCGGGCTGCATTTGTTCAGTACATGGCGCGTCACAGTGGTGTTTCCAATGCCCGACCTGGATCACTCAAGACCCGAGGATTGGCTCGAGAGACGGGAATTACAGGTCATTAATTTTCCTTTCTTTGACTCTAGAAATGTCTAACCGCTGATGCTCTCACTGTTCTGGTAAATAAGGTGTGGTAATGATAGCCCATTAGCAGGAGGTGCTCTTATGAGCATCTGAAAGTCTGTCTCTGCCATCTCACCCACTGGGCTTTTTAACCTGTGACTGTTTACACGAAAAAAAGCATAAAGCCAGATATTAAATGGTATTTTGCATTTTACAGCTCTGTGGGTTGGCACTGCAGCTAGTATACCAACGTACTTTTTTTCAGACAATAGCATGTTGCATTGTAAGGCTTGTAAATTTGCCATTAATCGTTTCTTTATGGGTTGAAAACACCAGCATGCAAAGTGCTATTGGCTAAAATGCCAAAATTGTCTCGATGTGTTCTAGATAAATTGGAGCAACCTGTCAGCCAGATCTAAGAAAAAAAAAAAAAAATCAGAGTATGCTACTCCATTTAAAACTGCTTGTTTGACGTGTAAAATTTAAATTAAAACCTGCTCACACATTTTGTGATTGTTCACTCACATCATGCATTAAAATAAACATTAGCACCTTGGCTTGACTTTTTCTTATGTGTAGTGGAATGTTTCATGCCAAACTTAACAACACAAAAGTGGCACACCATGGGAAGTCGCAGCTTCCATACCAAAGAAGGAGGAAATGATGAGCGGCAGTAGCAGAGGGAACATCACGCTATTCTTTCACATATACAGGACAGGTACAACACAGGTCACCAACACACTAAAGAGTGAGTGAGAGGCGTTAAAGCACTGTTGTATGATTTTAATAAACCAATAAACATACAAGAAATACAAAACTTGTGCAAGAAACAACCAAACCTTTTATGGATTTACCACACACTTATGTACTCACATAGTAAGATGAATGTTCACCTACCAGAGGGCTCCATATCATGCACTGGGAAGCATTCAAGGGGACTACCGTTAACTTATTGTAGGGTTTCCCAGCTATGGCTTCTCTAGCTTGGGTGAGGTTATGTTACGTATGTCGTCATTTATTTTCTTCCTTTGTTAAATTGGCAAACCTATATTAAAATTGTATGTGGGTGAGCTAAAAATGTGTTTTACTGCTTCCTCCCTACCACAAGATTAAAAACAAGAGGGCCGAGCAATGGACCCTACTTCTCTTTCCTTCAACATGTTTTGGTGTTCGAATATGCCCCTATGGGCTCAAGCATCTTCCTCAGAAACTAGAATACAGATATCTTGCATCAAATATTGTGAAATAATTTTTGCTTCATAGAGCATGCTCATCAGCCTCATCAGGGGAATTGGCAATGTTGCAAATTTCTTGAGGTCCCACTCCTTGAAGAGGTCTCACATCTTGTTGTTGGTGAGGCTTGTCAGCATGTTTCACTTGGCTATTCACTATAATCATAGCCTGTGCTATGAAATAGGATATGCCCAAGTTGGCACACTATACTTGCAGCAGGAGTACATAGGCCATGAGACTGTGAACTACGCAGCCAACATCAAAGCATCTCCCACCTCGATACCATTGCCAGTAGAGCAGTGGAAGTGATAAGCTCCCACAATTCTCTACAGCCCCATCCATGTCAAAGCCTGTCTGAAAAAGCTGCTAGTTGAAGGTTGAGGATAACAGCTCTTGGATCAGGCTGAATGTTTTGCCTTTCTGCGAGTTTGACTGACTGCCACTTTATTTAAACCTTTTACATCCGGAAGCCCATTTTGCATGGTTTCACTTTAGAGCCTTCGTTTATCCCACATCACTAAATGGCCTTTATTAAAATTAGTGAACCACGCCTCCATTTCTGTTACAAATGTAATAATGACTCAAGGTTTCTTGTTTCTTCTATAAAAGCCGTTATTTTTGTGTTATAAATGGAGCAACATTATGGTCCATTAAAGCACGCAGAAGTTGTTGTACAGAACACATCCAGAACTATTTCAAGGTGCTCTCAAATGTGGTGATATTGAAAATGTGGCACAGTGATGAAAAGTCATTTTCTTGGGTCACACTATTTGCTCAAACTTGGAAGTTGGGATTGAAATTAGGTTTCCAGATTATGCATTGTGCAGTTCAGATCCTGGATAGATATCACACACTTTCCCCCTTCAGCCCTGAGGACAATTTTACTAGTAAACCAAGAGTTAAGATGGTTGTCTTGTGCCTCCTATACAAGGCCTATTCTACTGTTCTAGATAGAGCAACATTATGGTATGTTATACTATATATGAGAGGTTCTTGTCCAATGCACTCCCTGAACTGAATTATTTCAATACACTCTGAAATGTGGTGACTACTGAAAAGGGGGCAGAAGGAAGCAAAGTAATTGCCCAGGGTCATACTGTTTGGTCAAGTTGAAAAACTTTGATTGAAGCCAGGAACTCTATGTTAGGGGCCCTCTACTAGTTTTGCCCTGGGTCCATTAAAAACCTCTGACCCGGCAGGTAATGTAAGTGCATTCAAAATATCCTTTGTGTTTTTAGTATGAGGTGGGACAACAGCAGTAGGAGCAGCCTTCTTCATAGAATAGCTATAGCTTCAGCAGGAACAGTGCCACTTCACTTGAAAGGACAGGTACAGCTAGGGTTGTATCAGCACCTATGCAAGCTTCACTGCCTCGCAGAATAGGAACAGCATGCCAGTAACACAGCAAGCTTCCCTCTCTCACAGGCGGCAGTAAGCACAATCTTACATTTCCCACAAAACAGATACAGCTTGCCAGATTTTTGTCCAAGGTTTAATCTCTCACAGAGCATGTGCCTTAAGAGAGTGACACATAACTCAAAGGGTGATTTCCAGAGTTGATGCATAACTCAATTAAATGAATGCATAGGAGGATAAGTGCGAGAATTTTTGCACCATTCTCAGTTAGGTAGTATTCCACATCAGCACTGGGAAAATCCCGCTGCAGTCACTTAGAGACCTGATGTTTGTCTTGATTCTTTAGTTTTCCACATATTGAGAAATTGCAGTAATCTAGTAGGTTAGTGTTATTTGGAGCAGCCTCACCACAACCTATGCTCTAGAAAAGTACACAGGTGCCAACCTCTTCAGAAAGGTTTTGAATGTGTGCGCATCAGTATCTGTGCAGTCCCAGCCTCCGTGCTGCACCTGTTCAAAATGTTTAGGGCCACCGGTGAAGCAGTGTGTTTCAGAGCTATAAGGCTGAAGAGCTGCTGCCTGCTCCCCGCTGCTGTGACTGCGCATGTGAGCAGTGTAAAGGATTGTCTACCAGAACTGGGACCATGAAGTCATCACTCAAAGCAGGGTATGTCTGTCCGGGGATAGTGCCTTCCTTTCTAGCACTTGCATGCAATCATTGTCATGTAAGGAGTCTTATGCCTTTTGTTCACTATGTGGTGCTGACACAAAATGCATTGCTTGGGTCACTCTGTGCCTGATTTAGATCTTGGCGGTAATGGATTCCCCGCCACTTTTTTGACAGAAAACCTGTCCACTGGCCTGGCGGTCCGCCTCCCAATTTAGATGTTAGGAGTCCCCTAGACGAGAATACACCTGAGTCCCGTCGACTACCCCCAAGTTGGCGGATTGGGGTTTTTGGGGGGTGGGGGGGTTTAGCATGGGGCGAAAACTCAGCCTTTCTACCAACTCCACTTCTGTTTTTGACTGGACAGGACCTCCGTCGCTGCTGGCTGCATATGGCCCACAGTGAAAAAATGAATCCCCCACCCCCGTCACCGCACCCTAAGGGAGGAAACTCTCATTGGCTGTCTACGTTGTTGGGCCACAGCACATAAGCTTGGTCCCACTGCAGTTATATACATGTCACAGTAATTTTTTTCAATTACTATGACACTCGTATGTGGGGAGCACAGTTGCGTCTAACATGGATTGGGACACACTGGTACACAGCACATATTGCACACATACACAACTGTCATTATGGTGTCAGTATTAATTGCCAAATAAATACTGACACCACAATGACGTTACAAGCACACTTGCCTACTATGTACATGTGTGCACATTGCAAGGGGACCTGTTCCTGTAATGTCGTGCTACCTGTTGTGCATGTGCATCAGTACGTGTTTGTATGTGCAATTGTATTGGTTGGGTGAGGTGGAGGGAGGTGTAGTGGGTGACATGGTTGTGTTGTGTGTGAGTGTAGTGTCGATGGGAGCATAGCTTCAGAAGGGATGTTTGGGGTGTGACACCTCCCCCCCAATAAATGAATTCTCTAATAAGTAGTAGGGTACAGGTGCTTCCAGCCAAGTATGGCGGAGTTGCTGCCACTTTTCACCTGATTTTTACATGCACACAGAGACAAAAATATACACCCACTCCCTCTCCTCTGTTTTGAAGTTGTTAAAACTGTTGATCATTTTACAACATACCCTGACAATCTGCACTCCTCTCCCTTTCCACTTCCCCTGAAGACCCTTCATGCCTTGCTTCTCATAGAACGTATTTTACCAATATATGCCAGGATGATTGTTGGGATGTTTCAAGCTGACCGCTTCCCAATCTTGCTGGCCACGCTACTCCCATGTCAATAGTGTGTGTGTGTTATGGATGTATGGCAGTGTGTGTTTTTGAGAAGTACATGTTGTGGTGGTATAGATGTGGATATTATTGTGTATGTGGTCTGTTGTGCAGTGTGTAGCGCAAGGAGACACACATAGCTAAGGTGCATTGTTTATGACTAACCTCTATTCCACGGCCACTGCCATTGACCGATGTGCAATGGGTCCCTCGACATCCTTCCTCCGTCATTGTCCGCTGTCAGTACACAGCCTGTAAAAATGTAACATCTAAATGTGGGTGGTGGGAACCCGCCAGCCTAACAGCTGGGAAGAGCTCTCTGTTGTTGCGGTCGGCGGCTCAGACGCAATACATCTAAATATGGTGGGCTGACCGCCGTCTGCTTTATGTAGTACAAGGCCCGCTGCGGTGGCAGATTGGGGGTAATACCGTCAAGATCTAAAGCAGGCCCAGAGTGCTTAAGCGGAGGAGTGGTTATTGGCCAGCCTTCCCTTTCATCACTCAGTTGTTCTCTTATACATTACACTCTTAGGAAAATTATGCCAAGGCATAATAAAGAAATGGTATTGACCATGTAAAGCAGAGGTGTCTAGCGTAGGTCTGCATGGCCACATCCTTTCCCATTTATCACAAAATTCAGTTAACATGATCGGTGGCTGTCTAAGATATCGTTCATGGGCTGGGGTGTAGATGCAGTGACTATTCTAATATTAGGATTTGATCTCTGTGTTGAAACGGTGTCACAAACCAGGGCTCACTTGGTAAATGGCGTCACTAAAGCATGATTGACATGATTCAGCTCACAAGTCCAGAAATTCTGCTTTGTTGGCATAGAAGTAATTGCCGCAGCAGCTAAGTAGCGTCAGGGACTGAAATATCCTCACGTTTTAGTCATCCTCACTTTGCACATAGAAGGTCTAATCGACGAACTCAAGACAAACAAAAAATACCTCTCATCGAGATTTCAGCATTGAGGATTTTCCATACAGAAGAGATAAGTTCTCTGATTTTCTTCTTTACAACAGGCTTATTGACGTTGCTTAGGTTTTCTGGCAGCGGGTCCGCTCTTGGCACAGGCCGAGACAAGTCTTCCAAGTCAGTCGCTGTTTTACATTTCTCTGAAGCATTTTAAATAAGTCTTGTGAGTCAGGCAGCTTTTTTCCTTAATGTAATTTGTACGTCTTGAAAGTTGCGATATTTTTATGGAACCAGCAAAATAAGAAGATGGCATTACTACATACATCATGTCACAAAATCGCACTGGTAAGGTGTGGCCACGTTGTCAGGTCTTGGACTAGCCAATGTGGGCTCCGTTGGTGCCAGCAACAATACTGCGGGGAAGAATTACTTCTGAAAGCCTTACATGTTGAGCCCTTTAAGGAGTAGGAGAATCCAGGGCCGGGCATGACTGTTTTCCATCCAGCAATTCCCCAGTGGCTGGAGATCCTGGAGGTCTGGTTTGAAAGCCCAATGCTGATAATAGTGCCTCTGTCACTCTCCCCCTGCTCCCTGAGATTAATTGCAGCAGGCACGGGGAGACTTCAAGAGAGAGAGAAAGACACAGTGGGAGAGGGATGATAGAGAGAAAGTGATCAGAGAGGGAAGAGAGAGAGAGAGAGAGTAGAGACAGAGGGGATGTATGATGGAACAATGCATGCAGCTACCACGCATGCCTGAACAATGGGGTCAGAACGGTGACCACATTGTTTCCACTGATCCCTTTACCACGCATGCCTTAACAACGATATCTGCTAGAGACTTCTAGTTGAAGATTCCTTACCTTAGAATTTTCCCCCAGGTGTCAGACTGGATCTGAAGATTTTTCTTCGAGCAATACCCTTGCGCGTCGGTAGGTGGGGTCTGTCGACTCCGCAGCGTCGTGGTCGCTGTGATGACGTCGGGAGTAGTACATAGACACCACCCTCGCGCAGTCGGTGTCGACCCTGATACGGCACCTTCAGGCCCAAGGGGTTCGGCTGAGGGGCCTTCGGGTTCCGCGCTGATGGCTTTTGCCCCGGTCACCGAGGTCGCCTCCGGATCCAGGCGTGGATCCGCGCCGGTCGCACCATTGAGACCTTCCCCAGCGCCGGGTCGATTATCGATGCTCCAGACGTCAGTAGTGCCCACTATCGACGTCGACCCAATTCTCATCCCAGACTACTCGAGTCGGAACACCGTCGGCCGACGCCGCCATCGGCTTCGGTTGGCCCTATTCATCCGAGGTCGGATTCAGAGCCATTTTCCTATGGGCACGAATACGGGTAGGAATTGGAGGGGTCCCTGGACCCTTATGAATACCAGGATTACCCTACTATGGACTGGGCACAGGACTTGGGCGAAGCAACCGGTCTGGATACTTCTCTTGGCGCTGGCATGCTGTCTCCTCCTACCGTGGCTACGGCGGAGGGCGCTACTTATAGTATGGTGGTTAGTAGGGTGGCTGAGGTCCTTGGCCTTGAGCTACCTCCTGTGGAATTCAGGTCTAATCTCCTGACGGAGGTGCTTCAGCCTGGGGCTTCTACTTCAGAACCCCTTCTCCCATTCAATGAAGCCCTCACTGATGTCCTTTTGGATACATGGTCCAAACCCAACACGGGCTCCTGTGAACAGGACTATCGCTCGCCGCCATCGGCCCGCGCCGAACGACCCAAGAGTTCCAATCCCAAAATCCTACACCTGAGAGTCTTTTAATACAGGCTTCCTCTTCTTCTCGCGCGTTCCCTTCCGCACCCCCAGATTGGGAATCCAAAATCCTGGAACTATTTGGTAAGAAGAAGTTTTCTTCCTCCAGCCTAGCACTGCGGTCTGTGAACACCGCATGTCTTTTGGGCCGTTATTGCCACTCATTGTGGTATACAGGTGCGCAAGTCCTGCCGCAGGTACTGGAGGAGGCCCGTGCTATCGTCTCCCAAGTAATGAAAGATGGGAGAGACGTGGCAAAGTTCACTATCTGTTGTGGGCTGGATACGACCGACTCTCTGGGCAGATCGGTTGCGACGACAGTGGCCTTGCTGCGCTACGCCTGGTTACGTACTTCTGGCTTCTCAGGGGATGTCCAACAGTCACTCATGGACATGCCCTTTAATGGCACCCATCCCTTCAGAGACAAAGGGGACTCGGCCTTGGAGAGATTCAAGGATTTCCGGGCTACGGCTCGGTCCCTTGGTCTTTCCTCCGCCACACGCCCACCACAGTCCGCTTTTAGTCCCTTTTGTGGACACGGAAGGGGTGCCCTGTCACGTCCTCAACCCAGCCACCGTGCTATGCACGCTGGACAGCCTATGCATGGCCGTGGATGCGGAATCCCACGTGGCCATGGGACAGGGAACCACAGGTCTGTCCAGTCCACCTCTGCAGCCTCCAAACCTTCCTAGTTTGTCCCCTCACTCCCTCCCAGGATCTGCCATCACCTGCCTCACTGGGAACATATCACCACGGACGGGTGGATTTTGCAGATCATTCGGAAGGCCTACTCCCTCCCTTTCGAATCTGCACCACCACACATGCCACCATCCTTCCATCATCTTCCGGAGGATCATTTGGTGCTTCTCCGCCAGGAAGTCGCGACTCTCTTGGCCAAGGGAGCTATAGAAAGGGTCCCTGTGCCATAAATAGGTTGTGGTTGTTATTCCTGCTACTTTCTGATACCAAAGAAGGACAAAGGCTTACGTCCTATCCTAGATCTTCAGGACCTGAACTACTTCCTCAAGAAGGAGAAGTTCAAAATGCTCACCCTGGCTCAGGTTCTGTCTGCCTTGGACCCAGGAGACTGGATGGTAGCATTGGACTTGCAGGACGCTTATTTTCACATCCCCATCCTGCCTGCCCACAAACGTTACCTACGATTTGTGGTAGGTCACAAGCACTTTCAGTTTACCGTGCTCCCTTTCGGCCTTACCAGCGCCCCTCGGGTGTTCACGAAAGTGATGGCGGTGGTTGCAGCTCATCTGCACAGGTTAGGGGTCTCAGTCTCCCTACCTAGACGCCTGGCTGTTGAAGGCACCTTCGCCCCTGACAGTTGTCTCCCACCTTCAGACTACGGTGAACCTCCTGCACCAGCTGGGGTTCACTATAAAGGTGCCGAAGTCATACCTGACTCCCTCTCAGACGCTCCCTTTCACTGGAGCTGTTCTGGACACAGTGCTGTTTTGGGCTTATCCTCCTGAAAAGCGAGTCCAAGACATTCAGGCTATGATTCCGATCTTTCAGCCTTGGTCTTGGGTTTCGGTGAGACTGAGGCTGCTGGGCCTCATGGCCTCCTGCATCCTACTAGTAACACATGCCAGGTGGCATATGCAGGCTCTGCAGTGGGACTTGAAGTTCCAGTAGGTGCAGCATCAGGGAAATCTCTCCGACATGGTCCAGATCTTGGAGGGGACTGCGAAAGACCTGCAGTGGTGGCTTTCGAATCCCGATTGGGTCAGCGGCAGATCCCTCTCCCTTCCCCAACCAGATCTCTCTATAGTGACAGATGCGTCACTTCTGGTGTGGGGTGGCCACAGGGGAGAGGCGGAGATCAGAGGCCTCTGGTCTCTGGCGGAGTCGGACTCCACATAAATATGCTGGCGCTCTGGGCGATCAGGTTTGCGTTGAAAGTATTCCTTCCCTCTCTCAAAAGGAAGGTGATGCAGGTGTTCACGGACAACACTACCGCCATGTGGTACTCAAACAAACAAGGCGGGGTTGGGTACTGGACCCCTTTGTCAGGAGGCACTACGCCTCTGGACATGGCTGGAACATCAGGGCACTACCCTGATGGTTCAATATCTGGCGGGCTCTCAACGCCAGAGCAGACGAACTCAGCCGCCGACGCACTGTTGATCATGAATGGCGTCTCCATCTGGAGGTGGTTCAAGGTCTCTTTCTCAAGTGGTGAGAGCCTTGGTTAGATCTGTTCGCATCCGCAGAGAACGCGCAATGTCAGCTATTTTGCACGTTGGAGTTTCCAAGGCAGCACTGGCTCGGAGACGCTTTTCGTCTCGAGTGGAGCTCCGGCCTCCTTTACGCCTTCCTGCCTATCCCTCTTCTGCCCAGAGTTCACAAGAAAATCAAGTAAAACCGGGCCCAAGTTATCTTGGTGGCTCTGGACTGGGCTCGAAGAGTGTGGTATCCAGAGCTATTGAGCATGTCCATCGCTTCTCCACTCAGACTGCCTCTTCTGGTGGATCTTCTGTTGCAGCAGCAGGGGACGGTCCTCCACCCGAACCTGTCCAACCTCCGCCTTCATGCGTGGAGATTAAGCTGCAACAGTTGACGGCATTTGCCCTTCCACTTGAAGTCTGTAATGTTATCTTGGCAGCCAGGCGTCCATCAAGTAAATCTGTATACGCCTGTCGTTGGAATAAATCTGTTGACCCTCCTTTTTGCCTCTCTTTCAGAGGTTCTTCTGTTCATTCTTTCTTTAGCCCAGCAGAGCTCTGCATTGGGCACGCCTAAAGGGTATTTGTCTGCCATTTCCGCCTTTCTTAGGCTTCCTGATCAGCCCTCACGCTTTAAATCTCCTATTGTGAGTAGATTCTTAAAAGGGCTCCCCACTTATTTCCTCCCACTCCCTTCATCATGCCTCAGTGGGATCTTAATCTTGTACCTACTTACTTGATGTGTACCCCCTTTGATCCAATGCATAATTGTCCCTTGCGGCTCCTCACCTTCAAAACTGTCTTTCTCATTGCTATCACCTCTGCTCGCAGGGTGAGTGAGCTTCAGGCCCTTTCTTCAAAGCCTCCATACATGTCTGTACACCCTGAAAAAAGTAGTGTTACGCACTAGAGCTTCCTTCCTTCCTAAGGTGGTTACACCATTTCATGTAGGCCAGTCCATCACTTTGCCTACCTTCCACCCACCCCCACATCCTTCCCATGAGGAGGAGAGACTCCACCGCCTGGACCCAAAATGAGCGTTGACGTTCTACCTCAATCGTACTAAAGATTTCCGGGTGGACGATCGAGTCTTTGTTGGCTATGTGGGTGCGAAGAAAGGGAAGGCAGTGCCAAAGCGTACCATCCCTCGATGGGTGCTTCTTTGCATCAAAATGTGCTACGCTTTGGCTAAAAAGCAACCTCCTGAGGGCTTGCGGGCTCATTTTACCAGAGCAACTGCTGCGTCCACTGCATTAGCACGCGGAGTTCCTGTCCTGGGTATCTGTCAGGCAGCTACATGGGCATCCATGCACACGTTTGCTAAGCATTACTGCCTGGATAGTCAGGTCCGTTGGGACGGCTGTTGGTCGTTCGGTCCTGCAGGACTTTCTAGTGTGATCTTGGTTCGCAGCCCACCACCGAGGATGGCATTGCTTGGGTATCTATTCTAAGGTAAGGAATCTGCAACTAGAAGTCTCTATTAGATGTACAAGTTACTTACATTCGGTAACAAAATATCTGGTAGAGACATATTCTAGTTGCAGATTCCTTACCGCCCACCCGTCGGTCGACTCTGCGACGCCTGCAGAGTCGACCGACGCCACCTACCGACGAGCAAGGGTATTGCTCGAAGAAAAATCTCCGGATCCAGTCTGACACCTGGGGGAAAATTCTAAGGTAAGGAATCTGCAACTAGAATATGTCTACCAGATATTTTGTTACCAAAGGTAAGTAACTTGTACTTTTCGTTGTAAAGGCATGTGTGGAATGACATGCGTGTTTTTTGCATTGCATTCCCCCCATCTGCCCTATAAACACAACTACCATGACCCCCCACCCGCCCTACAAATAAAACTACCCGACCCCCCCATCCACTCCTAAAAACTACTCTGATACCAGCCACCCACCATGAGCCCTAACACCTACCCCGACCACCCCACCCGCCTTTAAAACAACTGACCCCCACCCCAAAATATAACTACCCCGCCCCTAAAAACAAAATTACCCCAACCCCTGCCCTAAAAATAAAACTACCCGACCCCTCACCCGCTCTAAAAATAAAACTACCAGACCCCCATCCACGTGATAAAACTACCCCTACCCCGTCACCCTCCTCAAAAATAAAACTACACGATCCTCCACCCACCCCTAAAAACTACCCTGATACCCCCACCCACCCTGAGCCCTAAAACCCACCCCAATTCCCCACCCTCCCTAAAAACAACCAATCCCCACCCCCAAAAATAAAGCTACCCCCTAAAAGCAAATTTACCGCCACCCCACCCCTAAAAACCTAACCCCCACCCGCCCTAAATAAAAAATTACCCTGACCCCCCCCGGTGCCCTAAAAACCTGACCCACCACCCCTCCCCCCCCCAACCCGCCATAAATACGAAATTACCCCTATCCTCCACCCTGGCCCCTAAAAACAAAACTACCCCCCCCACGCCCCACTTACCTGACCGCGTCCTCTCCTGATGCTGACTTGCTTTTTCTCTGCCTTAACCACGCGTGTACGTTGTCCAACACATGCTTGGTTAAGGCAGAGAAATGGGAGTCGTTGTTAACGCAAGTGTCGTTCGGCTTGCGTTAACAAAATTGTTGCGGTTCCGGCGTCGTTGTTCCAAACGATTCCCGACAGAGGACATGGGACACTAGAGAGAAACGCAATCCCAGAGGAAGAAGAAACAAAGTGAAGACAGAGGGCGTGGGAGGGTAGAGAGAAAGCAATCAGAGGGGAGAAGAGAGTAGGTGCGAGATACAACTAGAATTGATGGGTAAAAAAATTGAGAGATTGCTCAGGAAGACAGAGAGAGCAGGACTGGTTTGAGCTCTGTTGCTAGGGCTGCTTTTGATTCCCCACATCACTTTACGCAAGGTGACAAACATGTTTATGTATTTATGACCACGCTTGCCACTTTCAGCCCATCTTTATCTCCTGCTGGAAAGGAGCATGTCCTGGATGCAGGCATAAGAATCCTGCTGAAAATGTTTCCGATTTGCGTCTGAAGTTCACCCCATCTGAGAGATTCGGGATCGTAATATAGTCAGTGCTTTAAATGGGCCGGTACTCTCCGATACTGAGTACCGGCACTTTTTTATTTTGAGAGGGAGAGTACCGGCATATCTCAAGAAAAACGTAATACTTTTCATTGGAGAGTACCAGCACTTCTCAGAAACAAGCAGGTACTCTGAAAGAGAGTACCTGCACTTCTATTTTTCCATTTAAAGCACTGAATATAGTCTTAGATATGTTGTAAAGTTGCTTTTGGATGAATAAACTTTGCGCTGCAGGTTAATGATTTACCTGGAACCCTTCGTTCTCCTTGTCTTTCCACTCTGTTGGCCAGCTTAACGTTAGAAAACAGTGCTGCACCTTCAACATCCTTTAATTTGTTTGCTGTCATCACCTCAGTTGAAGTGTGACCGACGGATGTATGTTTCAGGACCACTTCAGTAGTCTATTACACATTTTCCTGTATACCCACCAGCTCTCGCACACACAGGGGAAGCTATTGGGTTTTTAAACCCTGAACACTGGAAACTCAGTTTGAGGTTGCCAGAAAAGGCTGGGCTTTGCATTGTGTGTGGTGGATGCATGGTACCCTCGTCCCACAGGTACACCGTCCACCTCTCATTCTGTTGATACATTGTTTATCTGTTTAGATAACCTTTGTGATTCATGTTCCTGCTGTAGAGAGAGATCGGAATTTCTCCTAGTGGCAGTTTTCACTTGCCACAGTGTAGTGCAGAGTGTTAATAAACCTTCTGCAAAGAACAGATCTGTATTTTATTGGAAAGCTGTCTGAGTTAGTAAAGCCAGTCTTTACCAGAGCTTTAGAGGAAATTAAATGTATGTGAGAGAGGAGGTAGGAAGGGATTAGGGGCATTTTTGCTGGGTGATAGGGAATCCAAGGAGGGGTGGGCGGCGGGGGGCACCGCGAGCGCCAAAAAATATTGTTGCACCTGGCACCACTTGGTCTAAAGCCAGCCCTGCCTTCTTATTGTATATAATACATCTGCATTTGTTTGCCATATTGTCTTGACTCATTTCTTTTGGAGAAAGGAGTGTTTACACCAAATGTACCATCATTTATAGATTCTTGAATTCCTATGGGGCAGAATTCTGAATAAATTTGTCGCTCCGTATAGGTAGGTACCCAAGGAAAGAGCTATCTGTACAGAAATATCCCTTCAAATTTACTGTCACTGGATAGCATTTTACGAATTGTCCACTGCCAAAAGGCTGCCATTGTGCAAGGTTTCTTTTTTTTCTCTAATTCATGAGTAGCTTGTTTTCAGGGGATTCTATGATGCTTGATATTCTGAAGTATTATAGAAATCAGAGCTGGAAAAAATATTAAAGCTATCCATGTTTTCCATATTACTACACTGGCCATTATTAAATGCTCGTCACCCATTATTAAATGCCCCTCCTAGGCATTTTTTAGCCATGTTCCACAGCATCCCTGATGCTGTGGAGCATGGCTAAAGATTGTAAAAAGGAAGCAGTTGGCACAGCCATGCAGAGGAGGTGGAAGCAACATGGGGGGGGGGGGGCAACATGTGGTAGTGGAGGAAGTAACGTGGAGTGAGAAAGCAACACGGGCAGACAAAACATGTTGGTGTTGTTTGGGGGCAGAAGCAAATCAGGGTGCATGAGTGTAGGGCATGAGTGAGGGAAGTAACATGGAGAGCGCAAGTGGGGAGAAGCAGCAAAGAAGATGTGGGTGGAGGAAGCAACACAGTGAGTATGGAAGGGAGGAAAGCAGACAACAGAGAGCAGAGCAGAGACCTGGTGGGAACCAACTACAGATAGACTGTGGAGCAGACAGGAGAGAAGAATATAGATGAGAAAGCAACTGTGGAAATGCACAATGGTGAGCACGATATGGAGGGCTGTAGGGAAAAGCACACAGGTGATGGAGAGCATCAAGGATTCAGCGGGAGAGAAGTATACAAGGGAGACAACTGAAAAAATGCAAACACTTTCATGGAGTGCTCAACTCAAAAGACAAAAGTAGTGTTAGAGAAACAAGCAGTGAAAGTAAAGAAGTGAGAGTGGCAGGAAGGCTAACCAGTGGTAAGCAATCGCTGTGCTCCAGGCCCCTGCAAGTCCTTGGTAAGCCCACAATATGTCTTGTACCGGGCAATAACATTCCCTCTCTATTATGCAAGACCTAAAAATACCCATCCTCAGTCTTCTTAGAATCACTGTAAAACAGTGTGTTTACAGATCAATTCTTAGAGAAAACTATAATACACCAGTCCTAATTCTACATATTAGAAATGTAGCATAGTACACAAGAGAGTCCCATAACCACGGTGGAAGGCACATGCAAGAGCTCCCTTTTATCCCCTCTTTGGCCTTCCCTTGTGCCACCTTCCTTTCTCCATGTTAGTAATAAGTTGACCCTCAACTGGCTCTATGTCCTGGCATCCTTCACTCACCTCTGACTCCAACTCAAGGTAAACCTTTCTCTGTCAGATCCGGGTGTCAGTGTTCTTCCATCCCGCGTCTGCTCTCCATCTCTACTTCCCCTGTTATCCCCTACGCTTCGTTCCCAAGCTTACTCTGCCCTAGCCTATCCCTAGCGTCCTGCTATGATTCCAGAGCAGCACATACATTGCACGTTAATGATCATATGGTAATGCTCAGCAAAACTGATTGGCACTGGTTTACAAGCATTGACACTAATTTTAGAAAGCTGAGAAATGCATGAGCTATGATTCTACGTTGCATTGAGGTTGTGTGATTGTGCATTTGCTGCAGTGATACATGACTTTGTTGATATGCCTCCTCAGTGATGTGAGTTCTTAAATTCAGCAGCAGATTCTCCTATGACGGAGAGCCATCAGGGATCCTAAGTAGTGATTGCTTTTCCTTATCGCCATCAGTAGATTTGAATGAGCAGCATAAAGAGAGTGGAGAGCTGAAGATGTGATGCATAATTTTTGCTTCATCACAAGATGGTATCTAGAAGGATGATATTAGTTGTATAGATAGATGCTTCTCTGACTTTAATTGTTTGGGCTTAATCGCAAAATGTCCTTTTCCACTCTGGTTTTCGATTTCTCCTAATGAATTGTCTTTGACAAGTTTGTGCAATTGAATTAATTGAGATTTAATGGGGCAATTACGAACAGTAAAAAAAATCCATCTGTATGAAAGTGTTGCATGCGAATAAGCCAAATTTGTCACTCTTTGGCAAGCAATGACTGGAGGGCAGAGCCTGGTGACAAGTTTTATTTTTATATATTTTTGTTACTGAATTGATTGTAAGTACCCTGCATTGTTTGACTGCTGTTATAGCATACCAATTGAATCAAATCACAATTTTTGCGGTGAAGTGATATCACTATCACAATGGGGTCTGAAAACTGCATGATGTATTTATATAAAACTACAAACTAGTTTCCTAGTAGTCCTTCTGTCTGTCTTTGTACTAACTTTAGCCGCTAGGCTAGAGTTAGCGTGTCCTTATTCATTGGCAAGATAATATTGCCTACTAAATTTATGTAGTATTTGAAGGACACTGTCTGCACAAAAGGAACCATTCTTTCTTCATCCCACCCACCAGCTTGACTAATTAGATCCTGTAACATTGCCAGAACGGAAAGAAACACTTTAAAGAACTTTGATGAGCACGTTCATCCTTAGGACATCATGGGCTAGGCATAAAAAGACACTACCACTTACCCCGCCCAAATCGGTTAGCGTAACCCCTACCTATGTGTCTGACAAGCTGACCCTCTCCTATGGCTTTGGGCACACCTGCAGCCAGGACACCACCAGACTGAGACCCTAGGTAATGAAGGGTGGGATAAAAAGTCAACAGTCGTCTCTGTCACATTGAACAAGAGCCCTGTATCCATAAGAACTGCTCTAGTCCTGCTTCAATTGAGGGAAGAGTTTCAAATACGCTTCTTTAAAAAAAAACAAAAAAAACACTACATTACGATGCAATACCTCAAGGTCAAAATACCCATGAGAAAGCCCACATCTCACTAACAGCCAGGGAAGAGATTTTGTACGAATTTGTGAAGGCAGAACATAGGACAAGAAAAGATTTGCTCCTTCAAAATTCCAGATTGTTGGCTGGGAGCCTGCAGTCCTGCAGAGACCTGAAGAGCGGTGGTGCGGCATGGACAAGGTAAATTTATTTTTATATATATATATATATATATATGTTCGATGGCATGTGTAGCTGCAGATTCACATGCTTTGCACATCCCACCATCTAGTGTTGGGCTCGGAGTGTTACAAGTTGTTTTTCTTCGAAGAAGTCTTTCGAGTCACGAGATCGAGGGACTCCTCCCCTTTCGGCTCCATTGCGCATGGGCGTCGACTCCATCTTAGATTGTTTTTTTTCCGCCATCGGGTTCGGACGTGTTCCTTTTCGCTACGTGTTTCGGGTCAGAAAGTTAGTTTGAATCTCGGAAAATTCGTCGGTATTGTTTGCGTTCGGTATCGGGTTAGTTACAACAGATCGACACCGACTTTTGAAGAGCTCCGGTGGCCCTTCGGGTTTTTTTCGATCCGCCGTCGGGGCCTGGTCGGCCCGGCCATGTGTCTCCTCAAGGCTGATGGAACGGACCCCATTCCGCTTCTGCCCAAAATGTCATAACAAGTATCCGTATACAGATCAGCACCTGGTCTGTAACTTGTGTTTGTCTCCAGTGCACAAGGAAGATACTTGTGAAGCCTGTCGAGCGTTTCGGTCGAGGAAGACATTAAGAGACCGAAGAGCGAGAAGACTGCAGATGGCGTTGGCGCCGACAGGACAAAGGCATTTGGAGGACGAAGAAGAAACCTTCTCTATCCAGGAGTCGGACTCGGACGAGCTCGATCTCGAAGAAACGCCTAAAACCATGAGTAAGACGTCGAAACATAAAACTCACGAGAAGACCACAAAAGCCCAGGGGACCCCACCGCCAACAGGCCATGGCTTAACCCGAAAAATAGGTGACCCATTATCGGCACCGAAAAAGGGCACGCTTGTGTCGAAGTCATCCGACTCCAGTCGAGATACCGGCACACAGCAATCTCGGACACAAGACAGCGGCTCCGAGCAAGTTTGGCACCGAGACAGTGGCACCGAAATTGGTCAGCACCGAGAGACCACGACGCCGAAAACAAAGAAAGTTTTGTCGGAGCCCATAAAGGCGACCGAAAAGGTTTTGATTCCGAAACATCCAGCTTCGGAACCGAAATCAGGTTCCTACACAGAGGAACAGGGATTGTCCCCCCAAATGCAAGGACATAAGTTAGGACAAGAACTAGAATCAATGGAGCCAGACTACACTCAAAGGAGGATCCACATTCAAAAGTACCTAGGGAAGATAAGCACTCTTCCACCAATTAAAATGAAAAGAAGACTTGCCTTTCAAGAAAAGGACAAGCAGCCACAGGCAAAGGTGGCAAGACAAACAACTCCGCCACCATCTCCACCACCATCAATGCACACATCACCGGTAGCCACTCCACCACTTATGCAATCCCCGACTCATACTGCAATGAGTCAAGATGATCCCGATGCATGGGACCTTTATGATGCTCCGGTATCAGATAACAGCCCAGACTGTTATCCAGCGAGACCGTCACCACCTGAGGACAGTACATCCTACATGCAGGTGGTCTCAAGGGCAGCTGCTTTTCATAACGTCACCTTGCATGCAGAACCAATTGAGGATGACTTTTTGTTTAATACACTATCCTCCACTCATAGCCAATACCAGAGCTTACCTATGCTACCTGGGATGCTAAAACACTCCAAACAAGTATTTCAGGAGCCTGTGAAAGGCAGGGCCGTAACTCCAACGGTGGAGAAAAAGTACAAGCCACCGCCAACAGACCCTGTGTATATTACGCAGCAATTAACACCAGACTCTGTGGTTGTAGGGGCAGCTCGCAAGAGAACAAATTCTCACACCTCGGGAGACGCTCCACCTCCAAACAAGGAAAGTCGCAAATTTGATGCTACGGGGAAAAGGGTTGCAGCACAAGCAGCAAACCAATGGCGCATTGCCAACTCACAAGCACTTCTGGCAAGATATGATAGGGCTCATTGGGACGAAATGCAGCATTTCATAGAACACTTACCCAAAGAGTTCCAGAAAAGGGCACAACAAGTGGTGGAGGAAGGACAAAGTATCTCAAATAATCAGATACGGTTAGCAATGGACGCAGCAGATACAGCTGCAAGGACAATAAATACTGCAGTAACAATAAGGAGACACACATGGTTGCGTACGTCAGGATTCAAGCCGGAAATACAACAAGCTGTGCTGAATATGCCTTTTAATGGACAGCAGTTGTTTGGGCCGGAGGTGGACACTGCTATCGAGAAACTTAAAAAAGACACTGATACGGCAAAAGCCATGGGCGCACTCTACTCCCCACAGAGCAGAGGCACATTTCGCAAAACACAATTTAGAGGGGGGTTTCGAGGTCAACCTACAGAACCCACAACCTCACAAGCAAGGCCCACTTACCAAAGCCAATATCAGAGGGGAAGTTTTCGGGGGCAATATAGAGGGGGACAATTCCAAAAGAATAGAGGGAAGTTCCAAAGCCCAAAAGCTCCTCAAAACAAACAGTGACTTCCAAGTCACAAATCCCCAACACATAAACACCTGTGGGGGGGAGACTAAGCAATTTTTACAAACATTGGGAGGAGATAACAACAGACACTTGGGTACCGGCAATTATCCAGCATGGTTATTGCATAGAATTTCTCAAATTCCCTCCAAATGTTCCACCGAAAACACACAATATGTCAAAACAACACATGGATCTTCTATGATTAGAGGTCCAACCATTGCTACAAAAAAGAGCAATAGAATTAGTACCAATTCAACAGAAAGGAACAGGAGTTTACTCTCAGTACTTTCTCATTCCCAAAAAGGACAAAACACTGAGACCTATATTAGATCTCAGAACATTAAATACCTACATCAAATCAGACCACTTTCACATGGTGACATTACAAGACGTAATCCCACTGATCAAACAACAAGACTACATGACAACACTAGACCTAAAGGATGCATATTTCCATATACCAATATATCCTTCACACAGAAAGTACCTAAGATTTGTATTCAAAAGGGGACATTACCAATTCAAGGTGTTGCCATTCGGAATAACTACCGCGCCAAGAGTTTTTACAAAATGCCTGGCAGTAGTAGCTGCGCATATCAGAAGGCAGCAAATACATGTGTTCCCATACCTAGACGATTGGTTAATCAAAACCAACACACTAGAACGGTGTTTACAACACACAAAGTAGGTCATAGAAACCCTACACAAACTAGGTTTCTCAATCAACTATACAAAGTCACACCTTCAGCCGTGTCAAACACAGCAATACGTAGGGGCAACAATCGACACAGCAAAAGCAATTGCCACTCCAAGTCCACAAAGAGTACAAGCATTTCACAATGTAATACAGGTCATGTATCCAAACCAAAGATTACAAGTCAAAATAGTAATGAAACTCCTAGGCATGATGTCCTCATGCGTAGCCATTGTCCCAAATGCAAGATTGCACATGCGGCCCTTACAACAGTGCCTAGCATCACAATGGTCACAAGCACAGGGTCAACATCTAGATCCAGTGTTGATAGACCGCCAAACATACACCTCGCTTCAATGGTGGAACAATATCAATTTAAACCAGGGGCAGCCTTTTCAAGAACCAGTGCCTCAATACGTAATAACTACAGATGCCTCCATGATAGGGTGGGGAGCACTCCTCAGTCAACACAGCATTCAGGGACAATGGGACTCCCGGCAAAAACAGTTTCACATAAATCACTTAGAACTATTGGCAGTATTTCTCGCGTTAAAAGCATTTCAACCAATAATAAGCCACAAACACATTCTTGTCAGAACAGACAACATGACAACAATGTATTACCTAAACAAACAGGGAGAAATACACTCAACACAGTTGTGCCTCCTGACACAGAAAATATGCCATTGGTCGATACACAACCACATTCGCCTAATAGCACAGTTCATTCCAGGGATACAGAATCAATTAGCAGACAATCTCTCTCTGGATCACCAACAGATCCACGAATGGGAGATTCATCCCCAAGTACTACACACTTACTTCCAAAATTGGGGAACACCACAAATAGACCTGTTTGCAACAAAAGAAAACGCAAAATGCCAAAACTTCGCATCCAGGTACCCACAAGATCAGTCTCTGGGCAATGCGTTATGGATGTGTTGGTCAGGGATATTTGCATACGCTTTTCCCCCTCTCCCACTCCTTCCATATCTAGTACACAAGTTGAGTCAAAACAAACTCAAACTCCTACTCATAGCACCAACTTGGGCAAGACAACCATGATATACAACACTACTAGATCTCTCAATAGTGCCTCATATCAAACTACCAAACAGTCCAGATCTGTTAACTCAACACAATCAATAGATCAGACACCCCAATCCAGCATCGCTGAATCTAGCAATTTGGCTCCTGAAGTCTTAGAGTTTGGGCACTTAAACCCTACTCAGGAATGTATGGAAGTCATAAAACAAGCTAGAAAACCAACCACTAGACATTGCTATGCAAATAAGTGGAAAAGGTTTGTATATTATTGCCATAATAATCAAATTCAACCCTTACACGCATCTGCTAAAGACATCGTAAGCTACTTGCTACATTTGCAAAAGTCAAACCTAGCTTTTTTATCCGTTAAGATACATCTTACCGCAATCTCAGCTTACCTGCAAATTACCCACTCATCTTCACTGTTTAGGATACCAGTCATAAAAGCCTTTATGGAAGGCCTAAAAAGAATTATACCATCAAGAACACCACCAGTTCCTTCATGGAACCTCAACATTGTCTTAACAAGACTCATGGGGCCACCGTTTGAGCCCATGCACTCATGTGAAATGCAATATTAAACATGGAAAGTTGCATTTCTAATTGCCATCACATCTCTAAGAAGAGTCAGTGAAATCCAAGCATTTACCATACAAGAACCATTTATTCAAATACACAAGCATAAAGTAGTTCTACGGACAAATCCGAAATTTTTACCAAAAGTCATATCACTGTTCCACCTGAATCAAACAGTAGAACTACCAGTGTTCTTCCCACAGCCAGACTCTGTAGCTGAGAGAGCACTACATACATTAGACATCAAGAAAGCGTTAATGTACTACATTGACAGAACAAAACAAATTCGGAAAACAAAACAATTATTTGTTGCGTTCCAAAAACCCCATACAGGAAATCCAATTTCCAAACAAGGCATTGCTAGATGGATAGTTAAATGTATTCAAACCTGTTATCTCAAAGCAAAAAGAGAACTGCCTATTACACCGAGGGCACACTCAACTAGAAAGAAAGGTGCTACCATGGCCTTTCTAGGAAACATTCCAATGACTGAGATATGTAAGGCAGCCACATGGTCTACACCTCATACGTTTACCAAGCACTACTGCGTGGATGTGTTAACAGCACAACAAGCCACAGTAGGACAAGCAGTACTACGAACTTTGTTTCAAACAACTTCAACTCCTACAGGCTGAACCACTGCTTTTGGGGAGATAACTGCTTTACTAGTCTATGCAAAGCATGTGTATCTGCAGCTACACATGCCATTGAACGGAAAATGTCACTTACCCACTGTACATCTGTTCGTGGCATGAGACGCTGCAGATTCACATGCGCCCACCCACCTCCCCGGCAGCCTGTAGCCGTTTCGAAGTTGATCTTGAACATTTGTAAATTTGTAAATATAGCACTTTAAACTACATTATGTACATACATGTTTACTCCATTGCATGGGCACTATTACTATAATACACAACTCCTACCTCACCCTCTGTGGGGAAAACAATCTAAGATGGAGTCGACACCCATGCGCAATGGAGCCGAAAGGGGAGGAGTCCCTCGATCTCGTGACTCGAAAGACTTCTTCGAAGAAAAACAACTTGTAACACTCCGAGCCCAACACTAGATGGCGGGATGTGCAAAGCATGTGAATCTGCAGTGTCTCATGCCACGAACAGATGGACACTGGGTAAGTGACATTTTCCATATATATATATATATATATAATATAATAATTTGTTTTGTCCACCATGCCCCGCTGCCAGCCAAGACTGCTATTAGTGCCTAACATCATCTGACTGTTTTGTGACAGGAGTAAGCAACTTAAGTTTACAGCTCGTTCGACAATGGTGTAAGAATTACAGCCCCCAGCATCTGTGGTGCGGCCCGCATTTTTGAGCCTGTTTGTGTTGAGTTTAAACTTTTCCAATCTTCTTACTGCAACTTAATGTACCCAATATATCATATTTACAAGTTTGAGATGCTATTACTGACGTTTGAATAATGTTATTCCTAGGGGATGCTACCTGGCCAGTAGTTTTTGACTTTGACCTCTTTCAGGGAGGCACAACCCTCTAAAATTGTAAACACCCTTGAGTGGCAACTTTCATTGATTATTCAGTCAATAATTTCTTGGTACCCTGAAGAGTGCAAGTAACAGTCATTATAATCCTTAGAGACTCCTAATACTGGACACCCCGGTGAATAAGGACGCTGACACGTCCTCATGCCAACAAGTAAAATTTCCTTCCTGTGAGCTGTTGTTCCTCATTTCACTTTTAGGTGATGGGTTTATGAGGATTTAGGAAAGTTCTGCAGTTTTAGCTGATGTCCGCTGTGCTGTCATGCTTTGACCCTCGGTTTTGAAGACACTAGGAAAATGGCTGTCAAGTCATCCCATTGTGGTACCTCCTTGTCTGACACCCAGATTGTATTGACTAGAGTCAATTAACTATTAATGAAAGGAGCAAAATGGCAGATCTGCCCAGAGCCTCTTTTAGATCTGACTTGGAATCCATAACCATTGTCTGCAACGTCAGTATAAAAATGGGTCAGATATTCCGTCCCGTGTGCCATAATTTCTTATACTGAATAAGGGGTCTCCAGCAGGTTTGACCAAGCAATTATTTGGGCTCCAGGGTTGGGGTAACTACTGCGAACTCCCCTTGCCAGGTTTGGGACCAGCCGTGTGAGGAAATTCATTCAGTCTGCCCGGAGAGGCTGTCTGGATCCTACTTTGAGGATGACCTACTGCTCAGGAGCAGCATTAGAGGTGCCCTTTTACAAAGAAGACTCTACTCTGAAGGAGAAGGGTCCACAAAGAAGCTGAGGCCAGAGAAATCAACACCACTGCTGCAACATAGAAACAAGCACCATTGTTCATATGATAGTCTGCAGGACCTTAAGGAGTCCCCACAGTGAATTGACTG
Source organism: Pleurodeles waltl (assembly GCF_031143425.1). Classification (NCBI taxonomy): domain Eukaryota; kingdom Metazoa; phylum Chordata; class Amphibia; order Caudata; family Salamandridae; genus Pleurodeles; species Pleurodeles waltl. The sequence goes on along the minus strand of NC_090449.1, from coordinate 116,563,265 downwards.
CATCCACCCCTGGGGCTGAGGTTGCTGTAGAATTCAACAGGGTGTGCGTTTTGTTGTTTACATCTAATGCTCAGAGGCATCTGAGTGCTGAAGAACTTAGGACAGTGTTTGGATAACAAAGGAAATCATTGAGAATGAGTAGTACCAGGTTATTCACTGTTGGTTGTAAACTCTGCATATATATGTGCCAAAACTGGCATAATTGCTATTTTTGTGATGTAATGATTGCATTACATGTATGAAAATGACAATACAACTATGTTGGGAAATAAATAAAATCACTGAGAGAAAACTACCATCAACTGAGAAGATTGCACCAGCAAAAGGCATTCACTGATGTGACCCGGAGTGGGTATCTCAGTTGTTAGTTTGGTGTTTTTTTGCTTTTGGGTCCAAGGAAGAATTAAGTTGATATATCCCCATCACTAGGAGCACCTCAACTCTGGTGCAGCCTCCTCTCAACTGGGGCTGCCCCTGTGTGCCTAAGGTTGCAAACATTAGTACCCTCATCACTAAGTGCAACCACGTCGTCTGGAATGGGACAACCACCTTGACTTGTCAGTAGACTGCCCTGCACATGCACCACCCTGAGCGGTATCGCCACCAACAGATCGATGACTAAGTAAGAGGGCATGAGGGGTAATCCAGGCTAGGAAGGGCAAAAAAGGAACATCTACCGGCAACAACTTAGGACTGGGGGTCCTCACAACCACTTACTGCATCAAATCCTCTGGGGAAAATTCCTTGGACACATCTTTGCCTTTCACAGAGAATGCACGTGGAGCTCTCCCACTAGGACTGCTGTCAGCTGTTAAACTATAAGGATTATTGCCCTTTAATAATATGTACAGTATCGTGTTGTTCTGAAGAATACTTCTAGCTGCAGGTTACTCACCGTTAGAATCTCCCCTAGTGCCCGGCTGGATCCCAATGAGTATTAAGCACAGTCCTTGTGCAGCATTAAGTGACGTTGTGCAGCTGTACGTCAATCCGCTCTGCCCTGGAAGCAATGTTAAGAACCTCATATAAGCTCCATGCAAGCCTGTTGATGTCATTTTCTTTCTTTCTATGTCTTTGTTTGAGGATCCGGACATACCTTCTAACTAACATTTTCTCTTCAGCTGATAAGTTTTTTCTTGAAAGTCTTCTCCATTGTGCAAAGAAACATTTCCCTCCCTTAAATTACAGCATGTAAACCTTGTAGGGACTGTTGCAAGTTCTTGTCTGACAGATCCTCACAAGGTGTCTGTCTAATGTCAGGGTTGGTCCTTGACTTGAAGTCATGTGAGGAGTGTGCCCCCTTGCACCCCAAGGCGATCAGGGATCACAAAGCCCAGCTATATTCCACCTAACACCGTAGAAAGTCTCGTGAAAAACCTCTATGCTTGAAGTTGAGAGCATGGACCCTCTCTTTCTCTCAAGCTATTACTGCAACAGGTCGATGTCACGGTTCAAGTATTCAGATGATCCGAAGTCCAACTGGACCTCCTAGCCCAGCCACTCTCCTTAGCAGTTGCAATGACATCAGGGTGGCAGTTGGTACCGGTCTCCCACAGAGGAACTGATTCTGCAGTTGATCCCGATACGCCCTGGATTTCCAGGGCCAACTGTGGCTCCACAACCAATTGTGGGGTTTTCGGATGCGCTGCCACAATTCGTTGACAAACTGCCGGCTCCCTCTGGTGTGCCTTCGGGCCCCAGTGCTCAGTGGAGTTTTCCTGTTGGGTTATTGCCAGTGGGTCTGCCATCAGTGATGTCTGTGCCCTGGAAACCCTCTTTGAGTTCAGTTACTGTCGAACTGACTCCACATTTCGCATTACTATCCATCTTTGTTTCTGTCATATTGTCACCAGCCCTGACGCTGAAGAATGATGCCAATCCTACTGTCCTGCCTGACTGCGAACTGCATCCATCTCAGCTAACGTCGTCCTCTTTAATAGTTCAGGTGCTCCCGAACCCAACCCATTCCGACTCAGATAAAGTAAAGCCTTTGCCTAGGAGCCGCCTTTCAACAGTCTAACAGCTTTTCAAATCAGACTCTAGTCTAACAAGACTCAACCAGCTTTTGGTGATGATGGTGATTATGTGGATGAATTTCCTACACAATATGATAATTTTTATTAAAATGTAAAAGAGGCCAGTGGATTGAACTCTTCCCGGGACACTGAGTTGGGTTCTTCCGCTGCCCTTTAACATGACAAAGAGCCTCATTTTTGTGGCTGATGTCCTTGACCTAATTACTGTCTGTTGGGGTGAAAACCAGCATCCTCACCAAAGTGTTAGAACCTTGACAGATCATGTCCGAGCCCTTGCTGTTGAATGAATCCCTGACTGACACCCTTATTAACACTTGAAGATAACCCCTTTTCAAGCTTGCCTGTGAACACATAGGTAGCACCAAGCCACAGTCCTGCTCTCGGACCCTGCTTTCCTGACGCAGCATCCTACTAATGACAACATGGTACTTCAGGCATCTACTAGCATGGTTAATCCCAAAACTTCCTCCATGATATACCCCAGAAAGAGAATAGAGAAAAATTGAGGCCTTCAGGAAGAGGATGTACTTATCAACTTTCCTTGCCCTTAGGTTAGATTACTGGCTATTTGCTTGATAGGTGCTACCATGCATCTTGGGACATGGTCAGAGAGATCTTGCCAGCAGCCCCAAAGGAATTCCTCCTCAATTTGGCACAGACCATTCAAGATGGCTAAGACATGGCCAAATATGTGATACAGTCAGGACTGACTGTTAAGGTAGAGCAGTCTTGATCAGCATGGTGCTCCTATACTATATGTGGATGAGATTCATGGACTTCCACATCCAGGCGTCACTTATGGATATGCCGTTTGATGGGTCTTGACTAATTGGCGAGGAGGCTGAAAAAGCTTGAGCCATAGAGCGCTCACTCGGTCTCCAACACCTGCAAGGCAGAATCCTCACCAAGGCCCAGTAACGTGTTACTTATAGTATTAAAGTATTTTTATTGTTTTCTAAACTGAAGTATTGGCTCAACAGTGATTTATTAATTGGTTATTTAATGGTCTATTTATGTTAGAGCTTGTAACCCCACTACCTCCTAGGATAAGTCTCAGAGGGTCACATGCCCAGTTTTGCATTCAATAGTAAGGTTTTGTTCAGGACACTAGTGGTAAACTGGTCTAATTGACACAATCTGAGCCCATTAACCACTGATTGCCCTGGGGTTCGTGAGAAAGTTCCCACAACTACTATGTTTTTCTATTGTTAACAGAGTTATCCAAAAATAGATCTGTAAATGAGCATTGCTTTTGTTGTGCAACCATTGTGTCATACAGTGTGCAACATTCAAGCCTACTACCAACCCTGGTGTAAAGCCTGACTGCTAGCCTAGGGTATCTTGGATGACTCAGGGTCCTAAAGCAGCATTTCATCAACATTGCTGGCATGCAGTAGTCTCCATGACGTTGGGACACTAGTGTAAATGACTACCAGCAATGGATATTGCCCCATAAATCCATCAGCCACCTATTTCAGTTCATTGATGCAGGTCTCCTTTGTCTACGATTGAGCTACAGAGCAGAATTACAAACCCATCCACTATCACAAAACATCTGTCATATAAACATATCACATGACTTATTGGTGTCTGCCAGGGCCTTCCTACACACCAGATACAGCGCCCCAGAGGGTGGGCCGTCCTGATGGACTTCTCACTTTTGAGTTAAGGAAATCTCAATCAGATTTGTCTTTTTCAATCCTTTCTGTGGTTTACTGTCCATCAAGAGTTATCCTAAAGTTTTCTGTGCATGAGCTACATGATATTTTCCCTCTACGTTATGGGCTCATATCTACTGGTAGGGTCTCTACTCTGATGAAACACATACATTGACTGTTGAAACCTGGATTTGTTACTGTGTGTGATAGACTCTCAGTGCTTTCTCTGGCTGTGGATTTGCATTCCACTTCAAGAATATACGCTTTTCTCCTTGGTTGCCTGCCAAAGGATATAAACAAAGGTGTAGAGTTAGGTGGCAATGTTTACGAAGGTCTATAGGTCTTAATTTAGTTTGCAAAGATTTGTATGCTTCCTGAAGTCTGCATAAAAATGTGGGCTTTAAGAAATTGAGTTGTTGGTTGACTGGGGTGTGATCCCTGGCCAACCTATAACCACAGTCCTTGTCAGGGTGAGGCACCAGCCATCCCTAAATTAACCTGTGCTCAATCCTCTGGTAGATTGGCACAGAGTAGTCAGGCTTAACTTAGAGGCAATGTGTAAAGGATTTGTGCAACACATCAAACAGTAACAAAGTGAAAAACACCACAGGAAGAGGCTCCCACACCAAGTTAGAAAAATAGAACTTTCTTTAATAAATAAACAAGACCAAAACGTGAAAAATCTAATCAGTTGAACGGGAAATATGCAATTTTAAAGATTTGGGTGAAAACTGTGCGAAAAATCACAAAGTGCTAACTGTGGATATCTGATCAAATCGAACCATGACAAAGTCACAAGTTAAGGCTGACCGCGATAGAGCTCAGGCTGGCTAACAGGAGCCAGTTAGTCCCACTGAGCAAAGTACCTTCAGTCCTGGTTTGTGGTGCGTTGCTTGGATCTCTGCCAAAGATGCAAACATGGATCAGCTGAAGCGATGCGTGGATCCAAGGTACGATGAGGCTGCTGTACGAGGTCTTGCATTGTTGTCAAGGATCTAGAACATGTTGCACAGTCAAGGCGATGCGTCGGTTCCAGGCAGCTGCAAGGCTGCAATGCGGAGTCCGGTTTCGTCATCCAGGCTGCTGTCGACGAGAGATGCAGGGGATTAAGTCAATGATGCATTGCACAACGGCAGTTCCGATAGCTACGATGCAATGCAGGTCTTTGTGACTTGTCCAATCCACACAGCAGGAACGATGTGTTGGTTCTGCTCGAGGTCATGCCTCAAAGCAGAGGAAATATATTGGTTTAGCTGGATCCACAGAAGCTGGCAGAGCACCTTAAGCCCATTCCAAGAGTCTAGGAGTGAGTGGCACCACTTGGCAGGGTAGGCTCACAAATGGCGGAGTCCAGGTGTAGTTGCAAGGTTGTTGGAAACCTGTTATGTCCTTGAGGATTTAGATCAGGAGGCCACCCAGTTCACCTTTAGAGACACTGGGTATTTTGAGTTCAAGAGATGTAGGACGAGTCCTTCCCTCACAGGCTAAAGGGAAGCAGGCAATATGTCAGCACAACCGGGCAGCAGTGCTTAGCAGCAGCAGCCCTACAGAGTGGTAGTCCTTTCAGCAGCTCTACAGTCCTTCTTCCTGGCAGATTGCCCACAGGTCCAGAAATGTACTGAAGAGCCGGTGTTTGGGGTCCAGTATTTATACCTGGTTGTGCATTTTAAGTGGGGAGTAGCTTCTAAAAGCAGGCCTTTAAAGTGCACAGGTGCCCTGCCTTCCTGGACCTGGCTCTAGACTAACTACAAGGGCCCTTTGTGTGGAGCTGGGACACAGCCTCCTCAAGTGTACGTGGGGCTGGCCCAGCGCCTCCCTTCTATCCTGTCAGTGACGGCCCTTCCAGATCACCCTGGCTCCCTATTGTGTGGTTATCTAGGAGGAACAAACAAAGCCAGTTGTCAGCTACACCCAGTCACACCCAGAGACAGGCTGCAGGCACCACATGGCTAAATCAGAAACATCCCAACTTCTAGAAGTACATTTTCTAAATTGTAATGTAAAATGCGACTTCACTATAAGTTACGATTTTTCATTACAATTGCAAAGGCATCAAACATGAACTGGTTACCTGCTCCGATTTGGAAATAATAGCTTGTAAAAATGTAACAAGGTAACGCCATTGCTATCCTACAGGAGCGGTAGGGCTTGCAGTAGTGAAACTCGAATTAAGAGTTTTTCACTACCAGGACATGTAAAACTTATAAGTACATGTAAAACACTATAGAGAACATGTCCTAAAAGTACACGTCCACTGCACCCAGCACTCTGGGATGTCCAGGGCCTACCATAGGAGTGATGTATATGTATTAAAAAGAGGGGTTTGGGCCAGGCAAAAGGTTTTTTTGCCAGGTTGAAATTTTTAAAACTGCACACACGGGAAGAACTGGCAGGGCTGAGACATGTTTAAAGTGCTACTTAGGTGAGTGGGACTATCAGTGCTGCAGACCAGCTAGCAGCATTTAATAACAGACGCTGTGTACTGGTGGTACCACTTTACTAGGGACTTAAAAGTAAATTAAATATTCTAATTGGGCAGAAGCCAATCTTACCGTGTTTAAGGAGAAAGCACTCTAGCACTGATTAACAGTGGTAAAGTGTGCAGAGTCCTCAAGCCAGAAAATATAATGTCAGCAAAACAGGAGGTCTGAAGGCAAAAGAAGTTGGGGGGGAAAGAATGCCAAGGATGCCAGGTCTAAGTTGGGCTCTGCAACAATTTATGGCGCATGCATTCCTGTTTTACACTAACAAAAACCTGGTGTTGCAGATGCTGTACATTGCATAAAGCAATTAGCTTTCTTCTTCTCTGAACCACTGTATGTAAAAAGCTCAGAGGAGAAAACTCGTGTGTTCATTTCCCAGCATGAAACTAGGATGTAGATTAATTAGTATTGAGAACTGTACACTGCAGATCGTTTTTAAATTCACAGGATTATTTTAGCATGAGAATTTAGCACTGGCAAAAGGCAGGACTCTAAGGACAAAAATGAGTAAGAATTTGCACCTCAATTGTTTAAAGCAGCTAATGATCTGCTGTGATAATTTATCGTTTTTTTGGAATAGTTGCTGTTACTTTGTTGAGTTCTGTGATACAGCTGTTGCTAGCACAAACAACAATAAAATATATCTCATGAAACAATTAGGATTCATTAAAGCTTCCTTTGTGGAGTTGAAACAGAAGTGCTCTAGGCTCCTGTTCCTGCTCTACTGCCATTTTGGCATCTCAAATTTGCTCCAGTTCTCTAAAGCAGATGCCAGATCAGAGTGATGGTGGGAGTCTGAGAAATGCCTCTTTCCTTTTTAGAACAATCTTGCCGAATTTGCTGTGATTGAGAGATGTAGCACTGGAATCTCTAGATTCCAGTGCAATATAGGTGAATTTGCCACACACCGGGGATACAATGTTTATCTCCAGATTTGCTGTAGTGCAGTTTTTATGAGTATGGTGTGTATTTCAGAAAGGCAAGCCTCGCTGCTATGTGTATATATATATATATAAATATGGTATTTCTATTGCGCAAACTAAGCCTAAAGGCAGTGGAGCACTGTACATGGACAAAGGCTTGCTTAAAGTTGGCGAGTTATTTGAAAGTAAGTGGAGTTGTGGGCGGTTAATGCATTGTGATGTAGTATCCTTTAAAGTTGTGTTGCTTCAACTTATTCCTAAATTGGAGCATTGTTGTGGAGGTCCTGGACGAAACAGGGATGTTGTTCCAGTTCCTAGGTGCACAGATGGAAATGGCTTTTGTCTTGTTTTCTGTATTTTTAACACTTTTTAGTCTGCAATCTGATGGTGTCCTGGCTACGCGTGTGCTGAGAACCATTAGGGGTTGTGAGCTTGTCTACAAGATAAGTGGGGGTGCTGATTGCTATGATGTAAATGATGCAAATAGTTTTAAGATTGCGTAGGCTGGCAGTGGTGGCCAATTGATTTCTATCAGGGTGGGGTAATGGGATTGTATTTCTTCCGATCCTGGATGAGACGTCCTTTGGCATGTAGAAATCCCTTAACAGGTGCCAGTGTGAAGGGTGGAAGGCTGTAGATTAGGGTATTACTACAATTTAGATGCTAGAGCACAAGGGCTGAGACAGAGGTTCTAAAGTCACTTTTTAGATTACATTTTTTGACTTTCTAGATAAGAAAGAGCTGTATACCTGAAAGTCTTTGTTTCTTTGGGAATTATTTCTTTCGGGAGAGGTTGGTGTCCAAAGTGAATCCAAGTGATTTGTCATTCAGTGATAGTTTGGGTTAAAAGCCATGTTTGTACTGTATCGTGTTTGTAGTTTGTGGCAAAAAAATAGGAATTCGGTCATGGTTAAGGTGAGCCTCAGGAGCGGGACATCCACGTCTGAATGATGTGCAAGCTGTGCTTGAAGTGTTGGATTCCTGGAGTAGGGGAGACTTTCAAGTAGAGGTGCGTAACCTCTTCATATTTGTGAATCTTGATGCCTTTATCTGTGATTAGAGCATCATGTTGGTTGAAGGTGACAGGACACAGAGTGAAACCTTGGGGGACTCCACTTCTTGACAAGAATCTTTTGTGACCTAGACATGACCCTGTGAACAAACTGGTGTTGGTTTGAAAGGTATGAGCAGTGAAAAACATTGTTGGCAATCCTATTCATGACTTGAGGGTGTGTATGTGGGTGAGATGGTCGGTGCTGAAGGCAGCTGGGAGGTCCAGCAATACCAAGAGGTAGGTGATCATCTTCATCTATAGTCAAGAAGGGTTTACCTACGATGTGCATGGGGGTGGACTCTGTAATTCATTATCAGAAGCCAGACTGGTAATCTTGCAAGAGATGATTAGCATTGATGTGATGATGGAGTTGAACAGGCACTTTTGTTTTCAATTATCTTGTGGAACAATGGAGTTGAGTGATGGGCAGGTGGTTGGCAAGATCACCAGGGTCTAGTGTGTGTTTCTGTTGGAGTGGAAGAGGAGTGGGAGGATCTTGCAGGTCTTGAGAGATTCTGGGGAAATGCCTTGAGTGAGGGAGGCATTGACAATGGTAAGTAGACTAGGAAAGTGTGAGGCCCTTCAGGGGGACATGAATGAGGAAACTCCACTGGAGTACAGGGTATTGGGTGCTCCCCTGATGAGTCATGCAATATCCCAAATCTACGCCACACTGTTAAGTGGTAGTCTTCCATCGCTGAACCCTCTTATAGAAAAATGGGAAAGAGACCTGGGAAGACTTGGGGATGATTGGGGGACTGGTATGTAGGTACCCAAGCGAGGTCACAATCAGGGCTATATTCCGCTTAATACAGTTAAAGATCCTGCATAGGGCATGCTACACGTTGACTTGTCTGTTCTGTATGGGGAGTTTGATCACTGACTACTGTTTACGGGGATGTCGGCTGAAGGGCACCCTGCTGCATACCTAATGATAATGGCCAAGGTTTGGGGCTAACTCGAAGCGGTAGGCAAGAGAATGTCTGAGGTCCTGGGATACAACTCACACCCCAGCTGATCTCCTTGGACATCTGGGGTGACCAATCCTTGTACCACTATGTTCTATTGTTTAACTTTGCTCTAATGGCGGAGTGAAGGGATTTACTGAAAAACGGGGGTGGGGGGCACAGACTTTGCCTACTGTGCGGGAGCCGGAAGAGGGCATGGACTGATGCATGGGGCAGAGAAATTGGTATAGCAAGTGAGAGGATGTCCATTCAAATTTGAAAAGATCTTGGGTCCCTGGGAGTAGATGAGACTAGGGAGGAGTGTTGGAGTCCAGGGGAGGTGAGTTGGTGGCACGTGACTGGACCGGCTCGGACCACAAGACAGAGTGGAGGGTTTCAGTGATGGAGTACAGCGTTCTGAACCATTGCAGGTTGATATGATCCAGTTCATAATACGTGATGCTTGGTATAATGTTTGATGTATGCTTGCTCGTATACCTTCGACAGTTGGGAGGGAATGTTATTTTGTTTGTTTTCTCTGAAAATTGAATACAAATATATTTTTTTAAGGCCAAGGGTATGTAAGGGGTCAGAGAGCATCCCCATAGAGCTTTGATGAAGGAGATTAGTACAATTTCATTTTCGTAAGAAGTGTCTTTGAGGAAATTGAGTATGACAGCCAGATTTGGGAGAGAGAGGGCTTTGATGTCTGGCATTGTGGATTTCTACAAGAAGCGGTGGTTGGGAGAGATGAAGCAGACTTGGTGTCATTGATGTACTGTGCAATCTTCTGTATTTTTTTGATGGTGTTTTGATGACATTGCACTTATTTGTGAAGTGAGGAATAGGTGGATTGGCAAGGGGGTTGATTCGGTGCTTGATTGTCTTGAAAAACATTCCCCTTCTGTTGGTGGCTCCATTGATGATGATGAGGATGATGACGATGATGTAGTAGTCCTTTGCCTGATGTGGTGAACTGTCTCTGTGTTGCTCAGTGGGCCTTCAGTATCAAGAGGTCCTCTGAAGTTCTGTCTTTATTCCATTTTCTTTCATGTCTACAAATGAAACATTTATTGTCAGCAACATCTGTAGAATACCAGGGTGCTGAATGCCTGGGCTTGCACTTGCATGTTGTAATAGGGGTGTGGACGTTCACATACCTTTCCAATAAAGTTGTTGACTTGCTCCACATTTGCTCCAACCACCCTGGATTTCTTGTGGGTATGGGACAAGTTTAATGAAGATGAGATGCAGCGCAACTCAGCAAGACAACTTGCTGCGCTGCGTCACACGGAGAGGACAGGAATGTGCCATATCTACTAAGATATGGTGCATTCCTGCTTCAATCCTGCACTGGCTCACAGTTCAGCCTAACGCAGAAGCAAGCAGGATTCTTTTTGTGCAGGGAGGGAAACCTTCCTGCTCAAAAACAATGCTCAGAGGCTTTTTCCTAATTTCTGTATGTGCTGCCGTATGCAGCACACTTGGGAAGAGGGAACAAAATAAGAGAAATAGCTATTTCTCCTGATTGTGCCTCCCAGGGAAGGCATACTTTTTGTTCACTCTCTCTCAGGTTTACTAATGGTAGTAAATCTGGGAATGCACCAAAATCCATGGGTGGATGCATGGAAAGAACCTTGCTTCAGCCATGGCACACCTTCCCAGGGCAGAGGAACGCAAGGCCCAGAGTTGAACTCCTTTACATTAGTCGATATTTACTGTGCCACGCAGCAAGTTGGCTTTGCATAGTAAATCTCACTTAAGGCTAGCTTTGTCCTTGGGTGACGAAAGGGAAACACAATTCTTTCATAAGTCTGACCTTTTTGGTATATTTGAGCGGCACTGCTAATCTCCAGATTACGGCTGGTACATGAATATGGTATTAAAGCACTGCTGTGAACCAGAGATGCTGCTGCCACCGCTAGATCTGCTACTGTGGGCTTTTTATAAACATGGTGTGTTCCTGATGAGTACCAAGCGTAACCAGATTTTCTCTTGTGCGTGAATTTGTATAAAAGTACTAGTGTAAGTCAGTGGCGGCCCGTCCTTTAGGGGGGAGGGGCCACGCCCCCCCCCCCTCCTTTTGCCCCCCATGGAGAGTGTCTGTCAGGCTGAACAAAGGCCAGCCTGACAGACACTCTTCATGTTCAGGTTAGGCAGCCAGGAGCAGACATGCACGATTTACGCAGACTCCTGGCTGCCTGAGCTGAACTTTGCTGGGCTGAGGAGATCACAGCTCCTATGGGTGTGACCTCCTCGTCCCAGCAAAGGTGCCTCGAGGCCCTCCCCTGGGTGACGAGGAAAGCGTCACCAATTGACACTCTCCCTGGGCGCTTCAGTTTAAGCCCTGAAGTCCCCAGGGCGAGTGTCAATTAGTGACACTTCGTCACAAAGTGGGGTCAGCAGTCCCAAGGTCAGCCAATGAGGGAAGGCAGCAGTCCCAACCCTCCTGGGACCTGGAGGCCGAAGGTGTGTGTGTGTGTATGTATGTGTGTGATGTTTCAAATTGAATGTTTGGTGCGTGCGTGCATGTTTGAATGGTATGAATGTTAATGGATGTGCGTGCGTGTGTGCGTGTCTGTGTGTGAAAGAATGAGTGTGTGTGCCCCGCCCGCCCGCTCCCGTCCCTCCTAAAGCTGCCGGCCGCCACTGGTGTAAGTCCAAGGTGCTGCTGGCACTACTAGATTCCCTCCAGGGCAGTCTTTGTAAATGTGGCATAACAATGCCACAGTGAATCAGCGATGTATCAGATATCACCGAATTTGCTCCAACGCACGCGTGAAAATTGTTAAAAAAACAAATGGTGGTTTATGTAACCATGTACTGTTGATGTATGCATATATTTCATAAAAGCAATGAAACGACTGTGGTGTCCATTGGATATGCTGCTGGCTCCTTTAGATTTCCTATAGTGCAACCTTAGTGGAAATGGTCTAAGAAGTGTGATATGAATCCTAGGTCCTCTAGAAACCTCCAGCTTTGCTCCTGAGCAGATCTTGGGAAGGAGAAGTATATGTGTATACTAAGAATAATTGCTTCTGCTTGTGTGCAGTTCCTGGACGTCGTATTGATGGCCTCCCCGGGCAGTCAGCAATCTGTACTAATTGCCTTCACATAAAATCCCTTTTTATTTGCAGTGTTTATGTTCCCTTGCATTTGGACTGAGTCGTTTCTTTTCCCCTTTAATTACTTCTGAATTCAGTGTTCATGGCACGTGCCGGACCGGCAGCCTAGGAAGTTAAACCTCGTTTTATTCCCGTGCGGGGGCAGCATTTTACAGGAGAGGTATGTCGGATGTCTGCTCTACCTTACGTGGCAGGTGGACTTTACATGCCCCTCATACTGAGACAGATTGTCGTACACATTTGGGGCGAGATGTGCATTGGAAAGAAGAGCAGAGAATGCTTACTGTGATAGTGACAAAAACGTGCAAGTATTAATCTGCAATAATTTTTATTTATTTCTTAATTTGCTTTTGTCCATCTTGACGGTGCAGACTTTGATCCAAGATGCAAAGTGTCCTTTTCAAGAGAGTGGTTGAGAATTAATCATTAGATTTGATGGATGAGCGCAGCATGTTGGAGCTGGGTGGGATTGGAAATGACCCATGGGTCTTTTATATGAAAGGGATGGCAGAAGACGGTGAAAATTGAAGGGTCAAAAGGCCAAGGTCATAGATCATTGTGTCGATTCAAGAGAAGAGTACTCAAGGGGTGGGCAGAGGAGAATAAGTTCAGAGTTTACTGATTACAGCCAGTCGGGTCACAAGTATTTTCATGGTCTGCAAGTGAGAATCATCAGTTGGTAGGTGTCAGAAACCACAATCAAGGAAGTCAATATAAATAGGGTACACTGTACCACTTTAGGTCTCCTCCATGGGCGTAAATCAGGACACTGCACCTTATCACAGGAGATATGTTGTTCCCAGTTCATTAGTAAAAGGCATACCATGTGTTGGAAGTTTGAAACAACAGACCGCCTTCCGCTGTGCAGACATTATGTGATTGCATCTCCATTCAGGGTGGTGCCTGGCTGTTTGTGGGACTCCTTCTAGTCTCTAAGGGCACTATTGGGGACGACGGGGATACTCCGTGTGCTCCACGTCTGTATGGCACACAGTCTCTACACCTCCTGCTGGCCTGCTTGCACGTAATACGGCATAGAGGAAGAGAGTCACTCGTTTATATGATGTAAAGCCTCATTCAAATGAGGGACTACCCCCTTGAAATCATACTAGCATGATTTGTATTGCCGAAAGAGCCACACAAGCACGCATGGCCCCTTCTGTATTTCCAGAGTGCCGTGGGTGAGAAAAAACGAACGCCCCTGCCAGGAGCACAGAGCAGCAGTTTCTGTAATACGATTCGAGGTGTGTTTTTAGGGTCTGTATTTGGGTGTTTGTGGTGTTGCCTTTTATTTAGTATGGTAGCCAGCTTTCCAGCGGTGGTGCCTCCGTTAGGGCGGAAGAGCGTTGACCCTCCACTGGGAGTGCAGGAAACATTAAAAATGAAATGGTAATAAAACCAATTTATTCCCATTTTTTCAAGATGGTAGCAGCAGAGTCTGAGAGTGGGGTCAGTAGCAGGGAGAAACAGTGTGCACATTAAACACTCTAACACGTTGTCTTAAACAGCTGGGTGGAGAGCAAGCATAGGCCCCCAGTGCCTGAAGGAGAGTCGACACAGCATGCCCCATTCAGTCCTGGTGCTTCTCACATGTTGCCTGAGCAGCATGAAAGCAGCATCTGGATTGGTAGAGGGGAGTTAGACTGCTGAGATGAAGTGGATCTCCGAAGCAGTGTGTTAATCTTTTGACAGGCACTCGCTGACAGGCCCTGTGAGAAACTCAGTGCCTTCAGCCTCAACTCCAGAGCTCTCATTCGTGGTCCATTATAAACAATGTTTAAAATGGACCATAATTGAGAGTTTTGGCATTGAGACTTAAGGGCACTGCTGGTTTTTATCAGTGCCTGTCAGTGGGTTAAATATTCACCCCACCAGTTTTATTTGCCACTTGCCACCACTGCAGCTTTCCATTATCGTTTTGCAGGACACTTTGCATGCACATAGTCACTTGGCTGTCATGGACATATCAGATGATGTTTGTTTGGGAGTAGGTGGGTTAGTCAGAGCGATTTTGGGGTGTTTAACTCCATAAGTAGGTCCTCTAAGTCAGGCCTTTTTAAAGACATTATTAATTCAGTGTTTGGGCTAATTGAGTGTGATTACGCTGTCATGCTGTATTTGAGTACCAACCTCTTTACCACGTCCAGGAGTAAGACTTGGTTACTTGCTTTTGGCACCTATGGAGAGACAATTTAAACACCAAAGATAAACATCAGTATCTACTACGGATATTGTTTAGTAACCCCCCAGAACCTAGAGAAAGATCTCACAATCTACTTCTGCCTTTTTCTCTTCATGTACAAATATTGGTGGGAGCATGGAAATAGGACAGTAGAGGTAGTGATTGTTGTTAAAAAAAAAAAAAAAAATCCACGACACGATCTCACAAGGTGGGAAGTTCAGTGAGGGTGCAGACACCGCCGTTAGACTGAATATGCTGAAAATAAGCACAATTGTACATTTGAGCAGGGCCCAGAATACAGTGCCATTTCTCTGGGTGGTACTCCCTTGACCTTTTCGTCCGAATCATTGCAATTCCTTTTGTGGGCTGGTTTGACACTGTTAAATCAGGAAACATGGTTATCCGAAACTGGATCAGATATTACTTCGGTGGGGGGTTATTTAGAAAGTGCCCACCCTCATTGTCTGTTCACAAAGGTGTAATATAAAATTAAGGTGTATAAGAAGAAAAGAAACCACGGCACATCACAGGTGTGTGAAGATTTCACTTTATTCCTTTATATCGTCTCGGAAAAACAGATCCCTTGTTTCAGTAAGGCAGAAGTAAGTTTGATGTCAAGAGCCAATACATTCGGAAAACAACAGCCGACACGTGTTTCGTCAAACCTGACTTTTTCAAGGCTCCAACTTTTAAAATTATTAGATTGCGTAGTAAACATCCGAGGTCAATGCAGTTTGCAAGATAGCATGGCATGAGTTAAATAACTTGGCCGAGGACCATGATAAGTCTGATCTCGCAGCACACGCTTCGCTCGCCCTTCTCTGCTCAAAAGCTGCAGGAAAATGAGGCGGGTTCCTGTCAATTAAAGTAATAGCCTTTGGAGCAAGTACTATTTATTTTTAATCCTTGGCTTTCAACTTTAACAAAATGTTTGATATTGGGCAAATGATACTTGCCCAGTGCCATTGTTTTCTGTCTGACAATAGGTGTGCACCTTGAAGGAGGCTTAATGTAAGAAATAAACATCAAGGGCATATTCCTTTGTCAGGCTCCCAGCATGGTTTTTATTCACACAGTCAAGGTTGTTTAGCCGAAGGCCTAGTCCATGTAGAGGGCATCAGAGGCTAGAGAAGTAGTCCGGCGGAGTCTTCCACCGCAACAAAGATGCTGGATACACTAGCATGCATATTATGCCACCTGCACATCCCTCAGGAAAGGGAAATGGTGGGATGTGTGAAAACACACCCAGAAGCCCGCCTGAGTGACACTGCATGGCAAATGGTGCAAAATGGTCAAGTAATGGTGACCACAGGTCAAGGCCAGTAAGAGCCAAGGCTGCGGTCAGTAGTCTAAACAAGGGACGTTGCAATCAGAAAGATATAAGGATACAATTTCCTCCATCTCCACGTGTTAACTAGGCGACGTTTTTTCAAAGGTAACCTGTTAAACCTATTGAATTGATGAATAGAAATCTTCCATGTGTATTCAACTATCACTGTATACATTAAAAGCTATCTCTGTAACAATAGTATCATCCCAAAATAATAGGTGAAATAACCCAGTATACAAGGGAGACTTGTCCTTATTGAATTACGCAGAAGTGGAATATTAGTAACCAGTTTGTCGCAAAGCTGGTAATATATTTTTGACAAGTGTATGCTGTGATCAGGCGTGGTTTAGGTATGCCAGTCCACACATCTCCTTCTACCCCCTCACCCCAAATAACTATTTTGGGATCTCCTGACCAAATTTTTAAGTCCTGGCATTTTGCAGACATCTTGGGTATGTTTCATAAGTGCCGTACTGGTAAGGTCATATACATAACCAATTTCAGATGATTTTGTTGGAAGTGAACCTTATATGTTAAATATTCTATGGATGTGAGTGACCGTTCCCCCATGTACCATTTATTGGCTATGGCTTCGAGCTATTCATACTAGTTGGAGTTCATTGAATGCTTAGTGACCACCAGCCATTATATACCCTAAAAACGGTGCTTGATTTGGACACCACACTAGCTCACATACGTTTACTAGACCTGTGCATTCTTGGAACGCAACAGTTTCTAAAGTTACATCAAAGTCCCATTAGTTATCTTACCAGTATTCAGTACTAAAATGTGATGCTTTTTATATTCAGAAGTATTTCACCCAGGCTCCTTTGGGACGTGGGAGGGCAGTGGCTGGAGTTGACTAAGGGGTTGAAGAGAGTGGTCATTTCTCAAGCAGGATAGCAACTAATGAAAATATGAACATGCATTTAGTGATTATGCGTAGAAGACGCTTCTCACTTAGAAAGTCTGAGACCAGAAACCCCAAGACCACTTGGAAAACCAGTTTGAACCTACATCCCATTCTTCTGGCACTGGCAGAAGTATCTGCAGCCAGGGGGCTACCAAGATAGATGGAAGCATTGTGAGCCTTACTTGACTCGAAAGTGAGAGGATAGAATGAATTGGGCAGACCTCTGGAAATTGAAGTGACGACCAAGCCTGGGTTTTCATAAACAGTAGGGTGTGGTGCGTGTTTGCCACCAAAGAGGAATGTCACTGTGGCAGTTGCACAGAATGCTACCCGAAAGTGAAAAATGAACCTAGCAATTGTGAAACAGACCGGTTGAATCGGGAACAGTTGAATTGAGGGGTCCCTGTAACAGTCTATAATTTTGGGTGCTTGGAGCCTGAAACTGGGCTAGATGACAGGCAAAAGGAAAGCGCACGTTTAGAGGACATTGTGGGGATTACACTGATGGAGCCTTTTGCAGTGCAACAAACCAACTCACTTTGGAAGGCGGGCCCAGTACAACACTTTCCTAAAGCAGACTATCTCAAATGGAAGACAGAACTCAGAGAGGCAGCACATCAGGCATAGAAAACCCCATGCCTGGTAGCAAATTGTACGCGTACTGAACAAGCTTGGGAAAAAAGCTCTGAAGGGAGAGATTGGATCATTGGCTCTTGGACTAAAGCGTTGAAAAACTGAGATTAAGGGCAGGGATGAGAATACCCAAGGATGACTGTGCCCCAGTATAATATTCTCTTTCATTGTGAGAAATAGCACTGTCCCTCAGGAGCCATACTTGGTGTGACTGTATGGAAATGATTCAGTTGGGTTCCCTGTTCTGAGTTTGTGATGCAGTCTAGTTCTTGACGCCTTGCTTTTGGTTGTGTGGGCTAATCATCCTCACAGTAAGGGTGCCTTAAGTACTTGTGAGTAATCTGCGCTGGTATGCCCCGAGTACCCAAAGCCCTTGATCATTTACCATCTGGATTGCAGATAGTTGAGAATGCTGGAATCTGATTTATGTAGAACAGGCAAAAGTCATAATATGTGGAATGAATGACTGTCATATATCATAAGGGTGTTGAAAGCCACAGAAGAGTTCTGTGACCATGTAAAGGATCGTGGCTAATAGCACCATGTTCCTTTATAAAGTCATGGCACTCGCGATGACTTGCAAAAATGTCTTTGTAACATAGAGAAGAGGGCATTTTATTTCTTATAATTCATGCTCACTCCATTGCTCTAACCGCTTATATTCTTGGTGTTTCTCAACAGAGAGGTGGTATGTGTGCTGTCATGAAGACTAAAAGTAAAATGTGTAGTTCGAAATTAAACAAATCAAAAAGCACTTAGTGATTCGTTGCAAACAGATATTTGAAGATGTTTAGTGCAATTCAGATTAGAAAATAGTGTTGCCGAGAATGTGTAGAAACATGCAGAAATTCTATTGTTCAAGTGATGACATATAGCGTGGAAAAAATAAAACATGTTGCCATAAATATCTATGTTCTAATGATTGGTGTTCACCATTGACTGCCAGAAGAGACCAATAGAAAGCCAGTTCTTTTCCGTTGTTTAAACTCCACCTGTTTATCCCCTGTGACCTGGCGTTCACCTTGCCCACTGGCTCTGATAGTTCTTTTTACCTAACAACTCCACTGTAATGACATCACATTTGAGCACTTACTTCATGTCTTCCTTATGGATGGCTGTATACGCCACAATTCGGCTCTAACATGATTGTTAGTGGTGGGCTTTTATGCATAGATTGCTTTATATATTCCTTCCCTTCTAAGAAACTTTGTTGGCTTCTGCTGGAGCCTTCCATACCTTTAAACCTTTTGGTGAGAACTGTCAAATCTTCTGCTGAATAGAATCGCTGTCTGGGCAGACTGGCTTGGACGACTCAGTCTCAGGCCCTTTCTTCTTGCACTCATTTCCTGTTTTCTTTTTGGTGGGCTTTTGGTGGTTTTTTGTGCACTGGGACTTGCGTAGTTGGGTGCATTATTGCCTTCCCTTTCGATTGCTAATGTCATCAACCACTTAAAATTTCTGTTGTTTGGAAAGGGGTTCTCAGAATTGAGTAACTGGAATTTTGTCATACTCATAGGCATCCTTTCAGTAAATTTGGAGGGACCACTCACATGACCTAACTCGCCCTTTAACTGCAGTGTCATCATAGGACATACAGTCACATAACTTTTGACCTTAATGATTAGATATCCTGTGTTTTCCCTAAACAATCTTCACTGAAAACAGTAAGATACAATATGTTAAAGAGCGATTGATAATAGACTCAAACAACCAGCTACTAAAACTAATGAAGGTTAAACGCCTTTCAACTTTTAAAGATCAGTAGTCAAAGTGTTTAGCTCACAGGAGTTGCAAAGGCAGTCCACAGGGCTTATGTGTATCAACATAGGAATACCAGCTTCTACAATCTAGTGCCTCTAAATGACGTCCCCCTCAGAATAATCACTTGTATTATATAACGTATGTCTCAAAGCGCTGTAGATAGCGAGTGAGACTATCACCCAGTTTAATGGTACTCTATACTGACCTTCGGATGGACGGAGTCTGTCTTTGAGTTCCAACCCTTGATCTGACAACATGCTTTCAGCATCCAGCATGAAACCTGGCCTACCAAGGCGTCTTGACAGCATGCCGAATCTCTGTGATAAATAAGTTTACAGTCATAATATGTTCCCTCAAAAGGTTGTCACTTTTAGAGACGATGTAGACATAATCCATCAACAGTTTTAATCATAAGTGGGTTTGAGCTTATTTTTCATTAAGCATTTTATGGATAATTTGCATGGATTTTCGTAATGTAGGTTTAATACACACCAACAGAGTGTGCTGGAACGAACCACGGAAATTAATTAGTTGTTAAATAAACAGGCGCTTATTTTCCTTAGCTGGATTTTAATTAATACTTTGCTTCACTGGAAAGGAAGATTTTTCCCTATTACCCTTTCGAATCGGTGGGTTTATTTTAATCGTATTTTAAACTTTCTTGATCTCTGCTTCTTTTGGTGTGCAGTATGAATTGACTTCAGCATTCATAGATCTGAAACTGAGATATCAGCAAATTCAGTTAAATCAATCATTCTCATCTTACATTCACCTAGCCTCGAAGTTAATGTGCACATCTTCTGTGTCCTAGTATCTGTGGGAATGGTGATTATTGAACTGTTCAAAGAACTTTTCTAGTCAATTGCATTCAGTATGTAAAGGGGTGCCTCAGGCATTTTTTTTCCTTTATGTGGTATCTCCCTTCCGTTCAAACACCTGGATCTGTTTTTCAATACATTAACCACAAATGTGGAGGGAAGTGGTGAGCAGATTAATCTCACCCTGTCAATTTACAGGATTGAGTATGGACTCCCAGGAATGCCCAATCTGTGCATTTTTTCCTACTCCAAACATCACATCAACTTTATGGAACAACTCCATGCACATAAAAACCACAGATGCAAGAGACCTTTACTAACATACATGAGTACTGGGTTCAGGAATGGATTGTTATACTGTAGCCTGAACTTTAGTACTCAAGTAATGGTGCACTGAAATCAGTATCCCTGCACCCGTGAGTGGGGAATCCAACCCATGTAGACCTCAGCTAGAGCCCCAGGATACACAACATGGCACCCATCAGGGAGCGTTTTGGATTTTCTGGACCTTTTTGTAGTTTCACACAAAAAAGTATGTCCTGACCTTCTGTCGCAATATTGGCAACCTTCTACAGGTTAAATATGAAACCCCATTTGTTGTAGGTTTGTCAAGCACATGACTTTTACAAATGTTATTCTCCTTTTTAATTTCTGAGGTTTGAATCTCATGTTTATTGAATCTGTTTGTTAAAATGATGCACTTGGCTCCCATTGTGATGGGGTAATTTCAGTGCACACACATCTCTGCTAGATATGTTCCTACAGGAAGAGAGCGTTAGATGCACACACTACGTACCTATTTGAAATATTTTACTTATGGATTGAGTTTGATGCTATAGACCCCAACACTGGGAGCTTTTAAACATACAGACCTACACATGTTATAGTTAAATGTGTATGTTACTAAGACCTAGAAGTCTCTTTGGTCCTTCAGGAGAACCTGACTTGATTTGGTGGTCAAACCCCATACACCACAAAATGTTAGAAGTGGTTTGCTAAATGGTAACAAATCCTCCTGTCCCATGTTGGCAGGGTTTACACTGTATGCCGACATAAACTTTTTTTTACTCTCCCGCAAGAAACTTGCTGGCGGAATAAAGTAGCGTCAGTCAATTAGGTGAATTAGACAATAAATCCTATAAATTACTTTTATAGTACTGGTTCATTCCGCACCTGCACAATATGTGCACAACATGCAGTACATGACGTGCAATATTTATAAACAATCCATAAACAGCTTTTCTGACCAACACAGCAGATGTGATCAGTTCACCACAACCTCAAAAGCAAATCTGGTGGTAACTTTAATTAAAACATATACAGATTGAGGGGGACTTCAGCATTCATAGATCTGAAACTGAGACATATGTTGCATGTCACACAAAATAAAAGCAATGTTCTGAACGCATTTATGATATTTGTGACATTTTTGCAGAGGTTGACTGGCCTCCAGCCTTGATAAAGGGAAGCGCATCACAGTGACGCGGCAATAATATTGGCATTTTTTCCCTTAGCTCTGAGAAAATATATTCAAACAAGTCAGCTTTAAAACGGGTTTCAGCCTTGAACACCAATCAAGCAGGGTAGGATAGAATTCAATTCCATACGTCATTCCCTTAAGGAGTTATCCCAAAGTGCAGACTCAATATCCTCTGAAGCGAGAAGCTAAACATGACATGTTATTTTAAACATGCTTACAATATCAAGGTAGTTTTATCGTGAACACTCCTCTTCTTCTACTTTTAATAACCTGACAGACCATATAAAATAGTATTAAACTTCAGAAATTCTAACATGCATGTATGCTTACAAATCGTGCATTTTATGTTTAATATATATATAGATAGATGGATATAACAGCCTTGGACATTTGTTTTTTTCTGCTAAAACATAGTACCTAAAAGACCGTATCTAGCCACTTTCTTGTTTGAATATGTTTCAGCATTTTTAGATTCTTATACAATATTGATTATGGCTATTAAAAGTCCTGGTTTGCTAGCTGGTAAATAATGAGGATCTCTCACGAAGATTTATCCCAAGGTGCTGTCTTGCGTTTAAAACATTTACATCCCAAACGATGATTTGCATTTTTTTTTAATCACCTTACTGGGATGGACATGCTGGTAACATTGCTAACCACGCAGTCCCACGCAAATCATTCTGCTGTGCAGCAAGTGTCTTGTTTTAAAAACTTCAAAACAGTTTATATCTCTTCTCATGAAGTGCAAGTACTTTTTGCAGTGCCTTTAAACTGCTGATATTAATAAATCATTATAAATGGTAATCAGCTCCTCAATATTTTACACATACAGGTGCAACAAAGCTGTTCCATGGGAATGGTTCTGCACAGCCAGTGGTTGGCTTGTGTTGCAGTGTACGGGACTTTTGAAGACAGCTACTTGCCTCAAAGCCCTACACAGACACCACATTTTACAGAAATCCCATTCCCTGTTAATTACATTGTATAAAGTTGATCCTTTAGTTCCCACACTAAACAAGCGTAGCAATCAGTCTTAGTGCCCAGGGTTTCATTGTACATGTAACACATTAGCTCCCAATCGGAATCAGAGATTCTGAAGGCAAGTCAATAAAAGACTAAGACATTCTGGGGAAGGTGGCTACCTTTTTTATTTAAGGCAAGCTTCCATTGAACATAGCCCATCAACGTGAAATAATTTACTTTTCAGGGAACTGTGTGTCAACTTTTGCTGCAAAAGCAGATCATACCTTTTTAAGTACTCTGCAGTAATATGGTTTCAAGCCAAGATTAGCACCGATTTAAGCAACATTAAAAGGAGAAGTATCTTTGGAACACTCCTACACCGTCAATTCAGATAACACTCTAAAGATTTTCGTACCCACAGTGAAAGAAACATTTTTAAATGAGTGAGCTAGGTTAGATTTAGTCAGGGCAGCTCAGGGGCTTAATGCAGGTGCACATGTTGGCATAAAATCTACAGTGTCAAGGTTAAAAGCAAACTATTGGTAGCTGTTATTCAGAAATCAAACTGGAGAAAAAAACAAGTATGTGTTGCAATCCAATATTTTGTCAACAAATGACATTTTATTTTTTTTACAAGACCAGCACAGGCTCTTCGCACTATTTTGTTGACCGGTTTGTGGTGATCTTTCCTTAACCATCTCCGGGCTAATCGCATATTATTTTATATTACTTTCTGCTGAGTCTTGCTCCATATGCTTGTGGATTAGGGCACAAGGAAATGGTGATATGCTTGAGCGGTTGTGAAGGACTTGCAGTGTCTTAAAGCCATAGACGCAGTATATTTCCCTCAATATGACAATGGTCCTTGCCTTGAATGCTCATAGGATGCTCCGACTGCTCTGGCAGTGTCGAGGGTGGAGAGCAGACTAAAACTAACATCAGCACGAGAGGTGGGAGGGATCAGATTCAGAGCTGTAATAAAACCACCTATTGGATGTTTCCAGGGTCGGCCCCTGGGGAGGTTCTCAAGATGAGGAATCCGTAGTTAGTCTTTAAAAGAAAGGGTGTTACCAAAGGAGAGAATCTTGTTTATTTGAAGGAAAAAAACTGTTTAGAAACATATTTCTGTAGAGATTCTAAATAAATGAGGTCAATTCATTTTGTCAAATCTGAAAGTATACCATCAATATCAAGTAGCTTGGCATAACATTAAAGATGTGATTTAACAACCAGTAGTAGATGCTGTGTTTGCATATGTAGCTTGTAACTGAGAAAGAAACTAACAGAAAAACATTTATTTGGATACCACTCATCGACCCAAAAAAGGCAGGATCTCACACATTGGCGCGACCGCCTAACAGGGGGTTTGGAAGCAGATTGAAGCATACAAAGAATGACACTGGCATTGGATGGCCTTGACTCAAGACCTAAAGCATGATTATCTGTCAGAGATGTCTGTTCTCTAGTATTGAAGCCTTCTGATTACAGAAGGTAATTTATGTTAAATCTCAATGTGAAGATAACCATGACCTCAATCTCTGATTAAATAAAGGCAATCTACCCTTGGAAAGGCAGATATTCCAAACTTCATTATCTTCCTACCTGGATTCCATTCTTTGATACATCAAAACGTTAAATGTGGAATTCATGGTAAATGAAATATCTTTATGTACAGATTAAGATAGGGTAGGCGGAGGAGTTTAGGTGATTGTAAATCAAATGAGAGCATGGCATTCATAACACCAAAAACAAACCAGAGCCTATTCTGTGTCATTAAATCTTAAAGGCAGTATATTGCATAATTTGTTTCCAATGCGCCCCCCCCCCCGCACCCCCATTTCAGTGTGCCTCTTCTCGCTGTTTTTTTTGTTTATTGAAGCCTCAAGTCTGATGTTTGGAAGCTACAGGTTCTATCTTGCAAAAACATGCAAGCACTGTTATATGTAAATATGCGTTGTTAATGAATATAATGCTAATGACCCATAAGCGGCTGCAATTACCATTGACATATTTACTACTTGGGAAGTCGGAATATTTTTCATGAGAGAGGTTGAAGGTGTATGATGTGTATTTCTAATATATAACAAACATTGTCATATACAACCTTGTGGCTGTGTTTGGAGTTAGGAAAACAAACTAAATTATTTGCTGTTTGACTGCATCTCACATATACATTAGTCAGTACATCGGCAGTAGAACTGTAAGTCAAGTATGGCTGAATGAGTCACGCAGTAGTGCCTTTCTGACCTCAACAGGTAGCTAAACGGGTCATTAAGATAGTTACTCAGAAAGCAAGAGAAGGGATGGAAGTACTTAATGGAAGAGGGTAGTTTTGGGGTAACCAGCATATAACACATCATGTGAGACACTTAGGCCAATGATGACCAATTCTGCACATGTGATGGGCTGTTTAAGACGAATCTAATGAATGAAATCTCTTGGTGTGCAGTTCTGAAAAGGCTCACTGTTATCTAAGACAGGTCTTAACACAGCATAGATTTTTAAGAGCCATTGCCCTCACCCACCAATTGATGGCATGCTTTATCACTGGGCTTATGCTCCTATTCAGGCTGACGCAGCAACGCCCAACAGGCCTCTCAAGCGCACTCTTTGCCGGAGATCTTTTAATTTAAAAATTAGCCAACAGTCCTACTCCTGGACCAAGAATGTACAGAGTAGATTGGCGGGAGAGTAAGAAAAAGAAAATCAAATTGACTAAAGGCACCATCTAAATGGATTCTTTAATCTTATAAGGGCCTTTTGTAAACTTAAAAACATTGGGGATCTTGGGGAAATAATAATCCATAATATCTGATGATCTGGACCCACATTCAGTGTTTCACAACGAAAGACAAAACAACAATTACCACTACCCTCGAGGGGTTTGATGTGTTGAATTAATGAATTCTGAAAGGTGAAAAGAAGTCAAAATAACTTTACAACATATATGTATATGTATATATATATATATATATATATGTATATCAGTATTCTGATATCCTCCCTCTTCACCTCCTTAAAATATTACGCTGCTGTTCAGTGATTCAGCTCATGCACCTTCAGGTCAGTGCTTCTCACGCAAATGTGTTGGATATGCAACAAATCATGCCTTAGGAAGAGGTTGTAGTGGTCAGGAGTAAATAAATAGTATTGAGCTCACCTTGTAAGAAGAATCTAAGCAAGGGCAAATTCTAGCACAGTGGCATTGAGAAGCAGCTGTCATCCATATTGGCAAACGGATTGGCATCACCTAATTACCACTATGCCAAACCATTGTATTGTTGCGACAATATTTTAAAGTGCGCCTAAATGCATGGTACTACTTTTCAGAAGTTACGTTTTTAAATGATTAGGTGTGAACTGTGCAATATGAAGCAAAAAGGAACAAATCATTTTGATTCTTTTTATTACGAACGCTCTCTTAAAATGACTTTGTATGAAGGCTTTAATGTTGTTTTTATTTTTTTATTTTAGAGTTTTCAGATCTAGGCATCCTTCAAGTATCTGTTCTTGCGGCTCATTCTAAGAGACCCAGGTGCCTGCTTTGGACCCCTGTTGGTTGTTCAATGCTACCTGCAATGCACAGGGATTCAGCCTAATAGTTCCCTGCCTTTGCTCATCTCAGAATTGAGCGGTGACGCTGTCTGCCTGCTGGAGCAGTTTGTTTCAGACAGCAGGCTTTGATTAGAAATGATGTGCCATAAGGCCCCTGGTAGTACACAATTGAAAATGCGCTTTCATTCATCAGCAGGAAAGAGAAGAAAGGCTTGTGCTGATGTCTCACATTCAGACAGACTTAATTTCCCTGACATTAGAGAAACAAGCCTGCCAGCATGGCAGAAGAAGAGCTCCATGGGGGGAGCGCTTCGGATCTCGGTTCCCCAGCTTGTCACGGCTGTGTTGCTTCTGGAAATTAAAGTCTCCCATGTGCCGAGGGAACTGTACATTTCGGAAATGGAAGAGTCCCTGTGGTGGAAAATGTTTAAAAAAAGAGTATATCTAATGGATCTAGCGCCTGGTACTCAGCAGACGGCCTAAGAAGGTTGGGTTTAAATCAGCATCAGGAAGAGTGATCGTACAGATGTGGGGCAGGGTCATGTCAACAGTTTCTTTCCACTGGATTGAACTTTAAATGCTAGTGAAAATGAAGTTCCAGCAAATCCCACCCTCCCGTGGATGAGTCTGGCGATACCCTTTGAGGTTTTGGGACTGAGGAGCGAGGTGCTGTTGTGTGTCTGCATGACCCTTGGCTTTTGGATTCACCTGATAGGTCACCTCACTCCTTAACACTTCTACATGTATCCCAGGTGTGGGTCACCGTTAGAAAAGCACTCTTATGACGAGTGGATTCAATAATTGATAGGGCAGATGTAGGACTTTTATCAAAAAAAGCTCTGATTGGTTGGCTCGAGTTTGATTGTGGTGTGCTCCAACTTCTTGTAGCCTGGTAACGTTACCTGCCTCTTTGCTTGTGGGAAAGCTGCCAGCATAGAAAAGAGTTCATCACAGATACGTTTTATGGCAAAATTATCCTAAGAAGCATGCTTAAAGCAAAACTAAAAAGCTGTTTTTGGACCAAAAATAAGGTTCTAATTGTTCTGATGCCAAGCTTTGCATTTAAGAGAGCTGAACATATACATCCATTTGATAGCAACCTGTGTATATTCTTAAACTGTTTAACAGATATTTGTGGTCTGTGTGGTTACATTTTTCAAATGTATTTAAGCCGGAAGGTGCATTGATAATTGAAGCTGGGTTCAGGATGCTTATTGCTGATATTGGTACCAATGACATGTACAGACAGTTGTATTTATTACTTAACTTGTGGGGATGAACTTCCTTATCAATCCTTGCACAGGTTTTTACGGGAATATCACTACTGCTGACTAATACGTGGACATTTCAGATTGGTATAATATGTCTGCTGTGTGATCCAGTTAGATCGCTGGAAAATGACCTGTAGAACTGTTGTACCAGTCCGTAAGATCTTCCTTGGCTGTACTTTATGTGGCCTCTGGTTTTCAGATTTGTATAACTATAAATGTTCCACATTTCCAATTCAGAGTAGTTTTGGTAGTAAAATGTATGACTGAAGATCTACTTGGAAGGGTGGAGTAATGAGAAGAGTGGAATGTAAACGTGACCAAAGATTGCAGATACATTTGTGAACATGAAACCATGTGAAATTGATTGCTATTTCCACGTGCCATTGTGGTTCCCCCTCTTCAAGAGCACTCAAACATAGAATGCTGACAGTCCTATTGCTACGCTGTTAGACATGGGGTTTCTGGTTGGCTAGGGTATGCACGTAAGCCAGGCAGAACTAACCACTCTAATCAGGGCTAGAAAGTTACACATCAAAGATAACCTGTGCTCACCCTGTGATAGCTTGGCACAGAGCAGTCAGGCTTATCCCCAGAGACATGGTGTAAAGTGTTTGTGCAACACACTCACGCTAGTGACACAATAATGACACCACAAAAAAGACTTCAAACAGGATTATATATAAATATTTATGTTTACTGTATAGAAAGAGGAAAACAACATAAAATAGAAACATTTTGCATATCCTCCCAGTCCTGACATAATACCCGGTATCCTGAGAAATGCAACAGGAAATCACAACGTCCTATATGATAACATGATATTCAGAGATTCAGCAAGTTTAGGACACGTGACTTATCACATGAGAGCAGCACAGTACTGTTAGCTTGAGGTTAAAGCACCTGAACTACCATCAATACTCAGTAGAGTATGCTAATTGTTAAGTGTCACTGTAACAACACTTTTAAACCTATCCCTCAGCCATCCTACTGTAAACAAGTTGAACACAACATTCCTTATAACTGTTTTGCAGGTTGCTTGGAATGAGTCATGGGCATCACGGTAACCACCGGTTGTAGCGCACCTGCGCTCCTATCATATCTTGTATGGCAAGTTCCTGCTAGGTTTGTGGACCCAGATATACCTAAGATAGGAAGTAAGGTGCCAAAGCACTTGCATGCCTACTATAATTAATATGATATCCATTGTTGTTCTGAGCAGTGATCCTTCGTCACTCTCGGGGCCCTCCTACAAGCCTTTACCCTGCGAGACCAGGAACTGAACAAGTGCCCCCAAGGTATGTCCCAGTGATGTGGGAGCACACACACTGCAGGATTTAGCTGGGAAACCTCGCCGAGTCCCCGCACTCAGAACTCTGGTGTATCTGCTTGAGAGTGTGCGGCGCAGCTGCAGCTCTGTTTACCGCCTCAGCTGGCCCGATCCTGGTCAGGGCTGCCGATGGGGAGCGTTACTGCTCCAGTCCTTGGGAGCAGTGCTTCTCTCTTTGGCGCTCACACCCGCTTCAGGGAGCAGTGCAGTGCTCTCTCTTTCGAGGACGTGCAGGGACCAGGCGGCGCCTTGGCTTTGAAGTGGGGCTTCTCTGGCAGTCTTGTTGCTCCAGCAGCCAGTAGGCAGGGGGGTTTGCTGCACTTCGGTGCTGGCGCTGGTTTTATGCACTCTTTACTGTGACAGGAATTCTCCGGGCACCAAGCTGCACAGAGCGGCAAAAACAGAACCCCCAGTGACATTATCTCTAACCCACAGAAAATGACAGGGCGCTTGCCGCAATGAAGAGCGCTCGCCACACGTTGAAAGGCAGGCAAAATAGAGCATGCCCCTCGCGCTAAGAGGATAAAAGAAAATAGCTCCTCAAGCATCAAGATGAAACAAAGTACTCACCCCTCACAGATAAAGGGATATTGTAGAGTGATCATCCTGCACTAGGTTGTAAGAGCCAAGGAGCAGGAAAACAGTGCTCAGCCTGCACTGGGCTCCTTGAGAGGGACTTCAGGTGCACAAAAGGGCAGACGGGCCAGCGCAGCGAGGTAGGTAGCAGTTCTTCCAGGTGTACCTGTAGTGTCAGGGTAAAACAAGGTCAGGGAGCAGCCGGGCAACAAGCAGAAAAGCAATCCAGTGAGTCCTTTAGGCCACCCGGCAATTATCAGGGCAACAGCAGAAGAGCAGTTCAGATGAGACCTTTGTGCAGCGCAGCAGTCCTTCTGACATGTTCAGTCCCAGTTCCCAAAGTGCTCTAAAAACACGGGGCCAGAGCCCATGTACTAATACTCAAAAATGTATTTGATGTAAGGGGTGACTTCCAAGGAACCCTTTCAAGTGTAACACAACCCCTTTCAACCCAGCCCTGGCTCCGGACATCAGTAGGGGGTAAATCAGCCTTTTGTGTGAAGGCAGGACACAACCTGTTGACTTGTAAGGTGCGAACGACCTCTCCCTCTGCCAGCCCAGGAAACCTATCAATATGCAGATGAATGCAGATGTCTCTCCTGTCGCACCCAGCCCTTCCTGTGTTGTGGCTGTCTGGAAAGTATGCACATAGTGTAACTGTCACTGTGCACTAGATGTGAATTGGAGTCAGGCTGCTAAACAGTAGAGTTATAAGCACAGAGAAATGCCCACTTTCTAAAAGTGGCATTTCTAAAATAGTAATGCAAAATCCAACCACACCAGTAAGCAGTATTTTTCACTACCATTCCAAACATGCTAACATTATTTCTCTCAGATCAGAAATCACCATTTAAAAACCTACAAGGGATTCCCAATGCTAGCCTATGAGAGGAGCAGCCCTCGCAGTAGTGAACAACTAAATAGGCTGTTTGTCACTACTAAGACATGAAAAACATAAAAGTACATGTTGTACATTTTACATACACAACACCCTGCCCATAGGGCTACCTAGGGCCGATGTTAGTGGTGACTTAGTTGTAGTAAAAGGGGAGTATAGGCTTTGCCAAGTAGTTTGAAATTTCCAAGTCAAGGTGGCGGTAAAGCGCGCATGCAGGCACTGCAGTCGCAGGCCTGAGCAGGTTTGAAAGACTACTTCTGCAATCAGCGCTGCAGGCCCACTAGTAGCATTTAATTTACAAGCCTTGGGTATATGGCATGCCACTTTGCAAGGGACCTACAGATAAAGTAAATATGCCTGACAGGTGTAAGCCAAACCTAGCCTGTTTTAGGAGAAGGAAGGCAAAAAGTTTAGGGAAAGCCCTATTGAAAGAGCCTTTTCCAACACGCCCCCAAAAATGTTGTACATGCTATCCCAATTAGAGTGTGCCTCTCCACACAATCCTGTGTACGCTTCTGCCATGGCCCATAGACCTATCACAATAACCATGTCCCACTACCCCACACATCTCCCTGGCTCCTCCCCCAGCAAACCTAAACAACTCTTCTTTATGGACCAGTCCACATTTCTGTGTGATATCATTAAGGTTCACTCCATGATTAAATGCTTCCCCCTTTCTTAATATTGCACTCCGATCTGTACAAGCATGCAATTCCATCCTTCTTTCTCATTGGCCTTGGCAGTTGTGTGCTTCTCTTCATGTCACTGGTCTCTTCCCTTCATGTGCTTGAAACTATTTCTCCATGTGCGGGGCCTGCTATCGCCTACTCATGGCTCCTAAATCATTGATCCCTCAATTGTTCCTTTTTGGTTGTGCCTTGAAATTCTGTCTGTGTTTGCCAGTATGCTTGAGATTGTTGTGTCTGTGTTTGTCTGCCTACGTGTTTCTTAAAGGTATGGTGCAAAGGTGTTTTTATAGGATAAATGTTCTTTCTGTTTGCATTACCTCTAGTGTACTTTTTTTTAAGTCCACGTTTGATATGGCTGTTAATCACTGGTGTACTCGGTGGTGTTTACTGTACACTTCCATGTTTAATCTTTGGATCTCCTTCGGTTTTATGTTGCCCTTGTACTAAGGACACTGATTATATGACAGCTGAGTGGAATGCTCTCTTCTCTCTGCACCAGATCGTTCTCGCCAGTAAATTACATTTCAGCAGGGTGAGTGCTGTCTTCCCATAAGATACCTGCCATGACATTTAAAATGAAGTCTTGTCACTGCAAACTTGCTTATCGTCTGAAATTTAGTGACGTGGGCAAAGAGGTAACTGATTGCTTTTCAACTTTTGTTAGTCTGTGAAAAGTGTGCATCTCATGGTGATTATGAATGACATTTTTTATTTCTTTGCCCTAGAACGACCACAATGTATTCGTAAATATCGAGGCTTTGTCTTTTAAGTTTCCTACTCCAGTTTTCCTCAATGTGGCCCTTGTTTGTATCATATTGAGATATTCTACAGACTGAAAGAGTATACATCCTAAAAGCTGTTCACTTGTGTACTGAGTTGCTGCAATAACCGCTTCCGAGCGCTTAGAAGTTGGCAAAGCAATGTGGAGAAAAAAAGGGGCGAGTTAGAGAGGAGAACAGACTGGGAGGTACAGTAAACACAGAACAGAGTCTATGTAAATGCCCCAATCCTTGTATTCTGATTTTAAAAAGAGTAATGTTATCCTTTACAAAATCCAAGAGTATTGTATGATTTCAAATTAATGAGTCACTGGAAAGATCCCACATGTCATCCAATTCAATTTTGAATAGAATTTTACAAGGAAAAGTAGACATACAACTGTGTTTTGTGGTCTAACTGCTCCAAGGCCTAAATCTCACATAAATAAAATGATGTGTTACCATACGTATTTATTTCAGCAGATCGTTCTCTTTAAATCTAGTAAATGAAGTTTTAGACATTTCTCGGTTGCACTGGTTCAAAGATGTAATTTAGGGTCTTATCAGTTGATTGATGAATAGCCTGATAAGGACACTGCTGTTGGCGGGCACAACTTCCTTTGTGGAGTGAACCTGAGATGATCACATTCACACCACATGCCAGTGGGGCCACTAACGGCAGTCCAGCGTTTCGACTTCTGTGGATCCCACTGAATAACTTCTGGAATCCGAGAACCCCCCAGTGAGTCATTATTTGAAGCTGGGGTCAACTGGCCTAAGCATTTTCTATCATTTGGACCTCAAAACAATACACTGAAATAAAAAAACAAGTATTCACCAAAGAGATGCTCAAATATAGAAATAATTTATGTAATTCACAATCAAATATAGAAAAAATCAAATCTCCAATTTGGCTTCCTTATTTGTATATACTTCAATAATTTCAATTTATTTTAATATTTAATTTTGTAAAATAACCATAGGTTAAAAACCCACTCACCTAGAACATTTGAAAATTTGGAAAGACTAAAATTACTTTTTAATCCGAATATAAAGACTGGTGCAGTTACATGGACTTAAAAAAATATCATTCTGTGATTAGCCTTCTTAAAGGCTTTATGTTTCTGTTTGGTACATAAAGTAGTACCTGCTGGGTATGTGGTAGGTAGAGGTTTGAACGTGGCGCAATACGTTTTAGGACCTTATTCAAAAGTATGAATTTTGCAGGTATTCTGAACCTCTACGCAGAAATCATAGTGACTTAGCAACTAGATAATTAGATGGTTTGCCCTGTCCAAGACTTTTGATGCTGGGGCATGCCCATGTATATTTGACTGCCAGCACAAAACTCTTATGTTGGTTGGTCGTGGATTGAGAGTCTTCCTGAAAGCGTGTTAAATTTCCTCCGTTAGATATGTGTTTTTGTTGGGCACGCTTGGTACTGAAGGGCGTTACGTTTTTGTAAATATTTGAGTAGGCTTTTATTGCAGTAGTCCACTGTGGGTGCACCACGTGCACTGGTGAGTACTATTCTGTGTGTATTCAGTACATGTGCTGGCCTCTGGCCTCAACTAGACTACAGACTTCTCAATGTACAGCATTTGAGGAGCATAACAGACTTGATTCCCATTATCATGATGTGCTTATTGTCCTGCTATTATCTATTGTGTGTCCAAAAAGAAGCTTTTTCAAATTATCCTTGTTTTTTTTTTTTTTTTAACACATGCTCAGTGCAGTTACCGTTCTCACCCAAAGAATATAATGAGACGTTTATTTTATTTCTCGTTTTGATATGATCAGGAAACTTCCCCAGTGACACCCTGTGTTCTGTCCAGGCTCGTGAGGGGAAAAGGGGTGCGGTGAAGTGGCCATGGGGGGAAGGACAAGAAAAAGAAAAAAAAGTACCTTCTTTGTCACCTCAGCGGCGCCTTTCCTCTGTCCTCACAGCAGGCACAGGCTCCCGGCCTGCCCAGCGGCTAATCCTAACGATGGTTTGGTGCTGCTGGCATAATAAAAGCAGCGTTAGGATTAGCCGGAGCAGCGGGGGCGTGTCCAACATGGCGAACAGGACGGACGCATGAATCGCAGCTCCGTTCCCGGCCCAAACTACATATCCTGACATAAGCGCCTGGGCCCTCCGTGAAGGCGGATGTCATCCGCCCCGTGAAAAGGGACACTGGCGCTACACGAAGCGCAGCACTGGGAGTTGCGGCAGATGTGAAACCAGACAAACTGACCGAGGAGCGGTCAAACCGAGCTACACAAGAAACTGCCTAACCTGAAGCGACGTCAGACCGGGAGGCTCCCCAGCGCCGCTTGAGTGGAATCTGGTGCCCGCCCAGCGTTTCCGATGCGTTTGGAAGTCGGCGCTCATCCTGGGGTAAGACAGCGCTCGGCGGTGCAGTTGTGAAACTACGCCGCTGCTTCTGCCCTGAGGCCCTGCTCCGGCTGAGCCGTGCCCGCCTGGAGGTGCGGCCTACACCCTGGCGCGGCGCGTGAGAACTCTGTGTACCCCCGTGACCCAGTGGGGACGCGGAGTGCCGGAGGTGCCCACCGCGGGAGCCGCGGGGCTTCGGGCAGATCCCCGCGGCTTCACTGTGAACCCCGTGAGTGTCGCTAGGATAAAATACCTTGCAGCAGAGGATGAACAGCTGCGTCCATGCACAACCACGGGCAGCATTGGAAACATGGAGGGTTTTTTACACCCTCCGTGCAACGAAGCAACAACACACCAACCAAAACAGTTATAAATAGTCACACAGTCAACACGCTTTACCGGCGACATCAATCGAGTCGCAGCGCACAACAGGGACTGGGACTTCTCTATAGATGAACAAGGGCGTAGACAGCGAATCGATCTTCAACTGAAGGCAGCCCTCCCAAACCAGGGAAACAAATACAAGTGAATACATAATTGGGGATTTTCTGCAACCAGCATACGTTACCCACCCCCTATAAAGGGAAGAGGGGGAAGTGAAAAGGGCAGAGAGAGGGGGAAGAAAATAAAATAAAAACTTAAAGCACCTTATGTAACATGCATAGCGCATTTAACGGACTGACCCACCAAGCATCCCCACTCAGAACTGTCGGTCTCAAAGGCTTAAACATAAGCACAAAGCCCGGGGAAACCACGTAAAGATTTTCTAAAGATCGAGTATCTGATATAATACTAAATCCAGCTGACCATTGTACTCAAGAGCTAGAACACTCTAAAGCTCCCTCGTACCACGCTAAATAAGGTACCCACATAAAAAGTAAACTATTGTAATACCAATCAACTGACGCTGCACAAAACTCAGCTATCAGCTATAGCATCGAACAACAGTCAATCAGTGGGCAAACCAAAGACCTCATGTGTGCCCCCAGGAGACATGGACCCAGGCGCATCGCCCCCACCTGCGGGGCCTCCGACACAAATCACGCTCTACAAAAGATGGAAGCAACCCTAGAGACACACACACAGCACAATGTGAAAAGGTACTACAAGCTATGCTAGACACTAAAACCACCTTGGAAGCAAAAATAGGCTCAGTAATCGAGGATGTTAACCTACTGCGCACAGACCAGCAGGCACTAGCTGAAAAGGTTGCAGGGCTGGAAAAAGACACGTCACACCTTACACCATCTATACTTGAACTCCAGTCACGGATGGGAGCCGTATCAGCGGAGGTGGACGCACTAAAGCGCAGAGCCGAAGACGCCGAAGGCAGATAGCGCCGAAACTACATCCGTTTTGTGGGTTTCCCTGAGCGAGTCGAAGGCCCCAGCGCAGAACTCTTCATCGAACAATGGCTAACTGAGACGGTCTTAAAGAGCAATGTCCCAATTTTTTTTCCATAGAACGCACCCACAGGGCCCTGGAAGGCCCTTGCCACCTGGCACTCAACCTCGCCCCCTAATAGCAAGACTCCTTAACTATCGCGACAGAGACCTCATATTACAACTGTTCCGTAAGTCAGGCCCAATGCGCTTCGAAAGTGCGCAAATCGCGGCCTACCCAGACTTCACTGTGGAAGTGCAGAAAAAGCGCAACTAATTTTTTCGAGTCAAAGAACGTCTTAAGAGACCACAACATCAAATACTCTCTGTTGTTCCCTGCCAAACTCCGAATACAAGATAACACCCACACTCTCTTCTTCACTACTCCGGAAGATGCATGGACATGGTTACAGGCAAAAGGCCTAGCGGACCCGGTATCCATCTTCCCCCCCACCCCGACAAAAGTCTTCTACCGAAGGATAAGTGTAGACCACGCAGAAAACAAGACACCAAGCCCACCCCTGAACAGTCTCGCGAGGAATGTTCACTACTGTTACAGACTGCATCACGTCTCATCGCATCTCCAACATCCATGTCTGCGCAATCGGAAGCAGACCCTGACCTAGAGATAAACTCCGACTCTGCGGAATCAACCCGTGGTCCCAACCTCACTCCACAGACGGCAGATATCTGCTAACCTCCCTCCCCTTTTTCCTCTTTTTTTTTTTTTCTTTTCTCCCTTCAACACTATAATGCATTGGTTTCTGCCCCTCCCATGGGATCGCAGCTCGCTTGACATTACTATATAAGCGCCACCGAGGCATGCCATTGCATCATCATCTTTTAGCTATATCACTTTGTTCGCTGATGCTCCCGGACAGTAGCAACACCAACAAGTGCAAAATGGGCCGGGATCATCGCTGTCTCGAACCCATTAACTTGAAACACCCCCCGCTCCATATGGACCATTACACCAGGTTGGCATGTCCTGTATCAACCATGTTCTTGCCACAACTACAGTTAATGTTAAGTATAGTAAAAGTTATTGTTATAATTAAGTGGGACGTTTCCCTGTTACACGAGTTGGTCTATGTCAAAAGCAAGTCGATTTATTAAAATGTAAATTTAAAGCACACACTAGGTAAATCTAATGCAAAATGGCTAGGCACAATGGGCACGAAATAGATCATTAATATACGTGGAGTTGGGTTAGTGAAATCGTTAAACACCCGCGCTAAACCATATACACCTCATGGCTTCTCCAAATCAGCGACACACCCCACATTATAAAATACTCACTTGGAACATAAAGGGCATGGCATCCGTAAGTAAGCGGCAACGGATCTATGCATATCTCAGGAGAACCAAATACACATTGCCATGCTGCAAGAAACACACCTGGCCGCGCCCTCGCTCGAAAATACAAAAGCAAAATGGAAGGGTCAATTATATGGCACCACCTTTTCAACATATGCTAGAGGAGTGGCGATCTGGATAGCCCCTGGGGTCCCATATACTATGTCCTGCATACAAAGTGACCCAAATGGACGGACGTGATCTTAGAAGGAACATTAGATGGTAACCCTATAGCATTAATAGCATTATACACTCCCAGTGTACATCAACGGGAAATCCTCTGGACGCTCAACAATAGTAAGCTCAGTGACCCTGCAATAGATGCTATATGGGGAGGTGATTTTGACTGTGTCTTAGACACTGAAAGACCGCTCAACCCCCCCACTAGCAAATGCCCCAGCTAAACGAGCGGCGCTTGACTTGGCAGATTGGGCCTCCAATAATGGGCTAAGTGGAATTTGGAGAACTGCCCACCCCACATCACGTGAATATTCTTTCTATTCACCAGTACACAAACTCTATACCAGAATAGATATGCTCTTCGCATCGACCGACATAATCCCAAAGATAACCACATCTGGTTATCTAGCCCGTACCATCAGCCCGGTTATCAGACCACAATCCGTACTATGCTACCTTGCTATGGGGCCACAAACACATTTGCTTCCCAATGTGGCGCCTACAGCCAGATGCCCTACTTGATCCCCCTTTTAATGGTGAGATATCCAAGTGTCTGTCGGATTATTTCTCGCTAAACAAAAACTCTACAGCAGCACGCGCCACCTAATGGGACGCCCACAAAGTTGTAATCAGGGGACATTGCCTGGCAGCCTCTGTAGGGGTAAAAGAAAATGCTTACTAAGGAGCTACTAACGCTGGAAGCCAGCATACATAGGGCAGAGACTGAGGCCGCAACAAGTGGCACCCCATCAGAAACGCTAAATTCACTGAAGGTGAAAGAGGCTGATAATAGACTTAGCAGACACAACTATAGACACTTTAAAGCAAGGCAGCACGCTGAAGGAGACAGATCAGGCAAACTGTTAGCATGGCTGGTTCGTCAACCATCGCAATCTCTGCCGATAGGTGCGATAAGGCTACAATCGGGAGATGTGGCTAATACTCAGGCTGACATAAACATGGCCTTCTACATGTACTACTGGTCACTATATCAACTCCTCTCCCCCACCCCCCTCCAAAGTGTAACAACTGACTGACCTACTAGCACAGATTCCCCAAAATCCAAACTTTACCAACAACGCAGACATATTAGACGGCCCCATTACCATTGAGGAACTTCGATTGGCCCTCTCCCAAATGGCGCGTGGCAAAACACCTGGATCTGACGGTCTACCAATAGAATACTATAACTCATAAGCCACTCACCTCCTGCAACCTTTGCTTGAGGTGTTTAACAAAGCATGCAATAGGGAACAGCTGCCAGACTCCATGCGTGAAGCACTAATAGTGGTCCTTCCAAAACCAGGCCGCGACCCACTGGATTGCAGATCCTATAGACCACTCTCCCTCTTGAATTCTGACTGCAAGCTATTAGGGAAAATACTAGCAAATAGATTACTCCCCCACCTACCGAATCTAATACACTCCGACCAATCAGGATTAATTCCAGGAAGGAATACCTTCCTAAACATAAGACGGTTAATTCGCATCATGCACAATACCACAGAAACAGAAGCTGTTACTGTGTCATTAGACATAGAAAAAGCATTTGATACGCTCGGTTGGGATTAACTCTTCCGTACTCTTAAAGCGTTTGGCTTCCAGAGCGGCTTCATCAGCTGGATTGCAACATTATACTCAAAACCAATAGCCCGCGTCAACACTGGTCAAGTAATATCGGAGGCATTCCCCATTGGCAGAGGCCCTAGACAAGGATGCCCGCTCTCTCCATTATTATTTGCAATAGCCATGGAGCCACTTGCAGTTAAGCTCTGTAGCTATGCACAAATATGGGGCATTCAAGAATTTAGTGCATATCACATTGTATCCTTGTATGCAGATGATGCCCTGATATACTTGCACAATTACTCTACCTTCCTAACCGGGGTAATGCAAATTCTGGACACTTTTGCTCTAGCATCTTGCTTATACGTTAATTGGGCTAAATCCTGTATTTTTCCTCTTACTCGTATACCCACTGAGCAGCAAATTAATCTCCCTATTCACCAATTACCATGGGCACACCAGACCTTTAAATACTTGGGCGTCCAGGTATATCACTCTATGTCAGACCTCAGAGAAGGCAACCTAGACGTCTACTCCGCTCCACCCTAGGCTCCTTGACATTCTGGAGATCACTGCCTTTATCACCTATGGGCCGGGCGGCCATAGCCAAGATGCTAATACTACTGAGATTCTTATATTACTTTACTGCGCTCCCGATTTCCTTGCCACGCTCGTTTTTTCACAAAGTACATTCATTATTGACTGATTTACTCTGGGGCAAGGATAGACGTAGAGTAGCGCTAGCCATTACACAATACCCACTGGAAGAGGGTGGACTAGGCATGCCGAATCTCAAATTATATTACACAGCAGCCCAACTTCAATGGGTCACCATGTGACTAAACGAACCGGCCATCCCAGAGTCTATAGCAATAACTACCTACACGGCACCACAAACGATACTAACATCTTCGCTAGCAGGACCCCCCTACCCAGTAAATAAATCACCCCTGTTGGATACGGCCAGACACTGCTGGCTGAGATATGTGCAGGGCAGAACGCAGACACCCCCCTATTCTCCCCTGCTACCAACGTCACAAGTGCCGGGCATTTACGCTCTCTCCTCCTATCATGATATATGTGTGACTAATACCTTGAACTTGGGAGACCTCTACTTGAGCTCCAAAGCAAGCACATTTGCAGAGTTGGTGGCTGCTGATGTAATGCAACCCGGGGCCTTCCTGTCATTCAGTGCCATAACTAATCTCCTACACAACCTCTGGGGTCGTAGCCCTAATGAACCTAACGAATCCCCTCTACTTACTTCAATACTGTCCATGGGTGACGCAAAGGGCGTCATCACTAAATTGTATAAAATACTCCTATCAAGTAATTGCACTGCCTTAATTCAGATTAAACACCACTGGGACTCTGCCCTTACTAACCCACCCACCCAGAAATCCTGGGAAGCAGCCCTCACCATGATTAAGTCTGTATCCCACAACTCTAGGTTAAGATACACGCAATTTAATTACATACATCAATCTTATCTCTCCCCGGCACGTATCAATAAAATATATCCAAACTCCAAACCCGCATGCCCAAGATGCGCCACTCCTGCAGCTAATTTCTACCACATGGTCTGGGAATGTCACTCAATAAATATTGTTTAGTGTCGCATCACTGAAACCACAACAGACATAGTAGAACATGTGCTAACGCCCACTCCGGAATCCTGTCTGTACGGAATGCGACACCGTACTAAGGGAGATAAATACATCCACAAATTTATAGACCTAGCACTTGTGATATATAAGTGTATGATCGCCACACACTGGAAGGCCCCATATGCCCCTCCTCACTCTGCCTGGCTGAGGGACTTGCATAGCTGCACATTAGCAGAGGCTCAAACATTGAAACAACTGCAATACAAGGGTCAGATACAGGAAGGCACTAAAAACTGGGATCTTTTCGTAGTAAAAATAGAATCCAGAGACGACATGTACCCTCCCTGAGACGCTCAAAGAAATGGATAACCAGGAAAGGATCCACTGTCTCACTCTTAACAAGCTTAGCACCCGATCCCTCATACCTTTCACATTGTTTTGGCAGGATATCATCATACTTAACCGAAGCATAAAAGAAATTATTAAATGGAGCTGCACCCAAGGGTGAACTGAAGTGTTAAGTCTGCGCGCCACTAACCCGTCAGCCCTGCTCCGATGTTGCAGCCTAACCACAGCAAGCACACGTAAAGTATAGATACCCCAAGTGCCTACACAGCCTAATGCTACCATCACTATTTCTGATGCCACTGCATATACCTAAGCAGAATAATTGAAATGGCTAATGTTAAAAGTTACACAATGTTAAGCTGCATGCCAGTACACTAAAACGCATCCGTATTGTACAAAAACTACAAATACACAAGGATATGCATGTGTAGAGAAGATGTTTATTCTCTCACTAAGTTAAGTGGAATGTACTGCTGCTTTTGTGTTATGTTTTGAACCATGTTGAATAAACAGATTTAAAAAAAAAAAAAAATAAGGGATTAGCCGGAGCACCCTGGCTTGGCACTCCAAGGCAGAGTGGGAGCCTCTGTCTGCTCTCTCCAACCTGGCAACACAATGACGGGTTAGAGAGAGCCCAGTACGCATGTGTGTTTGGCCAGCCCAAGACGGCTGGCCAGACATACATGTGCACTGAGGGGAGTGTTGTGCACCCCGCTCCGTCCCTGTCACGCCCCATGCCCCCACCACTTTTACAATAGAATGATAATAAACACAGTTTGTGGTCGTTTTATTGTCAAAACTTTACAGCTGCTGGTGGGGGGGGGGGCGGGTGCGCCTCCACCATAGCGGAGGAGCCGCCACTGCCTGTGTTGTGCACCAAACTGCACCCACCTTATGCCCCGATTATCATTAAATGGATTTTCAACTGTGCACTCTTTTATGGTTTATTTTGCTTGTAATACACGTTTATAGCAGCTGCATCCCTTCCCTGGGCTTCAGTTTGAAATAGGAAACTGTTCAAAACACACCAGGACTACAACAA
Organism: Pleurodeles waltl; assembly: GCF_031143425.1. Lineage (NCBI taxonomy): Eukaryota > Metazoa > Chordata > Amphibia > Caudata > Salamandridae > Pleurodeles > Pleurodeles waltl. The sequence continues at coordinate 116,522,027 of NC_090449.1, read as the reverse complement.
ACCTGCCAGACGTGTCTGAGTTTGGCTGAAGAAAAGTTAAGAACCCACCCACCCGACAGAAATATCTGAGTGGGCTTTTACGGGTTCTATGTAGAGTTACACATCACCTAATATTCACCAAATGGTGCTTATCAGCATGGTAATTAACAGGTAACAGAAGCAGCTCTTTGACAGGCACGTGGACCAGATTAAGGAAAGTCTCTGGTATGAAAACATTCTTCATTCCAACCTGGTTCTGTTAGTATTCATTTTCTCGTCTGTTTGACTTATTGCTTGTGAGTTGTGCACAGGGTTACAGCTTTCTGGAGCTGTAGCTTGTAGGACAAAAGACCCGCTATGAGCGTTTTCTGTAAAGTTTTTGATTGTTCCATTTTTTAATGGTAGAATAAAGAGGGAATTTCTTAATAGTTTTGAATTCTTAGCGCTGCAGCAGAGTATAACTCACAAGACACAAAGGGGGTGGGTATTAAAACTTTGGAGGAGGTGTTAATCCGTCCCAAAAGTGACGGATATACCACCAGCCGTATTACAAGTTCCATAGGATATAATGGACTCGTAATACGGCTGGTGGTATATCCGTCACTTTACCGTCACTTTTGGGACGGATTAACACCACCTCCAAAGTTGTAATAACCAACAAAGTCTTTTTGTTTACAAAGTTTAGGGGTTTGTAAAGTTGTCATTGTTTCTCGAGACTTTTTTTTTTTTTGCTTTACCAGGATTTTTAGTTTCTGAGCTCAGCCTCTCTTCTTGAAACGTGGATGTTGACATTTAAGGCTTTCTTCATCACTCAGTCCTGATGGATCACCCTGTTATTCCTTTGGGTCTAAACGTTGTCCACTGTACCCAAATGAATTTTCTAGTTTAATTATTGTCTGTGCTGCAACTGTTCAATTTGTTGCATACAACCCAAGATGGTTGAGAGAGAGAGAGACTACTGGCACCCCTTTTTCTTTGCATTGTAACTCAGTCTTGATAAATCTGATCACTTAATCTCTCCATATGATATGTTTAATATTAATGATTTTGCCATTCATTGTCCTTTATGTGTGTGTTTGCCTAATTTACTAATTCAGGAACAATTATTATTTTGTACTGTTTTCTGGAAGCATGTGCCCAATCACCTGGGTCAAATGGCGACATCAGTGTTTTTGCCAGTCTACATTTAAGGTACTGCCAAAAACACTGGAAGTACTCATGATCATTCAGGCCCTGAGGGAGTAGCTCAAATCAATATGTAGGGTAGAACAGTACCAAACGTTTCACTGAAACCAGCCTGCTCAGTAGAGATACAGTCGTCATTAGTAGTATGAACACTGGCCAATGTGCAGGTAGTCTGTGATCCACGTTTATGGTCAAGAACTGTGGCACTCTTGTTAGTCACTGCCAGCTCATCCTTCTCCGAAGAGTATTATGCAATTCTTGAAACTGTTGTCCATTCCTCTGGTAAAGAAGCTAACCCTGGGCGCTACTGGCGTTTGAGGGTTCCATGCAAATGTAAGGAAGCCTAATTGTTAGGTAAGACGCCTAAAACATAATTATTGATCACACAACCTCTGTAAATCAACCACTTCCTAAGTGATATGTAGTCAAGATTTAGGTGGGTATGGGGAGTTGAAATTGCAGTCTTAATTGTGAGGGAGCAACTCTTGGGAATGGAAAGACCAGAGGTCATTAACACTCCAGATGTTGTTGGACCCGTCTAGCACATTTAATACCACGGCTCAAGATAGCTTGGTAGGTTGCTTGGCAACGGTGGCAGACATTTGGAATCTGGCAGTTGGATGGTTTTGATCATTAAAATCTGAGAGGGTCGCGAAGCTTACTTTGATAAGATCATGGCCTGAAGACCTAATTCATGTTTGTTGTTCCTCAGAGATTTCCTCTGTCCCTGTTGTTTTTCAAAATATATATATAGCCCCTCCATGAATCACACAGTTCAATGAAGCTGGATTTCACAGACATATTGATGGCAAGCGGTAGAGGTAAGTCACTGAACACCAGTACGGTTACCTCTGACAGTCAGGGGGCCCCACCTGAAAGGCAAAGGACGGATTCTTCTGTGCAGTGATCCTGAGAAAGAGGCAGAAAGCTAAACAAGAAACGAGCCTTCTTGCCAGGGTGCTTACTGCTTCAAAGAAATGTACATTTGTGCAATGGGTCAATCTGCACACATAAAGACTGCTTGGTAGCCAGCACTGGGTTTGATGAAGTCATTTGAAGCTTCCTGATGACAAAGATCTGTTCTTTTTAAGAAGTATTGTTACACCTGCTGTGGAGCCTTGGAGCGCATACTTTTAACAGACACATAAAAAATGTTTGCATTAGATAAAGTCTGATTATGTATAATTAAAATGTATAAGTTGAATGCACTTTTTAGTGCTTGTTCTGGTCACCTACCTCATACTGTCTGGAGCGCAAGTTTAAAATAGTGGCTTTCATATTAACGATGCTCTGTGTCACATGCTAGGGCTTCGAAGCAATACAAATAAATGTCACTTTTCCCTAATGCACCAACCAGGATTCAGTTACACACACATCTGCAGTGATTACATTAACCAAAGAGGTTCACAAAGAAAAATAGCGCATTCCCCACTTATTAGTTTATATTGTATTTAGTTTTCATTTAGCGTGTGTGTCATTTTATATGTAGTCAACAAGTTACAGAATACCTTGTTCTTTGCAGCCACGCCTTTTACTCCACCGTCATGCTCACTGACCCTGCCCCATTACTCAGGATCACATCCCCATACACTTTAATGCACTTTGACTGCTTGACAGGTTGGGGTGGATGCGAGGGTACAGAGTCCCCCACCTGCTATTTATTGTCCTTAGCCGAAGCTAGAGGGGTCACCTTGTGCCTCAGCACTGAAGCAACCTGCCCAAACCCTGAATGCCTTTAGCCTGACCCGGATGTTCGCAAACCTCTCCCCACTGGTAGCATCACCTTTTTTTGTGAGGATGGCCTAAATGGATTACATTGTACTCTTTTATCCGAGGAACAGAGAACCTCAAACCATTGACGCTTCTATTGCTAACTGAAAATGTGAAGCACTTCCATGATTCGAAGCCATAGGAAACAGAGATGCTTTAACAGCAATTTTAATTTTAAATATCCCACAAAACATGCTTAGTTTATTCACTTGTAGCAGTCTACACATGTAATTGTCCCAATGCACATGTCTGTTTAAAAAATATTGCACTTTTGGCCATTTCCGAGCTCAGTTACACTTTGATATGTGGGGGAAAAACGCATGTTATGTTGTTTAAAGTAATATTTAAAACTATTTTCCCAATTATCTATGATTACGTAAATTATTTTTATAAAATAGGCCCCTGAACTTTAAAGTGGTAATTATTATACGTCATGTAGTCACTTCTTATGACGTCACTCTGTGCTGTATATGACTATTAGTCCCACACTGTTCTCCTTAGGATTAGTACCCTGGACAGTCACCTCCCTCTCGCTTGGTCCGTCAAGACGAAAATGGACGAGCCGAGGCCTAATGTTTCCCTGCAGCAGCAGCTGATATGTCACTGGAGTTTTCATTGCTTTCATTTGGACCCTGGGACACCAAAACCAGCAGTGTGTGCCACAAGTTGCAGTAAAAGTTATTTATCCTCCATTTAACTGCTGTGCACAAGGAACCGTGCAGGTTAGACAAACCTTACATTCTGCAGACCCGCCCTTTTTAATAACACAACCAGTGGTTACTGTCATCATGTACTATTTGTTATCAGTCACGGCTCGCTGCTATTTAAAGGGGTGGGATGGGTGCAGCACGTGGGAAGGGGACATTTAATTTACAAAAATAAAAATAACTTTCTCCTTAGCTGCTGCTCCTCAGTCCCTCGTCGCTCCAGCAGCAGGCACAGGCTCCCAGCCTGCCCTGCGGCCAATCCTGAAGCTGCTCAAAGCAGCGCCAGGATTGGCTGGGAGCACCCAGCCAGCGCACTGCCCGGCAGACTTGGGAGCCTGTGCAGGCTCTCTCCAGCTTGGCAAAACAGTTGCTGGGCTGGAGAGAGGCCACTGCGGATGTGTGTTTGGCATGCCCGAGACGGACGGCCAAACACACATGTGCACTGAGGGGAGTTCTCTGTGCATTCCCCTCCGTGGCTGTCATCCCCAATGCCCCGCCCCTTTCACCACGAAGGGATAATAAACTTAGTTTATTATCCCTTTGTTCTGAAAGGGTTGCAGCTTCTGCTGCTAGTGGGGGCGACACTGCTCCACTCTAATGTAGGTGTATTTGTAAAGCGCACTCGCAAGGGTATCCTGGTGCTGAGCGGTAGTGTGTGCTTAGCCCTGCCTATGTTAGGTTGGTTAATACAAAAGCCAGGTCTTCGGCTTCTTGTGAAATTAAAGAAGAGAAGAGGATGCTGTGATGTAGAGTAGGAGGTTATTCCATGCCATATCCCCAATTTGAAATAAACTTTCTGCATTTTTTCTGTTAAATACACACAGAAGGGAACTCTGTACAAAAATACAAATACTGGTTGGGGTAGTGAAATCGTACATGTGAAAATTCGACCCACAATGGGAGGCAGTTGAGAGAATACGTGAAGGGAGATTAATAATAATTCATTTTTTTCCATGATCCTTGCCACTGCTGTGTTGCCATTCCATTAAGTACTACAAAGCACACCCATCTTCAACCCACATTGCAAATTCCTCACATTTTGTGTGGCGATAACAGGAGCCAGAACCACTGATTGAGATGGTTAGCTCTGTGTCAAAACACAGTGATGACTAGTCATTTGTTTTGGGACTGGGAATAACATTAGAACCCAAGAATATCAATTTTAGTTCAGTGTGTTTTTTAACCCTTCTACTTGATTTAATCTGCATACAAATCAGCATCTGTTTACTGCCTGCTTGAAGCAGGTTTGTTTTAGGCTGTGTTGTGGGTTTCTGAAAGGACAGGAGGGGAGTAGTAGAAGGGAGGGCTGGGTAGAGCATTTGACACTCCTCTTGTGGCAGGAGGAGGACTGGCAGCTCGTCTATCGGGTCCTGTTCCAGTGTTCAAGGTCCAGTATTAATATTCCTGGTAATTGTGGGCTGAATACACTGGAAAAACTCTTCATTGCCCAGTTTGGTATTCTCCTTAACCTACAGAGCTCCCTCAAACTCAAAGAGCTTCTTTAATGGTAATGTAATGCAGTGTAGGTCTTGCTTCAACTGGGACATTACAGGAGTTCTACAGGTAGCATGTGAATATTTAGATGAGGCAAGCACCTTCATCAAACCATGACTGAAGCTACTGAGACACAGGATATATCATAGTATTTTTTTTAAGTGGGACGTTTTGTCACAAAAATAATGGAGGCTGTAGGAGTTGACATGATTTGCCATGCCCAGAATCAAATTGTGTGCTCAAGAAGAGTAATCAGGATTAGAACCTGGAGTTGCTAATTCAACATTTGACAACTCCTGAAAGATGGCAAGAACAAGGAGCATTGACAAAGCCAAAAAAATCGGCCCTTGGCCTAGCTGTGTAATATATATTTTTTATCTCGTTACTGTAAGATGCAATATATATTTTTTATCTCGTTACTGTAAGATGCTGTAAGCACATGCTACAAAACCAGAAAGAAAATAATTGCTGTCACCTAAATGTGGTTTATTTAAGAGCCAGAGGTGGTGCAGGAAGCAGGGGCTCGATCTCTACCACTTGCAAAAACATGCATTATGAACATTTTTACTTGCTGCAGTTTCCAAGAATGCTCTCCTACGATGCATTCTGCCTGCAGTGGAGATTAGCATTCCTATACGCCTTCCCTCTGCTACCTCGCCTGCCAGGATCACATGGCCATGCCCAATCTGTATCTCCATGCGTGGAGATTGAACGGTGGGTGTTAATCTCCTTAACCTTCCTCCCAAAGTCATTGATGTGATGTTTATAGCCAGATATCTGTTCACAAAGTCAATGTGGGCTGAACTCTGATTAGGTTTGCAGCTTGGTGCACCACCTACCAGATGAACCCATTCAGGCCTCACTGTTGGATGTATTGATGTATGTTCTGCCTTTGGTCCAGCAAGGTCTTGCTATAAGCACTGTTAACGGCTACTTGTTGGCCCTTCTGCTTTTTTATATTTACGGCACCAGCCATCCTTTTTCAAATCACCCATTGTGATTTGTTTTCTAAGAGGTGTGCAACATATATTTCCGCCAATGCCCTTTGTGATGTTACACTGGTACTTAAATTTGGTCCACACATCCTTAATATGAACCCGTTGTGAGCTCATGCACAGTTGTTCATTATTCTTCCTCTCCATGAAAGCGGTCTATCTGATAGAGACTTCTAGTTGCAGATTCCTTACCTTAGAATCTCCCCCTAGGCAGCAGTCTGGATCCGGATATTTTTCTTCCAGCAGTACCCCTGCACGCTGTTATGAGGCATTGGTCGACTCCTTGTCTATTGCTGGCATCATGGTCGTCCGATATGACGTCGCGGGTTGTATATACGCGCCACTCCGGTGTGCTGACACCAGTTCTTTTCTTTCTGCACTAGTCTACGCACAGATCTGAAGTGCTACTCCTACAGTTGCTTTTTGATTGGCCTTTCAAATTTTTTTTGAGGTTTTTAGACTTCTATGTGTGGCAAGGATGTCGTCAGGCAAGACCGGCTTCAAGCCTGGTGACTCCTCTCACCTTATGATGTCAGTGACCGAGACGTACCTCGTGTGCATGTGGTGTTTGGAACAAGACCACGACCCAAAGTCGTACTCAGTCTGCCAGGCCATGAACCCAAAGGCTTTGAGGGAGTGGTCGCTAAAGCTACTCGTAGCCTGGCGTCGAGAGGAAGGTCCAGAGACCTCTTGCAGAGCCACCAACACTCATCGTTGTCCCATTCAAAATTGTCAGGACCTTTGAGTAAGCACAAGAAGTCAAAGTGTTCTTCGACTTCACCCCATCAGTCGGAGGACATGACGCTAAAGAAGGAGCATCCTTGCTCTAGGCCTCGAGCCTACTTCTGGGTCAGCTCCGTGTCTCCCCAAGTTTCCGGAAGCCGTAGCCACCCCTGCCCAATTGAAGGGATTTTACGGGCAGTCTGACCCTGTTGGAGAGCATTCAGGGTTGGCAGGAGCCCCTGCAGGTTCTGCACCAGTGGCTTCAGCCTCTTCCCTGAGGGGCACCCAGGGATCTGCTTCGAACCGGCATTGGTTGTACCACTGTCACCCGACGCTGATTCTGACTAAGGTGGGGACCTTGGTTCCTAGGTCGGTCCTGACCCTTATTCTTATGGGTACAAGTTGAATGAGAGTATGGAGGGTTCGCTGGACCCTTTAGAATACCAGCTTGAAGACCTTAGGGACTGGGCTTAGGAACTGGGTGAAGCCAGCGGCCTGCATACCTCCTCTGACTCTGGTATGCTTTTCCCCCTACTGTGGCTACGGAGGAGGGGGTATCTTGCTTCTAGTGGTGCAGAGAGTGGCTTTCGGCAGCTGTCAGGTTTCCTGACTGAGGTGCTTCAGCCTGGGGCTTCCATGTCAGAACCACTTTTGCCCTTTAACAAAGCCCTTACTGATGTCCTGCTGGGGAACTAGTCCATACCCAGCACAGGGGCTCCTTTCCACCACTGCAGGACAATAGCCCACTTCCAGAGGCCTGTGCTTGTCGACCCGGCTTTCCTTATCCAACACCCTACCCCTGAAACCTTGCTCATCCAGGCATCCCATGGTCGCTTTTACCTTCCACTCCCCAGGATAGGGAATCCAAGAGGCTGGATCACCTTGGGAAGAAGCTGTGTTTTTTCCCTCCAGACTGGCATTGCGGTTCGACTGCGTGCCTTTTGGGCTGCTACACCCATACTTTACGGGACATGGACTTGCAAGTACTGCCACAGATCCCGGAGGAGTCCAGGGCCATTCTCTCCAAAGCTGTTTCTGACGGGAGAGACGCAGCTATGTTCACAAGCAGATGTGGGCTGGTTACGACTGACTCTCTAGGCAGATCGGTTGCTTTGGCGGTGGCCTTGAGGCGCCACGCCTGCTAAAGGACAACAGACTTTTAAGCGGATGTCCATTTGAGCTTTAAGGAGCCCGGACTACGGCCCAGTCCTTGGTCTCACTACTGCCACTCACCCCACTCAGTCTGCTTTTCGCCCCTTTCGTGTGTATGGATGGGGTGCCCAGCCACGTTCAATCCCCACCAGCCACTGTGCCGTGCATGCTGCGTGGCCAAGGATATGGGATTCAGCATCTGCGTGGATCAGGGAGCCCGTGGTCTAGCAACTCCACCGCCCCTTACCCCCTTAGTCGCAGCCTCCATACCTTCCTAGTCTGATGCTTTTCCACCAGCGGCTGGTCGGCCGGAGGATTCGCTCTCACTTGCCCGCTGGTACACCTTTTGCAAATAGTCCGAAGGGGCTATTCCCTCCCCTTATAGACTACTCCTCCATCCATGCCACCATCCTACGATTGTATGTCTAAGGATCACCTGGAACTTCACTGTGAGAAGGTTATGTCTCTTGGCCAAGGAAGCCAGAGAGGGTCCCTGTGCCAGAAGTAGGTTATGGTTGTTACTCCCTCTACTTTCTGGTGCCCAAAAAGGACAAGGGCCTCCGCCGTTTCCTAGACCTCCGGTCCCACAATCTCATCTTCAGGAGGAGTTTGAAATGCTCACTCTGGCTCCGGTCCTATCTGCCCTGGACCCAGGAGACTGGAGGGTAGCGTCGGACTTACAGGATGCATATTTCCATATTCACGTCCTGTCAGCCCACAGATGTTACTTGCAGTTCGTGGTAGGTCACAAGCATTTTCAATTTGCCATGCTCCCCTTTGGCCTTACCAGCGCCCCTTGGTATTCACCTAAGTGATACCTGTGCTCACAGCTCCTCTGCGCGGGTTGGGGGTGTTGGTTTTTCCCTATCTCGACCACTGGCTTTTGAAGGCGGGCTCGCCCAAAGCTGTCGCCTCCCACCCTCAGACGATGGACCTTCTGAATTCACACCGGACTCCCTCTCAGATGCTCCCTTTCATTGGAGCTGTTCTGGACACAGTGCAGTTTCGGGCCTATCCTTCCGAGCAGCAAATCCAAGATATTCAAGCTATGATACCAATTTTTTGGCCTCTATCATGGATTTCGTGAGAATGACTCTGAGGCTGCTGGGCCTCATAGCCTCCTGCATACTGCTGGTGACACATGCCAGATGGAATTTGTGAGCTCTGCAGTGGGACCTGAAGTTCCAGTAGGTGCAGAATCAGGGGAATCTCTCTGACATGGTCCAGATCTCAGAGGGGACTGCCCAAGATCTGCAGTGATGGCTTTTGAACCACAATTGGGTCAGAGGTAGATCCCTTTTCTTTCCCCAACCAGATCTGACCGTAGTGACAGATGCGCCTCTCCTGGGGTGGGGCCCCACGTGGGAGAGGTGGAGATCAGAGAATATACAAATATATTGTTAGGCTCACATTTTAAACAATCAAAATCATAGAAATTCACATTAGAGTGATTTCCAGCACCAGAGCCAAGGGGTCAGTGACCCTACCCTGGCCCCTTGTTTTTTTTATTTTATTTTTTTACTTTTTTAGACTTGGCTGAAGCAGAGTCCCAAGATGGCTGCCAACACTTCCTGGTTTGAAGTGTTGGCAGCCAATCAGAGCTGCGTATTTCCCTGCACAAGCTTGTCATTATTCGCGAAGTCGTTAAACCCAGATCTACACAAAGGTATTTTCCCTTTAATATTTCCAAAAACGACTAGACAGATTTACACCAAATAAGCAAAAGCGTAATCTTTGTACTAAAACCTAGCTTTCTGCCAAATTTGGTGTAATTCTGTCCAGTGGTTTGGACTGTAGCCTTGTTCATAGTTCCTATGGGAATTAACATCGGAAATGCAACTTTTTTTTTTTTTTTTTTAACCAATCCCCCCTTTTCGCAGCCCCTGCCTGAGGGATCACCCCGAAACTTTCTGTGCGCAACTAGAATCACTGGGGCAGTTTTGGGGGGGAAAGTCTTGTGAAGATTTATCAAACAGTGCCAAAGATATAGGCAAGTCAAAAAACGCTTTTTCTATGGAAACATGGTTCTGACTTTACCTACCTAGTGGCTACTACCACTAGTTAGGACCTAGTTTCTATAGAAAAAATGTTTCTTACTTGCCTGTGTGCCTTTATCTTTGCCGGCGGTTGACAAATCTTGACAACATTTTCCAAAATTATTTGATGCTCATGTCAGCAGCTGTCTGGAAAGTTACTGGGTGATCCGTCAAGCAGGGGCCGTGAAAAAGGGTGGGGCCAAAATGCTTTTTCCCCATTCATTTTTCGACCAGTGATGGGGCCCGAACTACTAAGCGGAATTACAGAAAATTTGGCGGAAGGCTAGGTCCTGGTCTAGAAAGCGACCTTTTTGTGATTTGGTGTGAATCCATGGAGTAGTTTTTGAGAAATTAAATAAAATCCTAATTTGTATGTATAAGGATTCAAAGGATCCACGAACGATCCCGATCTCATGCTGAGCTCTGATTGGCTGATGAAGGGTGATACCCTGAAACCGGTCCTAAGATGGTTGTTTCCAGTCCAGGGAGGACCTGGCTCAAAAGTTCGGGCTGGACTGTTCCCATGGGGAACAGGGTCAAGACTGATTTGCAAATAGCTGGGTCCAAACTGGAACGGCATGGGTGGCAAAAAAACGATGGATTTAGGCCCAGATCTCTGTACTGGGGGTGAATGTTTGACATTGTTCAGCATTCCGTCCATCACTTGTTCTATTTGCATTAGATCTGATTGGCTGCCAACACTTCAACAAGGAAGTGTTGGCAGCCATACTGGGACTCTGCTTCAGCTGAGTCCCAGAAAAAAAGATGTTAAAGAACAAAAATGGGCCAAGGTAGGGACACCTTCACCCCTTAGCTCTGGTGCTGGGCTCCCAGAGGGATCCCCACAGCCCCCCAGAGCAAAAAAGCATGTTGTTTTTTAATTTTCGCTGCATTCGCAGCAGATCCAGCAATTAAAAAAAAAAAAAATGTGGACTCCCACGCTTGCTTTAATTGCAGTTAGCGGAGCTTCAACTAAATGTAATGCGGGAGCTGCCGGGCCATGACTGACTTGGGGACCGCCACCTCCCTGGGACTCATGACAAAGTAAAAGTGTGTTTGTTGGGGGATGGGGAGGGGGTGGCCCTGCTCTCCCGCAGCCCTGGGGACTTTCACCTCCACAGGGCTCATGAAAAACTAAATGTAGGGAGGGCACTCGCAGCCCCGGGGACCGCCACCTCCCTGTGCTTTAACCAAATATAACTTGGGGGAACGTCACCACCCCTGGGGATAATGACAAATTAAATGCGGGGGCCACCCAGCCCCACTGAAGCCCTGGGGACCGTCACCTTCCTGAGGCTAATTACAAAGTAAATGCGGGTGGGGGGAACCCAGCCCCCTCCCCGCAGCCCCAGGGACGCAACTTCCCTGGGCCTAATAACAAAGTAAATGCTGGGGGCAGACTGCCCCTCTCCTACCACCCCCCCCACCCCGCACTACTCAGGGACTGCCGCATCCCCAGGGCATATCTCTCAGTGTAATGCAGGGGGGCCACCAGACCCCACCCCCAAACCACCACCCACAGCCCCGGGTACCGCCACCTCCCCGAGGCCAATGACAACGTAAATGCAGCCCGCACCTAACACCGTTTCAGCTTCCTCAGGTATGAGTTGTGCAGCCACTGAGCAAACCATCTTGTACTACCTAAGGAATGTTTTTGGGGAAGAAAAAAAAACTTCTCCAATCCAAATGGTTGGCACCCAATGACAAGGCTCCCTTTGTCAGGGTTTATCATCTTTAGTTGTCTGTATGCATTTATATGTGCTCTCTTCCTTTCCTACGTTCTCCCAATGTCGCGGTTTCACGTTTTCTGTTCCCCCTTTCTCTTTCTTGTACTTGGATGAAGTCGGATGATAAAAAATAAGTCCCATTCCACAAAAAAATTACTGCAGGTGCCCTCGAACTGCAATCACCAGCACAAATTAAACACTACTATTTAGTGGCCATTGAAGCCTCTGGTTAATTTTAAGTGACTTCTAGTGCGCTATGTCTTGGCACTACACACGGAGACGGAGTCTCTAGCGCCTGTTCCTCTGTGGAGTCCGCGCCCCTCACACTCAGCTTGATACAGGATTGCTCGTTCTGCTTTGCTTCCGAGTGCACACCGCGGTGTCAAGAGCTCTTTCACGCTGCGCCCCGAGATTGCAGAATGCTAAGCGCTCGAAATTAGGCGAGCCAATTCAGTTAATGTCAAGTGAAATCTTGAGTTATTTCTTTTCATCTGAGCTTTTAATTGAAATGTTTTCCGTGCGCTGTGCCACGGGTGATGGTTTCCCAGAGTGGTCTGCTCGGCCTGCTGTCCTCGCTTTGATACGCGAAAAATGTCGTTATTATTTTTGGCAACGCTAATAACCTGGTAATGATCTTCGGTTCACCTCCAACCTGCCTGTGATAATGTACTCCGAGGCCTAGGGCGCTTCTGCTTGGTTAATCGGGAGAAACGGGCAGGTGTTTCTAGCCACTGTTAAATGCTTCCGGTTGGTGCGTCCAGCGTGACCCTTGAACGCTATGTTTTTTTATTTGAATGTCCCGGAAGTACAGCAGACGTCACGTAGAATATAACTGCAGGGACAGTACATAAAAATAGAAACATAACTGCGAGGCCTAAAGTTCTTCCTAGGAGCTCACTGCAAGCTCTTTCGGATATCGACATTGATAATGTGTAGAGTGCCTAACGTTTATTTGGCCCCGTACCCCTTACTTAATGTGTCTGACCAGCCTCGATTCTCTCTCCTTTGTAAAGCGAAATCGTACGTATCTTTCTTTACAGGGCCGACCTGGGAACTAAATGTAGGGAGCCGTGGCAAACTTAACCAGAGCAGGCCTGCCACTGCCAGGGGGGCTTGGTGAGGGGTGTGTTCTCCGCTAAGACATCTTGAAACTATTTTGCCACTATGGTGCGTTTTGCGTCACATTTTTCATTATAGAACCTTGTCCATTCATTCATTGGATGAAGACTTGCTTCCTTGCTCAACGAATAAATAGCCGGAAAAGTGAGAAATGGATTAATTCAAGAAATGACAATACAGCCTTTTAGCTATGTGGAGCAAATTCTGACAATACACTAACCAAGGGTGGGTGCTCTGGTTTATATTTTTGCTTCTGCATTAAAATATCATCCACCCCAAACACTACCACACCTAATCCTTGTGACATAGGCATAGCTCAGCTGTTTTTAACACAATATGCTGATTCAGCACCTCAAGGAATTATCACAAAGCATTAAGCTTTCATCTAAAACGTGAGAGAAAAAGGAATAACCTTGAAGTAGCTTACTACACATCGTTAAACCAGGAAACCTTGCATCAATCACAGCTTTCACCTGACCACAGTGTGTAATCCCAGGCAGTTACTTTTTTTGTTTTTGTTTTTACAGTACCTCCTTTTCTTTCATCTTCACAGTGGAGCTCTTTTAAATACATAAATTCCGAGTATGATCTACACAAACACAAAATACTATAATGTTACTGTATCTGTAGCAACACCCTAAAATCATAGATAGGAGTAAAAATACAACTGCCTCATCTTGGTTCTGTAATAGCATCGTCATCAGGGCAGTGGCGGGCAGGGCATATTTCAAAGTTCATGAGCAGAACCACTTGTAACGTTTGTCATTTGATGCAATTGTATAATTTAATATACTAAACCAAAATGTGTTAAGTGAGAAATTGTGAATTATATGGTGTCATTGTACCACCTAACCGTGACATAATGAGACAGACCCATATCGGGTCCAGTTAGGTTTGCTTGCAAAACCTTAGGTCAGTCACAGGTAGCAGTGCCTCTGAGCAGCCAGGCTTTACATAAGGAAAGAGTGTAAAGAATGAATAAGTATCAAAACAGTTGCATACACAATAAAAATCAGACACCAGTTTATCAAAAATAGGTTATATTTTTATCTTTAAAGGCACACCTTGACAATAGAAAAGCCACCTGAGGGTTTTAGAGATATGAATTTTTAAAGAAGCCGTAAATCAAAGCTTTTCACTGATGAACGGAATCATGGTTTAGGGTTAGCAACAACAAGCAAGTTGTAAGCAGCTATATGGGTATTCTTGGGAGTGCAAACTCTGATTGTGAGCCGCTCACAGGGACAAGTCAGACGATGCCTGCGGAGTCGACTGACGCCACCTACCGATGCGCAAGGGTATTGCTCGAAGTAAAATCTCCGGATCCAGTCTGACGCTTGGGGGGGAATTCTAAGGTAAAGAATCTGCAACTAGAATATGTCTCTACCAGATATTTTGTTACTAAAGGTAAGTAACTTGTACTTTGAGCAGCCTCCAGGCCAGTTCTGAGTCCATTGAGAGAACTTCCATAGAAGTCAATGGAGTGGTCCTGATGCTAGGCATACTAAATGCTGAAGATGCTCGAAGATTTTGCGGATTCTGACCTGGTGTTGAGGGTCTTTTCTGAGGCCACCCCTTGGTCCTCAAGCTTGGGGGGTGGCTTTTGCCTCAGGAGTCTCTGTACCATTAAGTCCGGGTGCAGTCCAGTACAAGACCAGTTGCTGCTGACCTACTGCTCTCCAGTTAGCACAAAACCAGCAGTCCCCATCAACTTGCAGTACCTTCCATATTGGGCGACCAAACTGCACACCAAAAACCCTCCCAGGTCCAGCAGACCCAAGTGCAATGTATGAGGCTCTGGTTTCAGACTTCCAGGCTGCACCTTGGCATCCAGCTGCGGTTAGGCTTCTTGGCGCTGGGCTCTTCTGGGTGCAGGCTTCTCAGCTTTTATGGCCTTCTGCCTGTAACCGAGAGTCATCTTCTCTGTCTGGGGCTCATGGGCAACTTTTCTGTTAGCGGGGCATTACAGGCACAGTCCTTATTTTCTAGTCCAAGGTGCAGCAGGTGAAGTCCAGTCTGTGGTGCAGCGTCTGTTTGCTCGATTCACAGAACAGCAGAGCAAGTCTTCTTCGATATTCTCTCCAGTACAGACATGATCACATGGGTCCTACTTTTATTTCCACTGCAAGCCTAGGGGCATGTGGTAACTAAGCTAGCTAATGTGATACCAGGTTCTCACTTACCTGTCGATGGCTTTGTGTGAAGTGTAAAGCACACACTGTTCATGGAGGAATCACTTGCATATTTGTATGCAATATTAAACACCATTAATGTCATAATTAACCATTAAAAAATTCCATTCATGAATAAATCTTCAAACAGCCTGTAATACGTTTCTGAAAAAATAAAGAATATTTATATATTCACTAATAATATATTCATCAATATAGCCAAGCAACAAAGATAATTTTTAGTGTTTTTATACAAATGCACTGGTGACCCCTCTAATTTCCAATCCCTTTATATCCAAGGGACAGAAGAAGAGCACCAACCCTCCTGACTCTCCAAGCACAAAGTATCTGTATGCAGTCTTTCAAACAACCAGAAATTGCTCCTAATGGACTCCAGCAGGTCATGTGATGAAGTGTGTCATGGAGAGTATAAGGTCGACATTTTGGTCTCCCAAGGCTCAAACCGTCCATGAGACCATCCTCAGGACAATATGCCAAAGTGGATTAAGTCAAAATAATTGTTGATTTCAACGTCAACTTGCTGGAAAAGCACTGCTTAATCTTTTTCGTCCAGCACATCCAATGTTAATCAGTTACTACAGTATAAAGAAAGGATATCATCATTTCACCAGATACATAAACTCCCGCCAGACTCAGGATACATAAACTCCCGCCAGGCTCAAATCAGTCAAAAAAGCTCAAGCGCACGATCCGCCAACATACAGTCCCTCTTTGTGTGAAGTGTAGCATCTAGGTAGGTGTATGATACTCCCTAGCCCAACCGAGAGAAGTGGCTGCCTGGGGTCTGCACTCTCCATGAAAAATCTGTTTGACAGCAGTTTCTCTGTCTGGGCCAGGAAAACCATCTTTACTGCAAAAACAAAAGAGCAACATCTTTCATGTGTGAATAACATTTATCCTTCAAAAGGGGCTTCTCCTTTGAAGCTTCCCTTTTGGGCTCACACCTACTCTGGCCATCCTGCCAGGAGGAGGTTACACCTCTTCCCTTGGCAGTTCTCTTGTTCCTCTTCCTCAAAGCCTTTCTCACCTTTTCCCAGGAGGGCAGCAGGGTGTCTTGAGAAAAGCCGCTTGTGTAAACCATAAACAGCTACTGGAAACTTTGGACAATAAAATGGCGACTTTCTAAAGTTATCATTTGTTAACTAGTTACATTAAATTAGACTTGAGCAACAAATCGGGTTTAATGCAACAGTTTCTTGATACTTTGAAGTATCATAATTAATAGTCTAATTTGGAGGTTAGCACTGCTGAGTAGTGAGCTGAATCATTGTGTAACTCGGTACTCACCAAAGGTGCTACTATCCTTTTCACAGTAAAAACAACTATGCAGGATTTTTTTTTACTTTCAGGACATGTACGTAAAGCAGCAAATATCCTTTTTATATAGTGCACCCTGCCCTTCGGGCTCAGTAGGCTTGCGTTAGGGATGACATAAATAATAAAAAGGAAGGTGTGGCTTTGCAATTAGTTTAAATGACAAAGTCGAGTTAGCAGTTGAACCTTTCTGCCAGTCTGCAACAGCAGATTACAGCATCTGTCCAAATGTTTGGTGAGTGATCATGCAAAAAGAAGCATTTCCGTACATGTTGCAATGGCCATATAATAAAGAAATACACTATTTTGAGTTCAGACCTCACCAGCACTGCACCTAGACACTCAAGCACTAAGACCAGACAGTGCGAAGCCAGTTTGCACAGTACTGACCTCTATAATGTTCAGCAGTTTTAACCAGGAGGCCATGCATACTTTATTCAATGTATATGCGCACAAACAAGCACACAGATGCAAACTTGAGTTCATGGATCTACTTTTGAATAACTTTAAGGTGCTGGGTTCTGGCACACGCATACCGAATTCGGAACGCGCACCAAGCACCGTCGAAGCCGAGGGTCGTCCGGCTTGACTGAGACCTTATTGTGAAGGAGTACCAAGGCCCAATTAAAATTCCTCTGCTTCATACTACGGCCTGCTACTTGGAAGTTTGGATAATACAGCGTATGGACCGCCATTGATTCAAGACATAATTTTGTCTGTATTTGGATCCCAAAATTAAGGATTTTTGCTACTTTTCTCATGGAGGCTTTTTAATTTCCTGCACTTTGAGACATGACGTTACTCCTAAACACTTACCATAGAGGAACACATTTTTCAAGTTCCTCATCCATCTTATCTTTATTTTGGAAAATTCCATTTGTGGTCCTATAGATGCCTTGAAGTCTCATCAGGGAACAAACACATGTCAGATGTATCTTCGCATTAACCAGCTTGAATCTTCGAATTGACTGAGGACATTCATGCAAATCACAACCTCTACAACTTGATGGATACGAACTATCATTAATTTCAAGGACTATGTTTTATGCTAAAACAATATGGAAGACTGCTTGATCTAGTGTGGACCATATATATATATATATTCATATTCATTTCATGAATAAGTAAAATATGTACACTCTACATACCTACGATCTTTGATTTCTACTATACCCATAATGAGAATGCTCCGCTACTATATTTTGGTTCCCCGTATCCCCCCCCCCCACACACACACACACACACACACACACTTTTTGCTTGGTTTTTAGATGCCACTTCGACTGAAGTTCTCTGGGCCCCTGCTAACCAGGTCTCCAGTGCCAATGTTCCTTCCTTAAAACAAAGACACCTGGTCACTTGATCCCCAAGAGACCAGGCCCTTCAGCCCCCTGTAAGCCCCTAGTAAATGGTACACCTGGTACCTAGGGCATGGGTACTGAAGAAGGACCCTCAGAGCTGCAGCACAGCTTGTGCCACTTTGATGGGCCCAGCACCAACCTTATGCAGACTGCCATTGCAGGCTGCATGACAGGGTGCTCCCAAAATTGAAAACACGACATGCCACACAGCCTGTGTGCCATGTCCCCTAACACTGCATGCAATATATGTAAGTCACCCCTCTAGCAGGCCTTACAGCCCTCAGGTAGGGTGCATTATATTACTTGTCAGGGGATATGTGCATGAGCAGATATGCCTCTGCCGATTCTGAAACCTAGTAAGTGCACAGGGAAGCCATTTTAAATGCATGTGATGGGCACTGGTACCAACAAGTTCCCAAGCTACATGATGGCTTCTCTGAACCATGGGGTGTTTGGTACCTAACATCTCAGAATAATAAACCCTCATTGATTCCAGTGATGCATTTATGAAGAAATGCACACAGAGGGCACCTTAGAGATGCCCCCTGAAAACGTACTAGTGTGTTGATTGAGTGGTCCTGGCCAGTTCAGCCACCACAGACACGTTTCTGGACCGCCATTGTGGGAGCCAGTGCTCGTGAGGCCCAAAGACAAAAGGCTGCACTGGGCAGAGGTGTTAACCTCCTCTCCTAGGCAGGATGAACATTCCAGGGCGGGGAGCTTCAAAGGTCTTGCCGCCTTTGTAATGCAACCCAAGTCTCCAGATGGTGGAGATGACCAACCCCACTTCTGGTGGCAGTATAGGCGGCAAAATTATTTAAATTAGGAGGAGTGCCCACTTCATGCCAGTCCCACCCCTAAAGTGGTCAAGCTGCAGTGGAAACTACTTTTTAAATTCCCCATCTTGTTTAGAAAGGAATTAGGCCAGTATGGTTAGAGTTGTGCGCACTTCCCAGTGGTAGTGGTCATAAGAAGGGTGCAGTCACCCCGAAGGTGGTCAGCCAATCGGCTACCACCTTGAACTCCTGTAAAGCCCCTAAATTGAGTATTTAGATGGCACCTCTGAAACCTAGAACTCAGATTCCTGATGATCTAAGAAGAACCAGAGGCTACTGAGTCGTATCAGCAGAGAAGACTGCAAACAGCAATTGACTTGGCCCCAGCCATATTGGCCTGTCTGCAGTTCTTGACGATCCTGTGCCAATAGATGACCCGTCCTGCAGCCCAGTGACCGCCAAAACTTTGGGACGACTGGCTGCCTTTGACAAAGATCAAGATCTCACAAGAACAGCGTACCTGTTCAAGAAGAAACCAACTTTAAAAGAAAATAACTCTGCCCTGAGGCACAGTGAAACCGCCTCTAGATCCACCTCTGCACCTGATGCCCACGGCCCAAGTCCAAGTGGCCCGCCAGGCCTGTTAAGGTTCCTTAGTGATTCTGAGTCAGACTCCACTGCGGGCTAACCCCCCTCAAAGCCTGCAGCCTCAAACCCAAGACTCCTCCTGACTGGAGCCTGCCTGGTAAGCTGTTTATGAAGCCTAAATACACCCCTGCACTGCCTTGGGGTGCTGGACCGTCGCTGTCCCTACGTCCCCTAGCATCAGAACTTACCGGGCATCTGTGAGTTTTCTTCATTCAGCCTCCTAGCCCGAGCCTGCAGCTTTTTTCCAAAAGTGATCTCCCCTATTGCCTAACATTGGGCGCTCAACGCTGTATTGGCACTCTGCACCCAGCTGCCCCTGTGCAGCTGAGGATGTAAGTTTGGTGCTCCCTTGTGGCCCCCCCCCTTGTGCTTACTGCAACCCCAAGACATCGACCCCTGACACCGCTTTACTCACCCGTGAGCCGGTCATGTTCGTTCACCCTACCAATCTCCATTGGTTAACATTGAGCAGCGACTCAGAATTCAACCTCTGCACCCAGCAAGCAGCCCATGTGCCGCTTTGAGTGCACTCTTGGTGCTGATTTGAACCTTGCCTGTTGTTCACCTAAAATCCTGAAGACTGGATTTGTAAGTCGTGTACTTACCTGTAATGCTGCGTTCTTGTTTTCCACCCATAGGTTAACATTGCTGAACTGAAAAATTGCACTGAAAAATTGAAAGCGCAAAAGATTTATCTCTTAAAAACTGCTTACCTTATAACGAAGTTCTTTGATTCACAGCATGTATAAAAGCAAATGTTATTTCTCTAAATTGGTCTCTGATTTATTCATTCACTGTGTGTCATTTATTGCCTCTGTGCGTACAGCAAATGCTTAACACGACTCCTTGATAAGCCTAACTGTTTGCCCTTACTACCACAAATAGAGCATTAGTCCTATCTCCTTTTGCCTCTGCAATACCATCTGGGGATCCACTGGACTCTGCACAGTGTACCTCATTTTAGTGCACTATATAGAGAGACAGCTTCCTACAATATCCACATTATATCAGAGTTAAGTAGAAAGGTGCTAGACCTTCAGACCATATTTCCAACATCTTTCCTCCTCAATGTGACTCAACAGCTGTTTGGCAACAGAAGCTGGCCAGTTGTCTGTTATATCAGGCTGCTCATTGCACACATTTGAAACAGTTATCCTGCTAGTGACTACTGTAGCCGGTCTGGTACCACTGGAAGCCAGCAATAGGATCTGGACTATTTACTAGATGGCCGCCAGAAAAGCGACTCAGACAGCTTCTTGTTATAGTAAACCCACTCAGCCACGTCACATGAACAGGTGTAGCTCTTAAAACTGTGGGTCTTTGCCTCAACCTGACACAGGTTAGCACAGCTGAGGTACCGACGTCATTTAGGGATCTCAGTGGGTCGCGGTCACGAACCCCATGTCTTATTCCTTGCAACCCCATGCACTGATTTGCGACCCATGGCCTCAGAGGTTGCAAAACCAGTGCCAAGAACAGATGAACAACAGTGTTCTCATGAGCACCATTTACTTTCTGCATTTTGCACTAGGAGATTACAGCTTAGTAAAATATATACATTAAGAAGTGCAATGTGTTCTTTTTAGAATGTACAAAAATACATATTTGTTAAAGACTTTCTGCCCCAATCCATTCTGAAAATATGATAATTATGTTGTGATAGCTCTTGAAAGTGGTCGGCATTCAAAACTTATTAAAAAATAATGAATAATTCATACCATTAAGGTAGTTCATATGCAAAATGTGGTCTATACGAATGGGCACCACTGGCTTGCCCATTACTTTATTTTTAAATGCCTTTGGTGTGAATCTCCATGTGATTTAGCTATATGTTTTTTCTTTGAGAAAGACACTAGGCTTTGGTGGCAGCAATTATTATGATGTGATTAGGATCAAGCCACCAGTTCCTGGGACTCGAGGACAAAGGGCCATGAAATGATGTTACTTACTGTGATGTCGTTGAGGTCAAAGGTGAATGATATCACTTCTGCTACCCCCGGCATTTTCATTTTGCCAAATCTGTGCTCATGAGCTGAGGTACAACATAGCATTGACCATGGAGCAGGACAAGTGATGCTGCACTGAGGCACGTGACGAGCGACATCCCCGACATCGATGCTCTAGCATTCTATTGTATTCACTCTTCCCCAGCAACGGGAACCTCACGACTCCTTTTAGGAAAGCTCCCCGTTTTCCTACATATTAGTGCACCCTTGAAACCAGAGTCAGAGCGGAGTCATTTATAGCCGACTACGTAGTTTATTTAAACGTGTTCTGTCAGCGAAGACATCCTTCCTGTAGGTACAATTGTGGGTGTAATTTCAGCGATTACATGCAGAATAGCTTGCATGTGAAGTATAAGGTATTTCAATTACTAGAGAAATTGCTTTGTAAATCTGTCTCCTCTCATTCTTGGACACATAAGGGGTCAACAGTGGACAACGCTGTGCCAAGTTGCTTCTGTCCAGGCAGGGGTTCCACGGGACACAAAGTCGCCAAGAGTGGGAGCCTCTAGAAACCATGGAGAGCTGTGGGCATCCTCACCGGCAGGATCTCATCTGCCGGGGTGCTCCTTCGATCCGTCACAAATTAAGCACTATCAAAAAATGTCTTAATACGAATATTCAGGCGCTGATCGGTGAGTAAACCCCAAAGCTGTATGACAGTGACGACATTCTAATGAGAGATGTGCACTTCAGAGATGCTTCTGACATAGCATTACATGACCTCTGGAGCCAGACAAAGCTCAGTATGTTGATGACCGATGCTCAGTTCCTGCTATGAAATCTTCCCACAGGTAGGTTTTGGAGATGCTGGATGTTAGTGTGGTGTTAACCTGACTAATATCTTTAATAATTTCAGTTTTATCACCGCTTGCTTTAAGAAGGACCATATTTCGGTTGTTGAAGCAAGTAGGCGATGCATGCCAGGACCCAGACGGGTAATCATGTCCCATGGCTTTCACTTGTTGTGGTGTTGGCCAGTATTTTTGTCACACCGGATATGGAAGCCCACTCGTTATTGCTGTGGAGCTTTTGAGTTAGGCACTAAATGGGCAATAGTTTTACAGTTTTTATATAGAATGTGAATGCCAGATCCCAGCTTGTACAGGGAACATGGACGTGAGCAGCAGTGTGGATCATTAATAGTAAGTAGTGGGCTACGTGAGATATGCCTTGTCACTATCAATACGCCTTGATGAGCCAACATCCTTTGTGCATTAGTTACGTAATCAGTGTGTGTTCGATGAGTGACTTGGTAACTGATCTGTAACGAGTTTTCCCACTAAGTACACTAAGCCCTCTCTCTCGGCAGCACTCCTTTTAATGTGAGCTTATATTGGCGCTGCCTTTACAGAAGCAGATCTGCTACCTGGTATGTGTGATGTGCACACTAATGGGATATCACATATTTCATTGTGACTCCTAAGTACCGCTATTTCAGCTGTCGGATCCAGAACGCCTTTTTTAGCATCCCTGGTACGAAACATCCTTACAAACTGGCAGGGTGTTGACTCTAAATCTTACTACAATACACAAGCTGACAAACTAGACTGAAAGCCAAGGGGATCCAAGGAGAGGGAAACGTAAGGCGATACAACCAGAGTTAAACAGAAGGCAGCACAACTGAAGTGTTAGTGTATACTCTGATGTAGGGTACATACACTTAATCATAATATTTCCTTCTCTGCCAGGCAAGAACACCTCAGCTGTTCCCGAGGGAGCGGTTATTCTGCCAGAAGCGGCTTACACCTACCCACACTGGGTTGAGACATTGGAATAGTGACACACCTTTGGTTATGCAGATAAGGGTATAGTTTCCCGCCATTTCTCTCTTGTATTTGTACCTAATTATTAATGTCTATCAGTGATTTCTAGCTCAGAAGTACTATGGTGTGCAACAAGGGTGATGAGCCAGAGTCTATCGAAAAACAGTCCCATCGATGTGCGTCCCTTCAGTGCCTAGTACCTCAGCCACTGGCTGCATCCGTCAGCTGCACTTTGCTGTGTTTTGCCTACGTACTGCCCACCAAGAAACTGGAGTCCGGGTCCACCAACTCCTTTTGTGCACCTTTAGAATCTGGTCTTCTTGACATGGATGTCCTGGGGAAGACACGCCTAGGCCATCCATCAGAAAGAGCCCAAAGAGGCTCAAAGTGTCATGTAATTCTATTCATTCCGGGAGCCCCTGGCTTACATGGCGAATTCTTTCTTTCACGCGCAGTCAGGTCCCTTAGACATAGGTAGGGCAGATGGCTCGTAGTTCTGCATGGTGGGCAGCGCACATGAGCGCGGTTTTGCTCTCCAGTGAAGCTCCAAGATAGACTTCACCTGCTTGAACGTTGTACTAGAATTCACACAAGTGCCTTTCTTTATTGATGACGTACAAGGGCTGTTAACTCCCAGACCTACAAAAATGTGGCCTTAACACGCATGCCCACCACCAGGTCTACCAACACTACTAACCCAACCCCTACCACCAGCACTACTCCTGAACCACCCACCTACCACTACCCATTAGCTCTGTCTCTGTAGGGAAGACTGGCCCAAAGATGATGTGTCTAATGCACATCTGTAACAACAGAACAGTTGTTTCTGCCGCACAGATGTATTTAACCATAGCCCTTTGGCATTCCGCAATGGAGTAAAACTAATCTTCGCTTAATGAGCGCTCCGCTCTTAAATGTGGTTGGTCCAAGGAAGTGGTAGACATCCGTCCAGGTGTATATTTGTTCTCAGTTGGTGATTGCTAATAATCCCAGGCCCTTCCTGTGCAGGTGAGCCATCACACCTTAGCTTGTCTGGAGACACGGTGGCAGCCTTGACCTCCTCCCTTCTCTAAACTAGGCTTCCCGAGGCCAAGGTACAGCTTTGTGTCCCTGCGAAGTCTGTAAGCGGTGTCGGCACAAGTGCCTCAGTGAGTGCTGGGAGGCTAATAACACCGTATGAAAACTAACCAGCTTTTCAATTTAGAAGAATAATTGCTGGCTGTGCCGCAGCAAAGAAGAAAACAGATTGTCTGAGGTGAGTGGAACCGAAAAAACAATTGAAGTATGACCTATTCTCACAAGGCTCACAAACCGCAGCGCCTTTAATGAAGCTGGCCGTGTATGATAGAGCTCTGTCTATCAGACAGGTACTTTAGGTTCGCTTAAGCATCTTTAATCGGGATGTGTTTATCTCCCTAAAACACCTTCTTCTGTCCAATGCACTGTCCCTTATGTTCTCCTTTACAATCCTTTCCTACACAATTGTGCATTGTTTTCCTGGGCTCACAGACCGCGAAAGCGCTCATGGACCTCTCGGACGTTATTCAGATGGTCTTCTGGCCAGCATTTCTGTGGTCCCTTTACAAAACACTGATGCATGCCTCCTTTGTGGCTACAGAACTGTAGCGCTCCTCTATAAAAAGGCATGTGCATTCAGTTACTTTAGACATTTAATGGCCCGCAGGGATATAGTGCCTGATGGTTAAAGTCACAATTGATGACTCTCTTGCCTACTGTGCGGCTTTTATTGCTCAAACAATGACGACCCTAGCATGTTCCAGAATCACTCACGTTTATTGGGCTTCTGCAGTGAGACAGTACTAGCTGGGGAACAACAGTGACCTGGCGGTCCTTGTCATAAACCCATATGAAGACGATGCAGAAGGGACATTGAAGCTATCCTTCAAATAGCGGGAAAGAAATCTTGGCTGAGATAACCCTTGAACGGTTTATTTTCTTGTCCTTGCTGCTTTTCTCTATATTATCAGGATTTTTTTCTTCCATATGACTAGTTCTTTGCATGCTGGTCATGCCTTGACAAGGATTTTGTACAAGGAAATTACTTCTGTAAACATTTCCAGAAGACAGCTGTAGACCAAGACCACTGTTCTGGACCAAATTAAATAATGTCTTTTAGAGATTGTGCTTGGATTGTTATTTGGTTTGTATCGAGATGATGCTTTTAATGTACGAATAGCTTTCACATTCATAACAAAATGATTGGTAAATGGGATGGATGCATCACTACACAAAATAAATAAAAAGAAGCTTAAACAAATTGTGGCCCATGTGTTTTCTGGCTGTTAACCTATGCCTGATTTGCTATACTTCTCTATGGAATGGCTCCCTACTCACAAAATATCCTCAAAGGAAATGGCAGTTGTGGTTTATTTAGTCCATCGGGACAACCTTGTCATGTCCTGTCTAAATGATTGATAAAAAAATCACTTCAGAACAGCATTTCTTAGTACCCTCTTTGTTTCAAGCAGCCGATTAAAGCTATAGGTGCAATACTGGACAGTATCCAATTGAATGTCCCCTTTTTTTGCATAAAGGAAACACCACAACTTTGATAATTCTGCAATATTTTCTGCTACAACATTGGAATCAATACTGTGGTCACGTGAAGACTAGGTGCATCTTTGGCTAAAATGAATATTTCTTTTAAAGGTGGACCGAGCGATAGAATCCCTTGATAGACAATTCCTTTAGGTGTCCTTGGCCTCAATGGATAGTTATAGAGGATGTGTTTCATCAGTGTCCGGGATTAACTTGAAATTCTGTGGTTCCCTAAAGCACTGTCTGCCCACATCAGTATTTTGAATGGATGGTGAGCAGATTACCTGTATGAGTCTTTCTCCCTCACCTTCAATAGAAGAACGTGAAAATATCCAGACTACATATTTTTATGTTTTACCTAACAAGCAAGCAGAAGTAGGCTCAAAACACATATGAAGGATGTAATAGGGTAGGATTGAGACATAGACAAAGAAATTGGTCTGTCTGAAGCAGACGTCTCCTACAAGTAGCTTGTGAGCTACTGGTAGCTCACTAGCTGCCTATAAGTGACTATCCTGTGGACCCCAGCGTACTAAATTAGAAGTGTTTGCTTGCCTGAATGCCAGAATTGAAAATTGTGCTTTTGAGGGAAAATGTGTGTATTTTCAGAACTCAGTCTTATGTTTGGGTACTTATTATGAATATTATTAAGTTAATACCAGCAGCATTACATCTATGGCTGTTATGTATCAGCCACCTAGAGGCTTTCCAAATTGACAACATATGTTTTACATTACTGCCAAGAACCATGCCTGATGCACTGTGGCGAACACTGCTGGTATTCTTGCATATGATAGGCATGTCATTATGTCCATCTGGTCACTATTAAAGCGCTAATATTAGTAGCTTACTATTATTTGTATCGAATGAACGTAGATCTTGGTACATTAAAGATTGTTGATTGCTTATTCTGATGCTTATCTGGCAGACAAGGAAAACACAACAACAGACTTATTAAGGAGCATGTTATTCACCAGTAATGTAGAGGAACCGCTACAAGATGAGAGAGACCAGTTAGTCTGGACCTACAGAATCCTGGAGAGCAATTTGTATTTCTCATTCAAATTCCCAGTGTGTGAAACTGATATCACCAGCTTCACTGGCACCTTATTTAAACTTCTAACATCCTTCTGTCCATCGTCGGTGTTCTACGGTGCCGGGTGCTGGTTATTTGATATTACTCTGTGCAGTCTGGTGCTTGGCAAGAGGGTCATTTAAGGAATCTGTAGGAGCAGAATAATTTGTTAGGAAAAAAAAATACCAAAAGTAAATAACTGGAATGATTGAAAATTGTTTGAGTTGACTAGATCCTTTGTCTGACACTAAGCAAAGGTGTGATAACTGCATAAACAAGTTCAAGCCGGTTGGCCTTTCCGAAGTATCTTTAGCATATTGTTCCTCATTTCTCTCCAAAATATTTTAGCAATTTAATTCAAATTGTGTTGCAGCCCAATTACTGTGCTTAGCATTCATGTGAATAACTGTGTAGGTAAAAAATAAAATAAAAATAAAAATAAAAAAAAACATTTTGGCATTTGGGACACCTGCTAATGCAATCTGTCAGTTTGACTTCATATATTCCGGACACTTATAGTTCATACGAAAAAATAAAAACGAAAAATATTTTTAATTACTCAACAGGTCTGCAGCCATTATGTATCTGGAAGGAATGCTTTAAACCTACCCCCGGTTTTAATTTGGTTATCCGAACAGCCAAAACAATTAGAAATGTGAATTTATTTCATATAATTTGTTAGCCATCCCAGATGTCTTAGAACTATAACAAATGTAAATACACTAGTTTCAAAGTATCATCACATCCCGTTAATTAATACATTTGTTTTTCTTAAAATCCAGAATTCTTAAGTTAAAATCTTACTCCAGACAAATTCGCAATTATAAATTTATAATTGGCCAAGAAATAAGTTTCTTGTACTTTGTGTACACAGAGAATCATGTGTGAGGAATTGTCAGCTACATATTGGCCACTCTAATTCTCTCAGTCTTAATTTCCAGCAAAAATTCACCATGTACTAACTGCACAGCTGTATAGCATTGAGTGCATCCCACCAGCAATAAGAAAATTTATCTCGATGTGAATTAATATATGATCTTAGAGGCCAATTATCTCTTTCATTAAATGCCATTGGGGTAAAGCTCATCGTACTTCAGAGATCAAGTTAAAACACCACCACCACTGGCACAAAAATTGCCTTAAACATGCACACAATGCACGTGGGAAAGTGCTGTCAAATCCACAGGGTTTGCTTAATCCCGTTGTTTGTAGAACTTGATGAGCAGATTTTGTCTCCAGTGTTGTTTCAGCTTAGTCTAAGCAGGTATTATACTCACTTAACCCTTCTTAGGTCTTCTGAATGTTTCCGTTTCAGTGATGTCACATGACCCTTTGAGCCAACATTGAGTTTCTGCCTAGAAGAGAAGATATTATAACATTGCAGCTAGATTTGGCAATCCAGAGTGCTCAACTGCCTTACCTGTCGCCCTCAAAGGCAAGAATCCGAGCATTCTCAAACTCTAAGAGCTCTTTTAGGAATATGGGATGTCTTCTCCCACCTATCTCCCATGTCACTTTCACTTCTGGTACCAAATTTTATCTCATTGAACTATGATTTGCCTGTTTGCCAGGAGTTTCATGAATTCTTCAGGTTCAACGGATGAGATATTTAAAATTAATTTGTTTCAATGATTACTTTGTATAAGAATTTTCTCTTGTGTTTAGAGTGAAACAATGGGCGAGAGTGTTTTAGATTAAAAAATATTGATAATCATACCGAACTTGATAATGCAGTAGATTGCTATTCAACACAGCAAAATAAAATAATAATAACTCTTACGTTGGTTTTCTTCTATATTTGCTTTATATTTTTTTTGTAAAGGTACTGTATGAAAAATAAAACTTTTCTATTTTTGATGCTTAATAGACCTACAACAGTGAAACAGCTGTGTAATGAGAAGTTATGAAGTGGAGAATAGTTATTTATTAGGCAGAGAGGGGAGGAGAAAAAAGGGATAGCACAGACAGGCACCCACCTAGTGAGGATTTGTATCCCCGTCTTTAGCACTTTCACCTGCAGAATCCTGATTTTCTTGATTATTTGTACCGTGGTGTCCTGAGCGACCTTCTCACTCTAGACCCGTGGGAACTTTGACACCCAGTAGTATCTGAAATTGTTGCTGGCCACTGGGATTTTGCAGGGCTGCAGACTACGCTTGTGCTTTCCCCAACCGGTTGTCAGCTCTTGGCTGTACTTTTTGACTGCAGAGTTTCTGACGGCGCCCGGTGGTGTACAAGGCATTGCATATGGTCTTTGTGAGTAGGCCCCATTGGAAGAAAGCTTAACTCCTGTCATATCTGGCTTAGCATTGTCCAATCTTAATTGATTGACGTGCTCTACCCACTCATTCAGTTGGCCCATAGCTGGGCAGAAGTCCTTGTATTTGGCACTGCTTGACAGGAATTAACTGATCAAGGATGAGCGAGCACAGCTGCTCTGTTTCTAACTTGCAGAAATCTATATATGGCTGGCGTGACTGGTACTATAATGGAGCATTGTAACGCTATGGCTACTAAGAGGTGATGTGCATTTTAATCCATATCACAGGAGACATAAACAATAAGATTATTGGTACCGTTTAACATGTTTTTGTTACCATGGTCTAGTGCTTAACACCATTTTTTTGTAGTGCTTGTCACAGCTGCTCCGAAGCTCCTCTGCACTATTTCCAAACTACGTGTACCATAATTCTACATCTTCATCTACTGCAAGATAATTCGAAACATTACTGTGTCTGCTCTGGGACTGATGTCTGCCTAGTGATGGTGTGCAGATGTCTGAGACAGCAGATACATGGCGTCATTCTTTCTTGTCAGGAACACCCTCTAAGGTGCTGGTTGGTGAGAAGTTATCTCTTTGCTCCCCTGTTGCCTCCAGAGTCGCCAGAATTCCTGCCTTCTTCTGTCATTAGGTATGATACATGTTTAGCCTCTCTACCAAATGCTGCTGCTCTAGGAGTTAACTTCCAGAACTATGCAGATGATCTACAAACACCCATTCCACTCTGGAGCAGTCCATTAATCAAATTGTGCATCATCCAAAATCCTAGGAATGCATAGTGGCTCTGCCTGAGGTAAACAGCGTTTCTTACCAGTGCATCCAAAGGCGTGTGTGCTAAACAAAGAGAAAATACCACATCATCTGAGAGGGATCGTTCTTGGTCAAAACCCAGACAAAGGTTAGGACCTGTCGAAGCTAGCTTAGACTCCACATTGGCAATGGATACTCATATCACTATGATCATCTGCTCCTTGCTGTAGTACCTTAAATTATCTCACTGCACCAACCTTTCTGACAGAATGGAACTGGTGGCAGAACAATTGTGGTTGATGAAATTGATTACCTGCTCTCGGAAAGAGGTTACAACCTTTCTACTCTGTTCTCTGTCTCTTTAGCTATTGTGCTCCGCACTGATGTTGCTCCACCCCGAGTTTATCGTACTTTGTATATGTTGATGGGAGCTGCCGTGATTCAACCAGCACTATGATCCTGATTGCACCTTGTGCAATCATACCATAAATACTTCTTTCTGTAGGTGGTGTTGTTGGTTCTGCTCCGCCTGATTACTGAGACTGCTGGGCCGAGTTTGATGATTCACACGCTTCGTACGATTTGTGCTCTTGCTCTCCAGTGGGATGCTTGAAGGGGTCCCTTGTGCTATGGTGCAGTTCCTACCATCTCTGATCAGTCACCTGTGTAGATTTACATCTATTGGGACCAATGTCAGGGAGAAGAAGCTTGGAATACCAGCCTTTCAGGAGATGACTGTATGAGAGATGGGAAGTTCCCTGAGCAATAACTGGAACTTTTGAAGCAAACTGTGATCTTTGCAGTCTCTTACAGAATTGGAATTACCAGCATTTGTTTTTGAAGGAAAGGGACATTACAGAAAAAGTAACCTTATGGAATTAATAATGCGAGCTGAGTGAAGATAACTTGGCCATAAAGACCATGGGTTATCCACATATTATGAATGATGTGGCCATTACACAGATGGTTCTGATTAGGTGCTGAGACTTGAAGGGTAGCAGTGTTCAGTTTTAAACTAAAACCTACATTCTCCACTGATGTTGAAAACTAGCCTGTTTACATTTTTTGAAGTTGAAATAATTTAAGAGCATTACAAATGTAATAAAATATATAATTCTCACCTGTCTACCGGACAACGTTTCAAAAAAATATATTAACGTTGATTAATATTAATGGAAAATAGAATTGTCTGACAAATAATTGTCCAATTACTTCCTGCGTTTATTTAGTAGGCGAGGTCACCTGACCATATCAAGCATATGAAAGCTAACTCCAAATCTATCAGTCCAGTGTTCCTGCATATGTCCTGTGTGAGGGATGGTACGAATGCACTGGCATATTGAATGCATTCGAATGATATTCTAATGGAGCACTGGTCTCCTTTGACATTGCTTCCCTTTGTAAATCT
This sequence comes from Pleurodeles waltl, assembly GCF_031143425.1. NCBI lineage: Eukaryota > Metazoa > Chordata > Amphibia > Caudata > Salamandridae > Pleurodeles > Pleurodeles waltl. The sequence goes on along the minus strand of NC_090449.1, from coordinate 116,491,007 downwards.
TTTATTTATAGGTCTGTATGAAATCTGTGGATTTTCTTTGTTTTTTGTAAAAGAAAAATGTTGGTGAGCTTAAAACATAATGCTGTGTCAATGTCCATATGAGTTAATAACTTCTAACTTTTTTTTCTATATTTCTTTTAATGTATTGGCTATATTTTTGTTTTGGTGCCAGTTAGGACCAGAATGGAATAATCTGTGATGTTGATAGTCAAGAGGAGACAGCATATCATTTTCTGAGCAGCTCATACTTACTTTGCTGCTTTTAAGTGCTAGGCACTCAAAGGAAAGTTAATACTTATTCACCCAAAGCTGTTAACTTTTTAAACAAACTCTTCTGTCTGTGTTGTTATTGATTGTGTATTCGTTCGCTACATCTGGAGATCCAAGGTGGTCGTCTCTGTTCCCTATTATTTAACCATTATGTTTAACCTCTTTGGCTCATTGTGAACATTTTTATCACTTCAGATAACACCCAAGTAATTTGAAACAAAAATGTTGATTCTTGATGTGTGTTGCTCTTTCCCAAGCTGTTTGTCGGAAAATTAATAGCTAATTCAATCCAATTAGTTAAATCTTAATAAGGCAAACATAGAATTTCTGCTGCAGCTAATAATCTTATTACTACCATGCCCTCTCTCCACAGCTGCCAACAGGTCCCTGAAATTCCTGCACTCACCAAAGAGAAAACAACTAGGAATAATTGTCAATTTTTCACTGTTAGTGAAGCTACATGACTGCTGTAGTCTCATTGTTACCTGAACCTGTTCAAGAGCATTTGTTGTTGTCTTCCTGGATCATTTAGCCACTCTAAAAAAAAAAAAAAATCCTTCTTGGATCTAAAGGCAGACACTCAGAGCCCTTGGTTCTTTTTTGCCCACATGGTCCATTTTGTGCTACCAGCCACCCATTTGCTTGGCACGACGTTTACTTGGCATGGCAGATCCTGTTTGGAAATCACATCTCCTGCACATACTTGGGGGTCCTATTCCTTTCACGATTTCCCTTTGATATTTCTCACTCACTGTTTCTCCATTCTCTATGCCCCCCCAGGCTGGCAGCTGTAGTGTCACTGGCTTTACAGAGATAGACACTTATGTAGACCGTGATCGGCTGCTCTGCCTGGACCTGGAGCTCCTGGTCGCGGTTTGTTACTCTGTTGTCGAACATTGCATCTTGGGAATGATTGGGGTTTAGTAGTCCTAGCTGGGATCTGGGTAACATGGGTAGCATGGTCATGGGCTTTTCACCCTTCGCTTATCAAACTTTGAAATTGACTTCAAATATATAATAATACGAGCGAACACATTTCAGGTTTTGCGTGTTGGCCCAGCACACAATTTAATTTTCTTTTTGAAGAGCTTTTGGTGCTTTCATGCATGCTTTTGACTGGCTTTTGGTGCATTACGAATGTAATGGAAAAGAAATCAAACCGAACAGTAAACAATATCTTTTCTTAAAAGCATGCACGTGGATCTAGTAAAGTTTCAAGATCCCAAGATTGCACTGCAACAAGTAATGCTGAAGTAGCAATGCAACTTTAGCTCCGGCCATCCTTCACTCTAAACATCATGGCGCCCTTCCAGGAGATCTGCTGCAACTTTGCGCCTACCTCCCTTAACTTTGTTGTGTTTTTTCACCCCGGACAAAAAATGGTGCTGCAAGCAGAAAAAGTAGCCTGAAACTTGAGGCATAGGTATGAAAGTGTTGATCCACCATGGACCTCAGGATAACCATACGTTTTCCTTTCAAGAACAGCTCACGCTTTTAGACTGCTATCAACTAGCTTTGAAAATGTGTCCAGCATTATCCCCATTCTGCATCCTCCCCAGTCGCTCCCCTCCAAAAGCTACTTGGTGCCAACAACAGAACCACCCCCTCCTGCTGGAGCTGTTTGTCTTACCCATCCAGCAGTTAAACTAAGTCATTTTTTTATCACAAGGAGCACGTGGTGGTAGCGATGATCAGTTATTATCTAATTGGTGAAAGTTTAGATGGAGAAAAGCATGGGCGATAATTGCATGTATAAAAGGAATTCTTGTGGTTTGAGAAATTACTATTGTAATTGTGCTCTCGGTTAGATCCTTCCTCAGGATGTCTCTATTCCCCGCTCCTCTCTGCATATTGAATGAATGTTGAAGCAGGTTTCAAACCGCCCCCATCTTTCTTTAATAGTGTAATAATATACTATCAGGTGCATCCAAAGTGTAAGTATTGCATAAAAGCCTAGGAGAGCTCTGAAAGGAGTAGATTACTAAATTAAGAGGTTATAGCAGTGATAAATGGTACTTTGAAAAAAAAAAAAGAATAAATGTGTGAAATATGTTAAGACGTGTCAGGAGGACTATTACCGAACAAAGGGAAAAAATATTAAAGAAGCAGTTCTTTGTCTTTGATCTATTTTTGTAGCAGGCTGCTGTTTTCTAAAGACAACACGGTTGAGTTTTGAAATTGGCTTATGGCCGCCCCAGTCTATGGCTTTCCCTGGCGTTCAGCATTCTAGTAATCTTACACATGTTTTAGGAACATTGTTGCAGAAAATTCCATGAAAGTAAAATAGGTGAAATGTCCTTGTTGAAAAGTACTTTTAGAGCATCTGAGCAATGTGTGCTCCAATATTTAAGCATTTTATTTTAGAACAATATTTCAATCACTGCCATTAAAAAAGGCATGCATACTCCCACTTTTAGTTTCTCAATGTTGGCGTTTCCACATTAAGTCACACAGGGAGGTTCATATGGTTTAGTTTTGGCTTCACAGCGCAGGTGTCTGCTCTCCTGTTGGTACTTTTTTTTCAAAAATATTCTTAATGTGGGCTTTGGCTCCACCCAATAAATATTTCTCGTTCACGTCCTGCTGTCCTGCTGTTTGCTGTTTACTGTATCATTCCACTTCCCAAGAAGTGCTTCTGTTGGTATGTATAGCGGAACTACTTTACATTAAAAAGGGACCCTCAGCCATTCCTGTAAGTTGCATCTCGATTTCATTCATGTGTTTGCTATAGAAGGTGTTTGTGTATGTTTGCATGTGTTAGTTGAATAGTCAGACAAATTAGCTTTGTCAATGCTTGTCCTATAATGGAAACGTCTTGACAAAGTGCGATGTTTAGAGACAGTTGGTTTTACCTTAAATGAAATTACCACCCAAAACCGGATTACCAAAGGTATGAGGAGTAATCCATGTAAAGTTACTACTCCTAAAACATTCCTGCATAATTGTTTTATCTAACAGCACAGTGGTGGATTGTCTATGTTGGTGACATTTATGGCTTCCTGCTGGACACACAAAGAAGCAAAACCGCCCTACACCCACACCCACCCATCCATGGCACCACCAGTCAGGTGACCCTGCTAATAAAAGGGCCCAGACTCACAAGCCCAGGGCCATTTACGCCACACATTCTCAATGTAATGTATCATCTTTCACAGAGCATGTGGGTCTAGGGCCACATCATCACATTGGCGACGAGGTGGGCTGGACCCTGCTCGCCTTCCCCCATAAGCAAGTCCACATCAGCTATGATGCTGTCACTACAGCCGTCACCCATCTCATGCTAAGGAAGCCGTACCATCCTGTATGTGAACACAGAGGGGCAACACGTCACAGCCTGTCCATTGAGGGGACCGATTGAGTAAGCAGGTGAGAAGAGGCTCACCCCCTGGAGAAGAGTTGAATGTGCATCTCTGTCTGCGGAGGTGCTAGGGAGAGAGGCGTTGGAGGCTCCTCTCCTGCCACCCAGCTTCCCTAAATGACAAAGACACTGGCTGTATCCCCAAACGCACATTACTGGACCAACAACGTTCCAAAATTAACTCATTGCGCTAGGGTTACACGGACTAGCGCACACAACCAGGACATTTAATGCAGAGTGTCTACTCCAGGCTGGACTGCTGTTTGTGCTACCCTGTGTGTGGACCAAGTACAAAATGGCCCCCAGCCTTCCACTGCAGATTGGAAGGACAGTGTTTCACTGCCAGTTCAAATTTGCCATTCATTCCAATGGCAAAACCACCCTATCGCTTAGCACTTTGTGTAGGTCTCCACTAAGGAAGGCCTATAAAGCTCTATTGCAGGTAGTTGTATTTTGTTAAGTAAGACATATATTTTTTATATGTTTTAACAGCGGCACTTCCAAATTGTTGTTTTATTGTAAACAAAAGTTAGTACTCCCATTGGCTAACACAGGGTACCTGGTTGGCATTCCAACCCAGCTAACACCTGACTGGGACTACCTAACTGGGCCCTGTTAAGGAATGAGATTGATCATGTCATTAAACCCAACCTGTCATGGTTGAATGTAATACCACTATTAAAGATAAGCAACTTTTAGAAATTGGCCCCTCTGTGCTCCATCTAGCCCAGTGACCTCACAAAGGCCCTGGCACACAGACATCTTTCTGACCATCTGAGGAGACATGTGAATGACTCCCCAGCAGAGGAAAGAAGGCAGTTGCTGTGGAGAGAGGTGTCAGGGTGGACACTCAGGGTGGTAGCCCAAAAGGCGAGCTTCAAAGGTAAATCATCCTTTGTGAGGGAAATAGCACCCACACCCCTCAGCAGGATGCCTTTTTGTTCCTGCAGACAAAGTGGAGACAGGGGCAAGGAGGGAAGACTCGGCCCCAAACTGGTTCTACTGTCAGCGTGTAGCCATCAGGGTGCCACACCTCTAGGGTAGGCTACCAACTGCATAACGACCAAAAGGGTTGTGCCATCTTCAAAGAGGCAAGAATGTGGCACTCTTTGGTAGCCAGATGCCACACATCACAGGAACTTCGTCACTGGATAGGAAGGGGCCTAGTAGCCCATTGGCTAGTGGTCCCCCTCAAGGCATTTGCCTTGGATAAATATGTCACCCCTGGCACTGACCCTCAAATCACGCTGTGATTGGAGCGGGACAGAAAAAGGACTGGCCAGCTGCCCTTGGTCCCGCACCAAGAAGGGCTGCATGCTTGGAAAGACTGCACCTTACATCTGACAAGCCAGCATGGAGTCCAATGCCAGTGTTTCACCTTAAGTCAGGAATTATTAGAAGCACCATTCAACTGGTGACTCTGCTCATCTCACCCACATCCTCCTCCTGTCACTTGTGCCATGCATAGCCCATCACATAGCTAACTCTCTGGTTGCACAATTGACAAGGCAGTGGCCTAGTTCCTGCACACACATCCCCAGTACGGACCACATGCAGTCAAAGTGGCGACCCATCCAAGGGGCCTCCCCAAGCAAGAGATAGACTTGATGCTGCTTTTCCCACGGTTAGCAGGAGGTTGTGGCAAAGTGCTGAAATCACAGAAATGTATTTGACCTGTTTAAGGCATGCATTTAAATACATAGGTCACACCCCTTTCCGAGAACCCCCCAACCCCCCCCCCAACTCCAACCCAACAGTTTATCCCACTTTAAAGCCCTGCCGATGATCAATTTAGTTACAAAAGTAGAACCATGAAATGCCTGATCTTAAAATTGCAAAACACTTCCAATCAACAAAAGCTTAAGCTGTGTTGAAAAGGGGGAGTGTTGTAAAGCAACTCTGCACTGAATATTGCATTCGGTTTTTCCAGTCTTAAATAAAGTGTATTTGTATTACAGTACATGCCACCTGTAAAGGTCAGCTGGACATGGAATGAAAGAGAACAGTAAAGCCCCAAAAGCAGTGCTCACACGCGTTACCAGGGCTCCGAAGAGGAAAGGCAGTGCTAATCGCCCAGCCCCAGGGAGCAGCTGTTAGCCTCTATTAGACTGTGTTTGTGGGTTTTCGGGGCTAAAATTGTAGTTTTCCGCGTGTATTATAAAACGCTGTAGAATGGCATAGTTAAAGCAGTAGGTGGTGCCGCCTACCTACATGGATAGGGTTGGCAAGTATGTTTTGTGAATTACATTTTTGCATTTAGAAATATACGGGTACATTCTTACATCTGAAAAAATCAGCGTGTTCAAATACTCGTTAACTTTTTTTTTTTTTTTTTTTTTTTTTTTTTTACTTCGAAAAGTTCTTCAATAGGAAACGATTTTTCCATGTGCAGAATCCCCTTCCAATCCACAACACTTATTCTGGGGTTGTTTCCGCCCTGTCATTGACTGGAAAACACAACCAATCCTTTCAAATGTAATTCTGGGTCGTAAAGTGCTTTATGAACGTCCACAGACATGCACATTTGTGGCTGGGCACAAACTTCAAGTACCTCGCCACCCTGGAGGATCCACTCTCAACGCCCTGGAGTATATTTATTAAAATGAATACCATTAAGTAAATTCATTTATTAGCGCAAAACCAACTTTACTGCTTTGAAGAAGTGGGCTTGTCCTTTTGTATTTATGCTTGTAAGTGTGACTGACACCCCAAAATAGTCTTAGGAATGTGGTGCCTTGTGTTTTTTCAGTGAGGATATGTTCATCTAGTTCAGGGACCTGTTTATGATGATTTATTAACTGCACGGATCATATGTCTCACAGCATTGCAGTTATTTTTTCTTCACACTAGTTCATGGGCTGTTGTTTGCCCTCCAAGTACTGAATCCATGAACTCTGAGGGAGGTCCAACAAGGACAGAGGAACATACAATGGTTTGTGAACCCCACTGCAGGGTTCATAGACCTTTTGAGCTGCAGCAGGGCACTTTTTAGGTCGAGCGCGCAAGCGCTTTGACCTTTTGTAAGCATTTTGGGCTTTTAACCATGCCCATTTCACATCCATCACTTTCATTCGTTCCCGGGCTTGCCTTTCAAAAATCACTTGATATCATTGGTAAATGATTTATGTTAGTCCCATCTTGAGGCTGTTTTTGTCACTCTTTGCAGACTGCACCTGTTACATGGATTATTGGACAATTGCCGATATACTTCAGCGTGGGCAAACTATTTTGTTTTCTTTTGTCTCCTCCCTTCATGCTGCAAGATGGCCATGGCACTCACAGCGCAAACAGGCACACAGGGTGAAATCAATCTGTGGTATTGGAGCGCTGGTCACATAGTTCAGTTACCTAACCAGAGTCATTTCTTGTGGCTCTCCCCTTAAAATGCTTGAAATAGATAAATGCTTTAAATAAAACAGAAATCCTAAAAGCAAAATGGTCTCCCCCCGCACAGCAGGAGAGCTGATACTACAATATTCTGTGCATTCAGAAATTTACCCCATAATGTTTTGCAGGGCATTACTTTTACAAGTCATTTTTGCTCAAAACGCAGCCTGTAGTGGTCCTATGACAATGGGACCACCTAGAAAACATACCACGACAAGCTCTTTCTGTGTAGGTCTCGCTGAGTCCCAACACTAGGTTAGTAGGGGCCAGAAAATAATAACCCCTCCCACCATTCAGTGTCTTTTTAAGCTCTTTCATGGCTGGAACTTTTTTTCATTTGGGAAATGCTGATGTTGTAAGGGCCTTGTTTATATTATCATTACAATAGGCTTGCTACCTCTGAAAACGTGTAATGCACTATGCTCTCTAGTGGCTAAATATACGGTTGCATTGTATTATTTATTACAATTTTATTTTTGTTTGGTTATGCCCTCTAGGGCCTAACTATATATATATATATATATATATAGTTAACTGACCATGTTTCTTACAATTGCTTTTTTCATTGTAGTGACCTCTATGGCTGTTCTAAGCATTATAGTCATATCAACATATTAAAATATTTGTGGCACATACACTTGTCCCATAATGCTATGCAGGGCATTGCTTTTACAAAACGTTTTTGCCCATATCTCAGCCTGTGGCGGTCCTAGGACAATGGGACCACCTTTAAAACATTAACCACAATGTGCTCTTTATTTCTACATTTCTCTCTGGGTCTCCACACTATGTTAGTGGGGACTCCGAAATAATAACCCCTAAAACCATTAATTATGTTTTTAAGTTATCTCATGGCTAGAACTTTTGTTTTACAGGTGGGAGTAGTTATGTTTTATGGTCCTTGTTTTAATATCATTGCAATAGGCTTGCTATCATTGAAAGTGTGTAATGCCCTGTGGGGTCTAATACGAGGTTATGCCGCATTACTTTCTTCCATTCTTTTTTCATGTGGTTATGCTTGTTTTACAGCTGGGAGAAGAATTGTTTTAATGGCCTTGTTTATAATATCATTGCAGTAGGCCTGATAGCCCCAAAAACGTTCTCTAGTGGCTACGTATATGGTTACAATGCATTACTTTCTCCTGTTTTTTTCATGAAGTTAGGCCCACTAGGGGCAAACAATATGATTACATGACCATGTTTCTTACAAATGATATTTTTGTTATGGCTCCTTCTAGGGGCTGTTTCGAGCATTACATTCTAAAGCCAAAAGTTTATTTCTGATAACGGTTTATATGATAATTGTATATGTTTCAATTATCTATCCTTATTACAATTATGACCATTATTCAGACCAACTTAACATCCTTATTACACTATGACTGCTTGAATACTCTTGATATGTGTAGGTGACCCTTCTAGTTTATTTCTCCTCTGTGGCTGTCTTGTGTCTTTTTGGGGGGAATTGTGTAAGCCAGCCAGCATCTCTGATGGTGAGGTGGTAAAGGAGGTATTCAATAGGCATTGGCATGGCAGATTTAAATTAAAGTGCTAAATGGCAACATTTTCATTTATTGCTGCAGATAAAGGAAGAAGGTAAATGGAGGTGCTTTAGTTATATGCAGGGCCACTGGTATTATATGGCAGGAAAAGTCAAAATTATGAGGCATGGTTGACCAATTTATGTGGCAAGAAAAGTCCAGTAAAGGAAATTGCAATGCCAGTAGCTGTAACTCAAGCAAATAGGAGACTTGCTACATTGCAAATGCCTGTTTAATTTGGACCTAATGGAGAGTCCTTTTGTGGCCTCACCGCCCCAAGTCAGGGGGTTAGATCCTTCGCAACCACCCGTCCCTCTACGCCACCGCCATTTGTGGCCCCTACATTTGTATTTTTCCAAACTGAAGGACTATGTTGCCAAATCCTTTAATGGCATCCACAACAGGTTTTTCTCTCTACAGCCAGGCAGTCATTGAGCGTCGAGTCCGTTTACCTGGCTTAGGGGTTTGTCAACTTGAAATTTACGACTTGAGTTAAAGCTCCCTCATCCATTTGAGTTTCAATTTTGTTTTAATTTGTTGCCAGGGAAGATTTATGCACCCAGTTTTGTGGACTAGCTATCCAGCTGTCTATAACTTTTTAATCCTTTCAAGCCCATTCAAGAAGCTCTCTTGTCTGAATGCTCAAGATACTAGTTACCAGGTGTCTCTATCTGTTTAATCCTTTCAAGCTCATTCAAGAAGCTCTCTTATCTGAATGCACAAGATACTAGTTACTTTGAGGGAAGAAAAGCTGACTCGGATTAAACTTTCGATTGTGTGTGTGTGTGTGTGTGTGTGTGTGTGTGTGTGTGTGTGTGTGTGTATATATATATATATATATATGTGTGTGTGTATGAATAGTGCACAGAATGTAATGGCCCCTAATTACCACTTTTGAATGTGAAGACTGTCCATGATGGACAAAGCCTTGACCTTATGATGCTGCCCCTTTTCTACCAACGATAATAAATTGCATATTACACGCAACAGATCTACATCCATGATTTATGCAACTGTATTTTCCAAGTGCTTTAGGTATGAGCAAATGATATTAAACCACAATCCGCGGACAAGGAGTAAAGTCTGTACAGCGAGATAAAATAAAAGTAATTAGGTCTCGTGAAACTGCCCTCAAATTGCTATATTATGTAATCCGATTAGATAGTGCAAGTGTGAGAAAATGAGCATCATTTATTAGTACACTTGTTCCTAATAACTTATTATGGGGCACACTTATTTTCACAGGCATGCATAAGTAAATCATGAATGTTATATAGAGGTTGCAAGGGGTCACAGTTACAACCCTTGGCTTTCCCTTTACGACCCCTAGCACTGCCTTTGTGACACCTGGCCTCAGAGGTGGCAAAATCAGTGCCAAGAACACAGGGACAGCTGCGCATTCCTCATTTTCTGCAAATTTTTAATTACACTAATAACAAATAATATTCTATTATTCGCTATTAGTATAATTAAAAATGGAGCACAACTTACTTAGAATGGGCCTTTGATACTAGCTGTTATCAGTAAAATGGTTTTAAATGCATGTTGTGTGTGTGCTTGTGAATGAGGCTGTTTATGTGAGAAAGACTAAGTGTATATGTGACAATGTGTCTGTGTGTGAAAGCATGTGCATGTGAGAATCAGTGACCCCTAGTGAGTGAGATTGTGGCCCAGATTTCCTATTCTTTGATGAAAACAATGCTGCACCTAAGTTGCTGCGGTACCTTGTGTCAGTGTGAGAGAGATAATTCAGCATACCTACTGAGATTGGTGCATTTTTTCTGTCCCTTGTGTGCTGGTGATCTTTTGGCAACCTGGGCTAATGCACACTCCCATGTTCCATAGCACAAGGGTGTGTGCATTCTCTCAAGCATAGGTTTGTACTGGTAGGTGTCTTCTACAGTACACAAAACAATACCTTAAGGCTTTTCTCATTTTGCATGTGAGCTACACAATGCAGCACACATACAGATTTGAAAATAAAACATTTTTCCTGGTTACACCTGCCTCTGGGAGAAGTAAGATTTTGGTGCAAATTCCTGTCTACCAATGTTTGCAGATAGGGATTTGGTCAAAACCCTTGGGTGCTTGCATAAAAAGTGCTTGTTCCCCACCCCCTGGAATGCCCCCGTGAGACAAATAATGCAAAACAGCGCATAGCTTGATTTTGCACTACTTTGGATACTATCATGAAAATCCTGAATTGGGTTTGAGTAAATACCTTAACTCTTGGAGTTGGATTACATCACAAAAGTGACCAAACTCTGGTGCAAAGTCTTAGCACATCTGGGTCTAAGAGGCAGTAAGTATGAATGCAAGGGAGCGAGTTTGAATATGATTGATTGTGAGGTAGTGGGTGTGAGCAGGAATGTGATGTGATGCTTGAGAGTTTGTTGTTGACCATGGTATACTGAAGATAATTATTGTGTTATAGAGTCACCATCAGCAAAATACAAGCCTTGGCATGCTTGCATCAATTTTTAGTATAGCGGACACCTGAGACAAAATACTGGAACTGACACACTAATGTCAATTCTTGGCATGGGGTCACCAATGATAATATACTGGTACTAACATACTGCAGGTTATTACCCGGGAAAATTTACTGGCATACTTAGGAACATTCTTGCCATGTTGACACCAATGGTTAATGCTGGTATTGGAACAATGGAGGGACTGATTGGCAAAAAGATAAAGACCTGTCATGTCGGTGGGGGGTGGAATGCAACCATAACAAATTGCTGGCCCTGACATATTAAGGTACTTATAGTTATAACGGTCACCTGTGGTGTATGGGTGGCATAAATTGCAAGTTCCTTGCACTGGCATATTTTACTTCATTTTTGTTAGAAGAGGGCACAGAAGACAACATGCTTGCCCTGGCACAGCGGTAATTTTTGACATATGAAGGGCACCCATACCACATCTTGAAAAAAAATGGTCAACTCCAGGGAAATGTTAGGTTTCATAGACTTGGAACACCATGAGGGGATTTGAGTTCTTTCAGAGCCTATTGCATTTTAGGAGATTTATGTGAAAATTGTGTTTTAAAGTTAACTATTTCACCCCAATCGTTCCATCTATTTCTTGGTTAATAACCCCCCTGGAAGAGATCTGTCTTCCCCGCTTTGCTCGCTCAATACAACTAAGGGCAAGTGTTATGCACCAGACTTTTCAAAGATCAAGTCTGTCTGCACCATAATATGGGTGGTATATAAAATATTAATTTACCTATGCTATGACATTATACTAATCTTGCATATTATTATGGAACTTCAGCAATGTCAGTTGTGATGTAAGGGTCATGTGAAATGCTGTTAGAAATGGAGTCTCTAGTTGACAGTCAGTTTACACCCTGTCCAAGTAGGGACTCTCTCTTTTGTCAGAGTAAGGGAGTCCCACACCTAAGGTAACCCCTGTTCACTCCCCTTGGTAGCTTGGCACAAGACATTAGGCTTATCTCAGAGGCAATGTGTAAAGTATTTGTACGTACACACACATAACACAATGAAAACATCACAAAAGGACTCCACACCATTTTAGAAAAATAGCCAATATTTATCTTAATCAAACAAAGCCAAAACGACAAAAATCTAACATAAACCAGAAATGATGTAACTTTTTAAATTGAAAGAGTCTTAATCAATCAAAGTTAATGGCTACTTTGTTTTAGCACAAATCACCTGGTAAGTGTAAAAAGCGAACGCCGCAGTGGAGGTGATGCTTCAGAAAAGCAAGCAGTGTATTGATTCCTTACTCACAAGTGAGGCCGTGTGTTGACTCTTTACCCGTTGGGTTGGTGATGCATAGATACTTTCCCCCGCAGGAGAACGATGCGTCGATTTCCAGACACACAGCCTCAGATCCGTGCGGTGATATTGAAGATTTGACGCCCACGGCCGATGTGTGGAAAATCCATACGCAGATCTTGAAGCAGGCGATGTGTCGATTTTTTTTTATTTTTTTTTATTGTATTTTTTTTTTTATTTTTTTTTCCAGGCGCAGTGCAGACGTTGCGTTGATTTTTCGGCTGCAACAGCTCCAGTGCGTAGATTATCATTCAGATTTCCAGCATCCACTACAGGGTGGCTCAATCAGTGCTGCAGGTCTACTGGTAGTATTTGATTTACAGGCCCTGGGCACCTCTGGTGCACCTTACTAGGGACTTACCAATAAATCAAGTGGGCCAATCATGGAGGAACCGGTCTCCAATAAAATTTAGACAGGGGCCCTTTGCACTTTAGCACTGGTCAGCAGTGGTAAAGTGTCCAGAGTCCTAAAGCCAAAATCGAAATTCAGCACAGGATCAAAAACAGGAGGTCAGAAGCAAAAGGTTCAGGTGAAACCAAGCCAAAAGCTTGCAGGTCTAACACTTGCCTTCCTGGAAAAAAAAGAATTGCCTTTGATGTCATTAAAGTCAAAGGGTTTGTGGTGTCACTTGTGCTACCCGTGGCATTTTAATGACTCGATGTCCATGAAGTATATATAGATCGAACTCAGGCAAACCTGGTCGAATCGCCTGGGAATATGCAAATTTTTAGGCTTCAAGAGAAACAACACTAGTTCCATTGTAACAGGCAACATCTCTTTTCAAAATTGATTAATTTGCTTCAACCATCATCCTATTTACCCAGAAGTGATTTTCATATTTTTATTGTAGGGGAGATTAATTTCTTAATACACTAGTGCTACCATAGCTCCAGATTTTTAGTAGTGTCAAACAATGTACTTGGTTATTGGACCATTGCAGTTTTGGTTGGCAAGTTGTATTATATTATATTGTGGTGTTTATGTACTGCTTCGTACTCCATTGTAGAGCTCTGAAAAACTCTTTTGGATAGGTAGCGTGCTACATTGTGTGTGTGTTTTCACCATAGAAGTGTACACTAAAAAAGTGGAATAATCAGGAAAGGCCCAGTTATCTGTATGACAACATGCAGAACACAGAGATGCTGTCAGGTGTGTAAACTGATGCCAGATCGGTAATAATGGATGTTGGGGCCATGAGCACTAGGCGTGCACTTTATTTAAAGGTAAGTATTCTGTGGTGTTAAATACACCTCTTGAGGAAGGAGAGAAGTGGAGGTGCAGTCATAGTGGACCACGTTATTTGTTACACAATTCCAAGGGAATTAATCCGTGCCCCCACCTGAAAATTGAGTCTCACTTATCATTAGGTCGAGCGTGTTAGCGCTCTGACGTGTTGTAATCTATCTGTGGCCTTTTAACCACGCCCACTGTATGCCCATCACTATCGCTCATTCGTGGGCTTGCCTTTGAAATATCCTTTGTTATCATTGGTAAATGCTTTCCGTTTGTCCCTCCTTGTGGCAGTTTTGTTACCACCTTGGCCATCGACCCTCTTACATGGATAATTGCACATTTGCTGATATGTTTGACTGTGAGCAAACTTATTTTCCCTTTTGTCTCTCTCCTTTCGCATTCATGCTCATGGCGGCCGTGGCGCTTTGAATCGCCTCCCTTTTGTCTCTCTCCTTCGCATTCATGCTCATGGCGGCCGTGGCGCTTTGAATCGCCTCACTTTTGTCAACTATTTTACTTATCATTTTCAATTTATGTGGCAAGCAAACACGAGACCCATTGCATTGCAAATGCTTGTTTTTGTGTTGTAGTTCAAGAACGCCCCCACCATACATTTGCTCAGATTGCATAAAAGAGGAACATTCGTAAGGGGTTAAACCACATGCATCCTTTCCTGTTTAGTCCCAAGCATCAACTCTCTTCTTAGGGAGTTGTCACAGCCAACCTCTTCTTATCCTGCTCTCTTCTAATCTGCTGCTATCTGAAGAATTCATCAGGTTGCAAATTAGAGCGCCTACTGCATACCTGAACACATTTTAATAGACTGGCAGGACTCGAAATGGGCAAAGTTGCACAAGGGATTGGAGCGAAAAAAGAGATTTAGCGGCCTGCTCTTGCCGACAGCAGATAGGTTGACTTAGAAAAATGACCGAGTCAATAAAAGATGAGTTTTTGAAAAGGTTTTTCCCACACTCTAAAGAAGCTGGTATTTGGGGAATTAGGTTTCTCTAAGCCCACTGTCGGAAATTAATAATACATACAGCATGTAAAATGGATTTCGCCCTCTGCAGCCTTACACAAACGTATCTTTGACTTGCTAAATGTGACACAGCGGCCAGGATTTTCCCGCCTTCCTCCGCGGTGTTTGCTATTCCGGTTCTCTGGAGCTGACCTCAGCAGATTCGGCGACTTCTAAACAAGGTTAGCGCTTCCTCTGCGGCTTGCAGTACACACCGCCCTCTCCTCTCCGTCTGATCCGTACTCACTCGGGCATTTGTCTCATTATTTGAGGAGCTCTGAAACATCAGCGATATGCTGTTCGTCCAGTCCTGGATCCTGGTTAATTTCTTGGGTTTATTTGAGGTATTCATGAGCTTAATGTGATGCTGAAGTCTTAAGGCGTCCACCCATGGACGGCGGTGGAGGATGAGTGGGGCAGCAGGGGGGAGAAAGGTAGGGGCCACTTGTGGCTGTTGAGAAAAGCCAGTTATTCGGAAACCTCGGATATGAATAAAGCGCTGGGGTGTCCTTTAGGCTTTGAGGCAAAAAAAAGTTCGATAGCTGGGCCATTTTGACCCAGAGTCTCCAGTGAACACTAGAAAGAGGCCGAGAGAGGGATGATCCGGGGTCAGCTTTAAGGTCCTTTTCATAGAACAAAAAGGCCCTGGCGTTTGGTGAAGCTTAATAAGGTTCAGCAGGTGTTTGGATGTGTTGCAGTTCAGAGCCTTGTAGTAACTTGTTAATATTCTGATCTCCGAGAACCAGTCTTGCTTTGTTGCACTAGCCGGCTATGGAGGGGGCTCAGTTTGGTGGGGGCTGTAGCTTCATGAGGTGAGCGGTGAGGGCAAATTCAAGGGAACAGTACTGTGGTCGAGCGTGAGTGTTTTATTGGCCTGAGCCAGTGCTCTCAGAATTGGAGAAGAGATGTCCTATGTTGTAGGTAAGGTCTGGAGACCAGAGAAGGTCACAGTAATTGGGATGGATGCAGTGCTTTAAATGGGCCGGTACTGTCCGGTACTGAGTACCAGTACTTTTTTATTTTGAGAGGGAGAGTACCTGCACTTCTCAAGAAAAATGTAATACTTTTAATTGGAGAGTACCGGCACTTCTCAGACAGAGAAGGTACTCTGGTGCAGAGCACCTGCACTTTTATTTTTCCATTTCAAGCACTGGATGGAGGTGAAGTGTGGTTAGTGGAGGCAGAAGTGGTGAAGCCTCCACACGGTTAGGA
Source organism: Pleurodeles waltl (assembly GCF_031143425.1). Classification (NCBI taxonomy): domain Eukaryota; kingdom Metazoa; phylum Chordata; class Amphibia; order Caudata; family Salamandridae; genus Pleurodeles; species Pleurodeles waltl. The sequence continues at coordinate 116,475,178 of NC_090449.1, read as the reverse complement.
GATATAACTTGAAAAAGTGTGAGAGTGCATGGCACTGTTTAGAGGTCTGCAGCACTGTCCTTCAAGACCACCTACGTACACTTGTGGTTTTGGAGGTTATCCATAATGAATCTGATGCTCTCTGCCCTTTGGGGATTCAGAGGAAACTGACAGTTTCATATTTTGCTGATTGCTTTGCAGTTCTTGAATGTGTAGACTAGTCCAGGGGCAGTTTCTTTGCACATTCTTGTATGTACCAATATGTGGGTAATTGAAAAGGTTCTTCTCAGAAGAGATTTTCAAAGTTTGAGCTATTTAAAACACAAAGCTCCACAATATCCTCCATTCAGGAAACTGATTTACTCCTGTCGAATTACAGGTGGTGTTCACCCAGTGATTTAATTTGCTTAAAAAAGATAAGTGCTGGGGCCCAAAATTGTGTTTGGAACTTGCCGCTTGGGGGTGCCAAATACCAGGGTAGCCGGGTATTGATTCCATCACAGGCCAAGCACCTTCACAAATTAAGCAAAGACGCAAATGTCAGGCTATGGGCAGAAATCTGCACTTTCATGTTAAATTGTAAATAGTCAACCTTTTTTATCATTTTTTTTAATAGTGTCGCTTATAAGATGCCCAGCTTCTTTAGTTTTCTGTTACAACGTGAAATTGAGTAATTCGCTGCCTCTTGCTCTGTGCACTGGTTCCTAGTCCAGGCTGCTGCTGGCCACCATGCGCCTACGGGCTTTGCCTGCCCCACACACGCCTGCCCTCCCTTCTCTATCTGTTGTTACGCACCGTCTCTACTGTTATCCTTTAATTCCCTGAAGTATCTGAATCCGCAGCGTTTTGATCACTTTACTACGTGTGAATATGCAGCGCGCACTGTTGACGCCGAAGCCCTGTCAGTTCAATATTTTATGAAGGAATAAATGTTCTGCGAGTTCCGCACCCAAGTGGCATTGCCTGAGGGGTCGATCCATTGATCATCAACCATCGTAATGAAACCGACATGCCTAACCCCTGCCGCGCCCCCGCCGGTCCCGGAGAGTTTGAGGCCTGTGGGTATCTTTTCCTACTTTTTCTCCTTTTATTTGACTGTCCCATCAATCATCGCCTCCCCTTTATTGTTTAAGTCGTCACATTAGTGCTACCATGCACAACCTAACCAAATATAGCATTTCTTAAACTTGTTCCTGGCGCTTAGAATAAATATGCCCTTAAGTGTATTTTCCGGCCGATGTTTTGATGTATGTCCTGCGTTTCCCGTGTTTAGAATGCGCATAATATGTTCACCAAATAGGTAAGGTCTCTCGGCCTTTTGTCTCTCTATAGGCAAACTCTGTAGAAATATGTATGCGTGTGTATATATCCATATGTACCTATATATCTACCTCTGTGTATATGTATATAGTTATTTATATTTAAATAGCAAAGGAAAGGGACAAATAAAGCTCATGACTGTCAGAAGTGCAGAACAGCGTTTATCATTATAGATACAGTTAGTAATTCTATAAATAACGGGGCTCGCACAGTCTGTGCGGGCCTTGAAAGTGGGAAGTCTCATTTTCTCTGACGTTTCTTGCCCAACTCCACTCACTCACAAACGCATTCCAACATATGCAAAATGTATTTAAATTCAAAGGACCTGGTCTCCACAATATACATTTCTAGGCTCTTCCACAGATCTACAGTTACGGATCCCTCCATCGGATGCCCCGACTTTAAACCATGGAGTTTCCAAACTCCCAGGCATTCCAGCTTCTTTGCCATTGCCTCTTTTATCCGGTGACAAAGTACCCCTTTCCGTCAGACTGAATTTCTAAAAATCATTTTGCCAGAACAAATATATTGCAGGACATCTTTAAATCATATGTTCCTCTGTCCACTTTGCCTCAGGCGCACTTAAGGAAGTTCCTAAGGTCGGCATCGTCTTCGGGTTGGCTGCTATGAGATTTTGATGAAGATTCTTAAATGGGTCGGTGCCACTATTTCTGATTGAATGTAACATCAGCTTCGTATTTCTTTTTTTTTTTTTGTAAATTTATTTTTATTGAAATTTTAGTACGACAAAATAAACATGCCCATGAGTGTAAGACATTAGGCTACCCTCTGTAGTTCGTGTCATCTCCCAGCTCCTCCTAATCCGGAGTAAGACTAGCACTTTCCAAAGAAAAAACGCAAATTTAAGGCAACAGTGTTACCCTGCAAACGGTTGGTACGGCCATCAGCTTTCAGTATTTGAAACAAATATAGAACAAACTTTACAACACAACAAGTGATCCATTCCTTAATATGTGTCTGAATTAACTAAAAGAATTCAGTGGTTGGGGACTCCCCTCTCTGAGCCAGACGGAGCTATTCCATGCCCACTCATCTAATCTCGGCAGCTGGTTCCTATACATGGAAGAGGTGCAATGCTCGAAGACTGGGACCACACGCAGTAAGGGGTAAGTCCCTAGAGAGAAACCTGGTAGGGGGTCCCAGATACAATCAAAACTACTGCGCGAGCCACCCCCTTTGCCGGCCAGACGCTCCATGGCGAGGCTCCTCCACAACCTGGTGAACCACAGGGTTATTGGGGGTGGGTCTGCCTTTTTCCAGAAGGACGCTAATGTTGTCTTCGCCGCCCCTAGTGCCAACCATAGAATGGCACGGTCCCCTTGTGATTGGTGCTGCAGTTCCTGTGCTCGAAGGCCCAAAAGAATATGCTCTGGAGAGGTCGGTACGGAATATCCAAATATCTCTTTAAGGTGTGATAGGATTTCATTCCGATAGGGGCGAATAGTTTGGCAGTCCCACCAAATGTGTCTAAAATCCCCCAACATGCCACCGCCTCGCCAACATCTATTGGACACCTGGGAATATAGTTTCTTAAGCTTCTCGGGGTAGAGGTACCAATTGTAGAGCAGTTTATAGTGTGCTTCCCTGGCGCCCGTCGAGTGGTTATGTTTGGATATGTCATGATATAGATGTCGCGAACAGTCCCCTCCCACTGAGATGCCCAACACCTGTTCCCAAAAGGGGATGAGTCGAGGGGTCAGCGCCCTCTGTGCAGCGGCCAGTATAGTATACAGCGTTGAAATACTGCCCCTCGTCACTCCTTCCCGATGCACAAATCGCTCCTTTGGGAGAAGATCCCTTCTGGCTGCCTCCGGCATGTGTGACTGTGTGACTCAATGCACCAACTGTGTATAATGGTAGTGTTCGGACTGTGGGAGCTGGAAATCTCTGCAACAATTATTAAACGTACAGAGTTGGTCCCCATGGTATAAATCTGCAATTCGCAAGCACCCCCCCCCCCCTCCATTTATCAAAGGGCCCTATAGCTTCCCCAGAGGGGGAAAGCCTTGTTAAAATGTATAGGGGTATGTGGTGAAGGAAAGAATGTGATCTCAAAGGCTCTTGTCACCTTGACCCACACTTTAAGGATAGTGGCGGTGGGTGTGCTAATGTATGCATTTTTGGTTGTGCCCCCTTGGGCTTCGAGGGAACATCCCACAAAGATTTGCCCATCACCGCCCTATCCATATGAAGCCACAGCTTTTCTGATTCTCGGAAGGACCACTCAGCCAGTGCACGCAGCTGTGCAGCTCTATAGTACTGGAGGAGGTCAGGGAGCGCCAACCCACCCTCTTCCTTGGAGCGCACCAGTACTTTATATGATACTCTAGCCCTTGTTCCCTACCAAATGAACCTTGTGAACACTGTCCGGGTCGCTGCAAAAAAATCTGGTGGAATATCAACGGGGAGGCTCTGAAAGAGGTAGAGGAATCGGGGGGAGCACTGTCATCTTAATGCTATTGATGAGCCAGGACAGCCAGAGCGGAGACCTCCTCTTAAAGTCCTCTCATAATGACTTGAGCAAGGGGGAATAGTTAGCTCGGAACAGATCGGACACCCTGGGAACAAGTCGAATACCAAAATATGTGATTTATTTTTTAGCCCACCTAAATGGGGGCACGGAAGCTATTTGGGCCATTACAACTGTGGGCATCAGCAGGTGGAGGAGATAGGATTTCCCCATGTTTACTTTAAAACCTGCCAACTGCTCGAAGAGTGATAACTCCTCTTGAATTGCCACAAGGGATGTGTGGGGTTAGGCGACAAATAATAAAATATCATCAGCAAGCAAGGAAATTTTATGGTGGTCGGAACCAAACTTAATGCCCGGGAATTTAGGGCATGCTCTTACTCGCAGCGCCAAGGGCTCAACACTTAACGCAAAGAGCAGCGGGGAAAGAGGGCATCCCTGCCTCGTATCTCGCGACAGATCAAAAAACTCAGAATTCACCCCATTTAACGAAATACAGGATCCTGGGGCATGAATTGTTGCTCATTACCGTTGTTATAAATTGTTCCCCGAATCCAAAATGTCTCATGGTTGCCACCAAAAATGTCCACTCCACCCTATCAAATGCTTTTTCAGCATCAAGTGCCAATAAAGGTGCTGGGACCTGTTTCTACGTCGCAGATTATCATGCGTTTGGTGCCTCTTGATAAAGCCTGATTGGACCAGATGTATCAGCTCTGGCATAACATTCTCCATCCCCGCACCAGGATTTTAGAGTATAATTTGGTGTCCAGATTAAGCAGGTCAATAGGTCTATACGAGGCACATAACTGAGGGTCCTTCCCCACCTTGGGTATTAGAGTGATCAGAGCCTCCCCCATGGATGGGGACACCGCCCCTTCACCTCGTATATAATTAAACAGTGCAGCGAGCTGTCCTGCCAGCTCTGCACCAAAGGATTTGTAAAAGTGAGCCGTAAAGGCGTCAGGGCAAGGGGCCTTATGCAGGGGGAGGACGTCAATAGCCGCCTGGACCTCCTCCACTGTAAATGGTGCCGCTAACATTTCATTAATCTCCTTGGAGACCTTTGGCAAATGGGTATTTTGTAAATAGGTTTCTTGAATGTGAGCAGGTGGGTGATCTGAGTGATAAAGATGGTCGTAAAACCGTCTGAATGCCAACGCTTTCTCCTCTTCAGTGAGGTGTTCTCCGAGCTCGTCGTTAACTTGCTCTATGCTCGTAGTTGTCTTGCCAGGGGGGGTGCCTATCTTATTGCCCTTGTCATAATGGGATTTCTGAGGCATCAGCTATGTCAATTCTGCTCTATTTGTATAGATAGCTTGCAGTTTACCTTTGATGGACACCACCCTCCTCTGAGCCTGCCAGGTCGGGGAAAGCTTATGATCCCGTTCAGCTATCTTAAGTTCATTTTCAAAAAGAAGCTGGCCTTTAGCTTTTAACCGGTGCATTGCAGACGCTATTGAGATGCATTTGCCTCTGATGACTGCCTTAAAGGCATCCCATAATATATGGGGGTTGGTATCTCCTACCCCATTATGCTGGAAATACTCTCTGATCGTTATCCGCTGATCATTACGAGAAGCTGCATCACGGGTCAGTACATTGGGGAAGTACCAGGGCCGAGTAGAGGTGCGTGCCAGGGATCAATTCAGGCCAACCACCACAGGGGCATGATCTGATATAATAATTGGGTGAATGGCTACAGATTGAAGAATCTGTCTCAACGGTTTGCTCAGAAATACGTAGTCTATCCTCGAGTAGGAACGGTGGGTATGAAAGAAGAAAGTGTAGTCTCTCTCCATGGGTTTCAAAGCACGCCAAGAGTCAAAAATCCCTAATCGGCAGAAGGTGGACTTCACTGATCTGGCAAGAGCACTTGTCTGTGATCTCTGTGAGTGTGTCGTGTCTAGGGCGGAATTCCAAACCAGATTGAAGTCTCCCACTAAAATTATTTCGCCCTCTGCATAGCCCTTTAGCTCACTCAGGAAGTGTAACAGAAATTGGGTTTGACCGCTGTTAGAGGCGTAAAGAGTAGCTATCGTACACATTTTCTTCTCTAAGCTGCCTTTTACCATTAAATATCTGCCCTCTTTATCTTTCTTGGAACCCGTTTCACGGAAGTGGACAGACCTGTGAAACATCAGTCACCATGCAGTGCTTCGTTGGCGCGGAAACTAAAGATATCTGAGTGTATTGTTTGTGTCGGTCACCTTTCCTTTCCTTGTGAGGTCAAAATTTTAGAGTTGTGACCCACCCCCCAACATACATCTTTTCTTGGACGAACCGTCGATGTAGAAAAAACAGTCCAGCATCCACTTGTTTGGTATTTCCTTTTTGGCTTCTTCATAAGTCAGTTTTACTATTCCAGTGCTCTGCACCATGAATCTCCAGATGGTCTGTTGCATTGACCTTCACAGCGACCCTAGTCTCCTCTCCTTACCGCTGTGTGGGTCAGGCTACAGTGAATTACATATGAGAAGGGGGGTGACCAACTCCTTGGGCTAAACGCAAGAGATAAATCATGCGTACATCCAGCCATCTGCACCTTCAAAGCCTCAACTCTTGAAGCTGATCAGCGAGGGAATAAGGAAATTCACAATTTCTGTCCGACTTGATCTTCAGCACTTGTCAGCAGGCAGCATGAAAGATTCTGCAGCCGGCAGGCTGTCACAGTGTGCCCAGGCTCCCGCGCTCACCATCTTGTTCTGAGATCATCACAGAACACTTCAAGTAGTCCTTGCAGATCAGTTGTGCTCCCCACTCACCCTCAAATGGCTTCAGAAAAAAGTCACAATTCCACTCCGGTGATTTAGGAAGCCTCCACTCCAGCACTTGAAGTGCTTTATTCTCCGCATCACTGAGAGCTACTTCGACAATGCCGAACCACTCACAGTGCACACAGCTGCCCATTAGGCCATGCGATTACTTACTCAGGCGGACACATGAGTACTCATGCACTTGTGTATTAATGATGTTGCAGGTGTGTCTTCGCGTCGGGTGTCCCATTTTATATAGGTTCACCAAAGTCTGGCAGTTTGCTCCTAGTCACTCGAGCTGCCTCCCCTTCCATCATGGGGAGTGGCAATGTATTTGAGTGTACTTTCTATGTACCACTTCCTGAATACTGATGAAAGTAGGAGTTCAAAGCGGTTGTCCACAAATGGTCGTGGCTGTGAGGAGGCGGCGTCCTCAATGTTTCATGGTGTCAATTGGGACAGCGAACCCTTGTCATAAGGTGGATATTCTGGGGGATCTGACTCGTGCTTTTTTTTTCCTTTCCTCGATCTCCACTGCAAGAAGGATGCTCAATAATATTCTTTAGGTGTGTAAGAGTGCTCATGCTTTATTCCTTTAATGTTGTGCTGAGTTAAATATGTAGGGCAAGGCTAAACATTATAACATGCAGCGAAAAATCATAGCAGTGGAGATACCCCGCAGCTTCACGCCCTTGAAATTGACTCTCGGTTATATCAATCCTGCATGAAGATTAATCATTGATCCATTATATATATATATATATATATATATATATATATATATATATATATATATATATATATATATATATACACATATATATATACACATATATATATACACATATATATACACACACTTATATGGATATATATATATTTTTTTTTGCAAGAGTCAGATGGCTTTAAAATCACAAATTCTTTCTACCATACCCACATGTTACAAACATTGACCTTCCATATCAGATTTGCAAACATGCAAAGCCTGTGTACATTTGTGACATTTGGCATAAATTGTGCTTCACCTTTAGGTATGAGGAACATGATAAATCAAAGCTCGCTGGATATTTTTGCTTCCGCTGTGTACATTCCTTAACCTCAAACACACAAAAGGTTATGGGAGGAGGAATTCTTGCAGTAACACTACCCACTGACAGTCACTCGCAGAAGCATTCTAACCCTTCCTTCTTTTTTCACCATGCCACTTCAGTTTACACCCAGCCATATGGAATCTGTCTTGGCCCTATTCCCAAAGGAACAGTCCAACCCGAACTTCGAGGCAGAATCCACCCTGAACCAGAACAAAAGCAACCCAGGACCAGTTTCACTGTTACTGGGGCTCGTCAGTCTGGTGCAGCTAGGTTCTAGTTTCACAATGAGCATGGGACTCCCATCTGGGCCTACCCTTGGGGGCTTAGGATGTTACATCAAACACACAACAATTCATGGCAGTTATCTTTGCAATAAATCTGCACTTGCTTGGGCACCACTTAACCTTGCATAAGGGAGCTCTTGGTCAAGCTTTGAGAAGTAGAGTGTCCACCTTATATCTATTTAGCTAAGGCATTGCTTATTTATTTACCACAGGCTTTCTTTCTGGAACCCATGACATGGAATACTTCAATGAAAAACTCCATCACGGTTTTTCTTTACATTAGTTAAATTGTGTATCATTCTGCCCTGGGATTGTTTTTCTTGGTTACCAATGAAAAAGCTATAATCGGATTACATTTTTACCAAAAGTAACAAGACTGCTATAGCGTTTCTCCATTTATGTAGCCCTTCAAAACCCTGAGACAGGAAACACACTACTCTGTGAGAAAGCTGTGGATGGGACAATGTCTTATATATAGCTTACATGGGTAGTGCTTCTGTATTGTGTGCGAGGACCCTAGTTGTGTTTATATTGTGTTGTTTTTGTGCTTATGCGTGAATACAAAGCAAAAAGGAAAGGCCAAGTATTTGATGCTAGTGTTTGGATTGATAGAAAGTCTCGGAATACAGAGTGGCCAATGTGAGAAGCAGTGTGATGTTGTGTATATATGTGGCAGAAACTGGTTGAACCATGCTGCAGGAAGCACGTAGCTACACCTTCACAGGGGTGTGGAAGAGAAGTGTGAGAAAAGACGCAAGTGTGCAAGCATAAGGATAAAGAGCTAATTTAGATCGGTTTGTATTGTACTGTACTAAACATATTCACTACTATTGTAGGAAAGACTCTGAGGCAAAGCATGCTGACCTTTGGATGAGGGATGCAGTCCTGCATCAGCTACCCCAAAGGAATGGATATTATTCAGGCAGCCATGGTATATGCTTCTTGAAACTACTCGCGGGTGGCAGGGAGCAATCCATAGGAATCGGCATTATATAACTAGTCATAGTATATGCTGCGATCGGGCCAATGGAATGACAAAGGAACAACTATTATTTGATTAGCCACAGTTTGTACTTCAGGTACATACTTTGGTAGGACAGGGAGGAACCCAAAATAAATGACATTATACAAACCATCATGCACTGGCTCTGAGGGACTCACCCAGGTAGCAGCGGCTCCTCTGCTATGGTAAAACTTTAACAACAAAACGATAATAAACTATGTTTAGTATCGTTTTGTTGTTAAAGGAGTGGGGCCACGGGGATGAAGGGAACGAGGGGGGAGTGCACTGTGCACTCCCCTCAGGGTGCATGTGTTTTTGGCCGGCCGTCTCGGGTTGACCAAACACACATGTGCACTGTGCTGTTTCCAACCTGCACTGTGTTGCCGGGCTGGAGAGAGCAGGCACAGACTCCCAGTCTGCCTGGAAGTGCCCTGACTGGATGCTCTGGCCAGTCCTAACACTGCTTTCACGCAACGTTAGGATTGGCCACAGAGCAGGCTGGGAGCTTGTGCCTGCTTAGGGGATGGAGGAACAGCGCAACAGGTTATATATATATATATTTTGTTTTGCTACTTTTATTTTTTATATTATTATTGTACCCTACGTTATTATCATTTTATTTTTCCTTGAAGTAACAGGCGGGCTGGAGAAGGCTATGTACCACAATAAGTCTGTATGTTTGCCTGGCAGGCCAGACAAAGATGTGCACTTTGTCCCCACCCTGCTACTCCTGTTCAGTGGCAGCCGCCACTGGATTCCACCCAGGAGCGGAACCCATATGACTGGCTATCATACTACCAATTACAGTATAATCTTTGATTTATTACTGTTGACGACCGAGAGCCACCATTATGCAATCTTCTACAGAATATGTTTGAGGAGTGTGGCAGTAAGCAAGCCATAGGAATGGGCAATATATGTTCAGTCGTAGTTAAGACTCTGAGTCCACACAGGGGGAGGAGTGAATAACCCAGAGGCTGGCAATCAGCCATACCATAGCCTCTGAGTGCAGTGAGGAGCTGCACAGGAGCAACAGAGGAAACTGGTCATTCTAACCAGCCTTGATACATAGTCTGTGGGGTACATCTCATAATGGGAGTAGAGCAACCAACAGGAAAGTGCATTGTACACCTTCCATGCTATATATATATACATATATATATATACACACACATATATGGACTATGGATATCTCCTCCCCGTGCAATATGAGATGTTAAATCCCTTCCCCTGCCCTCTAGTGGCAGGAAGCAACACTACACATGGAAATTATACAGCCAGACAGACAGTATGCCTTGCTGGGTCACAGAGTGCTTCCATAGTACAATCACCCACAGTTTAACCCTGAGGGATCCACCTAGATATGACATGGATCAACCCATAGTATTGGTACTATGCAGCCGTCTGTAAATGATGCTCAGAGGAATCAATCTATGAGCAGAAAAAGAGTAGCCATACTGTAACAACAGAGGAATACAACAGGACAACAAACGGCTAGTGTTTTTAACCAGCCACTATACATGGTCCATGGAATCCACCCAGCAGTGGGATCAGAGCAGCTTCTCACAATGGGCTTTCTACAACCAGGACATGTTGATTCCAACCTCTTGAGGCTAGAGCAACCCATAGAAATGTACATTAAACTACCACCTGTGTTAAGTATGCTGTGGAGTACAACCCCAGACCCCCAAACTGGCTGAAAGCAATAAGTAGGGTTGAAGAGGGCGCACTGATCCTATTGATTGAAAAGAGTCTTGAGAACTACACTTGTAGTATCTTCCTCCTCAGCACGAAACTCCGAAAAGGAGGGACGTTAAGGTAAAAGAAGACAGAAGGGAAACTGAAGTAAAGGCCCAGAAATGCACTGATTCCCACGGCGGGCAGAAAAGGGGCTCCTGATATTACACACAGCCAAAGGCAAAGATACATTAAAAAACAAATGTGTAAGCAGACAGCTTGACATGATTTTCAGGCAAAAGAAGCTGCAATAAAAAACATGAATAAAGAAGCCTCCCTTAAATAAAACAAACACTTGGGCATTGCCTGTGGGCGGTGAGGTGACTTGAGTCAATGTGTCTCTGGTTAGGCTTCGCTCACCAATCACCAGTCCAGTGTACCTTTAGACTCCACATGGTATGTAGATTCAACAGCTTAGCTATTGGTCTGTTCACGGTGTTTCTTGATTGACAATGCACATATTGCCAGTTTCCAAATTAATTTCTTAGTTCAGCAGAAAGTAGGCTTCAGAGCTGCAGTGATCGGTATGTATAATTGTTGCTCTCCTCCGTGGTTCTACCTGCTGCTGTTGGCTCTAAACTGATATACCAAGGCCCAATTTTAGCAAGAGATTCTCTGTAACTTAAGGGTCAGGCGTTTTATGCTGAAGTCGAGCCTGCAATAGCATGCGCTAGTGCATGCCTATAACTAACTGTTGTATTTAGAAAAGGACTTGGAAGCCCACCTGTTGATTAGCATTTGTTTGCTTGCCTGGCAACCTTCTTTACAGCCTCGTAATTGGTCACGGCTGGCATATTATTATATCCGTTCCTCTCTTCAGAGCAGGGACCAAGCACTGATTGATTCAACGTAATTAGTCCCAGCCCGCTGCTCCCTACGTGATTGAGGTACTGTTTTCTTGTTTTAACTTCTAGTGCCCTGAAAACAGAAGGCAAGTTGCTGGCAAAAACGTGCCCCACTGGACAAACAAAATTGCTAAGTTGTGATTTCTATTTACCTTTTTTTTACTTTGCCAAGTCTTCTTTTCTCTCTTTGCCCTAATTTTTTGTATTTTTTAAACTCCTAATTCCCTGCAAACAGAAGGAGCGTCACTGGCAAAAATGTGCCCAGCAGGACAAACAAAATTGCAAAGTTGTATTTTCCATGGTTAACTCTTTTCTTTCATTTTGGCAAGTTTTTTTTCTTATTTTGCATTCATGTTTTGGTTTGTTTTTGCTTGTTCATTTTGCCAAGTCTTTTTTCACTTTGCACTCTTGTTTTGCTTTTGCACATGGGTGCTGTTCTCAAAAGATGACTGTTATCTTGTTCTAAATATTGCAAAGCAACATTGTTTCTTTATTATGTGCAATTTCAAAATTATGCTTTAACACATATTCGTGCAGTACACCCCAATCTGCCCCACTCCAACCCAAACCACTAACCCCAATCCACCACACTCCAATCCTTCCAACCCACCCCATCCACTCTGCCCCGTTCCAATCTAAAACAAAACTTTCCTACTCCAGTACAGCAATTCAAAACAATCTGCCCCACTCCAACCCAAAACAATCTACCCCATTCAAACCTGCCCCCACTTCAATCCAAAACAGTCTTCCTCACTCCAATCCAAAACAATCTGCCCCACTCCAAAACAACCTGCCTCACTCCAGTACAATCCTCTGCACTCCAATCCAGTCTACCTCAGTCCATCACACTCTAATATTCCCAAACCCCCCACTACAATCTTCCCCCCTTCAATCCAAAACAATCTGCCCCACTCAAGTACAGCAATCCAAAATAATATGCCCCACTCAAGTACAGCAATCCAAAATAATATGCCCCACCCCAATCACCAACAATCATCTAATAGAGACTTCTAGTTGCAGATTCCTTACCTTAGTCGACTCTGCAAGCATCGTAGGCGTCGTGGACGCTGTGATGACGTCGGGAGTAGTACATAGACGCCGTCCACATGCAGTGACGTCAGTTCTTGTCTTTCCGTGCCATGCGGTGATCTGAGAGAGAGCTACCCTCGGCTATTTTTTGGCCGAATTCGACCGTTTTGTCAATATTTTTTGGTGCGGCCTTTGGTGTGTCGAGGATGTCCCCGAAGACCGGGCTCAAGCCGTGCGAGGACTGCCACTGCATGATGTCGGTGATGGACCCTCATCGTGTCTGCCTGTGGTGCCTCGAGCGCAACCACGACCCGAAGTTGTGCTCAGAGTGCCAGGCGATGCATCCGAAGGCTTTGAGGCAGCGGTCCCTAAAGCTGATGGCGGCCCGGCACTCGACTCCACGTGGATCCCGATCTCGCTCGAGAAGAAGGTCTCGAGATCAGTCACGGAGCCACCACCACTCGTCTTCTTCGAAATCTTCGGGTCAAGGTAAGAAAAAGAAGAAGTCGAAGAAGTCCCATCGCTCTCCGACTTCACCCCGTCGCTCGGTTGACGTGGGACGAGAGTCCACAAACTAGGCCTCCGTCCTCGGAGCCTACGTCTGGGTCGACTCCGTAGTTTCCCAGAGCCGGAGTTACCCCCGCCCAACTCAGAGTTCTACGAGGCCATGTGCCTCATCTTTGGGCGTGCAGACCCCGATACGGCGCCTTCGGGCCCAAGGGGCTTGGCTGAGGAGCCTTCGGGTTCCACGCAGGCGGCTTCGGCCCCGGCCACCGAGGTCGCGTCCGGATCCGTGCACAGATCCGCACCGACGCCGGTCGCACAGTCGATACCTTCCCCGGCACCGGGTCATTTAGCAACGCTCACGACATCAGTAGTGCCCACTATCGACATTGACCCGATTCTCATTCCCGACGACTTGGAGTCGGAGCGGTGTCGGCAGACGCCGCTGTCGGCTTCGGTGGGCCCTGTTCGCCCGAGGTCGGATTCTGACCCATTTTCCTACAGGTACGAATATGGGAAGGAATTGGAGGGGTTCCTGGACCCTTATGAATACCAGGAAGACCCTACTATGGACTGGGCACAGGACTTGGGCGAAGCCAGTGGTCTTGATACTTCTCCTGACTCTGGCATGCTGTCTCCTCCTACCGTGGTTACGCGGAGGGAGCTACCTATGGTATGGTGGTTAGTAGGACGGCTGAGGTCCTTGGCCTTGAGCTACCTACTGTCGAAGTCAGGTCTAACCTCCTGATGGAGGTGCATCAGCCTGGGGCTTCTACTTCTGAACCCCTTCTCCCATTTAATGAATCCCTCACTGACGTCCTTTTGGGTACATGGTCCAAACCCAACACAGGGGCTCCTGTGAACAGGACGATCGCTCGCCGCCATCGGCCTGCGCCGAACGACCCGAAGTTCCTGTCCTAACATCCTATGCCTGAGAGTCTTGTTATCCAGGCGTCCTCTTCTTCTGGTGCATTCCCTTCCGCACCCCCGGATAGGGAATCCAAGCAGCTGGAACAATTTGGTAAGAAGTTATTTTCTTCCTCCAGCCTCGCGCTGCGGTCCGTGAACACTGCATGTCTTTTGGGCCGTTATACCGGAGGAGGCCCGTGCTATCATCTCCCAAACAGTCAAAGATGGGAGAGATGCGGCGAAGTTCACCATCCGTTGTGGGCTGGATACGACTGACTCTCTGGGCAGATCGGTTGCTACGACAGTGGGCTTACAGTGCCATGCCTACTTATGTACTTCTGGTTTCTCGCGGGATGTCCAACAGTCACTCCCATGCTCTTTGATGGCACCTGTCTCTTCGGAGACAAAGCGGACTAGGCCTTGGAGAGGTTCAAGGAGTCCAGGGCTACGGCTCGGTCCCTTGGCCTTTCTGCCGCCACATGCCCCCCACAGTCCGCTTTTCATCCTTTTCGTGGCCACGGAAGGGGCGCCCTGTTGCGTCCTCAACCCAGCCACTGGTACATGCACTCTGGACAGCCTATGCGTGGCCGGGAGTGCGGAATCCCACGTGGTCATGAGACAGAGAACCGGAGGTCTGTCCAGTCCACCCCTGCCCCCGCAGCAGCCTCCAAACCTTCCTAGTCCTTCCCCTCACTCCGCCCAGTAGGTGGCAGAATCCGCCATCATCTGCCCCACTGGGAACATATCACCACGGACAGGTGGGTTTTGCTACTCCCTCCCTTTCGAATCCGCACCACCACACATGCCACCATCCTTCCATCCCCTTTCGGAGGATCATTTGGTGCTTCTCCACCAGGAAGTCGCTGCTCTCTTGGCCAAGGGAGCTATAGAAAAGGTCCCTGTGCCAGAAGTACGTTGTGGTTGTTATTCCCACTACTTTCTGATACCAAAGAAGGACAAAGGCTTGCGCCCTATCCTAGATCTTTGGGACCTGAACTACTTCCTCAATAGGAGAAGTTCAAAATGCTCACCCTGGCTCAGGTTCTATCTGCCTTAGATCCAGAAGACAGGATGGTAGCGTTGGACTTGCAGGATGCTTATTTCCACATCCCCATCCTGCCTGCCCACAGACGTTACCTACAATTCGTGGTAGGTCACGAGCACTTTCAGTTTACCGTGCTCCCTTTCGGACTTACCAGTGCCCCTTGGGTATTCACGAAAGTGATGGCGGTGGTTGCAGCTCATCTGCGCAGGTTAGGGGTCTCAATCTTCCCCTACCTAGACGACTGGCTGTTGAAGGCACCTTCGCCCCAGACAGTGGTCTCACACCTCCAGACTACGACGAACCTCCTGCACCAGCTGGGGTTCACTATCAACGTGCCGAAGTCACACCTGACTCACTCTCAGACGATCCCTTTCATCTGGGCAGTTCTGGACACAGTGCGGTTTCGGGCTTATCCTCCCCAAAAGCGAGTCCAAGACATTCAGGCTATGATTCCGATCTTCCAGCCTTGGTCTTGGGTTTCGGTGAGACAGACTCTGAGGCTGCTGGGCCTCTTGGCCTCCTGCATCCTGCTAGTAACACATGCGAGGTGGCATATGCAGGCTGGGCAGTGGGACTTGAAGTTCCAGTGGGTGCAGCATCAGGGGAATCTCTCCGACATGGTCCAGATCTCAGAGGGGACTGCGAAAGACCTGCAGTGGTGGCTTTCGAATCCCAATTGGGTCAATGGCAGATCCCTCTCCCTTCCCCAACCAGATCTCTCAATAGTGACGGATGCGTTGCTTCTGGGTTGGGGCGGCCACATGGGAGAGGCGGAGATCAGAGGCCTCTGGTCTCCGGTGGAGTCGGGACTCCACATAAACATGCTGGAGTTCCGAGCGATCAGACTTGCGTTGAAAGCATTCCTTCCGTCTCTCAAAGGGAAAGTGGTGCAGGTGTTCACGGACAACACTACCGCCATGTGGTACTCCAACAAACAAGGCAGGGTAGGGTCCTGGACCCTATGTCAGGAGGCACTACGCCTCTGGACATGGTTGGAACATCAGGGCATTACCCTGATGGTTCAACATCTGGTGGGCTCTCTCAACGCTAGAGCAGACGAACTCAGCCTCCGGCGCACTGCCGATCACGAATGGCGTCTCCATCCGGAGGTGGCGCAAGGTCTCTTTCTCAAGTGGGGAGAGCCTTGGTTAGATCTGTTCGTCTCCACAGAGAATGCGCAATGTCAGCTATTTTGCGCGTTGGAGTTTCCAAGGTGGAACTCCGGCCTCCTTTACGCCTTCCCGCCTATCCCTCTTCTGCCGAGAGTTCTCAAGAAGATCAAGAGCGACGGGCCCAAGTTATCTTGGTGGCTCTGGACTGGGCTCGAAGAGTGTGGTATCCCGAGCTACTGAGCATGTCCATCGATCCTCCACTCAGACTGCCTCTTCGGGCGGATCTTCTGTCGCAGCAGCAGGGGATAGTCCTCCACCCGAACCTGTCCAACCTTCGCCTTCATGCGTGGGGTTGAGCGGCAACAGTTGACGGCATTTGCCCTTCCACCCGAAGTCTGCAATATTATCTTGGCAGCCAGGCATCCCTTGACTAAAACTGTATACGCCTGTTGTTGGAATAAATTTGTGGCAATGTGCACCAACAAATCTGTTGACCCCCTATCTGCCCCTCTTTCAGAGGTTCTTCTATTCATTCTTTCCTTAGCCCAACAGGGCTCTGCATTGGGCACCCTTAAGGGGTATCTGTCTGCCATTTCCGCCTTTTTTAGGCTTCCTGATCAGCCCTCTCTCTTTAAATCTTCTCTTGTGAGTAGGTTCTTAAAGGGGCTCACCCACTTATTTCCTCCCACTCCCTTCATCATGCCTCAGTGGGATTTTTATCTTGTGCTTACTTTCTTGATGTGTACTCCCTTTGAGCCTATACATAATTGTCCCTTACGGCTATTCACATTCAAAAATGTCTTTCTTATCGCCATCACCTCTGCTCACAGGGTGAGTGAGCTTCAGGCCCTTTCTTCAAAGCCTCCGTACTTGTCTGTTCACCCCGACAAAGTGGTGTTACACACTAGAGCTTCCTTCCTTCCTAAGGTGGTACACCGTTTCATGTCGGCCAGTCTATCACTTTCCCTACCTTCTACGCACCCCCACATCTTTTCCATGAGGAGGAGAGACTCCACCGTCTGGACCCAAAAAAAGCGTTGGCTTTCTATCTCAATCGTACTAAAGACTTCTGCGTGGACGATCAACTCTTTGTTGGCTATGTGGGTCCGAAGAAAGGGAAGGTGGTGCAGAAACGTACCATCTCTTGATGGGTGCTTCTTTGCATCAAAACGTGCTATGCTTTGGCGAAAAAGCAACCTGGTAAAGGCTTGCGGGCTCATTCTACGAGGGCCACTGCTGCATCCACTGTGTTAGCACGCGGAGTTCCTGTCGTGGATATCTGTCAGGCAGCCACGTGGGCGTCTCTGCACAAGTTTGCTAAGCATTACTGCCTGGACAGTCAGGTCCGTCGGGACGGCTACTTTGGTCGCTCGGTCCTGCAAGACTTTCTAGTATGATCTTAGTTTGCAGCCCACCACCGAGGATGGCATTGCTTGGGTATCTATTCTAAGGTAAGGAATCTGCAACTAAAAGTCTCTATCAGATGTACAAGTTACTTACCTTCGGTAACAAAATATCTGGTAGAGACATATTCTAGTTTCCCCACCTTCCCCACCTCAATCCAAAACAATCTGCCCCACTCCAATCCAAAACAATCTGCACCACTCCATTCTGTCCCACTCCTATACAAGACGGTCTGCCCCACTCCAATCCAGAACAATCTTCCCTACTCCAATCTGTCTCACTCTAATCCAAAACAATCTGCCCCACTACAATCCAAAACAATCTGCCTTCAATCCCCCCTACTCCAATCCACCCCACTCCAGTCCACTTCACCCTGATCCGCCCCAATCCACCCCACTCCAATCCAAAACAATCTGCCACACTCCAATTCAATACAGTTTGCCTCACTTCAATCCAAAACAATCTGCCCAACTGCTATCCAAAACAATAAGCCCCACTTCAGTCTGCCCCACTACAATCTAGAATATCTCCTGCACTACATTCCAGAGAATCTGCCCCACTACATTCCACAGAATCTGCCCCACTCCAATCCAAAACAATCTTCCCCACTACAATCTTTCCCAAAGCAAACAAAACAATCTACCTGACTCCAATCCGCCCCACTCCAATCCAAAACAATCTGCCCACTGCAAATCAAAGCAATCTGCCCCACTCCAATCCAAAACAATCAGCCCACACAAATCCAAAACAATCTGACCCACGCCAATTCAAAGCAATCTGCCCCACGTAAATCCAAAGCAATTTGTCCCACTCCGATCCAAATCTGCCCCACTCCATTTTGCCCCAATCCAAAACCATATGCCCCACTCTAGTCCAAAACAATCTGCCCCACTCAATTCAAAACAATCTGCCCCACACCAATCTGTCCCAGTGCAAACCAAAACAATCTACCTCACTCCAGACCACAGAACCTCTCCCACTAAATTCCACAGAATCTGCCCCACTACAATCTAAAACAGTCTTCCCCAGGCCAATCTATCCCAGTGCAAACCAAAATAATCAACCTCACTCCAGTCTGCCGCACCCCAATCCAAAACAATCTGCCCAGTGCAATTCAAAGCACTCCGCCCACTCCAATCCAAAACAATCAGCCTGCGTGAATTCAAAATGATCTGGCCACTCTATTCCAAAGCAATCTGCCTCATGCCAATCCAAAGCAATCTGCCCCACGCCAATCCAAAGCAATCTGCTCTATGCCAATACAGTACCATCTGCCATACTCCAATTTGCCCCACTCAGTCTAAAACAATCTGCCCCACTTCAGTCAGCCTCAGTCAAGTCCAATCCACCATTCTCAAATCCAGTCCACCTCACTCTATCCCAATCCACCGTACTCCAATACTCCCAACCCACGGCAGTCCAATCTGCCCCACTCCAATCCAAAACAATCAGCCCCACTCCAATCCAAAACAATCAGCCACCCTCCAATCTAAAACAATATGCCCCACTCCAGTCCCCTCCTGTAATTCAATACACCCCACTCCAGTCTACTTCACTCCACTCCGCCCACTCTGAACTGCCCCACTGCAATCCAAAACAATCTGCCCCGCTCCAACCCAAAACAATCAGCCCCTCTCCAATCTGTCCCACTCCAATCCAAAACAATTTGCCCTATTCCATTCCGAAACAGTTTGCCCCACTTTAATACGAAACAATCTGCTGCACTCCTATCCAAAACAATATGCCCCACTCCAGTCTACCACACTTCAATCCAAAACAATATGCCCACTGCAATCCAAAAGAATATACCCCACTCCAATCCAAAACTGCCCCACTTCAATACAAAACAATCTGCCCCAGTCCAATTTGCTCCACTGCAATCGAAAATAATCTGCCTCAGTCCAATCCAAAGCAATCTGCCTCACTGCAGTCCAAAATAATCTACTACATTCCAATCCAAAACAATCTGCCCCACTCTAATCCATAATACTCTGCCCCACTTCAGTCTGCCCCACTCCAATTTAAAACAATCTGCCCCACTCCAGAACACCCTGCTCAAATCCATTCCACTCTAATCTAGGCCAATCTAATTCATCCCAATCCAGCCCAATCTAATCTACCCTACTCGAATCCACCACAGTCCAACCCACTCTGGGCCAACCCACCCGACTCCAGCCCAACCCTCTCTAATCTAACCCATCCCACTCCAAACCACCACATTCCAGTCCAGCCCACCCCACCCCACCCCACTCCAATCCAGTCTGATCCAACCCACCCAAATCCCGTCTAATCCAGTCCACCGGCCTCAGTACATCTCTCTCCATTCCACCTTAATCCACCCCACTCCAATGCACCCCACACCACCTTAATACACCCCACACCACCTTAATACACACCAATCCACCCCGCTCCAATCCAGTTCATCCCACCTCAGTCCAATCCACACCACAAGTAACTAGTTTGTGTTTCAGATAGTTTGTTGATAATGCTGGCTTGTGGGGGCAAAAGCTGCTGGTGGTATGTTCCCCAGGTCCTGCCCCCCTCGATTAGATGGACACCACTGTGATCTGATCCTGCCAACTAATTTGTCAGCAATGCTGTTTCAATGTAGGCTGAGGGTTGTTGCTTGGTTTGAGCAGGCTGTACAGTGACACCTCTTTTGCCTGTGAGAATTATTTCAGTCCCTCCAGCCTTTGTATTTCCTTTTTGGTATTATGACCGCATGCTGGGAGAGTGTGGAAGATAGTCAGACAGTCTAAAAGAACAAGTTACTTGCCTGTAACATGAATTCTTCTTTTGGCTTAATCTCTCCACGAATGCACTGCGCCTGTAACATCTCTCTAATAGATGAGGATGTGTTATGTGGGCACACAGAGAGAGCTCCAAAAGCTTTGCAGAGAAGAGAATTGCTCCAGGGCCTGGTTGACTTGACAGTTCCTTTTGTCCTTCAAGGACTGAATGTATACCACCATTAAAAACAGCATGTGTGATTCGCCACTACCAAGAGGTATTGCTTCTGGATATTCAGACATACCTCGGCATAGTGCAATATATCGTGTGACATACCAGTAAAAATATTATTTTGACAAATATATTTGAATATTGGGCTAAAAAAGTATTTTTGTCCCATTAATTTTAAATATTTTTGTTGCTCTGTCAAGTATTGCAACACCAGTCCTTGTTATCGTTCTAGGTCTGCTCATCCGTATTTTTTCTAAAAGTCTTATCAAGACAAGTGCACCAAAAGTGAATTTGTAAATTTATATTGTAAAACTATGCAAGGTTTCTATGTAGGCTCATGGGAGATTAGTGACTATCATGACCAAGTAAATATAACACTTAGAAGTCTCTGGTACAAGACTATTTGGTAAAATATGTTAACGTGGGTATAGTAATTACATCTCTTCAGTGACCAAGAAATAAAAAAAACAGCTGGCATGATTGGTACTTTACTGGTAATGTACTATAAAGGCCAAGTGAGTTATTTTGGTGGATAATCATTCAATAACAAGATAACATCTTACTAGAGAGCGGACCAAACAACAAATAACAAGCTTAGACCTCTCACAGAGCTTTAAGCTAATGGTTCTTTTTGATCATTCAAAGGAAAGATAAGAGATTCACGATTACAAAAGTCACTTAATTAAGTGGTAAACAGAATATTACACATTTCCCTCTGTTGAATAAGGAAGCCACAAAAGCTCTTAAAAAAAGTATAACCACGTGTGAAGAGATCATAACTAATACAGTACACATTGCGGAGTGACTCCCCTCCGCTCCCCCCAAACACTTCACATAGAATCCCTGTGAAGAAACCCAATAGCATTGATCAGAGTTGTATCTCTCTCCTTTGTAGTTACCCATCTAGACCGGTGTTGATTTTTATATTGAACGTCTAACAAATACTCACCAGAGGGAGACGTTCCCACATTCTTATATATTTACTGCCACCACATTTCTCCTAGAATGAGCCAATTTAGCCTTTCAATTTCCATCTCCGATTACACCTTCCTGTAAACCCAGACAGGCACGGGTACACTTTTCCTTAAATTCCAAACATTTCCATCTGACAGTTCTGATTTGCTGCTTCCAACTTGCCCACTTGCAAAAGATTTGAAAACCAAGACACTTTTTTTTTCTTCATTTGATTTCCAGCTTGAGTCTGACCCAGTTACCAACCGTAAATGCACATCTTGCATCTTTGCAAAAATCTGTGCACATCTTTTAAAACTCAACATTATCCCTGACAGCCCAGCCACTAAACCACCAGCACTGCTTGAGCGCTCAGCAAAATTTGCCACATCCTACCAGCTTGTACAAAGTATGTCCAATTGCTCCACTGGAGCAGTGTGGCTCAATGGTTAGAGCGGCAGACCCGGAAGCAGAGATCTGGTTCAAGACCAGGGTTCAAGTCCTGCTTCGGCAGGTGTTGGGCTTAATTCCCTTTGACCAGATAATTCTCGCCTCCGTGCCTAATCTAATTCACGGGTCCCACTCTGCAACTCTGGGCAATAGCTTGCTTAATCTCCACAACGGCCCCAACAGCGCTTGGATGCCTGGCTTCACCCTGGGGGTGCCCAGGAGTGGGCACCTCACAGGGAAAAGCCAGGAGGGGTTCCATAGCGGTATGAGTACAGCGCCTTGAGACCCTAACGGGTGAGTAGTGCGCTATACAAGTGCAAATTTACATTTACACTGGGCGTAGTGCGATATGCTGAAATTAATTTCCTTGCCGCAGATTTCAACTCTTCACCACCTCTTAGCAGAAATTGTAGATCATCCTTCAAGATCATATTCTATAGTTCCACTAACTCATTGGTCTGTGAAGGATTTATTGACATTCTCACGTGGTACACCCAGCTTGGACAGTATATTTGTCATCTCCACTGATGTCAACTGGAATACGTTTTCCATTACAATTGAAGCTGTTACTCTTTGTCTCACAAAAAGTGCCTCCAAGAATTCAGTGATCGCTTGTATTTCCCTGTGAGATAGAAATTTCACTTCTGGACAATGAGAAAAATAACCAGTTGCTTCAGGGGCAGGTGCAGTGGCCCTGAAATATCTAGGCATAACGTGGTTCATGGCTTTCAATTCCTTACCATATATTCAACTTCCCTGTCTGATCCTTGCCATTAGCTATCAGCACCACCATGACTGTTCATTGCACATATGCCAATTTAACCTTATGCACAATGCTCGACACTGTTCCTCTCGAACCGACAGGCATCACAAGTAATTCTCCATTGAGATTGCGTATATTTCCGTATGTTCCATAATACAACACGCTGCTTGAGCTATCACCCGTTCATCATGAGAAATTCCCCTCTGAGTTACGATGAAACACAATCATTGTGTATATTCTTCCAAACCGGAATGTACTCCACACTGAAAATATATTCCTGGATCTTAAATAACTGTTTGACAATACGGGTAGTGGCCACTTTAGTCCCCTTCATGCTAAAAAGTCTGTCCGTGGCTTATCATCCATCCTCCATTTAAATTTTATGTTCAATACATGTTGACAGAAATGGTTTCTGCTCCACCAACACACCAGAGTCTACTTCTGTATTGCACAAAACTTAAACTCAGCACTATTCAGTGCCCGGGATGCATATGCCACAGGTACAGCTCTTTCCATACCATCGCCATAAGGACAGCACTCAATCCGAAGTCACTCACATCTGTGATATTGATTGATTGATACTGTGGCGTAAGCCTTAGATAAATACTGCATCACAAAATTCTTTTTTAGAGCAACAAATTCATTTTCACATTCCTTTTACCAAACATTTTAGGTTTCTTCACCAGCTTTTGCATTCTTTACAGGGTAATTTTGAACACATTTTAAATAATCTGCTAGGCAAGTAAAATAATGTATTCTCCCTTTAGGTCTCACAATATCACTATTTTTGTAATGACCTAGACAGTCGCATAATGTACTCCATTGGTTCACAACTTGCACTTCTCATCCATAGCGGTCAATCTCCTCTCCCTAAAAAAATCCTTTGCCTTATCCTATTCTTTGCATTCTTTCCCATTAACCAAAATGTTGCCCTAGAAATAGGTGATATTTTTGTTTTTCCTGAACACGTGGTAAATCCCCTTTGGAATACTGCTGACTGTAACCTGAAAGTGCTTTTAGTGGTTTAGCAGTCCCGTCCAGGACTTTCAGAAGGTTCATAAATAAAAGATCCAATGTCAGGGGGGATGCGTTTCATGTTCAAGGTCCTCAGCATCTCAGTGATCTTGGGCGACAGGTGACGATCAACATAGATGCAGTGGTTAAGATCTCTCAAACATGCACTCATCTTAATTTTCCCTCCTATGTTTCAACCCAGAATAACCTGAAGCAACCACTCACATGCCTCAGAAATTTCAGTATCCTCTTTCTTGAACAGCCTCTCTAGCTCCAGCTTAAATTCAGCTCTCAGGGCCAAGGGCATATGTGGGGGGCGTGGCCAAGATGAAGGCCTCATTTGACTCATTGTAAAGAGCTTATCCTTGGAAATTCATACCCATCCAGCCTTGAAATAACTGTAAACCGCTGCCCGAATTCCTCACGTGGCAGATCGACCTTGCTAGGAGCAACGGCTTGCATGAGGAGTGGTTGCACAAGAGACACGGTGCTGGCTGGAGAGGAGGGCCTGCCACGTGGCTTGCTGCACCCCGGCCTCACACTCATACAGGAAAAGAGCACCTGGCCTACTAGAGCCCGCAATATTACTGCTTAAGGGAGCAGAGATAACCAGCCCTTCCCCCCACCACCTCCCAGTGCCTAGGGAAAGAGTGCCTTATCTGTGGTGCGGGCCTCTGTGTAGCTTGGGCCTGTGCCCGGCTCTAAACTACTGGGACATGATAGGACTGCCCCCAATTGCATGACCACGATGGTGTGTGCCTGCCTGGGTCAGGATCTGCATGAAAGTGCACTCCTGCCTTTCTAAACTGAGACAAATAATCATCATGAGATACACAGTAGACCACAGGGTTCTTGGTGTTGCACACATCCCATAAGTGCATACAGCCTTGTACATAGGCTTATCAACTCATAGGCCAGGCGCAGAGCTGATCAGACTGCTTGCATTCGGCCTCCTGGTGTTGGTTTTTGCCGACTGGTCCACTGAACCTACAACTTTTCACCAGAGGCTGCCCCCCCCCATCCAGCAACCCTAACTAGCTGCACATTGCGAAGGTGCTTGCCCTACTACTTAACTTGTGGCTCAGGTGCACATGGGCCAACCACCACCCTGGTGAACTGTGTAACATCCTGAATTGAGTTAACTTGGTGGCCTGGCATATAAGAGCATTGATGAGACGTCACACACTGAGCCCCTTTCCCCTGTTTGCCGTGCTGATTGCTCAGATGCTTCAATACCAACTCCAGGGTGTGCGGCGCATGGGACACCACAGCAGTTAATCACAGCTGGAGAGCCTCCTTTTTTGTTCTCATGCTTACTGGTGGCAGGGCCCACTGCCCCCCTGCAGTTTTTGTCTCATGGCTGTGCACCACGGCGCAATGATGGACGAGCCTAAAGTCTCTAAACCTTCACTGCTTGAACGCCTGGGGGTGATGCCTTCCCCAGCTACCATGGACCGCACCTCAAGTGCTCTGCAAAACTGGAAACCACTTTGCAAGCGCCCTGTACCCAGTTTGAACGAGTCCTGCAGGCTTTCATGAACACTAAAAGACATCATTAGAAACTAAAATCAACAAAGTCTCCCTGGACGTAAGTCGACTATGAGCTGACCATAACAAACTGGCCGACAGGGTGGAGGAAACTAAGTTGTCGCTA
This sequence comes from Pleurodeles waltl, assembly GCF_031143425.1. NCBI lineage: Eukaryota > Metazoa > Chordata > Amphibia > Caudata > Salamandridae > Pleurodeles > Pleurodeles waltl. The sequence goes on along the minus strand of NC_090449.1, from coordinate 116,449,876 downwards.
ATCATCTTGAGACCCATCATCCATGAATTGAAGGCACAGTTGAAACACTTGAATGCGGAGGTGGCAATGCTGCTCCAGAGAGTGGAGGATGTGGAGGGGCACCCAAGAAGAAACATCTGTTTTCTGGGCTTCCCTGATCAAGTGGAAGGACCAAGCATGGAATTCTAAATCAAGATATGGCTTACGGGCACTTTACTGGCAGACAGGTGCGGAAATCATTTTCGATTGAGCAGGTGTACAGGATACCAGGCAGGCAGCCCCCCTACAAAGCCCCCACCACGGCCGATTATCGCCCTTCTCTTAAACTATAGGTACAGAGACTTAATACTTCAGCACTTTTGAGAACATTGGAAATTCGAGAATGCCTCTATCACTGCATACCCTGTTTTCAGGGCAGAGGTACTTCGTCAGTGGAATTCCTATACTAAAGTCAAACAGCACCTTCGCAAACTGAGTATTAAGTATGCACTCTTGAAACTCAGTGCTGTGGATGGAGAGAAGGTCCACATATTTGACACACCAGAGGAAGTCTGGACGTGGCTGCAGGCCAAGGGAATGGCCGACTTCTATCTGAGAAGTCAGCAGCTGGTGTATGGCTGTCACCTCAACCCCTTCGTCAGTGGCACACCCTGTCAAGGGCAAAACCGTCCAAAACCCAGGCGTTGGGATGGGCCAAGGCAATACGGGAAACCTCCCAGCACACCATAAACACCTTCACAATGTTCAGGGAGGAACACCCCCGATGCAGGGTGCTCCAGCTCCTCATCCACAGACATCACCAAGTGACTGGTGGTCACCCCATGCACAAATGATGAACCATAACCTACTTTGCTCTAGCCTTTTTTTCTTGTTTTAACTTGAGCCATGGTCGATGAATGACACTTTGCTGCCCAACTGTTTGGATGAGACTGGATCGTAATCCGCGGGTGCATTCACCGTGAGGATATCAAAACGAGGTGGTTGAATAGGGTATTGGCGCACACAATCTTGTATCAGTAGTAAATAAATGTTCACATGTATCAGATTCAACTTCCAAGTGTTAGATGGTGCTCTGAAAGAGAACCACCCAAAACCCAAAAATAACAGCCTAGGGTTGTTACAATTTAGTAGAAAAATCAGGCACACGTCTGTCTAATAGTCCAAACGGTATGACAAGCCTCTTTATTAAACTTGATGGTTCATATGACTCCACATTCAGTCTGGCCAATAGTCCAAACGGTATGACAAGTCTCTTTATTAAACTTGATAGTTCATATGATTCTACATTCAGCCTGGCCAACACATGTTTCGTCCGGGACAATCACCCCAAGACTTTTTCAAGACTTGTTACGGCTGAAAAATCCATTATAAATATCAATAATCTCATGAAATTATTATTTATACAGTATAAAGAGTCACACCATGTCAATTTAGTGCTCTTCAATTCAAAAATGGAAACCTCTCATGTTATGTTCCCAGTATATATCCATATCAACTATATTATATCAGCATTTATTCGTGTACAAGTCACCATAGTTGTGAACTACGAGTAAATATGGCATTGTAAATACATTCAATTATTATTTTTATTTTTAATTACTGTTAGTCGAACCTATATATAGTGTAAATATAATGATATGCATGCACACACGTGTGAAAAATTCTAATGTGTACCTTATAACCCTATAGTCATTATTATAGAAAATTGGACTGTACCTAATGTATAGAATCTCCTTTGTTAAAGAAGTATTCACTTGGTAATGGGTTAATATTTCATTTCCTAGTAAGACTCCTAGATTTAACAAAGGAAATTGTGAGTTTTAAATAAAGAGAAAGTGTCCCAGAAATTCTGTGCGGTAAACAGAATTATGACCGCTTACCTAATTATATTTACCTGGGTCGGGGTAATCCATATAAAAGTGTTCTATGCGTTAATATAGTAATCGTCCTGAAAGCATGGATATAATGCAAGTTATAAGTATGAGTGTTTCTCTAAGCACAAACTCAACTTGTATTATCCCTTCAGTACCAACTCACTAGATGGATCGCCCATAAACGCTGGTGGGAATATACGCTCATAATTATAACCTTGGTGGGTTCCTCACACTGGCTCTTTTTCCTGATCCAGTGGACCCCATGCTTGTGGGGCAGGGGAGACTTCAATTGCATGGTGGACATTGACTTGGACCAATCTGACCAGCTGCTGTCTGGGGCATCCAATGTCCCAAGGATTTGGCTCCTGGATTGTGAAAGGGGGCTCCACGACATGTGTGCCTGGGCCACCCTCAGGAGTACAAAAATTCATTTTATTTTGCAGTCCACGACCTCACACTGGTATTGATTTGATACTAGACTCAACGTACTTGGGGTGGACGGTGGTGCTGGCGAATACTTGGCCTGCACTTTGTCCGATTATTGTCGACAACAAGTCTCAATACAATGGGGAAGGCCACGCCAGTGCATCCCCACATGGCGACTGCAGACTAAGGCACACTCTGATCCTCCATTTCGGGAGGAACTCTCGGCATGCATAGTACTATACTTCGCTCACAATAAAGACACAACTTCCTTTGAGCTTCGGAATGTGATGCCCATAATATAGTGTTGAGGGGGTCACTGCTTGTCTGCTACCTTAGGAGTGCGGCACTTATTACATAATAAACTGACGTTATTGGAGGCGTAATTACGCCCACTGGAGAAAGGTTGCTGCCTGACCCGCTAGCCCGACTGCCTTCACGAACTTCTGAAACAACACAGAGAAGCAAAGATGTGCCTGAGCAGACATGATTATAAAGACTACATAACCAGACTGCTCTCCAAGGGTGACCGTTCAGGCAGACTGCTAGCATGGCTGGTAAAAATGATGCCTTTCTTAGATATTACTGTGAGTTATACACTGCGCACCCAGCTCCACCCCTCTGGGCAAATAGAGGCCTTCTTGGAGGGTGGGGGTGTGGGTCTTCTTCTGAAACGACTACCTCCGCTACAACAGGCCAAGCTTGATGAGCCCCTTCGACTTGAGGAGGTTCAGGCTGCGATAGCCCAAATAGCCAGGAACAAAACACCAGGCACGGAATACCTGCCAGTCGAGTATTATATCACCTTTTCTGTGCATTTAAACCAGCCCCTACTGGCTGTATTCAGGGAAGCTCCCGGATTCCCAACACGAGGCACTAATAGTGGTCTTGCCCAAGCCGAGACGTGATCCCCTGGACATGTCCTCGCACACACTGCTATCCCTCCTTAACCTTGACTACAAGGTATTAGGCAAGGTTTTTGCGAATGGACTTCTCCCTCTGATAAGTATGTTATTTCATGAGTATCAATCAGGATTCATTCTGGGACGCAGCACTTTTCTTAACATTAGACGTCTTCCTCGGATCCTCCATTATACTCAGAGGGCCGAATATGATAGGGTGACAGAATCCCTAGACATTGAGAAAGCTTTCAATACCCTTTGTTGGGACTTTCTGCTCTCTACCCTACATCACATGGGCTCGGTCTGGGATTTCTGAAATGGACACGCTCCATGTACTAGAACCTTCTGGCCAGAGTCAAGATGGGCTGGGGTATATCCAAAGCCTTCCGGATAGACAGAGGCACCAGGCAAGGATGCCCACTCTCTCCGGTGCTGTTCGCGATAACTATGGAACCTCTTGCTTGTCGTTTGAGCCTCTATGCCAAGGGATGAGGAATCTGTGAACTTAATACTTACCACATTGTATTGCTTTAAGCTGATGATGTGTTGATATTCCTGTGTAACGGAGCGGCTTCCTTGCCAGAAGCGATGACCCTGTTGGATACCTTTGGCACCATATCAGGCATTCAGGTAAATTGGATGAAGTCCTGTCTGTTCCCCCTTGCACAGGTTCCAGCCCAATTCAGGGTTGCGTTTCCAAATCATCGCCTACAATAGTGTCACGACTCATTCAAGTAACTGGGGATACATATATACCACTCCAATGATGACGTTAAGGAGGGAAACCTGGGCCGAGTCTTGCATTCCATTCTTAGATCGCTTCCTTTCTGATGTGCCCTACCGCTTTCCCCGATAGGGAGGGTAGCGAAAGCTAAGATGCTTATACTTCCCAGGTTGCTGTACTACTTTGCTGTCTTACCGATTGTGCTCCTCATGCTCTTTTTCCGCGAATTAAATTGACTGCTATTGGATTTGCTGTGGGGCAAGGACTGACAACACATCGAGTTGGCCGTGACACAATGACCGCTCATCGAAGGGGGACTGAGCATGCCCAACTTTGAGCTCTACTACGCTGCTCATCAATTGCAGTGGCTTTTGCATTGGCTTAGTGACACACACTGTATGGAAAGAATGTCCATATGTACTAGATTGGGCTTCACCAGGGTATGCATCCGGTTGACAGATTGCACACGCCCTTCGCTTAAAGGATCAAACCGGATAAATATGTCCCATGTGTGCTGGCGCCAGTTTGTCCACTGTAAGTCCTCGGCCCTACCTTACTCCCCTTTGATACTGATTGCCCAGGTGCCGGAGGGTGATACTTTAACCGCACACCACGACATGACCACATGGATCACGGTCGAACTGGGTAAGGTTGGGGACTTTTTCAAAGATGGTCCTTCATGACTTACGAGGACATCACAGATACTTAATCCATGGGCCAGGATATTTTCTGACATACCATGCCATTTGTCAACTAGTGCCAGACACCTGGAAAACAGGTTATCCAGAACCACCTCTATCAGCCACCCTCCATGCACTAGTGCTCGTGTCAGACAGACGTGCCATTTCTCAGTCATAGGACACCTTTAAACCCAAGTGCGACCATGGGATTTGTAAGTGCACTCGACCGCTGGAAAGCAGTCCTCCCACAACTATCGCCCCCAAAAATGTGGACGCATGCACTTCAGCAAGTGAAGGAAGTTTCTCGTAACCCCAGATTCCGTTTCACCAAATTCAGTTATCTTCACTAGACATATCTAGTCACCAGCGCCTCAAACGTATGTCCCTGCAACAACGTCAGACTGTCCGGGCTGTGGATTGATGGAAGCAGGCGTCTGTCGCATGGTGTGGGACTGTCTCTCCCTGCAGCGCACTTGGCAAGAGACAACAGCTACAACAGCAGACCTGGCCGATCACTCGCTATCCCCCACTCACGAATCCTGTCTTCGTGGACTGCGCACAAGGGCAAAAGGGGACAAACGTGCGGTCGTTTATTGATCTAGCAGTTGAGCTGTTCGAAAGGCTAACAGCGATACAATGGAAAGCACCTGTGTTGCCCAATACCCCCAAATATCTCCAAACTTTGTTGCAGTGGAAGTGAGCGGAGGCAAGGGTGTTGCGCTCACTAAGGGACAGAGGCCTAGCCCGCGCAGGCAGTGAGACATGGGAAGTGTTTGTGGTGAACACTGAAGCCAAGAACGAGAACGGTGAAGGAGCAGCTCTATATGATTTCCACGCTGACGTACGTATTCATCAGCTAATGCCCGAGCAGTGCAGCGCACACCTTGCTCTTCGCGAGGGTTAGCACTCTGTACTGATTTCACAAAAGATTTGCACGAAGGACACCGAAACATGTCTGTCTTCACACCACTGCTGTTACTTTCACTTCCCTTACAAGGTGGCGCTAACCCCCCTTCAAAACACGAATACATTCAGGATCCACCCCCCCCCCCCAACCCCGCCATTCACCTTCACTCTCCCAAGACTTGCTCACACATTATATAAACTCTGGAAGGGTCTGTTTTGTTTGCAATGACTTAAGCACATTGTGCATGCATTTATCTTTAGTTCTGTAATCTGATTATTGCTCCTCCCAAGATATGGGGTTCTCCCTTGCCCTTTCACTCTGCTCCCACGCGTCTTTGCCTAAGTTGATGTTGCTTTTGTAAAACAATAAAAACAGATTTTTTTAAAAAGGCCAGGGGCACAAGTCTGGCCTTGTGACCCTTTGGACTGCACTTTCTCTTGGTATGACCTAACCAATAATCTGAGTTGCAGACATATCCCCCATGCTTGGAAAAATGAATTTTGGCTTACATGCTTCTCCCCTTACATTTAATTTAATCTTCAAAATCTCATTTTGTTTTCTTATCATAAGATTTATATCTGGTTGCGTCCATGCCTTGTTTTGATATGCATGAATCATGTCTTCTCGAAAGCAAGGTATACCCGACATCTTAATCTGTGTAGTGTCACCATTAGTTGACTCACACAGTAATCTTTTATTATACTGAACACTCCAGAGAATTCACCGTGCGTTGTGCGTGTTCCAGACCTACACAACAATTGAATTTCCTTCTCTTTTTTATTTATATCGAGTTTGAAAGATATTAGGAGCTCAGAGTGCCTCAACGTCCCCAGTGTTCACTGTGTGTAATCTGCCTTTGAGCTCCCGCGCCTGCGCGTTCGCTCTGTGATTGCAGGTGGCTTTTCTATCATTAATCACCTTTCCAAAAGTTTGCGTGGCTGCGTGGTTGCTCAGATACTTACTTTGATTTGGACCGCCCTTTACGTGGAACAAACACCAGTGTTATCGGAGAAATCAATCCTGAAATTGCCACAGAATTCCAGAATATACTGAGACTTAACTTTTACCTGCTGGCCGCCGCTCAAGGGCCAGCAGTTTCTTGTGCGGTAATCTCTTGCTTCCCTTACAACATTATACAATTGTCTGCTTGATGAAGACCAAATGTGTTGCCAAATCTTTGACTTAGTTCGTTAATTTGTTTGGAAGTCCATCAAACACGTTTTTAAAATCTGTAAACACATGACTTTGTTTCCTTATATTATTGCCAACTGGTTAGACCGTTTTGGGCTTTTTTTTACTCTTAGTTGGCCATCCAAGGCACATGCATCAAATATTTCTCCCTTGCATCTCTTCTGAAGAAATCTGTGAGACCACAGTCAAGCTTGGTGGATGTTCCCTAAACGAGACTTTCTCATTTTGTTCATTTTAATTAATGTATTTACATATGATTATTTTCTATAGCAGTGCTTGTGTATTCTTTTGGCTTGCGTGGAGGAGTTTCCCCAAACTATTCAGTGTCAATCATGCTGCTGACTATCACGCGGGGACGCCGCTAACTGATAATCTCTGGTGCTATAATTGCTGGTGTCTATTCACATCATTTTAGTAGAGGGTGCCAGCCTGTTTGCCAGAGTGAGATGGTAATAGCCTAGTACCACCCCTTGTTTGAATGCCGCCATACAAATTACCCCCTGCCTTTATTGAAAAGTCAGAGTTGTAATAATATGTGCCGGTAAAATCTGTTAATTTCCATATAATTCCAGGGCTGAGTTGTCTTCTTTTTTACTAAACCCCGTAATTCAGGCCCAGCAGTCGGCAGTGCTCATAAAAGATACAAAACACAAACTCTCCCTCTGGACTGATTTAGGTTTCCGAGCCATCATTTTCTGAGAAGGAAAACATCACTTCTCACTAAAACTGCATCAGCGTCGAAGGCAGCGGTGTGGCCCTTTAAAACCTATGGGCTTCCACCCATGCAGTGGTATCACCCTTACCACAGCAAGGCCGTCGTCTAGTGGTTAGGGCAATCAGTGAGTTTAACATAAACTTTTCAAGTGCGGAGGGAAAAATATGCAGCATATGTTTTCAAAATGTTTTGTATGAAAAGTTGTCCCCCAGTGTGGCCCAGCAGTGCACTGTACGGTAGACTTACCACTGCTGTTTATTACAATTTGTATACCAGCGGCTTTTCTCATCTGTTTATCTGTATTTAATTTGTGACGGCATCATGGCGCGGAAGCAGGTAACTAGTTCCAACAAGAATTAGGTCTCACCTTTGGGACATATAGGCTTTGTCAGTGGTTTTAGCTTTGCTGCACAGCATCTCTGATTTAAAGACTGTTGAGCAGCATGAGTAATATGCAGAGTTTGTCTCGTTGTCTAATTTAAACACCATAGTTGACCATATTGATGAGGGCTTTGAATTTCCCCAGGTGTCAGACTGGATCCGTAAGATTTTTCGTGAGCAGTACCACTGCGCGCTGGTAGGTGGCATCGTTAAGCTCTGTGTACATCGTTGGCATAGTCCTTGCAAGAATTGACCTTGCACCACCTACATAGGCACCATCAACGTCAGTTCTTTTCTTTCCATGCCAGCCGGCGCTGATCCGGAGAAGAGCTACCTCTGTCGCTTCTGGGGGGGGGGATTTTTTTCAATGTTTTGTTCAGAGTTGAAGTTTTCCCCCTGGTGTGTTACGAATATGTCATCTAGGAAGACAAGATTCAAGCCCTGCACAGCCTGTCATAAGCCGATGTAAGTGACGGACCTGCACTTTGTCTGCCTGTAATGTTTGAAGCGCAACCCGAAGTTGTGTGCCAATTGCTTCACCATGGATCCGAAAGATTGAGGGAGCGTTCCCTAAAGCTCATGGCAGCCCTGCCTGCGACTCCATGCAAATGAGGTTCCAGTTGAGAGGAAGGTCCCGGGACCCCCTGGGGAGCCAAAGTCCCCATCGCCCAAATCAAAGTCCTCGTGTCGGTCGGGTAAGTTGAGGCACAAGAAAAAGAGCAAGAATGAAGCAGTCTTCGACTTCTCCTTGTCAAAGACGAGGGAGCATCAGCATTTAAAGCATGGTTCCTCAGAGCCTGCAACTGTGCCAACTCCATGCTTCCCCAACTTGCTGGTAGCTGGAGCGACCCTGCCAAATGTAGACTGGTGTGAGGAACTGGTTGAAGCCAGTTGACTGGATACTTCTCCAGATACTGGTCTGCTTTCTCCCTCTACTGTGGCTATGGAGGAGAACGTCTCAAATGCAATTGTAGTGTGGAGGGCGGCTGAGGTCCCTGACCTTCAGCTGCCCTCAGTGGCAGTCAAGCTTGACATCTTGACGGAGGTGTTGCATCCAGAAGTTTCTTTGTTTAAATCATTACTTCCATTCCTTGCTGCCTTCTATGATGTCCTTTTGGGTACTGGGTCCTAACCAGCACATCCCAAGGCGCGTTCTGTACACCCCCCCGAGATAGGGAATCCAAGAGGCTGGATGCTTGGGGGAAGAAATTGTTTTCTTCTGCTAGCATTGCATTGGGGTCTTTGAAACCCGCATGCATTGGGGTCTGTAAGCACTGCATGCCTTTTAGGCCATTACTCCCACACTCTGTTGGGAATGGTTGTGCAAGTGCTTCCACAGGTCCTGGAGGATGCCCAGGTCGTGCTCACTGAGGCTGTCGGCGATGAGAGAGATTCAGCAAAGTTCACACTATGCTATGGCCTCAACACAACTGACTCGGTGGGCAAAGCGGTTTCATCGACAAGACTACCGCTTCTTCCATGCCACCATCTCATGACTGGCTGACAGAGGATCTTCTGTCCCTTCTCTGCAAAGAAGCCGCATCTCTCTGGGCCAAGGGAGCCATAGAGAGGGGTCCCTGTGCCAGAAGTAGGTTGTGCTTGTAATTCTTGATAATTGCTGGTGCCCAAAAATGACAACAGCCTTCGCCCTATCCTAGTCCAATCTCTTTCTCAAGAATTTGTTCAAAATGCTCACTCTGGCTTAGGTTCTACCTGCCCTGGGACCAGGAGACTGGGTGGTAGCATTGGACTTGCAGGATGCCTATTTCTACATTCCCGTCCTTCCTGCCCACCAGCGCTATCTGCAGTTTACTTTTGACCATGAGCATTTTTTATTTCACCTTGCTCCCCTTTGGGCTTACCAGCGCTCCTCGGGTGTTCACCAAGGTGATGGCAGTGGACGCTGCTCATCTGCACAGATCAGGGGTTTCAGTCTCCTCCTACCTCGACCACTGTCTGAGGAAGGCGGGGTCACCCCTGGCTGTCGTCTCTCACCTCCAGACTATGGCGGACCTCTTGCTTTCACTGGGGTTCAGTATAAACGCACCGAAGTCACACCTGACTCCCTCCCAGACGCTCCCTTTCATTGGAGCTGTTCTGGACACAGTGCAGTTTCGGGCTCATCCTCCTGAGCAGTGAGTCCAGAATATTCAGGCTATGATACTGATGTTTCAGCCTCTATCCTGGATTATGGCGAGAATGACTCTGAGGCTGCAGGGCCTCCTGCATCCTGCTAGTGACACATGCCACGTGGCATATGCAGACTCTGCATTGGGACCTGACGTTTCAGTGGGCGCAGCATCAGGGAAATCTCTTCAATATGGTCCAGATCTCAGAGGGAACTACACGAGGTCTGCAGTGGTGGCTAACGAACCAGATTTGACAGTAGAGATGGATGCGTCACTACTGGTATGGGGTGGCCACCTGGGAGAGGCAGAGATCAGGGGCATCTGGATTACGGACTTCACATCAACTTGTTGGATCTTTGGGCAATCAGACTAGCATTAAAAGCATTTCTTCCTGCTCTCAAAGGGATGGTAGTGCAGGTGTTCTTATATAACACCACCGCCATGTGGTACTGCAACAAGCAGGGGTAGGGTGAGGTTGTGGATCCTTTTGTCAAGAGGCTCTGCGCCTGGAAAAACAGGGCATTTCTCTGGTGGTTCAACTTCTGGCGGGCCCTCTGAACGCCATAGCACACAAACTCAGCCGTCAATGCCTGGTTGATCACTAAGGGCATTTCCTTCTGGAGGTGGCACAAGGTATCTTGCAGCAGTGGGAGCCCCTTGGTTAGATCTGTTTGCCATCGCAGAGAACATGCAATGTCAGCAGTATTGCATTTTGGAGTTTCCAAGATAGCAAACGGTCGGCAACACTTTTCGTCTTAGGTGGAACTGAGGCCTTCCTATATGCATTTCCGCTCGTACAACCTCTGCCCAGAGTTCTCAAGAAGATCCAAAACGACCAGGCCCAAGTAATCTTTTTCGGCTCTGGACTGGGCACAAAGAATCTGGTATCCTGAGCTATTGAGCACTGCCATCGATCCTCCAATCAGTCTGCCCCTCTCGTAGGATCTTCTGCCATGCAGCAGTGGAGTGTTCTTCACCCAAACCTGTCCAGTCTTCGCCTTCGTTCGTGGAGATTGAGCAGCGGCAGTTGACAGCTTTCAGGCTTCCACCCGAAGTCCGTGATATCATTTTGGCAACCAGGCGCCCCTCCACCAAAGCAGTATACACCTGTCTTTAGAATAAATTTATGGCATGGTGCACAGACCAGTCTTTTGACCCTCTTTCTGCTCCTCTGTCTGAGGTTTTGTTATTTATCCTTTCTCTGGCCCAGCAGGGTTCTGCTATTGGCACTCTCAATTGTCTGCCATTTCAGCTTTTTTGAGGTTGCCTGTTCAACCTTCCGTGTTTAAGTCTCAAATTGTAAATAGGTTCCTTAAAGGCCTTACACATATATTTCCTCCACCTCTATTCATTATGCCCAACCGGATTTGAATTTAGTTTTGACATTTCTGATATGCGCTCCCTTTGAGCCTCTCCACATTTGTCCTCTCTGGATTCTCACTGTGAAAACAGCTTTCCTTGTGGCCATTACATCTGACCGCAGGGTGAGTGAACTGCAGGCATTGTCATATAAGCTGCCCTACCTCTCTATGTATCATGACAAAGTGGTGCTTCACACTAGGGCCTCCTTTAATCCTTCACCTTGCCTACATTTTACGAACCCCGTATCCTTCTAAGGAAGAGGAGAGACTCCACCGCCTGGACCCTAAAAGCGTTGGCATTCAAGCTTGATCGTACTAAAGCGTTCTGGGTGGATGAACGACTCTGTTAGTTAAGTGGGTGTGAAGAAAGGCCTCAACAGTGCAGAAGAAAACTATCTCAGTATGGATCGTACTCTGCATTAAAGTGTGTTACGCACATTCTAAGAAGCACCCCCCTGAGGGCTTACGTGCTCATACTACCAGAGCTAAAGCTGTGACCATTGCATTAGCATGCAGAGTTCCAGTCCTTGACATCTGTCAGGCGACAACATGGGCATATCTGCACACATTCACCAAACTCTACTGCCTGGACAGTCAGGTCCGTAGGGATGAGCACTTTTCCTGTTCAGTCCTCCAGCACTTTTTTGTATGATCTTGTTCGCAGACCCACCTCCGGGGATGTTATTGCTTGGGTATCTATTCTAAGGTAAATATTCTGCAAGTAGATGTCTCTATCGGATTAACAAGTTACCTACCTTCAGTAACACCTTATCTGGTAGAGACAATATCTAGTTCTGCGCTTCTGGTGTGGAAAGTCGCAAAAAGAAACGGACATCAGCGCACCAGGGTAAAATCTCTGGATCCAGACTGACGCCTGGGTAAATTCTAAGGTAAGGAATCTTCAAATAGATATTATCTCTACTAGAGAAGGTGGTGACAAAGGTAAGTAACTTGTTCATTAAGGAGCTAATCCAAACTGAAAATAGTGGGAGGTCCAAGACTTTAATTGCCACTTTCCACTGTACCAAAGTCAACAGATCCAATGTTGCGCCTGATGTAAGTGATGTAACAATTGAGATTAATTAGTCAAGAGACAAAGGCTACCAGTAGCCAAAAAAGATACAAGATGTTTGGTCCGCATTATCGATTCTGAAAGGCAAAACCTTGCCATCCTTCCCTGTCGGGCTAGTCGGGACTGCTGCTGCGACCACCTATGAGGATGAAAGCTCATTGGAAGGAATGAGTGATTTAAAAATAGTAGGCATCTTGTTTTCAAGAAATTGGACAACTTCTTCACCAACTCCGGAGTATTCTCAGTGGTCTTTGCAGCACATTTAGGAGGTAAGAAATCTATACCATTTATAACATCTCCTTGGTAGAATTTTTAGCCCCTAGAATTTCACTGGTATAAATATTCGATTTTGCAGTAAACCATTAAAAAAAAAATTATATTTCCTCAAGGCCTTATTCAGTTCCTCCCTAGCTGAGCTCAAGTAGTCACAACGCAAAATATTTCCTACCTTTGTTGTCCAATTTTGCCTTTCTCAACGCCAGCATATACCGTCATGGACACACATCTCAAACAGGATCAAAACAAAGAAAACACACTTCCAACCACACTCCATACACGTGTTGGCTGCTGTCCATGTATGCATGTTCTCGGAAGATGACCTGTTCATGTGAGTGTAGTGTTCACAGTTTGTTAAAGTGATTTCAAGCTAGAGATTTGTGATTTACAATACCTTTTAATCAAAAGCCTCAAATGTAAAAAAAAGCTTGTATGTTAAAATGGTAGGGACCCCTCTTGTAATAGACAAGCTAAGGTAGCGTAATAATGGACATAGGAGCAGATGGTTTTAGTTTGTTCTTGTATATATATACTATGCACCTTTCACTGAGGGTTTTTGTGTCCTGGATGCTTTCGGGCTGGCATCTACAACTTAAGTTTGAATTGTTTATATTTAGCCTCCCGCTTGTTGGTGGGCAACAAAGAGCCGAGTTCTTTGAAATGGACTTCCTTAGCTGGGTAATCTCTAGTGAAGCCAGCTAAGCACACTCTACAACCCCTAATTATTTCCCTGTAATAAACCGGGACAAGTAGAGCCTTAGTGCCCTGCTTCCAAATTTCTAATAAAATTGCATTAATATTTAATGCCCAATTATTAAATATTTAAAAATGTAAAACTGAAATACTTTAAAAGTTAGAATGTCATGCATACTTTATGAGGCTCGATGATGGCCCAGGCTCTTGTGTTGCACAAGGAACCAGGCATGTTTCCAGTTATGCAGAGATCTTAGTGACACTGCCTGCACCAATGCTTATCTTGTATCATTTTTTGATGAAAGTAGACGAGGAGGGACTGGTGTGTTTATTGTCCTACTGTTTTCAGTCCAGTTGAAACATTGTAGATCTTTGTGGTATCTGTATCATTTGTGCTTTGAGGTTGTTCTGAATGCCCAGCTTGTCTGGTGATCTTGGAGTTAGCGTAACCAGGTTGTGAATGGATTTGCAGAGTGATGGTTACCAGAATGAACTCCATTCTCAACACTGTAATTATTTGGTTCCTGTCTGCCTTCTAAGTATGTACATTTAATTGCAAGTGATATTCCTTGAGCCTTGGTTTCCCAATACAGCCCTAGGCAGATTTACACTTGTACACACATTATCTCCACTCTGGGTGGGCACTTGATTGACATCTAGTTCTAGCCTTCTTTATTAACCCAGTTGGTGGAAACCCAGCACGTGGATTGTAGTTAAAAACAAATTTGTTTTTGATCATCTTGCAATAATTCTTTTATCACAATTGCTGGTTTCACATCCATGTTCGGGAACATGACAGCCAACTGAATATCTCAGCAATATATTTTGACACAGTACGTTTCATTATTGAAAATGGGAACATTTGTTTGCAATGTCAAACGACAACGCTTGTTCAGAACATATATTCGTTATTTTGTGCTGCTCCACTTGTGTCGATCTCACATAAAATGTGTTGGCACTTGTGAACGTGCCAAATTCATGAAAATGAAACAACCTGAATTAATAATTAGCCCATGTGATGTGAAGTTTGTTAAAGCTCGGGTGTCTAAGGCTGACTTATAAATTATGTTAATACTGGGCTTTGTGCTTTGTCATGCGATTAGTTCATTTTCCATGTTAGGGAATCTAAAAAACAAACAAAGAGACATTCGGTTACCATGCTTGTATTTTCCTAAATAGTTTCACATAGTCTTTAGTTAATGTGGTGCTTTGTGCACCTGAATCGCCCAGCTCAGTCTTATTCTTGTAGTAAAAATATTTACTATTGATGCCGAGAACTCTTTCCAGGTTATTGACTAAAGCACCTGTTTGGTTGAAATGTGTTGGTTCTTAATTTTGCTTGTCTAATTGGCTCCAAATGTCTCTCCTCTTTGTTCAGGGTCCGTCAAATTGCAGCCATGTTGCTTTGGTGTTCTTTAGTATTTTAGTCTTTATAAACGTTGATCCACTGGGAAATCCTGACACTCATATGGGGTTTTTATTTTATTGATTTACATGTAGGGGAATAAATAAATAAATCAGAGAAGTTTTGTTTAATTGGCTATGGCCCAACCATTTTTTAATGGCGCAAGCTGAGGTCCACTGTAATTCACAGACAGCAGCGGATCCACCGGGTGGCAATGTGGAAGACTTTGAGCAAAGTGGAAGATGTACGTGACTTGCGTAATGAGGTCGCTGCATTAGTTCACAACGATATCGATTGCATTCTTGGTCCCCTCCAGCGCGTCTACCATTTTTTCAAGTAAAATCTATGTTTATTACCCCACACTCACCCTGGGATGACTGACAGAGGAAATTTAGGGCCTCCTTACAACCCTGTCAGTCAAAGACCGCCAGGGCTGTTTCGGCGATTGTACCGCCAACAGGCTGGCGGTACAATCTGGCATATTACGACCGCGGCGGTAGCGCCACGATTGTACAGTTTGGACCAGCAGTTTCCCGCCATGGTTGTCCCGGTGGTTTTAATTCGCCAGGGCAGCCCTTCTCTCCAGCCTGTCCATGGCGGTATGGACCGCTATGGACAGGAAGCCGAAAAGGGGAGTCGCGGGGCCCCTGCACTGCCCAAGCACATGGCATGGGCAGTGCAGGGGCCCCCAGGCACAGCCTCACCCTGCTTTTCGCTGTCTGCACAGCAGACATTGAAAAGCGCGACGGGTGCAGCTGCACCCGTCGCAAGGCCGCAACACCACCGGCTCCATTAGGAGCCGGCTCCAATGTTACGGCCGACATCCCTGCTGGGCCGGCGGGCGGAAGCAGGGATGTTTCCGCCCGCCGGCCCAGCGGAGATGTCATAATGCGGCCGGTGGGGTTTGCGGCCACATAGGCGGCCGCTTGGCGGTAAAACCTTGGCGGGCGGCCTCCGTCTCCCACCAAGGTTGTAATGAGGGCCTTAGTATGTAGAGTGTGCTTTTTTATTTTAAATATGAAGCATCTAGCTATTAGACCACCCTAGGTTTCCCAAAGCTGCGTCTCATGTTTCATTACTGTTTTCTTCATGACTTGTATTGGCCATAAGTCATGAAAAACACTCAACCTCCCTGTGTGTAGACGCGTGTCTGTTTCATGCTGATAAATTCACTGACTAACTATAACTTGGTATATACCTACAACTTCAGTATCACCATCATCTACCTCCCTTTTTCCTTAGATGGTCTAAACTTCGTAGAACAAGTCGAGCTTCCAATGTTTCATTGATTGTAAGACCAGAAACCAGAATGTAATCATATACTCTATTGTACCTACATCACACACTATAGAGTCATTTTGTCTTGTGTTCAAATTTGACATAATAATCCCCACTTATCTTAACTTTACTGCCAGCTCAGTCATAATGTCTGTATTTGTGTCTTTATTGTCCAACTATAATTGAAATATCATGCCACACTTAACATACTGTGCTTTCATGCATAACTTAACCAGGTCAGTTTTCAGCAAAAATTAAGAAAAATGAAACGTCTGACACTACCATTTACATGGGTGTTCCTTAAAAATGTTTGTGCTTTGGAGGATCTGGGTTGTTTCCCATCAGTCTCACCCCATGTTTTGGGCCTGCTTTTTGTCATAAAGCACTAATCATTGCTAACTGTATTCAGTATTCACGTCATTAAGCACATGGCATAAAGTGATCACCATGAAAGTACTTCAATTCTTTTTATTACTTAGAAAAAAACTGTATTTTTGTCAAGCAGTCAGTGTAGAACTTGCTTTTTAATTTGGTATTGTGCTTTGCTGACAAGTTCTAAAGCATTTCCTGTCACTGTGCAATAGATATTACAAAGAACAGAACTGGTTCATGACATATAGATGTTTCTTCCTTAGACACATGTCCCAAAACTACAATCACAACATGTTCCTTTACTAAGAGGTGAGGACATATTATTCTTTCAAGTCCCATCACATTAGACAGTAGAGTTCAATTTTGTCAAGAATGACAGCCACAATAAACCATTCAACTGGTAATTTTTTTGCTTCACTTTTGCCAAGACATTGTCACGCACTCACCTGGTTCCAGACCTCAGACACGTCACTGGAGCCAATGCTTAACCTCCACTCCCTCTCTTTATGTTGTAGGACCCAGGGAAGGCACACCTAGATCTGCCGATTTGCAGAGGGGAAAGGACAAGGAAGTATTGAGCAGTACCATGTGACACAAGTTCTGCTCAACGCTGATACTACACTGTACATAGAATGCATCGATGCCGAGACCCTTTAGGACTGCGAAGGCAGGACAACGCTTCAGGTTTCATGAAGACTGAATACTTAAGAAACAACAAGAAGAGGAAATTAATATTGATGCACTAGCAAGATTCTACACATGTCAACAGTGTCTTACATCAGCAACCAACACTTACAGATTTCTTCTAAATCACAGCATAGAGCAGAATAGCCAAGTTCTCAGGGAAGAATCTGTGAAAACTCTAGAAGAAGAACTTGAAATGCAAATTGGCGTTTCTGGCACTTCCTGGGTACTTGGAGCATAGATAGGAATTACTGGCACTCACAAGATTACTATTGAAACATAGGTTAGGAATTACGGACACTTCCAAGGTATATTTGAAAACAGGGTTACACTTAGTACATGGTTTGGAGTTAAAGACACTCCCAAGGTTTGATAGAAATAAGGTTACACTAGGTATAAGGTTTTGGAAGTTGCTGAAACTCCCAAGATATGCTGGAAACAAGGTAATACTCAATGCATAGGTTTGGAGTTACTAACACTCCAAAAGTATGCTAGAAACAAGGTTATACTCTGTGCATGGTTCGAGTTGAGGGCACTCCTAAGATATACAAGAAACAAGGTTATACTTGGAGTCGAAGACACTCCCATGATAAACAAGAAACAGGATTATACTCTGTGCATAGATTATATACAGAGGATTAATTTTCAAGTCCATGGGCCAAGCAGTGCAAGCACTAAGGTAGTATGGAGAGTAAACAAACGGAGCACTGGAGAAAATATCACAGTAAAGGAAAAGGAAACAAGTCTATAGTCTTTGGAGGTGTTGAAAGTCAGGCCTGCTCAGCTACTTTAAAAGATAAGTGCACACTAACCTCTAGTAAAAGTACTTAGCCTTGTCCAGTACTTTCACAAGAGTTCAAAGACAGCAGGTGGCTTAGTGCAAGAAGCTAAAGAGGAGGTGGAATTGTAGCTCAAGAGCAGAAACACTGGAAGTGTTGCAGAAGACTGATCACGGAGTCCTCAGAAAGGCTTGACCAGGCTTGTGCAGGACTGGAGCGTCGAAGGTCTAGTGGGCCTGAAAGACGAGTTCAGGGACGAAGCGTGTGCTGGACTAGATCTCATGAAGATCTGGGCGACTTGGGAGGTCAGTGCAGGGAAGCTGCATATGGAGGATTGGTATGAGGTGCAAGGTACGAGGCCAAGCCTCGATGCAAGTTCAGAGGTGAGTATTTATACAGGAAGCCAAGTGTGTACCAGAAAGGCATGTGCCCCATGTGGAAGCATTGACTATTCCAATGAACCTGGAGAACATCACGTGTTACATAACAGACATGTGGCCTAGCAGGTGCAAATGGCTACAGTAACAAGTAAAATGGAACCCCAAGTGCATGAAACATGAAACAAGTTCATTGGTGACGGTGGAAACATGACTATTCTAGATAGACCTGTGATACCTGCAGGTGCAAACTAGCCTAAACTGGCATAGCAACAAAGCAGGAGAGTTCAGGCTTCCTGGCAGGGGAAGGCCATGAGTACTCGAGATGGAAAGGTGCCACAGGGGTAGGAATGACATGAGCCCGGTGAGTAGAACCTACCGCACACAGGGCACAAGAGGCACTCGTGACACACACTTCTTTAGTGCATCCGCGCACCTGACACTAAGGAACCACATTTTACCAGGTGCCACTTGATTGGCTGCAGCAGTGGTGGGGACTTGACTTATCCCAGAGAGTTGACTAGCTTTACAACCGGTTGATGTTCTTTTGGTGAATAACAAAAAATGTGGTTGTGATGCAATAGATTGATTTGAACCACTGGAGGCAGTTTGCATTTGTGATGTGACTGTGTCATGTTTTAGCTTATCTGTGGCCTAACATGAAAGAGGGGGGGGGGGCAGCTATATGTAGATCATTCTGACCCCCCCTTAAGTGAACTGCATGATCTCCTCTCCTCCGGTTGAGGGTCTGTGAGGAGATTGCTGGTGAGCTTGAAACTACAAGAGCAGGCATTCTTTCGTTGAAATGATCTCTCCACTCACATGTAGACCACTTCTTGACATAGGGTGGATGTTTGTACTGTGACATGAGGTTACTTACATCTTTGAACTATTGTGTTTTAAACATGTTCATGGATCTGTAGTTGAATTCCTAGAAATAAAATCACTTTTCCAACAGTGATTGTGTTTAATTTTTAAGTCTGTAAATCAAGGTGTGTCGCACTGTGAGAGAGACACTGTAGTGCTCTTAATTGTGTAGATAAGGTACAGGCGGTCCAATGTACCTGCACATGCAGTAATGCCATTGTCCAATATGAGTACAGGACTTTTCAGCAATTTGTTTTACGCAAACATACTTTTGCCACCAGACCTACCACAGTGACCTCAGCCCTGTTGCCTTAATAAAGTCACTGTATGTTTAGTGTGTCTTCTACTGCTTCCCAACATATTTTTATGGTCTGACTTGACAGTGCAGCTGTCACCAGACAATTGTGTCAGAATCAGTAGAGAGTGGGTTTGGCTCCGCCCACGTGTTAGCCTGGAGTTAATGCTTTGATTTAACAAATGTTGTGTGCGTCAGCAAAAAAAATGCCTGACCTCTGCACAGTTATGATCATTTTGTTTATTTATCCACCTGCCTGAGGTTGAACTTTCAGGGGCACCACAAGACACTATAATGCTATTAAAACGTTGTGGGTAACTAGATAATGTATGGTTTTTTTCCTCTGGCATCAGCACAGATGGGAGGAGGGCAGTCATTAACCTACTTGGATTTTTAGGTCTGGCTTAACAATGCAACTATCACCTGCCCTTTTACCCTCACTAATATTTTTCACCAGTACTTTGCTTCCACACAAATACATATCATTTCCGATGCAATCTAATCCTAATACTTCACATAACCAGACATAATTAATTTAAAGCCAACCCTTTTGGCATTGCCAATGCTTGCTCGGAATGTGACGGAAACAATTCTAAAAGTAGTACAGAATCCAAGTATCAGTCAAGCCTTACTTCGCTGATATTGAGGTACTTTGCAGTATTGATGCGGGAGGCAATGGTGCGAACTCACAACCCATTACCTCGCTTCTTTAGGCGTGGGCCACTGACATCTTGTTGTTTTAGGTGGTAATCTTGCAAAAACAACAAAGTTTAATCTTCAGCGATTACCCTTCTCCACCCCTGTATGTGCTCACCCTGGGGCCACCATCGCATTCGGGCTTTGCCCACTTCTTCTCTCTAAATCCTTTCATAGGAAATCCAATTATTGAAAAACTGGCCTAAAAAGATTGCTTTTCCTTTCTGAATCCGATTGTCCCTAAACGTTTGTAATTTCGCCTTTTAATCTAAACTTCCCTCCATTTTTCTTTATTTTGTAAGAAAATATATTTGACGAATGGTTCTTATTCACTGCACTAGCCTTCAGCCACCTCGTTTTCCATCCTTTTATTTTGTGTCTAATACTGCTGCGGCATTATGTGCTGTGCCCCCCTTGTTTCAAGATTAAAAGCGGATCAGAAGAAAGGGAAAAGATTAAAGATGACATGAAAAATGTACCAATAAAAACAACAAAAAGCATCTGTCCTGAGCCCAAACAGAGGGAAGAGCAGTACTTTCGCAAGTAATCACAAGCTGAATAGCTGGCACTGTTAGGGGTATAGAAATAGTCCAACCCGAGGAGTAGGAACGAGGATTTGCATCAACGAGAAGGAAGTTTGAAGTACGCTTTGTAACTCATCTTCCGTTTTTTCCAAGCATTTTAGCATCTGAAGGCCAGCTAACCCTTAAGAGACAAAAGCAAACTATTGATCGAAAGGCAGTGGCGCTAAGAGAAAGCATGGCGGGAACCGCGAGATCACAGGGTGCAAACTCTGGTAGGAGGGCATGTCCATCGCTTCCTCTGTTGTCTAGCGCGTGCTGCTCCCAGTGGGGAAGACTCCATTAAGCCAAGCTTTGATTATCTTTAAATGTCAGCTTGGCCTTTCTATGAGTCGTCAGAACCAAGGAAGGCTCGAGTCGGCTGTGACTTCAAGCGTAGGCTGCTAATCTATTCCACCGGTCGTCCTGGTTCACAAGAAGAAGGCTTGGTAATGGCATTATGGCTAATTTGTCGTGTTCCTTAACGTGATTGTCAACTCAAGCAAGTATATTTGTTGGAGCAGCGTCTGCCAGACCAAAAATAGCTGCCTGGATGATCTGCAGAAATTGAAGTCTGCTTTGCTCTCAGATGAACTAAAACTCTTATCCAACTTGCGACAAGGAAACAAAGTCAGTAAACTGACTTGTATTGGCCACAAGTCAACATGAATGATAGATCTCTTTAACGCTATAGAAAGCAAGGGGGCAGCAGATTCAAACAATTTATTGCAGTGGAGTGGTCTCCAACATACAGGGGTACCACTTCCCCTGTGATTGCACCACCCACTTCCAATAGGTCGTGCTCTCAGAATTATGCTGTCCTAACGAAGCAGTTACGTCATGCTCTCAGCTTGAAATTCCAGGAGATGTCACCTTCATCCAAGTTCTAAAGTTTGTCCTCTGTCAGTTAAGGATTTCTTAATAGATTTGAAGTTGAGGAGGTTTGCATACTTGCTAAAACATTCAATTCTGTTTAAAGCAAGACTCTGTTCTGCGTAGGGTTGTGGAAGAGGTTTGAAATGAATATCCCCTTCACTCACTAGTATGTCAGTCTATATCTAAGATTTTGTTGGCAGCAGTAGTGCCTGGAACTTTCCAAAGAAAACCATTCTGGGTATTAATTTATTTTCACATACTATCAATTGTAAATGTTCCTTAGTATTAACTTGTCCCTATGTTGCCATTTCCGGTCACAATTCCATAAAAATCAGTTGTTAGAGTAGTTGCCAGGTATGTATTACTGATACCAAGTCAGAGTCAATCAATCAAATCAATCAGTCACAATTTATAGAAGGTGGCTAATCACCCTGAAGGTTATCCAGGCGCTGATAATCTTGTTGCTATGGTTGTTCAGTTGAACAGCCAGGTCTTGAGTCCTTTTCTGAATTCCAGAAAAGAGGGTGTGGTCCGGATGTGAAGGGGGTGGGGTCATTCCAGGATTTTGCCACAAGGTAGGAGATGGAGCATCATCCACTGTTGCTTCAACAAATGCAGGGAGTGTGTGTGTGTGTGTGTCTTTAAAGCAGAGTGCAGATGTCTGTTGGGTTTGTGGAAGTTTAGATGATGGTTGTTGTATGCTGGTCTTTGATTGTTAAGGGCCTTGTAGATGTGGATCAGCATCATAAATTGACACCTTTTCTGAATGGTGAGCCAGAAGAGCTTCTTGAGGTGGTAGTGGGGTGGACGGGGTGTGGCTCCATTTGGGAGGTTGAGGATGAGCCTTGCCACTGGATTCTGTATCGTCTGTAGTCTCTTCAGGAGGTGCGTGGTGATTCCTATGCAGAGTGCGTTGCCATAGTCTAGCCAGCTGCTGACTATGGCTTGAGTGGCGGTTCGGCTGGTGTTGACAGGGAGCCATTTGATGATTTTAAGGAGAAAGTGAAGCGTGAGGTAGCAGGTGGAAGCCAGTGTGTTGATCTGGTTTTTCATGATGAGCCTGTTATCCTGGATGTTGCTAAAGATGCAGATCCTAGTTTGGAAGGCCACCAGGCGCCATTCCATGGGGATGTGTTGTTCCTGAAGATCAGCACTTCTGTTTTGTCTATTAGGCAGTTGTTTTTCATCCAGTCAGCAATGCCCATCATGCACCTGTAGAAGTTGGCCTTTTTGGTGGAGGGGTCTTCTGACAGAGGATGAGCTGGGTGTCATCTGCGTAGGATATGATGTTTGTACTGTGGGTTCGAACGATGTTGACAAAAGGGGTCATGTAGATGTTGAACAATGTAGGACTGAGGGACGAGCCTCACAGGACTCCACTGATGATGATCTTGGGTTTCGAGGTTAAAGGTGGTAGGAGGATTCTCTGGGTTCTCCCGGTGAGGAAGGAGGTGATCCATTTGAGGTTATCTCCTGGGATTTCAATGTGATGATGCCTCTTGAGAAGGGTGTGATGGGATACGGAGTCAAATGCTTCAGAGATTTGGTCTCTTATCCTAGTATTTATTTGTACAGTCATTTTTGTAATTTTCTAAAGTGTGATAAAGAACACAGCAGGGTTGAAGTGCTGAACAGGTGGTCTATTTACCACACACACATGTACACAGATACAGAAATAAGCAACAGTTGTAGGTTGAGTCCCTTTCTGCTGATAGTTGCTTCTAATGACAAAACTATCTAACACAGTTAAAATAATTTATGGCATGATGTGCAAAGTTTAAATTCTAAAGTGGTAGCAAATTGCCACCAACATTTTTCAAATGCAACTATGTACAACTAGGTCCGTTCACAAAATACAGAATCATACGGGGTCGCAGAACGACCTGCCTTATTAGTACTAATTAGGCAGGTTGCAATTTGCAACCTTCTGCTATTGGCTGTAATCACAATGATTGTGGCTTGTAAGACACAGCAGACACCATCCTTTCGATTGTTTTCCAGAACTGTATTGTTAGGGTTTTTTTGCACCCCGTGTTCTTCAGAGGAATCAGTGACAGCAGGCATTAGTCCGTTAGACTGTTGCCTATACTTGCTGAAGTTGCCATATTGATTGCAAAAGGGTAAAGAGTACAAAGTGGATTTCAAGGCTCTGGATATCTTGAGAGAGATTGAATTTTTATATAGATGGCTACGATGGCTGAATAGTGGAAAATTATAATCAAATAAACTGAATATAATTGGTAATAGGCCTCAGTTTCCATATTGCTGAGATGAGATTGATAGATGTGAATGTACAGATGGAGGCTAGTTTCTCTGCATGAATGGACGTGCACTCCTGTCCTGAGTGCCCAACTGTACTGATGGCTGGATGGCTAATCCTGATTTTTATTGTCATAGGCAAATACGATCTTGACTGTGTGCCATGATATAGGCCTGTCTCGGAGATTGCAGTCTTGTTGGACTGAGACAGGGGCCCAAAGTTCTGCCCTTGTAGTGATGAGAGGCTACTGCCTTTCCCAGGAGTTAAACAGCACGTGCCCAACGGTGGCAACATACAATGTAGTGATATCTCCTGGACAGATTTGTGTATTGCTGTATTCCTGTAAAATGGGTGGGACAGACACAGGTGAGGAAAAAGCCAGTGTTCCCCTGTACACTTCAAAGGGTGTTCTTTGAGTCAGTAAGAGGTCACACGGAACTGGCCTGGGCACGTCTCAGGAAGGTGGGGCTGATAAAAGAACCATAAAGAGAAGGGCTTGGTCCCTGGGGCCCTGGGCTAACCTTTTCATACACATATCTTTCTAACATCCGTGAGTGAACTCTAGTCACTCACGTGGCCTTTGTTGTGGGACTATCACTTTGGTGTCACTCCTCCTGTGACAGACTGTTTTCAAAAGGAAGAGAGGGCAAAGACTTAGACACTTCAACTGAAGTAGACCCTGAACATAAACGTCAAAGACTCAGACTCTAAATCACAATTGGTGTCTGGCAATGGACTATAAGAAGGGGAGTTTGAGACCCCACAGATTGTCACCTGCCAAGTAGCCAGACAGGCTGTGTTAGGAGTGGAAGCTCTGTAAGACTTCTGCTCTGACCAGGACTGGGGGCTAAGTCCTGTTATTCTCCCTGCAGGGTGAGGGGACATCTTCCAGAGAAGAATCCAAGACCACCTGCCCCGGAGCACTTGCCTGTGAGGAAGAGGAAAGCGCTGGGGAGAGATTGGCCCAGTGGAGAGCTGTTTCTAGTAGACTCTCTTTGCAAGGTGTGAGGAAATGTTTGCTGCACTGGTTGGGTCGTTGCTTATGTGCATGATGAAGTTGGCGACCTTCGTATGCCAGATGAGGGCTGCTGTGAACTAAGTCATGTGCAGCTCTGTGCCGATTGGGCCAGAGCCCATATGTAGTTGGGAGCCACACACCTGCATGCCAGAAGGGGCCACCATGTGAAGATTGTTGAGGGCCATAGCACTTGAGCTGTGGTGAGACATGACCCCCGTGTGCCAGGAGGGGCTGCTACTAACGGCTTCGCTGTGCTAGAAGGCCAGAGCCTATACAGCTAAGGTATGGTGGTCATGTATACCAGAGGGGAGAGTCACCAGAAGCGACAACGACAAGATGTGTGACCTGCTCTACTCCCCTCATGCCCCCACTCCCATCGGAGAAGTGCGGCTGCCATTGCAGCACTGTCACCAATGTAAGCGACCTACTTCTGGATCGTTGCGTCACCCCGTGCCTTCATCTCCACCAACTCCAAATTACCGTCCTCCCCCCCCCTGCTCCCCGAACCTCCCCCCCTCCCCTCGTGGGAAGAATCAGACACTTACCCTGTAAGGAGGATCTGCCAACCACTGATCGCTTCAGTGGCACAGCCATATGTCAGGAACTCTGCACTTGCTATGTGGAGCCCGTCTAGGCTGTGTGCAGTGAGCTCACCTTATTCAGCTGCACCCGTTCCATGTGCCAGCGGACGGGGCATACTCAGGGGCTTTGGACACTCCAAGGCATAGGTAAGATTGATTTCGAGACAGTTGGCCTTGGGGGAACTTGCTTGCTAGTTTGCACTGTGGTGATGGAACACAGTTGACTTTAAAGGAGAGTCAAAATGAACTGTTGGGACCCAGACTAGTATTCGGGCTTACTCTGGATGTTCACTAAAGCCAATTGGGAATAACCAATATCACTGGAAGCGAGGAAGGAGTGGGACCTGGGAAACTGTCAAAATAAGAACTGGAGCCCCATCTTTAAGGGGACTGTGAAGTTTTCAAATGATGTATTTTCCTATTGATTTGGTAAGGGTAGAAATAAAATACTTCTCCTTTTTTAAATTAATTTGAGTACTTGACTGAACAATTATTTTATTGCTGCTGCGTGCATTTTGAGTTGAGCCCATGTTTATTTTCCTCCATCCACCTCCCGGGGGGAGCCTTGGACTGCTCAGATCACGCTAACACAGAGATTTGAGTAGTGAAGGAGTACTTGGCCCAGTTGCTCAGAATCTATAGATGGTCGTACCCCAGGACATCAACAGCGAAAGGCGGAAGCCGGGCCCATTAAATTCTGCTTACACCGTGGCCCTCTGAAAGGGGTTCTGAGAACCGCTGTCCATTTCCCCCAGCTATGCACCTTCACCTGCGGCTTGGGCCTGTGTGTACGAGGAAGGTAATTCTTGCCCGCTTCTGTAGGTAGTAACGAGTGATTCAAATGGAAATAAAGAATCCCAGGTACTCGCTATTTAGAGTACCTTTTTGCTCCTGAGAAGTCCCAGTACTCTCCCACTCAGTGTATTGCAGCAGTGCTGAGAAGTGCAACCACTCTCCCTTTTAAATTAAAGAAGTGCAGTTACTCAGTACCCGAGAGTACCCACCCATTTAAAGCACTGGCAGTAACTCGGTATTCAGTAAGCGTTCCTTGGTTACCGTATCCCCACCCCTCCTGTCTAGAATTGTCACTGGGCTGAGATTCGGCTGCTCAACTGTTTTTCAATGATTCACCGGACTTTACTCTCTCGAAGGAGGTCAGGCTACATGCAGAATTCCATTTTTACACGGTTTGGGTTTTTCTTTTCCGGGTGCAGGTTTCTTTTCTGAAGTAACGCATTAAGTAGAAACTTTCCACCCCAGGCATTGTTGAAAGTAAGCCCAACAAACCGTGCAAGAAGCGGGATGGGAACCGCAGCAGGCAAGAACGTGTTCTGAGTAAGCACTGGACCCTGGATTACGCTGCTACTGTCGCTGTATCGCGAGATTTCTTTCTTAACTTTTTTCTTTTTTTGCTGGGTGGTGCTAAAAGCCTTGTTGTGTTTACCTACAGGTTAATAACGCTGTTCATTACCCCTCTCCTTTCTTGCTACTAATTAATAGCGCTTCTTACCACAGAAGCATGGAATAACACCTAATGAACGCTAACCTCTAGAGTGAAACCTCCTTTGATTGACTTACATGTACAATGACTAATTCTCTCTCTGATGTCCAAGATGCAAGGATGGAATGTATGAGCAATGTGCTTGGCGCTCCAGTATCTTTAAGCTTTGAGAAATGAATGGTGTATTATGGAGAATGAGCTACTGATCAAGGCCGAACATAAACAACTATCATATTTCACCGCTGATCCCTCCCTTCAGTTGACACTCTCTGTTAGTGAACCAGGAGGTCTTAGACCTGTGAGCACCCTGCACAAAAAGCATCCTCTTTTGGGTTTTATCTTCGTCTCTGGTCATTCAGTTCTTGTGGGGGATTTGCATATGTCCAGGAGGGGCTACCTGCTTGTCAGTATGATTACTAAAGTACCATTCACTTGCTTTATTTTAGCTATTTTAAATGCACCTGCTGTGATGAGCAGCTGTGAGGGCACTTGAGCTATTACCAGATGTGTTTTTCATGCTACAGTGCTTCATTCCTTTGCCACGCCCCTTAGTTCTTGATCCTCAAGGTCCGTAGGAAAAGGTGTTCAAGGAGGTGTGGATTGAAACTCAGAACTCGATTAAGTATGTAACTGCAGTGAATAAATCATTGTCCTGGGCCTGCTTTACTTGAAAAGAAAAAGTAATTTAGTCCTTCTACACAGCTGAAAACTACACTTAAAAAGAGGCCAATATAATAAACATATTTATAGATGGGGAAACCACTATATTGGGGATCCAGCCAGTGCTCACTTCAGGCTAATCCCAGACTGTTGCAGGTAATTATAGAGCAGTGAAATAATTGGTGCAAAATGTAGCAAATTACTCCCAGCAGACTCACAGACTACAATCACCTGACACTTCTCTAGGACTGTAGCTAACACCAGTATGGAGATGGAATGGTTATTGCACCATACCAGCTGCACTGGTGTCTGTTACTAATGGCAGTCCCGTAATGTATCAGATGCACATCATACCATTAAGAAGTTGAACACAGGATTTCCCCACTTATGTGACAAGGATTTGCAAACTCTTGCTTGTGTGCAGTCTCATGCGAGCCATGGGCAGAAGAGGCCAAGTTGACTCTGCCCCTGCCCTGCTAATTCCACCAAAATCATCCATCCCCACCACGGTGCACAAGTGTGCGCCTGCCGTTCTGGAGTGGGGGGCATGCTTTGCTGGCATATCTAAGGAGAGATGGCGAGCCGCTCCCTTCTGTTGGAAGAGGAAGCATTACCTTACTATGTGGATATTACTTTCTCATTCTCAAGATCACCACCCAACCAAAACAAAGATCTTGGTGGTGATCTTGGCAGGATGAAGATTAAACTGCAAAAGTGGTTACTTTTATTGTTAGCGCCAAGATGTGAATGGGCCTTTGGTATCATGCGATACTGTGGTTTTGAATCTTCCTAGTCTTAAGCTGTTGGATATGGCTCTGCTGAGGGAATTTTTCTGAAACTTCCCCCCCCCCCCCTGTCTTTGCTGACTCTCCCTCTACGTGACCTTAGGACTCTGGGCACTTCCCCACTGTCGGTCAGTGGGAAAGTGGACACGCCTTCCCTACCTATGGTAGCAAGGGGGTAGGGACATGGTTGAGGTGCTGTACTCGGGAGGGATCTGTGAAACAGGTATACCTCATACCTGGGGCGGGTACGGCCCTTTCTATCAGAGGGACATGCACTGGGTGTGCCACCACCTAGGAGACCCAGTTAACCGTGTCCTAGGCCAATAGAAGAATGCAGGGGCCTCTTTGTGCGCAGTATGGCAGTCCCAATACAGGGGCCAACTATGAGCTGCCTTACCTCTTCCCCAGAGGGTCCCGACGGTGTAGCTGGTGGTAGGCAAGGGGCAGGCTGGGTCAAGGTGGGTGTGCACCTCTATGTGGGTGTCCTCTACCTAAACGGTCAGGGGGAGATTCGGACGCATCCATAAGGGTGGGCCAGTCTCTACCAGTGACTGTGAGCACTGTTCCCCTGTATGGGCAGAGTGAAGTGTGCCCACGTCCTTCCCTAGAGGGGAGGTGGCTCTGACCATGTGTGGGTCCCGCCATGGCAGGGCCCAGGGTGTGTGCAGGGGCCATGGGGCTTTCAGAGGTACTAATCCTGGCATACCAGTCCAGTGGGTGCACACTTACACAATGGGGGATTTCACGTATGTGGAGCCTGGTACAATTTGCAAATAGGGGCATCCTTGTCAAGGGGTGCTGGATCATGTAGTGAGCCAGGCCCAGGAGGCCTCTCCATGCCCTTGTGCTTGTGGGACCTAATAAATATTGTGAGCTTGACATAGATAGCCTCAAGGTGCCTACTTTTACCAGGGTGACATACACATAAATGAGAGTGGCACAACTTGCCAGTGTGTGCATAATTGCACACGGCTGTTGCCCTGTGTTAGTGGCGACTAGTAACACTCGCCTGGGTGTGCAAATTGCACCCTGGTGGTTTTCCTATGTAGCTACTGGAGCTGGCATTACTTGCTAGGGTGTATACATTTGCACACTGGTATCTAAGTTAGGAACTGCGCCTGATAGAGAAGGCTAGTATTGGCGCACTTGCACCTTTGTGGTGGCTTTAACAAATGTGTCCCCCTTGCCCAGCAGGCATGGGTGTGTGACCGAACATATGTGCCCCAGGGAGTGCTGAAAACCCATGCTTGTTTGCACTACTTAAGAGAGCTGCTCTGCCCATAAGTTAACATAGGAGAATGAGTCTTATTAAGTCTGGCTGCCATAGTGGAATGCAGGGGAGCAGCCTCATGATGTTAAGTATTGTTGAATTCAGAATGACAAACCCCTTTGGATGGTGAAGGTGTATTTGCCATCGATGACCTAGAAATGCCACTTCTAGGAAGTGTTTATTTCTAGGTTCTGAAATGGTTCTGCTGTCCTGTAAATTAGACTTCATTCCACGGGTCACTGGGGAAGAGCACATCAGTGTATTCCCCCAAGGGACCACTATAAAGTGTGGGCATCCAGAACAACAGATCCCTGCCATTTGGGGCCCCCATAGTTAGATTGGGGGGAGGGGTTGTTGACTCTTGGCCTCTCAAAGCCTGGGCATGGCCCAACTAAAGATATAAGAACTACATTCCGAACCCACTGGGCGGACACAGAGGAAATTTAGGGGAGACATCTGTGGTTCAAAGGAGAACACGTTGAACTACCCCCAACTGAAAAAGGAACTGTTGGAAAGTGGGTTGTTGGTAAGGGCAGGTAGATACCTACACTTAGCAATAGGCCACCATCCCCCACTAGGTCCGGTCAAGGTCTCAATAAATTAAGCCTTGCTCAACCTTTGGTAGCTTGGTCCACCAGCAGTTAAGCTTAACTTAAGAGACAGGTGTTGCAGGTTCCACCCAGCTTAGTTTCGGCCTCAGCCATCCAGAATGTGCCACTCCTAATACAAGCCATGAAAAGTTATTTGTTGTTTCGTCTGCCTGTCGTGGTCAGATTAGACCTTGCCGGCTGCTTTCTGCGAACATGGACAGAGAGAGTCAGAGGCTCAGATCCAAAGAGCAAAATGTCTCATTCCAGGGCAAACTGAGAGGAAACCATGGTCTGAGGGTATTACTCCATGGTCTGGTTGTGCAGATCCTCCCTTGGGCTACATCAGGCAGTGGTTTGCTTCTCCATACACAGCTTCTCGAGTTCCTCATTTTCTAGGTAGTCTTTCTATCACTTTGTGAAGGATCACCTCCAATATCTGTCTCCAGCAGTCAATGGGCTCCTGACTTCAAGTTAGTTCAAGGCAGCTTCTTCCAGTAGGTTACAGAACCTCCAGTTCTGTTTTCTCAATTAGTAACAATGTGTTGGTAGTCAGCAACTCCCAAACCCAGAAACTCAGATGCTTTTCTCAGCCTCCCCTCATGCGAGACCCCTGGCATTGGTCGATGTGAAATCAGGCACACGGACTGTGGGTTTTTGCCCCATACTCATACTCGGTTTGCAGACAGAAATTGTGAACTCCTCAGGTCTACCTATATAAATTAGTTTTGGGCAGTTTATAGCATGTTTGTGCATTCCTCCTAGACTGCTCAAACCACAATAATTTTCCTTTAGTGTCAGCAGAAAGGAGTAATGGGGCTGGGAGCTCTCTGCCAGGAAGGCCCAAAACAGAGGCACAAAAGCAGACAGTGCTAGCTCATTGGGATACCTCACAAAATGCTTCTGGGTAACACCTCTGGAGACAATTGGAGCAGGAATGGCCTGTACTTAAAAGTGGCTGTTTCATATCTGTCACACCCTAGTTTCTAGTTTACTCCTTAAGTACCT
This sequence comes from Pleurodeles waltl, assembly GCF_031143425.1. Classification (NCBI taxonomy): domain Eukaryota; kingdom Metazoa; phylum Chordata; class Amphibia; order Caudata; family Salamandridae; genus Pleurodeles; species Pleurodeles waltl. Next base: position 116,418,710 of record NC_090449.1, on the reverse strand, counting down.
CAGAAATGCATTGATGACGTCCTGCAATTCACACTTCTGTTACCTGGCTCCATTTGACCTCTATCTGGTGTACCATCCACACCTGGAAGACCCTGAATGGATTCCTGGGCTGTAACAGTCACATCCTGTTACGCACATGTAGTGTAAACCTACATGCAACATCATTGTCCCCACATAGGTAGACCGAAGGGCCAGGAGGCAAGTGACTGATGAAACACTTTAAACAAGAGATGCCGCTCTGCAACTTTAGCTGGGTAGGCAACAGAATAAAATGCCTGTCCAGCAGATATCATTCACTGTGCCCACGCAAGCCCTCTACAGTCTGTCCTATACTGCAAAGCCCTGCTCTGGATCTATCCTCGTTGTCATGCAGGCCCTCGGTGTATGTGCATGGTGATGTACGCTTTGAGGCCAAAACTAAATGAAAATATGCAGAGACTCCCTGTTTCGGGGGGATCCTGGGCCGGAGCTCATCCTCGCTAGAGCCTTGTATGGACATTTCCTCTCCAATAGTGTATTTTGCACAAACTATTTTACTCTGGAGTAAGAAGAGATGATAGTAATAAAAGTATATTCTCTTGCTTCCATATAAGAAAATAAAACGCTGAAAAAGGATCTTTTCTTTCTTAAGAACCTTTGTATTTTGGACAGCTTTCAGATCCCATTGGTATACATGTGTGGGATAATAGAAAAACAGCAAGCTAATTCGGCCAACAAATGTGCTGCATAATGCTGTATAGTTTGCCATTTTTAACACATAATTTAGTCAACACTTATACATAGTTTGTTTCTCCTTAGCTGCATAATTGCGATGACTCTGAGTATGAGCAAGATGTTAAGGAATGTGATTTGTTGGCTAACATTGAGATGTATAATACACACTAGCAGTGTAGCACCAACTATGTGGTTTGTTTAGCCTTTAATTAGGGTAGGAAAATATTGTACCATCCATTTCTAATGTGGTCCTTTTTAGGTCTGGGCTTAGCAAAAGCCTTCGTTTCAATATAGCAGTTATAATTAGGGCCTAGTTTCCATACGAAAGGTGTTTTTTGTTTTGGCGCCGCTTGACGAATCTTTACGAAATGTTCAAAACTTACACTTTGCTAAGTTCAGCTTCTGATTTGAAAGTTGCGGGGTGATCTATCAAGTGGGGACTGAGATAAAGGGGAGTCCCAGCACGCGTTTTCCCCTTCATTTTTCCATAGGACCTTTAGACACGCCTACAGCCCAAACCACTGAACGGAATTACACCAAATTTGGTGTCAGGTTGCTGACCCCACCGGACAGATAGAGGGTTCCCTTAGACTCCTTAAAGGGCATAAAAATTGCACATTTTTTTTTCCACTGGTGGAACTGCAGTTTCAAAGGGGAAAAAAACAAAAAAACACTCACTGTATCCAACCTCATTCTCGGCAGTGTGTAGCTTGGGTGCATGCAGTAGGGTTGGCCGATGGGCCTGGCTATAGGCACGGCCTTGTGGCCAACCTCTGCTCTGCTTATATTTACGTCTGTGTGTGCAAAAAAAAAAAAAACATACAAATTCACTGAAAAAAACAAAGGTTACAAGGATGGTATAATTAGCATCTGAACAATAACTTGCACCTGCGCCGTGCACAGCTAATTACTAAGTGACTCGAAAAGACTTCTTCAAAGAAAAACAACTTGTAACACTCCGAGCCCAACACCATACAGCGGACTGTGCACAGCATGTGAATCTGCAGCGATTCATGCCATGAACAGATGTACACTGGGTAAGTGACATTTTCCATATTAGGCAGACTTACATACAGGGGTGTTGAATCTCTCCTCTTCATTCATTGGCATTCAGGTACGTCACTTACATTTTGCTTCCTACCACCACCACATGCGGTACAAAGGTCAGCCCACTTAAGCCACTAGCTTTGTAACAACATGCTGCTCTTGCACAATACATGGTCCTATGCAGTGCTAATAACTACTTGTGCAATGTGTGATTTTACATTTAAAAAAAACATATTTTGGCTTTTAGACAGTGCTCGTTTTTTCTTAAGCTGGGCCCCTCTCCCCCAAACGCTTCTAACAGGACGATTATGTGTCTCTTTGTCAGACAATAAATATTCACTAACAAAATATGCACAGAGCGAAAACGTTAGCATCCAAAGCCAGACCTACTGACTTTGCCAATGTTCGTTTAATTACAGGCAGAGCTTAATCAGTATTCTCCACAGCACAAAGCCGCTTCCAGCGAGCCGACGTGATTGAGAACCTCCAACCCCATCACAAAGGCGGTCGCCATCCCTCCGAGATAAATTTATTTCCCCACTTTAAAGTCAGGGTTTTAAACGGCAGCAGAATGAAACACGGTGGCATTATTCATACAAAAGCCATCTTTTATTTATGTATCCAAAATAAAACGTGAATTATTCATACACGTTAATGTGGGGTTTTCAAAACATGGGAAGTTAGCAAAGTGAGGGGCGGAATTGCTTTTTGAGGCAAGCTTCTGTAGTCCAAAGATATTGATTTTTTACAAATTAAAGTAATTTTTCACTACCTACTTCTCTTTTTCAGTTCTCGAGTTTTTTTTTTTTTTTTTTTACTGTTAGTATCGTGAGCCCAGAAATAACATTTGAGAAAATCACAATTTCATGTCCTATATTCATTCTCCTTACATATACTCAAAAATTAGGGAAGGCCGTTTTCTGGCAAGAAAAGGGAGTGGAGTTTGTATCCTGGCGCCTCTAGTTGGTGCTCAGTCTCCAGGGCACATTGGACCATGTCAAACAAAGTACGCACTGGGAGCCCGAATTAAAGCAGGTCTCTGCCATAGTTTTGGGCTGACGGTCTTAAGTAGTTGAAGAAGAGGTATTTTACCGCCTTGTAGTGTGGTGATTGCTTGTCATGGGAACTCTCAAGGCTTGTTCTGCTTTAGGCTGAAAATCTAGGATCATTTGCGGACATAGCTAAAAGAAACACCTAGGTATAACAATATATAAATAGCAACGTAACACAATTATAACATTAGAGTGTACGTCACAACAAAACAGTTAAAACCGCTCACAACTCAACAAAATTACATTAAAATATGTAGAATTAAAACACAGCAGCACAAAAAAAACACAGAACACCACCGCAACAGAATTCCACACAACAGCTATGCACAACGTTTGTGTCAAACATTAGCATCCCCAGAATCTTGTTTTGATAATACTGTGGTAAAGCGTATTTAGAGCACGCCCTGCCTTAATTTACCACCTAGGACATAAAATAGCTTCAGTCAAAAATGTTTTGTGATCTGGTAAAATGCCTGCTCCGATTCCGGTGTCATTGAGAAATGGAGTACACTTTGCATATGCATTAGAGCAGAGCAATGTCCCAGACACTTTGAAAATCAGCTCCAAACTTTCAAACACTGTACTTAATGATTTATTGTGGTGTAAATCAAAGATCTGATGCAGTTTACATAGACTATAATCTAATATACAGGGCCAAACTGTGGAACCGAAACCAGCTCTGGCAAAAGATGCTGAAACCAGCCCTCTCCCTTGATTTACTCGTGCTCTCTCTTACCATCTATCCATCCTCTCTCTAAAACCTCCCTCTGATTGCTTCCTCGTGATATCCCCCCCCCCTCCCTCTCTTTCTCCCTGTCTTGGAACCTCCCATGCCTGCTGCAGTTAATCTCTGGAGGCGGGGAAAGTGACAGAGGCACCGGTGTAGGCCCTTGACTTCCAAAGGCTCCAGCCCAACAGGGAAATGCCCAGTGGAATTAAATTAGATGGTTTCAGATCAAACCAACATGCTTCCTCCTTGCTACTTTAAAGTGTCAGTCGTTCATTTGTGTAAATGTTGGCTATGGATTCATTTGGATGGCATTATGCTATATATGATGTTAGGAGTTTGGATGGGTGTTTGTATTCCTGTGATTGGTGGTTATAATGAGAAAGACCGTTCTGCAGATAAGGGGTAGTCAGTTGTAATGAATTACCACCAGGGCCATCGTTTTGCAGGTGTTTGTACTATACCTCCGAGATCTCTGAACTTTGTACCTTCTCAGCAATAATTATTACCAGTCAGCTGGTCTTGCACAGAACAGCAGTGGATCTCACTACTATGGCCCTTCTCTCTTTCTCGTCTAGTGAAACAAAACATTTTCAATTGAAATGTCTAGTCTTGTCTTTGAGGTCCTTCTACTCTGGTTTAATGATCCCAAAGTAAGATTCACCATGGACATCAAATCAGATGTATTGAGCTTTCACCAAGGGCCTGACAACCGCATCATTCAAGAATCTTGAGAGAAGCCAAAGTTGGGGGTGGTGAGGGGTGGAGGGGTGCGGAGCGGTCACTTGTTTAACCTTTTAGTTGTTTCAAGCACCTCTCAGAGTGATATAAAGACAGTAACACACCTTTCACAGACCAAAATAGGCTCCCAGAGGGATTTTGTGTAGATGTTCACAGAGGTAATATTTCCATTGTGCTTTGCAGTGGTTGTAGGGTTTTACTCACCAGATCATTGAGAATGTTGTTAATCACTTGTTAGATGACTTTGCTGTCAAATTCAGAAGTGCGACATACTGACAAACCTGATATTCTTGACTGCCTTTGAGAGCGGTCCGTCTTTGTCTGTCAAGCACTCAATTAAAGTAAAAAAAAGCCTAAAGACTGAGAATCTTAGTGTTAACTTGTGGTGGTCTCTGGTAGTGTATGGTATGCAGAATCCCACGACTATTGTTTATATTGGGTGGGAGCGGGGGTTGTGTCAAAGGCTGTTGCAGTGGGTGTTGTCTTCATGGGGCTTGGGCATTAGGTCTACCCGAGCGCCAGACCCTGTGGCCAGTATCCCTCTGCGCATGGCTAAAGTTATCTTATTTCAGCACCAACCTGTATACTCACTTGAACCATTTTCATTGAGTTTCTGGAAATGTTTTAATCGTATTCAAACTTTGAGCATTCACCCAACCCTCTCAGGCAACCTGCATCCAAAACCCATCTGCACACAGCATTCTGCATTGAACCTCACAGACTCGGTTACATGGCCTGGCCTCTTGCAGGCCCTGCGCGCAGCCCAACTTTTTTGCACAACTTTTGGCTGTACACAGTGAGGGTTGGCCACCATGAGTTTGGGGGTGGGTTTGGGTGACTACAGTGGGGTTGGGCGAAGGGCCTGCAAGAGTCCAGGACCTGTGGCCAAGTCTCTATTGCGCGTGGCCAGCTGTCATGCGCAACTGTGGCTTTGGCTGCAGGTTGCCTGAGAGGGTTGGGTGAATGCTCAAGCTTGCATAGGATCAAACAGATCCCAGAAACTCACTGAAAAAGTGACTATATTAGGTGTTGAAATGAAATAACTAACGTACAAACTCCCCCACACCCTCCCAAAAAAAACCCTCAAAATTCACAATGTTAGTCCTGACATCCTTTGCACGTTTTCCCCTGACTTTTTGCCTTCTGACCTCCTGTTTTTCAGACTTCATTTTTGCTGGCTTTAGGATTCTGTGCACTTTACCACTGCTGACCAGTGCTAAAGTGCAGGTGCCCTGTACTCTAAACATGGTAATATTGGCTTATCCACAATTGGCATATTTAATTTATTTGTAAGTCCCTAGTAAAGTGCACTGTTTGTGGCCAGGGACTCGGAATTAAATGCTACTTGTGGCCCTGCAACACTGATTGTGCCACCCACTACAGTAGTCCTGTAAACATGTCTCAGGCCTGGCACTGCAGAGCCTGTGTGCAGTTTTAAACTGCTGTTTCGACCTGGCCAGTTCACCACCTTGGCAGCACCAAAACCTTCCTTTTTATTACGTATGTCGGCCCTGCAGTAGGCCCTTGTATCCTCAAGGGGAGGGTGCAGTATATTTAAAAAGAAGGACATGTACTTTTAAGTTTGTCACGTCTAGGTAGTGAAAAACTCTTAAATTGTTTTTTCACTACTGCCAGGCCTTTCTCTAACAAAGGTTAACATTGGGGTTGTTTCAAAACATCTTTTAAGTGTAATTTCCAATTGGGAAAAATAGAAAAACTGAGTTTGGTGACTACGGATTCACAATTTAAGAATCACAACTCATGGTGAAGTTGGATTTTAAATTGTAAGTCTGAAAATGCCACTTTTAGAAAATTGGTATTTTCTTACTTTAACCATTCTGTGCCTCTGTCTGAATACATGTCTGAGGTGGATGTCAGCTGGGCTGTGGGCATTCCCTCTAAATAGTCACACACAAAGGGCTGGGGTGTGACATTTGCATCCTGATGGCCCATCACCGGGCTGATGGGTCTTCCTGGGCTAGGTGGGAGGGAGGAGCTGACAATTGGGTCTGTGCCTCTCCTCACACAAAGGGATGCATAGCACCCTGTTGAGTGTCTGGAGCCAGGGAAGGAAGGGCAGAGATGTTGTGATCTTCACAGGTCTCTTTGAAGTCTCCCCCACTTCAAAGGCACTTTTGGGTATAAGTACTGGACCCCAAACCTCACCAATTTAGAACTCTACTTGAATCAAGATCATTCTGCTAGGAAGAAGGACTGCAGTGCTGCCAAGAGGGATTGCCATTCTGCCAACTGTATTGCTGTGTTGGCCTGCTGCTTCCTGTGTGCTGTAGAAGGGACTGCTACTTTGCTGGTGGATTTGCTGTGTTGGCCTGCTGCTTCTTGCCTGGAGTGAGAGGGACTTGCTCTCTACATCCTTGAACCCAAAATTCTCCAAGGACTTTTTGGCTTGTCCCCTGTTTTTCAGTCTCAGGGACATTAAAGACTGCCTGCAACTCTCCCGGTGCTGCTGAACTCTGCCATCTGAGAGTCCTGCCCTTGCCTAAGGTGCCGTCCTCCAGTCCTGGGTCTCAGTAGTGGGTTCTGCAGCTGATTTCCGCAAAAACCGACATATCGCCTTCAGTGTTTGAGAAATTCTGCTGCATAGCACTTTGACGTCTTCGCAGAGGCTGCTCAGCAACATTGGTTCCACAGCCTGCGTGGCACATCGATGACGCTTGGCGTGGCTTGTCGATGACGCTTGGCGTGGCTCAACGATGACACTGTATCGACTTCACCGGAGTTCGACAGCGCCCCCCTTTACCAGGCTCGACGACACAGTAGGCTCTCAATTTTGATACTTTGCTCCATCAAAAGTACTTTTTCAGTGGACCCTGCATCGGTTCTGTAGCTGTCCCGCCCTCCATCATGGTTGGCATTAGCTTTGGATTTGCACCGATCCCTCTCAACCTCAAGTAACCTTTAACCACTAGTGGTTTCTAAGCACTGTTTTCACATTTAATCTTTAAAAATGCATATCATTACTTCTACTTATTGTTTTTTGTTGTTTTGGTCTTGTTTTGTTCAGATAAATATTCTCTATTTTTCTAAATGTGTGGAGTCATTTTTTGATGTTTTCACTGTGTTACTGTATTTTAAGTGTTGCAAAAATACTTAACACATTGCCTCTTAACTTGAGCCTGACTGCTCTGTGCCAAACAACAGGATGGTGAGCAGAGGTTGATTCAGGGTGTATACAGGATTGTGGCCCCTACTTCGATAGGGTGCATATCCTTGCATACTAGAGACCTAGTTTCGAACACACAGGTTACAGTTACGGAGCTGACTATAACCTACCCTTCGCTATCTATTGCTTATGACTTCATAGTACATCATTCAAGGCACATTAAATATCATCATTGGTGTGAACACTTCACCGTAAGATAATTGTGAATTTATTGATATCATTTAAATAAGTTACTGAAGAGTAACTGAAATGTAGCCCCACAGTGTATTCAAGAGTCTGACAAAAGCCTGCTCGATTTCCAAAACCTGCGAATTTATTGATATAATTTAAATAAGTTACTGAAGAGTAACTGAAGTGTACCCCCACAGTGTATTCAAGAGTCTGACAAATGCCAGGTCGATTTCCAAGATCTGCCAGCATTGTTTTAAATCACCATAGTGCTGTACAGAAGCAGTGTGCTCTCGTGTACTAAATATGTTATACGTGTGCACTTTCTATAACAAGCACTGGCAAAAACTATCAGCTTTTTGACCTATTGGCCTTGCCAGTGGTGTTTGCCAATAGTTTGCAGCATCAGACATAATTAATTTTTTTTTTTTTTAAAGTGTGATGATGCGGCCACTGGTCACGTAGTTTCATAGACATGCAAATCTGTGATGGTGTGCCCACATGTCCTCAAGCAAGCTCATACCTACGATCGACAGAGACGCAATATTTTACATTTACATTTCTGAGATGGATCAATAAATATATATATTTTTAATTAAATTTACCTAGCACAAAAGTGCCTTTTTAAGGCGGATGGACACCAGCAATTTGCTGCCTGGTCCTACACAAATTAAAATATTTAAAAAAAGGACAGGGGCAAGGGCTGGGAGGCAATGGAGGGGTAGCGAAAAGTGGGCGTAAAATAAGTATAGAGCAGGATGTGGTGAGGCGAGGAAAAGCTACACTTGAGGGAGAGAACAGCATGGATTGGTGGGGCAGAAGCATACAAGGGAGAAAGCAAGCAACACACAAGGTAGAGAGCAACCCTGAGCATAGGGTTCAGATATGGTGCAGGGGAAAAGCACACAAGGGAGACTGCAAGAAAAGTCATGCACTCTCATAGTGTGCATAACCCAAAAGAAAAAAAAGTAGTTCCCTAAAAGTGAGTAAGGGGCAGATAAAAATGAGTATTTCACAGGATGGTGTAGAGGCTATGCTCCAGCGGAAGAACAAAAATAATAAGAGGAAAGTCAATGAGAGAGGCAGTAAGTCCAAGCAGTGGCAGGCTGTTTGCTTTTAAGGTCTTGGTAAGCCCACAATAGGTCTTTCATAAACAGATTTTGCTGTTTGATAAGTAACCTGTGTGTACTTATGTGTTGATAACTAGACTTGACCTTACTTGTTTACTATTTGAACAGAGTACATGGGGCCTGACACAGTTGAGTTTCCAAAAATCAGCTTGCAGAAATGCAAAAGGTTTTACATGAAATGTGACAAAGGCAGAGAGTCCAAATTAGCTAATACCTTAAGTTTTGTAATAGAAGAAACTCCTGTTTTCTCTTTTCTTGAAAAATCGCATCAGGATTTAATGTTTCGTGTGCTTGCTCCGAATGAACTTTGGTCTTACGGTGAGGGCTCCCACGAGGAGGCGTTGGGCTGTCCGCTGTCTTTTTATGACTTTCAAGCCCCCGCAATTAATTGGGGCCATACATCTCAGTTTCTGTGCTCTGGGGCCTCCTTGAAAACATTTCATTACCATGGCTGTGTTTTCTTCCGAGATTTCAGTAAATTACAGCGGCTTTAAACTTTGAGAATAAAAGGAAACATTCGTCCATCCTTCTCAGCAGTTGTGTGCTACAGGTAATTTAATTTCTTTAGCTGCCCAGCATAAGCATATCGCAGGCAAACTCAATAAAAATGTTCACAGGTAGCATATATAAAAATCAAACCAAGTCTTGGGAGAGGGTCAGAAACAGGCAGGATGGTTCCGGCGCATTCGGCCATTTGATTGGATACAGCTTTTGAATGTCTGACAAGTAGGCTGCCAACATGAATAGCGCTTCTGAGCTGAACAAGCAAGAAGGCAGAATCTTTTCAGCACTGGTCACTTGCCCTGTGTCCAGATCTTTATAATTCTCATTGCAGTCCCAGCCATGGAGTGGAGTTTGACCCAGTTATGTGTTAACCCACGCCAGTCCTGTTTCCATATGTGACAGAAAAAAATGCCAGAGGTTTGTATTTCTCCATGATATTGGGTGAAATATTGGCAGTGGAAAGCTTTATCAGTCTGATGACATATCCCTTTTTTGTTCTAGATAAGTGGCTCTCAACCTTTTGACTTCTGTGGACCCCCACTTTTATCATTTTTGGATCCCGGGGACCCCCACTGAATCATTATTGGAATCCGGGGGACCGGGACCACCAACACCACCACCGAGTCATTACTGAAAGCTGGGGATTTAATCTGTTAATGTTGTTAAATTTTCTAAGTAGTCGCGGACCTACTGAGGAGATTTTGCGGACCCCCAGGGGTCCTTGGACTGCAGGTTTGGAACCACTGTTCTAGACGAGACCATTTTATCCCAAATAACATCGAATAGCACAGCTGTCACCAGATGTACTGTGAGCAACCTTAAAAATAGCTTTCAAGAGTACTACAGAGAGTTCTGCCCACATGTTGGTTGTTAGGAACATATGTTTTGATTGGGCGGAGGTTAGGTGCTTACATAGAAAAGAGTGCTTTCCCTCCTCGCAGCTGTGACTATCATGTATTTAACCAGCTGTCTGACATTTCAGGGCCACACACGACATTGTAATGCTTATAAAGTGCCTTAGATAACTAGTTCTTGCATGTGTTCGTCATATGTACGTCTCATTCTAGCTCCCCTTTCTGTGTAAATGTTTTTTTATTTCTCTTGTTAATCTCTCTGATTCTTTTCCACACTTTTGAGTCCGCAACCCTATCTTCCTTCTAATTTTCCTCTGTTGATATGTTTTTTCCTGTTAGTTGATTTTGTTGCTGTTCTCATAGGTTACATTTGTTCTTGCTCAGACCCATAACTCCTGCACCCCACCACCAAACAGCTACTCTTTCTAAATATTCTAAATAAACTTTAGCGAGTGTTCTCTTTTGTATTTTATTTTATTTTATTTTTTTGCTATGCCTAAGAAAGAGTGTGTTGGGCGTAGCAAGATGAGGTGGTGTAAACATAAATAAACATTTCCAGTGCCCTAGCACTGTTATGTTCACATGGTATTCAGCGGCCACACACAATCCTTCTTACTATTGAAAAAAGAAGGCTGCTGGCGGCTTCGTGTTCAATGTTGCATCACTAAACAACTATAATAAATTATATAGTCTACTAATGACATCACATATGGACTAAAGTACCAGTGCTGTACATCATAGGAATATTGCAAATCACAGAAGATTTATGTGGTGATGTGGAGGAACGAGTAACCCTAATCGGGGAAAGGCCCTTGTAACCCCACTGCACCTGGGCTAGGAAGTACAGCAGTGTGGAGATGGTATGATGTAGGGAAAGATATACACGTAATCCCGTCAGTGAGAACCTCAATTAATCATTGGAATGGGTCTTATTGCTTTCACCGACAATTCTTACAGAAATGTATTTTTTTGTCACACACTGACCCACCCCTCATCACGAAAACATAAAAATGTACTTGCATGTATTAAAAAATGACATTTTACACACTAAATAGTAAATATTACAAAACATAAAAATAAAACAAACAGACAGTTGTGTGCCAAAATACTTTTTTTCCCTAAAAGATACTGGTGGAACAAGCACCACACTTCAGTCTTCCTATATTATATATACATAAAGTGGCTGCCAGTCCAATTTGTCAAATGCAATCCACAAAAAAGAGGTAGTAATGAGCACCGCATGCAGAAGATATTTTATCCGTGGTGAGTACATGTGGTAGAGTCTTGTTCCATGAATCTCATTCCTAAATTCACAATACTCCTCCGCCTATGCGTGTACGCCTTTTGGCGCAGAGGAACCATGCTGAAGGCAAAGTTATTTTATTGGGTAATGGCAGTCACAGGTAACTTCGCTAAAATGTACAGCAGAGGTTTATTCTCTATCATACATGGTCACCCAGTCACCATTCCTTAAACCTGCTTAAATCCTAGGTGTCATTCGCTTTCATTTTATATGAATCAGATAGTATACTTTGAGACATAAAGAATGAAAGCATAATACCAGATGAAACCCAAGACGTACTAGCCCTCTTCCGGCAGAAGTGGGAACAAGACGTAGGCCATCCCTAACCCTTAAAGAAATGACCCAGAGCATTCATATACTCATTAAAGTTTTCTCTTAACGCACAAATTCAGTACATACAGCTTAACATTTTATACAGAGCTTATTTACAACATGTACTCTCCGTATTGCCCAATTTCCCTCGCTGTCACACCTCCAAAGCCGTTATCCTTCATATGTTCTGAGATTGTTCTATTGCCTGCTTCTTTTGGCAGGAGAGTTGAATGGTCCTCACCCAGGCTACAAGGTGCCTAGATCACGCCCTTGTTGAAGGCCGCCCACTAGGCTTCTATAAACATCAGAAGGCAGGAAGAGAGACCAACCACTTTGACCTGGCCTTATTGTTAGTTGGAGATAACAATCCATTGAAAAGTCTCCTCACTTCCCGGAGTCTCACATTAGCAGTATGCAGTGAGCTATTGCGCCATGACAGTCCATGACACTACACTGAGAGGAACTACGTGGTCTGTGAAACCGTTCAATTGCAGTTAACTGTGATGATTTTTTTAACTCATATTTCAAAGTGACTGTAACACCACCGCCAGACTATGGTAGCCTAGTATGCATGCAACAACACACTCCTCCCTTACGTTCCTTCCCCCCACTGCGATAGCAGGTTCCTCAACACAATTTCCACCCCGCTACACCCACATGATTGACACGAGCAGGAGATCATCTGTCTTGACACACCAGCTGCAGACCTCCCCTTATTATATTTACTATGGACACCCCACCAAATCAGTCTTAATTGTTTTATTTGTTCTACAGTTTGTGAATTATGATTGATGTATTTGAGTATAAACCAAACGATTGCCTATTTACATGCAAAAGCTGTAAGCAAGCAGTACACCTGTAGTATGTATTTTAACTATCTGTACCACAAAAATTCCAATAAAGATGGCTTAAAAAATGAAATCAAAATCTAGTGTGGATTTAATTGTATCGAAAACAGTGTTGGTAATTTGTTTGAAAGAGATATTGTTTAATGCAAATCAGATGAACAAAAATGCTGGTGCTTACAATGTGTAAATAAATGCAGAGATAGTCTAATTTACGTGTAATTAACTTTAGTGTGGAAAAAAATTGCATGTTCCCATAAATATCTCCCTCCTATTCATCACTGTTCCATTGAGGAAAAACGATAAGAACAATGAAAAGCTAACTTTTTGGTTTAGCTGCTTTGTTGAAAGGTCAGCTGCAATGATGCTATGCTCCGTGACCTGCTTTTCACCTTGATTGCTGTCTCTAGCACCAGGTATTATGGCACCACAATGCGGCTGTAATTATTTATTGCAGTTTTGTAGCTGAGTCATTTTGATATTGCAGTAGACTAGTCACCTGTGATAAGGGAATTAGAGGTGGACTTTCATTCAGGGATAGCAGACTCCCATATATTATATTCCAGTGGTTCTCAACCTTTTAACTTCCGTGGACCCCCACTTTATCATTACTGGAACCTGTGGACCCCCATTGAATCATTGTTGGAATCCGGGGACCCCCGCACTGAGTCATTACTGAAAGCTGGGGAACTAATATGTTTATATTATTTAATTTTCCTAGCAGTCGCAGACCCCCTAGGAGTCTCCAGACCACAGGTTGAGAACCACTGTTATATTCTGTTTACAAGCATGTTTTGACATAGCTCATCTGCAATAATAAATGTACTAAAACCCATAGGGAGGATTACCCCCTGTCTCGTAATACAGGTTTTAGAGCGCTTGAACCTATCATCCAATATAGGCAGTAGGGGGTATAAGTGATTATTGGAATTCTAAAAATATGAAATCGGCACAATAATTCTCTGACGAAGACATCAACGCTGCCAAGTCCAAAGAGGCACATGTAGCATCTGCTTTCTTTTAGTTGTCATTACTTAGTATGCAGGGACTTCTAGGTCCCAGGCTTGTTGTAGGGTTAGTGAAATTACAAGTTACAGGATCTAAAGTGATATAGTGCAAAAATATTTGGCTGGTTGAAGGTGTTCCATTATTATCTCGCAAGAGGTCTTTGGCGGCAATGGGGTGGTTCCTGATTTTCCCACCCACTGAGCCAACCTTGTTCATGTTTATGATTTATGTATTAATTTATTCATGTATTTATTCATTTATTTAACAAGACAAGCAACCTGAATGAAATGCATGTCTTGTTATTCTCCGCCTTAATCCAAACTCAGAAGAGATTTATTTCATTTCTATCCGGAAACCTAGATTTGAAGAAACAAGTGGAAAGTGCGGAACTCAAGAACCAGAGGCTCAAGGAGGTGTTTCAGAAGAAAATCCATGAGTTTCGGACAGTGTGCTATATGCTGACGGGGTACCAGATCGATATTACCACCGAAAACCAGTACCGCCTCACCTCCATGTATGCCGAGCAGAAGGACGACAGCCTGCTTTTTAAGGTACAGTCTCGACTCCCCACCGCCGCCCTCCCCTTCAGCGTCACGTCTTCCGCGCCACCACCATCGTCTCCCCTATGAGTCACATCAAGTAATGGCTCAGAAGCTCAACAGAGCACATTTTCCATTAGAGTGGAAAGATTAGCGATTAGTTCCTGATCAAAAGTGTTTTTCCACTTGAGTGGCTTTGCCTCAGGCTAAATGAATCGTCCTTAGTAGTTGATAGGAGTGCCATGCACACTGCCGCAATATGTATTTGTAAGGCAGTGTGTCCATATTCAGGTGGAAGCCCCCTCCCGACCCAAGGTCACCTTCCCTCATTGGCACTTAGTGAGGCTTTGGAATAGGTGCATGTTTTGTGTCCTTCATCCGTTCATGGTTGTCCTCACTTGTAGTTGCCGCTGTGAAGGCTACAATATGACTGTGGAATTTGTTTCAGCGTGTTTTAAGAAGTTTCTGTGCCTGCGCTGTGAAGGGCAGGGATGTGACATAAAGGAGATATACTGACAGCAGAAGTACCATACTCTGTCCTCTTGCCGGGTGGATGCCAGATTTTCCTCCCTTCTCACTCCACAAGGATCCCTAAGTCTTTGCCCACGACACCTAATCTTATGTGCAGTTTTTAAAAATCTTTATTAGAATGGTATTACTTTGTTGTCAATGAAAGAATTGTGGCATGTGTAATTTGAAGCATCATCTTTCTGTTTCTTACTAATCACTCGATATTAGTGCAGTTAAAGGTATTTAGTGAAAGTAGTAATTCAAAGAAATCAATAGAAAAAATAGGATAGAAATCCTTTACTAAGGACTGTTATTAAGAAAACAATCCTATTCCATTCATTGCGCCTGTCTACTTTTCTGCTGCCCATATCCAATAGGAACTTGGGCCTTAGAGATGTTTTCCTTTACATTTTATGTATTTTTTATTTTTGGCAGGGGAAGGTTGTGTTATTTTAAGGGAGTACTAAATCCAGGTTTATTGCCAAACCTTGAGTTAGACTCACAGTCTCCAGGTTGCAAAGGCAGCCATTTCGCCACTAGACTACAACCTGTGGGTATACTTTGGACGCCATGTTTCTGTCTGTTCCCTTTCTGAACCACAGACCTGTTGTGAATTTGGTGACTCTTGGTAGATAGACATAGAACATTCTGTAGGCTGCTTTAGACCGCCACTCCTACAAACAGAAAGTTTCATTCTTGAAAAATACTACTGGAAATGTAAATTGTGGCAGGAACATCTTCAGCATGAGGTACTGGGCATTAAACAGTAAACTGAGAGTTGTCCATTTGAGAGCAGATCAGACACGCGCATGAGGCAGGAATGGGTCATGGGAACATCAAGCTTGGACGGTACCACGCAGCACAGTACTCGGTGCTACTCTGTTTTATCAGATTATTTTTTTGGTTAAGTGTCAATGCCTGGCGTAGAATGGAGCCATTATTAAGTACTATTGCCCGGTTCTCACAGTTAATTGGTTAAGTGCCACACGACGTGGGTGATTAGACAGGTCTTCGCTACATAGTTACCAGTACTACTGCCAGATCACAGGGCTATTTCCTCAGATGACCAAACGGGATTATAATGGAGATGTTCAGTTTCTAAAGACAGTGTGTAAGCCAGAATCCCTCACCTCTCTTAATGTCAAGTGACAAACCTCACCCCATGTCATTAAGGACCCAGGTTCCATTCTTGGTCTTTTGTATGTCAGCTTAGTGCATTCTGGGTGTTGAGGTCTTGATTTGCGTCCATTGAATTAATTACACTGACACACCTGAAAGCAATGATTTGTAGTGAAAAGTTCAGGTCTTGACACCTGTTTTACTGTTACCAGAATTCAAAATAAGACTGTTGTTTTAGTAGTGAAAGCAGTTCATTGAGCTGATAAACGTCCATAATTTTTAAAAAACACACATTGCTTAGAGATAAAGGAAGTAACACGTTTTCTCCAATTTCCACTCAAGAATAGTTTAAAGTTTAAACATTATCAAGGTACCGAATCACAAAGGATGAAGGTTTCAGTGAATAGGAGCTTCACAGTCTCTGCTGAAAGAGACTGGGCCCATTTCCAAAATGTACTTTTACCACCACGCTGTTTCACCCCAAACCCAGGTGATCCAGGCCAGTCATCCGACATACAAATATTTGTCAACCTCTGGAATTATCAAACACCTGCCCATGCGCCATGCATTTTTGTCCAAAGCATATCTCTGGGGTCTTAGTTTTATTTTGTTATATTCTAGCTAAAGACGGTGATGATGAATTGCCTTTATAAGTCAATAGGAATGATATCTAAAATATTTGCACGGCTTTCTTAAACCAGTGTGGGAGAGTACAGGACCCCAGCAAACATCTATGATAACTCATGCAAAGATAGAGAAAGGGACAGAACCCCCACCCTAAGTCTATTGGCTCAGTATTCTTCAGCGTGCATGCATCCCTTACCCTGATCTTCACATGTCCATGTGGAAGTGAAGTCCATGCAGACTTTTGAAAAAATGTAAGGCCCTCTGTCACGCTCAGCTTGCTCCAGTGTCGCAAATGTGGCACAGAAGTAAACAACTGGCCACTACTAATGTTTGTCTGGAAGGTGAGACAATGACACATGCGCTCATTTAAGCTTGAAAGTCAGCTTGCGCGCTCGGTGTATGGCTGTGTTTTTCCCCTTCCTCTAGACCATGTAACAGGAACATTTCAAATATCTTTCCTTCACTCTCCTGAAACTCTTTTACCCTGTAGGAGGCATGACCTGAGAGAGGTCGTCTTTTTTGAAAATGGACTGCCTACCATTTAACAAACATTGAAATTACTGAGGTCGAGACCCAACAAGGCCCTGGTGTATCAGTTTTCGTTAGAAAAGTTGTAATTCCAAGCATCTGAGGGTCCGAGTATATTTTTCTCCTTTCAGCCCCAATCCGGTGACCTTTTACGAAGAGTCCAGACAGGCATTGTCTAATCCTCCCTGGGAAGACCCAGGGTGGGTGCTGGCTAAAGACTCAAAGCTCCTGTATCAAAATGGTGGCCCAATTACCATGGAGTCCTGATTTCTGCTGGTTTCCTCCATGTGTATTCCCGATGTTCCCAGCTTATGTTTATTGGGTCCGGGCTTACACCTTGCCTGAAGCGCATTGAGGCAAAGTTCTGAACCTCACAATTCCTAGCTCGGCATCCACTCCCGAGCCATTCCAGACCGCTCCATCTTCTATGACTGATACCTCAGCCAGTGCTTAGAGTAGACTAGCTTCACTGGAAGGACTTTGTGTGTCTCCATAGATGATAAAGTGCTGCGGCCAAGGCGGAACAGTAATCGAGTTGTATTAATGCTGGAGCATGCGTGAGTCCAAGTGCAAGTCGGTACCTTCACGACTGTAGGAAGCCGGCGTATGAGGGAATCTCACAGCCGTCTGACTAAAAGGAACAGAAAGAATCCCCACTAATGAGCATTTTCTGACAGCTACTAATTAACACATGGGTTGTGTGAGCATGCTTAACATTGTGCTGCCATGCTTGCTGAAATTAAGTGCCTTGTTATTTCTAAGGTCATTTTTGTTTATTTTACACCTAATGCTGCTTTTATGTAAGCCGTTCAACGGTAATTAAAGACGCATCATGCTGCCCCACTGCTATGGGGGCGATGACAATACCCATTTCTAAAACAGAGCATCACCGAATGAGTGTGTGGCTTCCTACATTGTGCCAGATATGCAGAAGCCAATCACAGCACAGCGGAATTCATGCAGAAGTAGGTCATGTGAATGGGCTTCTGATGTCATTAAGAAGTTGGGTTACTGTACATCTGCACAAAGATTGGTGTCGCTAAATAGCAAAAATCAAGAAATTAGACATCATGTGCCATGGCAGCCAATCTACATAATAACCATCTTGATGCATATTTGACCAGAACTAACAAAATTATACATAACGATGCCTGGGCTGTTCTGTTACAAATGTCTGTATTAGATTGAGCAGAATGGTTTCACTGTGGAGGTATTCTTGTGTAGTGTATCTTTGGCTAGGTGTTCCACAAAATACTTGGTTGGGGCTTATGACACTGTTTCCCTCTTAATCGAGTGTGGCGTTTATTTCTAGGTTTATTTACTTTCAGTAGGATTAAGTTTGCGACAGCTATTTCTAACGAGCATTGGTAAAGCCAACAGGTCTCGCCTTTGGGACCTATTGGCTTAGGAAATAAACTTAAAAGAAAGGTGCTTTGACACAGTGGTAGTGTCATTTTTTAGGATTGTGTGCCAAGCATGCCAGCAGCTACAAAAAGACACAAGCTTTGGGTTATGTTTTTTTGTTTTTTTGAAGTGCCAGTGTGGAGCTAGCAAGCGGGTGTGGGGGAAAGCATCCTTATTGTTTGGAGGCGGGTAGGGGAAGCAACAGGTGAGAGTGAGGGGTGCAAGTAGGGGAAAGCAACACTGGGGGTGGGGTGCAGAAGAAATGGGCACAAGAGCAACGCAGAGCAGGCAGGGGAGAAGTACACAAGTGAGAGAGCGCAACGCAGAGCAGGCAAGGGAGAAGTACACAAGTGAGAGAGAGCAACACAGAGCGCGGGGTGAGGGGTAACAAGCCAGGGAGACAACTTGAAAACGCATGCACTCTTGTGGAGTGCTAAAAAAAAAAAAAAAAAAGTAGTTCCCTAAAAATGAGAAGTGGAAATTGTAGGAAAGTACCATCTTGCCTGGCATGTTACCCCCATATTTCACTGTATGTATGTTGTTTTAGTCTATGTGTCACTGGGACCCTGCCAGGCAGGGCCCCAGTGCTCATAAGTATGTGTCCTGTATGTGTTCCCTGTGTGATGACTAACTGTCTCACTGAGGCTCTGCTAACCAGAACCTCAGTGGTTATGCTCTCTCTGCTTTCCAAATTTGTCACTAACAGGCTAGTGACTAAATTTACCAATTCACATTGGCATACTGGTACACCCATATAATTCCCTAGTATATGGTACTCAGGTACCCAGGGTATTGGGGTTCCAGGAGATCCCTATGGGCTGCAGCATGTCTTTTGCCACCCATAGGGAGCCCTGACAATTCTTACACAGGCCTGCCAGTGCAGCCTGAGTGAAATAACGTCCACGTTATTTCACAGCCATTTACCACTGCACTTAAGTAACTTATAAGTCACCTATATGTCTAACCTTCACTTGGTGAAGGTTGGGTGCGAAGTTACTTAGTTTGTGGGCACCCTGGCACTCTCCAAGGTGCCCCCACATTGTTCAGGGCAAATTACCCGGACTTTGTGAGTGCGGGACACCATGACACGCGTGCACTATACTTAGGTCACTACCTATGTATAGCGTCACAATGGTAACTCCGAACATGGCCATGTAACATGTCTAAGATCATGGAATTGTCACCCCAATACCATTCTGGTATTGGGGTGACAATTCCATGATCCCCCGGGTCTCTAGCACAGTACCCGGGTACTGCCAAACTGCCTTTCCGGGGTCTCCACTGCAGGTGCTGCTGCTGCCAACCCCTGAGACAGGTTTCTGCCCTCCTGGGGTCCAGGCAGCCCTGGCCCAGGAAGGCAGAACAAAGGATTTCCTCTGAGAGAGGGTATTACACCCTCTCCCTTTGGAAATAGGTGTGAAGGCTGGGGAGGAGTAGCCTCCCCCAGCCTCTGGAAATGCTTTGATGGGCACAGATTGTTCAGGGATCCCCCAGCCCTGCTCTGGCGCGACACTGGACAAAGGAAAGGGGAGTAACCAGAGCTCCTCCAGTGTGTCCCAGACCTCTGCCATCTTGGATTTAGAGGTGCTGGGGGCACTCTGGACTGCTCTGAGTGGCCAGTGCCAGCAGGTGATGTCAGAGACTCCTTCTGATAGGCTCTTACCTGTCTTGGTCGCCATTCCCCCTTTGTTGGTAGCCAATCCTCCTTTTCTGGCTATTTAGGGTCTCTGCTTAGGGGAATTCTATAGATAACGAATGCAAGAGCTCACCAGAGTTCCTCTGCATCTCCCTCTTCACCTTCTACCAAAGGATCGACCGTTGACTGCTCAGGACGCCTGCAAAACCGCAACAAAGTAGCCAGACGACTACCAGCAACATTGTAGCGCCTAATCCTGCCGGCTTTCTCGACTGTTTCCAGGTGGTGCATGCTCTGGGGGTAGCCTGCCTTCACCCTGCACCAGGAGCTCTGAAGAAATCTCCTGTGGGTCGTCGGAATCTTCCCCCTTCTAACGCAGAGTGCAACACTGGTCCTCTGGGTCCCCTCTCATCCTGACGAGCGTGGTCCCTGGAACTCAGCAACTCTGTCCAAGTGACTCCCACAGTCCAGTGACTCTTCAGTCCAAGTTTGGTGGAGGTAAGTCCTTGCCTCCCCACGCTAGACTGCATTGCTGGGTACCGCGTGATTTGCAGCTGCTCCGGCTCCTGTGCACTCTTCCAGGATTTCCTTCGTGCACAGACAAGCCTGGGTCCCGGCACTCCTTCCTGCAGTGCACAACCTTCTGAGTTGTCCTCCGGCGTCATGGGACTCCGTTTTGTGACTTCGCGTGGACTCCGGTTCACTTTCCTTCCAAGTGCCTGTTCAGGTACTTTTGCGGGTGCTGCCTGCTTCTGTGAGGGCTCCCTGAGTTGCTGGATGCCCCCTCTGTCTCCTCCTCCAAGTGGCGACATCCTGGTCCCTCCTGGGCCACAGCAGCACCCTAAAACCTCTACCGCGACCCTTGCAGCTAGCAAGGCTTGTTTGCGGTCTTTCTGCGTGGGAACACCTCTGCAAGCTTCATCGCGACGTGGGGCATCAGTCTTCCAAAGGAGAAGTCCCTAGTCCTCTTCTTTCTTGCAGAACTCCAAGCTTCTTCCAACAGGTGGCAGCTTCCTTGCACCCTCAGCTGGCATTTCCTGGGCTCCTGCCCACTCTTGACACTGTCGCGACTATTGGACTTGGTCCCCTTGTCTTACAGGTACTCAGGTCTGGAAATCCACTGTTGTTGCATTGCTGGTGTTTGTTCTTCCTGCTGAATCCCCCTATCACGACTTCTGTGCTCTCTGGGGGTAGTAGGTGCACTTTACACCTACCTTTCAGGGACTATTTTTCTAACCCATACTGTTTTCTTACAGTCCCAGCGACCCTCTACAAGCTCACATAGGTTTGAGGTCCATTTGTGGTTCGCATTCCACTTTTGGAGTATATGGTTTGTGTTGCCCCTATACCTATGTGCTCCTATTGCAATCTATTGTAATTCTACACTGTTTGCATTACTTTTCTTGCTATTACTTACCTAATTTTGTTTTGTGTACATATATCTTGTGTCTATAACTTATCCTCATACTGAGGGTACTGAGGGTACTCACTGATATACTTTTGGCATATTGTCATAAAAATAAAGTACCTTTATTTTGAGTAATTCTGTGTATTGTGTTTTCTTATGATATTGTGCATATGACACCAGTGGTATAGTAGGAGCTTTACATGTCTCCTAGATCAGCCTAAGCTGCTTTGCCATAGCTACCTTCTATCAGCCTAAGCTGCTAGAAACACCTCTTCTACATTAATAAGGGATAACTGGACCTGGCACAAGGTGTAAGTACCTCTGGTACCCACTACAAGCCAGGCCAGCCTCCTACAGAAAGGCACAAGAGGAATTGCTCCAGTGGTGGGACTGACACAAGATGGACAAGGCAAACTTTCAATTAAAAGCAAGCAGATGTAAGGAATGCCTGAAATCACAGATAACTAGTTCGACACTCGTTGCCATATTAAGACACTTCCTGGTTAGAGCACTAGGAACCTTTCTGTTTGGCAACTGGCGTCCAAAACAGAGGGCTTAAGATAAAATGCACAAACACCCTTCGCACACTATGTGATCTTGTCTCAAATCATTCCTTCTCGCAGGGAATCAACATCCTGAAAACGAAGTTGGCAACAGGGAAATTTTAGGATTGAAAGGTGCATAAAATAGTAAAACAGGTCAGAAAGTCATGATGCGCGTTACTAGAGCGCGCACATAGAAGGCCTCCGGAAATAGATGACGGAGCTTCGAAGGATACAGGGTCGCCCCGGCTGCACACCGGATGCAGGCACACGTTCGCCGCAACCGAAGGAAAAAAACGACTTTCCACCAGATTACACGGTTCATTTCACAAGTAATGCTGTAATTACAGACAGTGTTTTAAAGAGGGCGCCAAGTAGCCCTTTGATAAGCATAAATAAAGAACACGTCAGTAAATATGCATGGCTTCCCGCTGCAATTATGCAGCCCATGAACATTTCATAAGTTCTCATTTTTAATGCATAGCCCACCGAGGCATTAACTTGTAAAACGGAAGCTGCTCATTTGCTTTCCAAGCCATGCTCGTGTCCCCTGCCCCGAGGCTTGACCTAAATAGTCCCGAGCGAGGGCAGATATGGCACCAAGATTCATTTAATTGTGGCGCCATCTTTGCCCCGCCCCACCCTATGCCCTTGGGTAGCACAGGCCTCCCGCTACTGCTGTACACGGGCAGCCAGGATTCATTCCATAATATATTTGTCTTAACAGCTGCTATTTGCTTTGGAAAGCACCAAGCAGGAGTCTTTCTTTTAACTAAAGCTTTAACAAATGTCTGGAATACATTAATAAATAGGGCCTTATTTACAAAGGGATTTATTCACAGGCCATGAGAGCGGGCCCTTAATCTCTCTGGGCTGCAGTCTCTAATGTACTCTTCACGTTCAAACAAACGAACTGCTCATTCTGCCCCCCCCCCAATCTTTGCTCATTAGATCGGTGCCACCTCACTGGCTCTCCCAGAGCTCCCCTGGAGCCAGGTTCCCTTCCTCACTCCACCCACCCCGGTTGTCCTGCTGGAAGTATCTGCCAGGCTCGAGTCCCGGTGATGTGATGCTACATCCACCCGACTCCTCAATTTGGGGGACAAAATGGCTAATTTTTCAGCGTACGATTCTGCTTCATTGTTGCATTATGTGGGCACGCTACTGTATTTCTGCGCTAGAGACCACTTTATTCTTTGTAAGTGGTCCTCGTAATTAGACTCAAATCTTGGTGGGCACACTGCCCTGTCTGGTTATCCTGTCCATCAATGAGTAAGGAAAGAGCCACGCAGCACTTGGCTCTCAACTTTCGGAAAGCCCTCCATGTTCCACATCAGACAGTGCCCCCCCCCCCCTCTCCCCCCCCCAAAAAAGAAATGCTGAGCATGGCCAAAGGGAGGTAGAGACATCTGGTCATGGTTCAGGGGACCCCCTCCGCCCCTCTTTGAAATGTCCTGTTGACGTGCATGAGCGGGATTGGGTCTGTGGGAGTGTACAGACAGAACCTGAACTGGGAGTCCTCAGCAGGCCTCCAGCAGCCACTGCTGAGCTGAGAGGCTTCAGCCGACTTCCGTCGCCTCTTGACAAGGACTGCGCCGACCAACCCGCCACCCTCACAGAAAGCTCTAATCTCAATGCTGGGTAGAGATTGTGTATACTAACAGGATTCTGAATCCAGACACTCTTCAGTGGAACGTCGCCCCTGCTTATACCAAATGAATCACATAGCATTGTATTGAATAATTACAAAAAATACAGATAAATTACAGATAAAAATGACAGGGAGGACAATTTTTGTGTTTTTGGAGGCAATGTCTATAGATTCTTCCTAGACTAGATATTAAACTAAGAGTCGGTATTTAACAATATGTAACCTCCTGTGGAAATGTCCCCACATCATCAGCCCAGCCGCCCCTGGGCCTGATTCCTGGAAGCATTCAGTGAAATTGGCATGTCACATCCCTGGCAGGAAAACAATTCGGATTTGTATGGGCCACTTGTAGTTATGGCCTTCAGATTAATCACAGGTGATATATCTCTTAGTGATTAAACTTTAGTTTTTGTTTTCTTTATATTGTTTTTGCATTTATCTCAGGATTTTGTTTATGATAATTCCAAGATAATCAATATAGTTCATTATTTTATTCACTAATGGAGGAGCTGCCATGAACCACACATCCACGGACCTAAAATATTTCCCATTTTCTTTTTCCTTTTAAAAGCTCCTTTTATGCTATAGATTAACTTTATATAACTTAATTCCTGCATACCTTTCCATTCACGTGTAGGGTGTTCCAGATTTAATTGCCGCAAAATTCTGATATCCCAAGGTAAACTACTGGAGAAAGACAGGTAACTCAAATCTGCGAGGAAGATTAAGCCAACAAGACAGCTGGGTTCTTCTGTGAATGACAGGTGTGGATATAATACATGTGCATCACATAGCTGAAGGTTAAACCTGCAGCACTGCTGGGGTTCGACTCTGAATACAATCACTTAAATGAAAACGCAGCATATTTATTTACACAATCCCGTTGTGTGGAGCAAACGCGCCGGGCATCTATAATACTTAAAGTGCCCTGGGCTAAGTTTAAAACGAGTTGCAAGGCACAAAGAATTCTCAAAAATATTTTAAAGCCATCCCTTATTCCATATAAATGTCGCGGTGTGGGTCTAATCAAAATCAAATACAGGACTACAATGAAAGGGAATGTTTTGATTTGAGGTAATTAGTAATCTAATTTAAACCAACGGCTAACTGGAAAACTTAACTTAACCACAACGCAGCAGATTACTTTAGGACTGCTAACCAAGAAGGAAGCGAGGCCTCATCAAAAACTGGACGTTCACTGCCAGTCTTATGCAGCTTTCTTAAATAAAAAGGCCAGATGCGGCTCCTCCGTATGGGTGGAGGAGCGTCATCCCTCCCCCCTCCCCAGCAGCACCCGCTGCAAATCCTTTTACATAGAAAGGATAATAAACTCTGTTTACTTTCTTTTCCATGTGAAAGGGGCGGGGCATTGGAGGTGACGAGCAGAGGGGAGTGCACCGTGCACACCCCTCAGAGCGCATGTGCGTTTGGCCAGCTCTCTCGGGCTGGCCCAACACACATGCACACATGGCTCTCCTGCGGTTGGGGGCTCCCATCCAATCCTGGCGCAGCTCTGAGCAGCGCCAGGATTGGCCGCAGGGCTGGCTGGGAGCCTGTGCCAGCAGCAGCGAGGGGAGATGAGCTGCGCAGGAGCAAAGCAGGTACATTTTTAATTCATTTTCTCCAGCGACCTTCCGCCCTTGTAAGTACATTATACATATATGAGTAAAATTAAAAGGTCTTGCCTAACCCCAGACCTATGTAGGTGGCAAGCTGCTATGATGTAAATTGTGAATGGTGGTTTTGAGTGATTAAACGGTGCCATTCTGCATATTCACCATTAATGGTAAGGTTAGCACACAACCACCTCTAGCTCTGTCCTGCTAGAGTAATGATAAGTGCCTTCTGAGTTAACAAAGGCTTTTCATTTGTACACTGGGGGAGGCGAGATCATCACGCTGTGGATCGGCTTGGGTCTTGGAGATGGCAGTAGTGGGTACGGATCCCTGCCAAGGAAAGTTTGTCTGACCTCCATATTGGGATCTTCCAGACATCTTTGCCTCGAGATGGGGCAGAAGAACTACGAGTTAGATCGGAACAGTAAAGTTAAAACACATTGCAGCCTTCTCCAGTTAAAATGAGCGACAGCAAACGCTCCACCCAAAAACACTTCTTATGTTACTTGATCTTGAGTTAAGCAGCTGATCTGTAGAAAAACCCCCTGTGAATCCATGGTAGAACCTACCATATGCTTAGCGTCATTTATGAACTCCTGAAATTCCCAGTAGATAAAGATACACCCACAATCATGGCAATTGCTGCCCAAGCATTCTTAATAGCCCTGAAATCGCCTTTGATGGATGGCCTGTCGGCTCATGAAAAGATTGCTGGCCTTCCACCATGTTTCTGAGATGTCCATGAGTTTTGAACTGCCTCCAATTCAAGTTCTGAGGCAAAGGCTGCAACCGGGCCTCATGGGTATGAAGCCTCAGTGGCTTATGCTTCTTTGGGTGCCTCGAGTGTGCTGTGAGCTGGTGCTGCTCCAAGTGAAGTAGTCTAGCTGCCTTGGTCGTCCTGCAGGGAGGCCGAGCTGGAGCTCATTTTCACTGTGCTGCTCAGAAATTGAATGAATGCATTGCCCCAGTGCCTCCCTCCCCACTGTTTCTCTGGCTTCCTACAATTAGCTTTTCTTGTCCAAGCTCCAGAATTGGGCCACGCGCTTTCTGGTCTTTTGACAGCCTTTGTTTAAAACATTGCACCTTTGGCGTATCCACAGCCAGGTGTTTATGGAAGCAGCTCAGTCGGCCTCCATCGTATTAACCAATCAGTTACTTAGCCATGGTATGTAGAGGACAGTCATTGTTCCTACTTTTTGAGGACCCCAAACCTACTCTCAAGGGCAAACGAATGCTCTTTCTGAATGGGCACCACCGGTTCCTGTTCTTAGGACAGAGTTGTGTTCAAACAGTGTGTGTGGCACTTCCATTAGAAGGTGTCTACACCTTTTACTGAGTTTGAAAGATCCGTGAGAATATCAAACGGACCCTCCCTTACGAAGTTTGGCATTAGGGCATCTTCATTCAGAGACCTATGCACTGCGGAAAGCTGTACTTAGTCACTTTATAGTATTGCACTACTTTTCAGTATACATACTCATAGCAATATTTTACATATTTAAGTCACACCCTCATTTAAAGCGATATCAATAATGGGACCTTGTACTGATTATCTTTCATTTTAGGGAATATTACATGCTTTATGTTAGTACTTTAGGAGCATTCATTTTAATTGTCTTCCATTATTGTCTTTAGTTTTATACTCAGTTTCAGGTGGTGGTGGGCTTCTAAGTATTTGGCTGCGCTATTAACCTTCCGCCCAGCGCAGTGATGATTAGCTTCTTGCCGCAGTAGCAGATGGTCTGCATTCCCACCCATTGCATACATTACTCTGCCCTGGAGGTGCTAGCAATCCATTCCCTTCTTCTCTTGCTATTCTGTTCTGAAACAGAAAATGTCATTAAAAATGAATGCATAAATGCAGGCTTCATCTCTTCTCATACACGAGACACTGAAAAAGCGCCATGCAATAATGCTCGGCCTCTCGCTGCATCGAATACACTCCAGCTTTTAATACACATGCCGGAGCAGTGGCGGGGAACGCACAGCACCTACTCCCGCCTTCCCTGTATGGACCCTGTGAATCTGAGTTTAATGCATTCAAGCATGAGCCGGCCTTGTTTTCTGTCACACTGACCACCTGGTTAGCAGGGCATTGCCACGCGTTACTGTGAATGTGTCTTTATCACTCATTGTTGGTCCACTGCACGGTGGGGGATCCACTTTTTTGTATTTTGATTGGGGTGTGAAGCTATGGGCCTCCCTGGTGTTCGGAGGGATTGGGATCATGCTGTTGCCACAAAGCCTGCTGCAGGGAAAATATAATAATTAATGAGTCTTTTTTTCATTTTCTTTTCTTGGCAAGCGTAGCCACGGGTTCCTGCCAAGAGGCGGCTGACTGCTGGGACTGAGAGCATGCGGAACTCTGGTCAGACTCCCAGGCTACCGCTGAAAGGGAAATAAACGGGCAGGCAGCATCGCCTCCGGCCTACCTCCCTCCATTGTTCCTATAGGCTTCCTCACATGCCCGCCTCCTGTGCCCAGCTCATCCCTTTGTCATCCCTGTTAACCCCACGGGATGCAGCCTAGCTTAGATAGCGCGAAGATGCAGAGAATTTAGGTTTTTGTTTGAAATCCATTGCTGACTTGATGATGTTTGATGCCTGACCGTCTGTTGTCGTATAGTATTATTGTTTGTGCTTTACATTTAACTCTGATTGGCCCTCAACGCCCCTGGCCTCATAATGCACTTTAAATGTGGCATTTAAGAATTCAGCCTTAATTATAAACACAAAAAAAAATCAGGAATAGCACAAGAATAGCGAGTGGTGTGTCACCCAATTTTTACGTAAGTTGTCTCCTCCATATTTTATCTTGTAGGCTGTGCTCTCTGGTCTGCTTACCCCAGTTCTTCCTCTAGTGTCGACGATGAGCAATATGATCATAAAGTTCTCTTGCTTACCCCTTTGCCTAATCTATGTGGCTACGCGGGTTCCAGGTGAGCATAGTGCGGCACAGTGATCCTGCTAGCAGTTGTGTGTGTTAAATCCATTTATTAGTCAATTAAGCCATAATCATTGATTAAAACACATGTATAATAAAATACATAGAAGATAAAAATATCATCAGACATATAAAACTACCTAAATTAGTATGAGTGTGTAGCTTACATAAAACGATTAAGACAGGTCAAGCGGTGCCAATATTTCATCTTAGGCAAATAGTGCCTATAAAACATTTTGCATAAAATTGATGATACAACTAGTAGGATCGTACGCATTTGGCGTGTGCAAAAGGTGCAACTAGTGCAAATTAAGCACCTCAATCTGTGAGACAATGCCCAGTGAATGATAATAAGGTGCTACGTAACTCAGCCTGAGAGGATGGGAAACTACAAAAACATCAATGGCCCTAGCAGGCCACTTGGACTTGCTATGCACTGCCTTGAGATAATATTAACCATATGGTATTTCAATCTAACGACTGCTGGTGTAAGGATCAATACTAAGGTACTGGCTTGTACTCACCCTGATGGAATAGAATCCTAGTAGCCCATCAGATGTAAATACTTATAACATACCTTAACAAAGCACCCAGTTGAAGTGGGCTCTGCTACCAAAGTGGTAATCACACGCTGTTTTGCCGTACAAATGATACGCTTGTCTGTCCGCCACCGTTCTAGGCTTGAATGGCAACGCATGGTAAGGTGCCTGAACCTAAGAATGAATGGATGCTCCTAGCAGTGAACGGGTGCTTACTGTATCACCTTGGCTTTGCCTGAATTCCCTTATTATCTTTGACCTCGGCGAATACTGATTCTCAGTTCCCTTGCTCCGATCCCTCCTTCATAGGTTCCACACCTAAAGACAACTTTGTCTCGGGATGTTTGGAGAACAGGTTAATACACCTGTAAGACGTGGCTCGTTGGTTTAAAACATTCCTAATCAGAGGGCCTTTCTCATCAGCTTCATGATGTAAACAAAGAAACGTGTACATTGAACTTGAAGCGGTAATTCATTATCTGTGTAGGACCACTATTAAGTTAACCCTCGAACCCCTAGTTGATGCACATGAATCTTCCAGGGTTTCACTGGTGGTTAATTTAAGGAATAAAACCCTTCTTCGATGAGATTGAAGAGCATTGCTTAGAGGAAATGTTTGTTCAAAATATGCAAATGATATTGGGAGAGAAAAGTTTCAGTTTAATGATAAATTGAGCACCCCATTCCAGTACTTAGCAAGGAGCATGGCGTTTCTATAGGAGCTAGTGGTGTCCTTGAGGGAAGTAGCAGGGGCTGTAACTTCAGTGCTGGCTGTGGTCATAAACCTTCTGCTGGTGTCACAGCTTAAGCCGAGCCAGTTTCCCTGGGCAGTACAGGCAGAGTATGAAAGGCTTATATAGATCCCAATCCACTTTTTTTCTTTTTTACTGATTTTGTTTTATAATTGCTCACTTTGTTTATCTCCATCACAAGCATATCCATGAAAATGCATCTGCAATGATTTTAACTGAACTAAACACAACAGAGATGGTGTGGCTGCTGTCCCTAGGCCCTGCACACCCTGAAACTGACTTAACTTTCATGCTCCATTCATCCCGAGGCTTGGTCACCCTGTTTCCTAAAACCCATGCACTGGTTCCCAAGTTCAGCCGTCCGTGTCGTAACGCACTTGGTTGACCTCTAGTATTTTAGATTCTTACATAACACTGAGGAACTCTTGTTCTGTTTGTGATTAATGTAGCATTGGTACATCTCGCCTGGCCAAGGTAAAGTCCCTTAACCCAAATTAATTTGATTGATAGGTCGTGAATCCCAATCTATTTTACTTTGTAGAAAACTCCTTTGAGGCAGT
Source organism: Pleurodeles waltl (assembly GCF_031143425.1). Taxonomy (NCBI): domain Eukaryota; kingdom Metazoa; phylum Chordata; class Amphibia; order Caudata; family Salamandridae; genus Pleurodeles; species Pleurodeles waltl. Next base: position 116,388,747 of record NC_090449.1, on the reverse strand, counting down.
GCCCTGATAAACTCTAGTTAGTTTTTCGTTAAAATGTCGAATTAGATTGTTTTGGAAATCATAAGTTTTGGTCTTTACTGCTGTTATGAATGTCGTTTTTTGTGTCTCTTAAACATCAGGTTAGCATTAGCAACTGTCTTTTGTGGTTCTCACTTCTTCCATTGTAGTAGATTACAGCAGCTCTGATGCCTGAAAAGGTGTGGCTTGTTGTAACTCTTACTTTTACCTTTTTAAATAAATTGTTTAGCCCTAACAGCGAGCAGTTTGCAGAAAGAAATGTTTCCTTTAGTTGCACAGCTGTCAACTTCTGTTGCAAAAGGTCCAAGAAGCGACACAGAGTGAAGTCCTCAACAAGGCCCTCACTGTCTGCACTAAGAGGATCCGTCAAGTGGATGTTGCTTTCTGCTCGAGACGTTATGGAACTTCAATCCAGATTGCTACTGTTCAGAGCCCATTGATCGCTCCTGCTCAATTCACGGTCCATTGGTGCTACTTACGTCAACTACCCAGGTGTCCCTCTAGTGGTATGCCCTACTTGGCCACCTAGAATTGGTTGAATCAGCTCGTATTAAGCCAGGGGCTGCAAGGAGGTTCTTTGGTTACATGCTGAAGCGAGATGCATAATGGCTTATTTCTAGGACTTTAGCCAGAAAATAAAAGATGAAGCAGCAGAACATTTATCAGCAGACGGTCTGTCGGCGGGATTTTGGCAGTCTGCCTTTTTGCAGTAATAACACTTTTTTTCAGTGTCCAGCCGGCGAGTGTACTGCGTAGTAACAGAACCAACCATTTCCCCCTTCCTGCAATGTGTCGGATCAAAAGCAGGATCAGGCACACAGATCCTTTCACTTGGACTTCTTTAGGGAGTCATCTGAGTTGTAGAGGTTTTAAGTGAAGAGAAACCATCGCTCTGAAGTGCACAGGCAGTCTGAATAGCGGTGGGGGCATAGCACTGGGACTGTGAGGGGGAAAGCAGCAGGTTTATCTTGCAGTCCTCGCCTCCCTGGTGTAGGCTTGTGCTTTCCACATTTGTAATCTGAATAACTGGATTGAGTGTGAAGATCATGTAGGTGCCTGGTATTTATGACCTGTTTAAAGTGGAAGAAATACCTTGGAAGGTAATGCGAGGCAGCCGATGAGAAGGGAGAGATTGGTTCTCAAGATTTCCAGGCAGGAACATATGCCCGTCAGCATTTCCATTTCTTTTTGCTGTTGTTCATTTATACTTTTACAGTGTTTGGCTACAATAGAGAGGTTTGTGCTACTTACTATGGTGCTTAGTTGTTCAGATCATTGTTTCTGTGAGAGTGATGTGTCATGGTTGGTTCTTGATATTGTATTAGCGGGCAATGTCTAAGCACCTGCTGCTTTAATCCCTGAGAACCTAGGGTACAGCCTTTCACCATAGCTGTCAGCTCTTTTCTGTCTTTGGCCAAGACTTTTTGAACAAGTCACTACTGTCTATGGGAAGAGACCAACCACATCACCTTGAGTACGCGTGCCAGAACTGCACTCCCTTCGGAAATCCTGTCGTTCGTCCACGGCAGCCAATCAATCATCAGTTACCAACCATACTACATACACACCTCTAGATTTGAATGCTTTGTATATAACCTGAGCAATACGAATATAAAGATTGTTCATACTCTGGGTGAGTGGTTTGTTACAGTATGTGAGGTATGTAATTAGGTCGTTATTAAAGTCCATCAGGTTTTGGTTGCAGTTCTGCTTTGCTTGAAAAGTTATTTACGAAGTTGGTTGTAAGTGATTTGGTGGCTGCTGCTTCCATGTATCAGCAGTCACCAGTTGTTGCTCAGACTGGAGCTCGTTGTACAGGACCTCTCTCGATTGATGTCTTTTTTCAGAATGGGTATGAGTGTGGTATAGTATGTTGGCCTTTGTGGTGACAGTTTAATCGTTTAATTTAGTTGTGTTAATTCAGTGCTTTCAAAAGTCCCAATATTTCAAGAGGGTTACTAGCTTGAGTCCTGTTATTCAGAGAATTGGTGACTGATAGTCATGCAAACATCCCTGCCACCTCCGGAAGTGAGTGCAAACAGTTCACCACCGCCCTACATCAGTTGGCTTCCGACGCTGGTGCAACATCATGGTGACATTTGTGTTCAACAAGGGCATTAGCCTGCTTCGCCTCAGTGGAGGCCATCCGTTCATTTTGCGCGACCCTGCCAACATCTGGTGGCAGTGTCCACCGACCTGGACCAACTTGGAACCACTGACCTGCGTGTAAAGAGGCATTTTAACTCTGGCCAAGCTGTTGAACCATCCGGCTCTATCCAAGGGGCTCTGCATTCTTCATCAATGGGCATCAAGCATGGCGCAGTGGCCTTCAGGAGTTGGCTCTGAGGCAGCTGCGCATGTGCTGATAGCATGTTGGCAGCTGCAGATATATGCAAGTAATATGTTGGCAAAGCCAGCCATCCCAAAGGAATACACAGTGAGCAGGCCTTGCACACGTGCAGCCCTCTTTCTGATCTGATATCGCCCACCAAAAAAAAAAAACAAGCATGGTCTCATCTCTTATTTTTTATACATTTCCCCCAGTCTGGCATACCCATCGCTGCTGCACCCGAGAACAAAATCGTTTTTTTCTATTTTTTCTCAGTATATTACAGCTGTTGCTTGAGCACACATCTCGAGCACACAATGTAACAAAACAACAATAGAACTCATTGGCAGAACAGCCCAGGCAGAACGAGGCTGATTAGACACTGTCGGCCCCTCTATTAACTCCTCCGTGTTCTTAATTACACGCCACTTCATTTTTCCATTTTGTTTTCAATTTTTTCCCTTTGTGGCGCATTGAATGACTCTGCTCGGCACTGGAAGATGCAGAGCCATGTGTCAGCCTCGCATCTCTTGTCTGGGCCGTCGTTTTCGAGCGATTCAAGCAGCATCTTTGTGAAAGCAGCTTGTAACATTACATTAGCAGGTGATGTGATGTGCAGTATTGTTCAGCGCGTGCAGAAAATTCGAGAATATTGCCTGTTTTTGTACTTGCCGTCAGCGTCCTAGCTGTCTGACCTATGTGCGCATTCTCGATTGTCTAATCGTATTTTTGAAACTGTTGTCAGTTTTATTAACAGCCCCTAGCGGTGTCTAGGTGTGGCATGTTCATCAACGGCACATGGATCCAGAGGATTAATACCAGATAAACCATAAATGTAAATAGTAATGAATCTAAATGAATATCAGCTACATATAGTCATTTACTATCCTGAAAATCTGGGAGATGCCTGGCATTCATGAACCTATGTCAGACACCCAAGTCTACCTCACCCCATTGGTTATTATTTTATTTTTTTAAACTAGACTGCATTGTAGTTGCATTTATTTAGCACTTGGGCTTTCGGGGGACAGGTAGCGTGCTATTCCTTTGGTTTAGACCATATTAGGATAAAAATGTCACTAAAATCTTATTTTGGTCCAGGGGCAAGGGCACAACTTTGCCCAGTGACATGGGCATCGCATTTGTTTAGGTGCTTACACGTTGACTTTCCTTCTCTTATTCCTTCCATGCCTTTGCCCATGCAGTTTAAAAAAAAAAGACGGACAAAAAAAACACTGTGATGCTATATTAAGTACCTGCCAACTTAACTTCACATCAGTTTTTACTTCAAAATTGGTCGGTGCGACTGGCCTATAATTGGTAGGATTACCTCGAGTGATTTTTTTTTCTTTTTTCCGGTGGATGCTCCAATCTCAGATGTCACCTTTTGAATTTTCCCTGGTGTCATACTGGATCTGGATTTTTTAATGAAAACTTCTGTATTCCAGGAAGTTTCACCATCAAAATCCCCTGCACCCTCGTTCCAAACCAAAAGAGACAGCACAGAGCCATATATAGGCACCACTCCTGCACAATAACATCAGTTAATTTCTGCACCAGTCCACACTCATCTCAGGGTGCACTCCCAATTTTTGTAGTTTTCATTAATGCCAAAACTGGGTTTTTCAGCAAAAAAGACAGCGTGCTAGGAAAATGCCCTCCATAATTACTCCAAAAAAGAAGCCTACTTCAAAGCATGCTATAACTTGTGGATGCAGATGTAGGTCACAGATCCACACATTGTTTGCTGTGGTGTCTGGGGGACGGCTCAGTCATGCAACAAATTCTCCATGAAGCACCCAAACGTGATAAGGGAGTCTGAGGCGAAGCAATAGGTCACTGTACACAAAAAAGGAGGGAGGTCGCACTCTAAACAGTGGCCCAGCTACAAGCAATTGCCTTTCAGTAAGTTAAAGACAAAGCTGAGCTCCTTAGGCCGTAATTGACCCAGTAAGCAGTGAGAGGCCTTTAGGAAAGCCATGCTCCAACTTTTCTCAACAATGCCACCTCCCTCTGGTGTGCCTTCGGGAGAAGTGTGGCACAATGGTTAGAGCGGCAGACCTTGATGCAGAGACCTGGCCTGGGACCAGGGTTCAATTCCCGCCTCTGTGGGTCTTGGGCTCAATTCCCTTGGACCAGATAATTCTCGCCTCAGTGCCTAATCTAATTAATGGGTCCCACTCTGTAGTTCTGGGCAATAGCTTGCTTAATCTCCACAACTGCCCTGACAGCGCTTGGATGCCTGGCTTCACCCTGGGGGTTGCCCAGGAGTGGGTGCCTCACAGGGAAAAGCCAGGAGGGGTTCCACAGCGGTATGCGTACAGCACCTTGAGACCCTAACGGGTGAGTAGTGCGCTATACAAGTGCTAAGTTTACGTTTATGTGTTTTACCCAGAGTAAAAGGTGTCCCCTAGCCAGACTTTTGTCTGCAGGTCCAACCCTGGTGCCTGTTGTCACCATTGGGCTCCTTCCTAGTTTCTTCCCCGGCCAACCTCCGATCGCTCCACTCCTGCCAGAGACTAGAGGCCTCATTGGTTCCAACCATCCCAGTGCCGACCATGAGTCTTCCAGTTTCCGATCCATAGCGTTCATCGGCCTTCTCAAAGCCTAAATCTCACTATGAGATTACTATAAGATTCGGTAGATATAATTGCTATACCATGATTGAGAAGAATCCATCATTCCCCGAAATATTTAAGGATAGATGTATGGCAAGTTGGGCCTCTTTAGGTATAGTAAGGTTAGGGAACTTTTTCGATAACTCTGGGGTCACGGCATTTGGTGATTTACAGGAGCGTTATGGTTTAGAGCGAAGGGACTTTTTTAAATAATTACAGATTCGAGATTTTCTTGTAAGGAAAACGGGGGGTGTGCAGGGATTTAGAAGTGATCAACGGTTGGATGACATCCTGGCTAACTCCAATATATCAATCAGGTCAATCTACCCATTACTGCTGGCAGAACAGCCTGACGATTTAGAGAAGAATAAGGAAAGGTGGAGTGAGAAGCTAGTAGATGGGAGTAATAACTTTTTAAGGTCACTAGAACTGAGACACACTATCCTACTCTCCTCTTCCCTGCAAGCGCAACATTATAAGACCATGTTCGACTTGTATCATACCCCAGCTCATCTCGTCAAATGGGGCAGTCTATCAGGAACAAATTATCCAAGATGTGGGATGTATGGAATAGATATTGTACACATGATGGCTACATGTGGGGAATTAATGGTCTTGAGGGAAGGTATTCAATCTGTCTTGAAAAAGGTTTTGGGATATGATGTAGCTCTTACCCCCGAGATCATGGTTCTAGGGGTCGCTGGAGAAGTGGGCGGCCCACATAGAGCATTTATTTTTGTAGCGATGGCAGTATATCGATTATGTATATCATCCGCTTGGTTGAATGCACGACCTCCGTCCTGGAAGCAATGGTTGGCTAGATTGCTGTCAGTATATTATTTGGAGATAGCATTGTACCAACGTAAGGGGAAACATGCTAGGAGGAAAGGGAAGGCAATATGGGGGTCATTCCAGGATTGGATTTTGGCTCATAATGATTAATGTTCAAATTAAAATCAGCATGCCATTATTTATCCAGGGGGCACCTTTCTCCTAAATGTTTATCTCTTGGTTGGTTTGAATTTGTTTTTTATATTTGTTGTATGATTCCTTTCCAAGATTAAAAAAAAAAAGAGATTACTATAAAACAGGCCCCAACTTTAGATGAATCATAGCCTCTCTTTCTCGATGCCAGTACTACTGTAGGCTGGAAACCTTGTTTTGATTGGATTCAGACACTGTTGATGGGCTACAAAATGTTCTGACTATAGAGAATGGAAAAGACGAGACTGAGAATGTGCTTCCCCACTTTATTCTCCTGATTGACTATGTTATGAATTAAAGAATAACACTGACTAGATACTCCCCTGGAGACAGTTATACTTTTCATCCCCCCTCACCAAACTGAGCACAGCACCTGTTTTGCTGTAGTAGTCCTCAGAGCAGCAGAAGTTTTGGACCTACAGCTACCTCCCGTAGAGACTAAGCAAATCTACTGAGAGAAATATGACAACATGGGTGTCATACTCCAGCACCTTCACTGCCTTTTCGCAAGACTTTGATGGCAATCTTTATGTGACTTTGTATATATCACGTTCATATTCCTGGGTTAGTCAAACAGTAGCTAGATGTCCTAGGCTCACCACTGGAGAACTGACCTTTTTGATTCTGTACCCAACTTCTGGAAGAATGGTTGTTCAGTCTTCTACTAGTATAGTGAGCCCCCTTGCATTCCCTCCTGTGCTGTCAGTGAGAGAATGAAAGTGTATTGATGAGTTCGGGAAGAAGGTCATTTCTTTAACCAGCTATTGGTCTTGAGGTCCATCTACATGGATGTGACGTTACAAGCAGGCCCTTTGGTACATGGCTAGCAAGATTTAGCTAGCCATCTCTGATTTAGATGTAGGTTTTGGGCCATTTTCTTTTTACCCTGAATCCAGAAGACTATATAGTGTCCTTGGACTTTACAGTTGCCTACTTTTGTGTGCTCTACCTTCAGTCCCCTGCCATCTGTTTTACCCTTTAGATTCACCTCTGCCACTCTGTTGTTAACTAATGTAATGTTGGTGGTCACAACCGATCTTCGTGTTGCTGGCATAGATGTATGTAGATAACCTGATGACTGACTGCACCAAGCAGGCTTGCTTCAGTCTCCTGGGGATACTTTCTTGCAGGCAAGCTCTAATGGGCGGCCTCAAAGCAGAGCACCTCATACTGACAGCTAGGATAGTGAAATGTATGGAGTCATTCGAGAAATATTGAGTGCCTCAGCTTCTTCTGGATGAGTGTAAACTTCAGAGGTTTTTAACGGGCACCCTTTTACATCTTGCCTGTTTTTAATATACTTAAGGACTGGTGTGGCCCAAATGACCTATGAATCTACTAGCCAGCACTATGCATTTTACTTCTTCTCAGCTTTATCGATGATGAATTGTAGGACCACTCAATTTGATGTTTTGATGACTGAGGTGATTGTTTTCGTGGCACTACAGATTCATAAACTGTCAGCAAGGAATTTTATATATTTTGAATGCAGCATTTTTACGAATTATCCTTAGCCCGAGTTTGAAGTTTTGAGATAACTGCTTTACACTATTTTATATGATTTTTATCAAACACTTTAGTTGTATATGATTCATGTCTGATCTTTTTGAATGTGCGGTTTTAATTAACTAAGACATGAATACATTTGAAGGCAGGTGGATTGTCCTTTTCATAAAGATACACTACGTTGTGACAAAAAAGGGGCCTCCAGAAGGACTTCGTCCTTTTGCAATAGAGGCAACGCTGTGACAGCTGTACTGGCGAGAGGTATTCTGGTCTTGGATATCTGACAGGCTTTGTACATGGGTGTCCGTACAAACCTTCATCAGGCATACTGTTCACACAATCTTGTCCACACAATGGGACAGGTCACCTGCCAAGACCTTCAAGAATTTGTGGTGCAAGTCCACTCCTAGGACCCTTCCATTTTTTGGTGGTACTGCTTTGTTACCTATTCAAAATGTTGGGATTGTGTAGTTAAAAGTTTGCATTAAAAGACCTAGTTAGTTGGCTTCAGTAGCATTCCTTCTGGTGGCGGCTACTTGTTTTTTTTAACCGCAGATTCCTTACTGCCCTTCCTCCGTCTCCATACTGTGAAGTGTTAAAGGGATATAAAGAGGTCCCTAGTTAGTTTGCACACTGTCATTCTTCCAGTTAGTCACAAGTGATCCACATCTGAAGGTGCAAAAGAATTCAGAGGTAAACTGATGTTATCAAGCGGGGGGTAGTGCCTTTATCCAGCTCATGCTTTCACTTCCGGAGGTGAATCGAGGTCACCACAGAGCCCAATGGTAGGACCTGCAGTGAGTGGCATGAGTTGCTATGAAAACATTCCGGATCCAGTCTGTGGTTAAACAGAATATCCAACTGAAAGAGTGTTAGCGAATGTAAGTATTGTGTTGGTTAGTAGAAGGTTAAGCCAGGCTTTAGGAATTTTATGGGGTACTTATGTTGGGCAGTGATTCGTTTCATTATTTCCTGTGAGAGCACACTTTGAGTGATCACCTTAGATGGGCAAGGTTCTCTGGAGCAGATTATGGGTTTCATTTTATTGATGGGATTGGTTGTTTTCGGAAGGTTGCTGGGCCAGCATGGAAATGTTTGTTGGTGACCTGGTCAGGAGTTTTATAAGCATGTTGTCACATGTTCATTGATGTGATATGATTTGATATTAGTCAGCATAATCCTGTGTTTTTTTTTTCTTGGGGAGGTTTCAGATGTGTGTACACTACAGGGTCTAGTAGAACTATACATTACATCTATCAAGTTTTACGGCTGTACTCACCGTGTGTTTATTTTCATTTGACTGACTGAGATGTTCAAGTGTCTTTAATTCTGATTTTGGCCTCCAAGGTTTTGTTTTAGCCATTTAACTCGAGGGCTAAGGGGAAAAGTCTGTCTTTTTCTGATTGGGGACCCAAGAGTGTTGTTTATTGATGTAAGAGTAATGTTGTTACATTTGGTCTGTTCTCATGTGCCCTTGCTTCCTAAAGCAGTAGGTGCTTGTTTCCATATTGGGTACTGACAGATATCGTGGGCCGCAGATTCCTCACCTTAGAATACCCACCATATGCCAGACCGGGTCAAAAATGATTTCTCAGCAATGCTTCCACGTGCCTCTAGGTGGTGCCATGCAACTCTGTTACTCCATACCATCATAGAAGTGATAGGAGTCGAAATCCTCCTGTAAGTCCAAACTCAAGCACAAAAACGTGAAGCAGGGCTCAACCTCATTTTGTCACATTGTATTCAAGGGGTGAGGATCTTATGATGTCAGGTGGCCTTCCTCTGAGTCCCCGGTTGTGGAGCTGATTTGCCAACTGATCCAGGTATGCCTGAGTTTCCTTGGCCTTCGGTGTCACAGCAGCAGATCGAGACCTCTAAAGCATGCTGTAGATTTTTGGTGCACTTCTGGATCCATGTAACGCATCTTTAGACCTGAAGGAACAGCAGGGGTGTGCGGCCATGTTCCCACCAGTGGGTCCATCCCTGGTGCCCTCTAAAACCTTAGAAAAGTCTCAGGTCCCATACAGATTCAGATACATAAGTCTACACCAGTTTTAGGAGCTGTGCCTGACGGTTTCCTAGCAACACTGGTGCTGGGGAGAGGATTAATCGCTGGTTCCGATGTCTGATCATGAACTGACTTCAGCCCAATATCGACCAATGTTACAGTACGAAATTACTAAACCAGAACAGTCGCTGCACAGCTTATAGCAGTGCCTCTACCAGGCAGATGCACCACCAGAGGCTACATTACCTTTTTGGCTCGACTCTGAACAAGGAGCACCATCAGAGGCATATGATGATAATGATCGGGATGGGCGTCAGGATCACTCCCTTATTGTGACAACAATTTTTACAGGGACTTGCAACAGGCCAGTGGACATCTACCTCCACAAACCAGGGTTGGACTCGTCTCTTGGCTACTGGCAGAAGAGAATGCTTTATGTGCAGTAGTAGTAGCTTGACAGGCAGTTCAGGTCCTTTAATTGCAGCTGCCTTCAGTTGGCACCAAGATTACCATCCTTATAGAAATTTTGCGATCTGTGCCATCCGCATCTGAGCCCTTACTTCCCTTTAATGAGACATGCACTGATTCCTTGATGGGCATTTGGTCTATGCCTGTTCTTGCCTACCCTCAATCCAGCAGCTGGCTAGGAGCCACAGACTGTCACATGGTGATCCTGATTTTATCACTAATCCCTCTACCCCAGAGAGCTTGGTGTTTTAGACTTTACCAGCAAGGTGAACACCAATTCATTCCTCACACCTCATCAGGATAGGGAGTCCAAGGTGATTGTGGTGTTTCGAAAATAAATGTTCTCCTTCTCAATTCTGGCTGAGGTCAGTCATTTCATTCTTGGGCCACTACATGCATACCCTATAGGACATGGCCAACAAGATCTTGCTGAAGTCACCGAAGACCTTAGTGCCTCTCTGGCTTAAACAGTTCATGATGGCAAGGATGTGGCCCAAAATAAAATTCATGCTGACCTAGATACTACTGATTGCTTGGGAAAGATGGTTGGTACCAGCGTTGTGCACCATTTCCAAGTAGATGCATTCCACAGGATTTTGGAAGATATACAAGCCTTTCTCACAGTAATGCCCTTTGATGGCCTACATCTTTTTGGTGAAAAATCTGATTCTGCCATGGAGTGTTTTGAGGACAGTAAAGCCACAGTGCACTCCATGGTTCTCCTGACTACTGCCAATCTGTTCTAACATCAGTTCAGAAAATTCAAAGGATCCTTCTGGGGGCTGGCGAATAGAGGATGACAGTCACCACAACCACTGCAGGAGTCACCCCAGTCCTTTCACGACCATGGACGTGGATCTAGCAGGCAATGAACAGGTCATCAGGGGCTCTAGCCCTTCCAGTAGTCCAACTTCCCCTGTGGCAGCAGATAATAAGCCACATTAGTTTGCCCGTAGCGGCACTCACCCATCCTATGGGGATAGGATTTATTGTTTCCTCCTGTGTGTGTGTCTATCTATCAAGTCCATGAGATGGACCACACAAATCGTTCAACATGGCTATGTTGTACACTTTATTTTTGCTTCCCAAAATTTTTAGCCACATCCTGCCAGTTTACAGAGGAGCACCTCTCCATTCTGTTAAAGGAAGTGTGAGTGTTGATCTCAAAGTGCTATTGAGAGGGTTCTAGATTCAGAAAGAGTTGTTATTCTTGATATTTGCCTGTGCTGAAAAAGGATGGAGGCTTCCAGCATATATTGCGCTGAACTCCTTACTGTGGAAAGACAAAATCAAAATGCTCACACTAACCCAGCTATTGGCTGCTCCGGACTTGATAAGGCTGGATGGTGTCCTTGGATCTGCAGGACATGTATTTTCATATACCTGTCCTTTGGACATACAGATTTAACCTGCAGTTCAAGGTGGCCAAGAGCATTTTCAGTTTGCAGTGCTCCTGTTCAACCTCATCCTCACATCTTCAGTGTTAAGAAAAGTGATAGCAGTGGTCACATCACACCTTCGGAGGTTGAGGTTACCAGTTTTTGCCTACTTTGTCGATCGCCTGTTATAAGTGGGTTCGTCAGTCAGTTGTAGACCACCTCCAGATGACTGCAAATGTCTTGATGTTGTTGACTGTTTACGGTCAATGAGTCAGTCTCACCAGACTCCTTTGTAGAGGCTCCCATTCATTGGAGGTATCATGGATACAGTTAAGATAAAGGTCTTCCCTCCACCTCAGGTCTAGGACTTTTAGGCTATGACACCAATGTTTCAGCCTCTGTCCTGGATCTCAATGTTAGCAGCAGACTTCTTGGCCTTTTAGCCTCCTGCATCTCCCTGCTCAACCACGCCAGTTGCCACATATGGGCCCTGCAATGGAATCTGAAGTTTTATTGGGTCCACTGTTGGGGAAATCTATTGGAAGCCATCCTGATTTTTTTATAGACAGCTCACATTTTGTAGTGGTGACTGCTTAAATGCTATTTGGCCCAAGGGTAGGCCTCACTCCCTTCACTATCAAGAGCTTGTGGTGGTGACAGAAGCATCACTACTGAGTTGGGGAAGGCATCAGGAGGAGTTGGAGATCAGTGGACTCCCATCTCTTTCGAAAGTCAGGCCCCATATTAATGTGTTGGGGTTGGTGGCCATTCCTCTGGTGCTGTTGGCTTTCCTGACGTCCATCAAGGGTAGGCTCGAGTAGGTTCTCACTGACAATACCACCACAATGTGGTATTGAACAAGCAGCACAGAGCGGGGACCTGGGTCCTGTGTCCGGAGGTTCTGCATCTCAGGAGCTGGCTGGAGCATTGGGGCATATCACTGTTCACAATCAACCCAGCGGGATCCCTCAATGCCACAGAGGACAAGCTAAGAAGGCAGAGTCTGGTAGACCATTAGTGGCATTTATTACCTGACGTGGTGCATCTTCCAACAGTGGGGAGAACCCTGGCTAGATTTTGTCTCCACCAAATATTGTGCAGTCTTAAGTCTTGCGTTTTGGAGTTTCCATGAAAATTCTCACCAGGAGATGCATTCCAGCTGCATTGGAACATGCGACTCATTTACACCTCCCCCCCCCATGCCTCTCCTTCCCCAAGTTCTGAAAAAACCCAGGTATGGTTGGGCCAAAGTCATCCTAGTAGCTCCCGACTGGGCCAGAAGGCTGTGGTACCTGGAACTTCTGAGCATGAACGTCCGTCCTCCGATCAGGTTTCCATTTTGATAGGCTCTTCTATTGCAGCAGCAAGTCACAGTCCTCCACCCAGACCTGCACAGTCTACCCCTCAATGAGTGGAGACCGAGCAGTGGCAGTTGTCTGCATTTGATCTGCTGCCTGAGGCGGTGGATGTCATCCATGCCACCAGACGCCCTTCTACAAAGTCTTTTTATGCCAGGCGCTGGGACATATTTGTGGCCTGGTATGGTAATTGTAGGATTGACCCTTTACAAGCCAACCTGTCAATAATTCTTTTGTTTGTTTTGTCTTTGGTACGTCAAGGCATTACAGTGTGCACTGTTAAATGTTTGTCTGTTCTTTTAGCCATTCTACTTTTGCATGATCGACCATCCTTGTTTAAATCACCTGCTGGGATGAGGTTTATAAAGGGTGTAACATGTTTCCTGACAACAATTTGCAATGCCATATCGTGGCCTTTATTTGGTCGTAACATTTCTCCATCTGCACGCCCTTTGAGGTGATGCATAGCTCTTCTCTGTGTTTCTTTATTTTTTCCAGGAAATGTGGTGCTGAGAACTTTAATGGCCTTGTTATCTAAAGTTGTGATTCGATTTCACGTTGGGCAATCTATCACCCTGCCTGCATCTTTGCCCTCTCAGCCCTCATGAGAGGTGCAAAGGCTTCATATGTTGGACCCCAAAATGGCTTTGAGCATTTACATTGATCGTACCAAGGACCGTCAAGTGTATAATCAGCTTCTTGTGGGGTTCTCTAGTGCAAAGAAAGTAAACGCTGTGGAGGTATATTGTCCGTAGCATCAAGATTTGCTATGCACTGACCAAGAAGCAACCATCAGAAGGTCTAAGAGCCCATTCTACCAGGACCAATTATTCTCCCACTGCATTGGCACGTGAAGTACCAATCCTGGTTTTTAACATATAAAAGGTCCCATGTTAGTAATCCTCACACCGGGCCGGTACCAACAATTATTTATGCTATACATCAAAGGGCGCTGGAGGAGATGAGAAAGAAACTTGCATCAGCGTTGTGTTTATATGTCACTCAGCTCATCAATTTCAGGCAGTATGGTGCCAGCGATGAGCTGCAGGGTCCCACCTAGTGGTGCATGGGAGCATTGCTGGAAAAAGTTTCTAAATGTAGTCTGGCTCCTGTGGTTAGATAAAAAATCCACCAGAAAAGGCATTACTGAAGGTGAGTAACTTGTTCTTTTATGTTTTTTACTAGTGCTTGACCTTTCTGGTGGCTTGAGCTCAATGTGGTAAAAATCTCGGTTGCACCAGACAGTTTTACGCACAGTGAGATTGATATTTTTCTTGTGTTTAGATCCAGTACCAGCAACTGGATTCAAGTGAATCTTGATTTTGACGACATGGGATGGGCCTTATGCATTCATGGTATTTATAATTAAGCCTCCCGTGTTTCAGTTTTAATCTATTTATTACAAATAAATACAGACCGAAAGCAACGTGTTTCCCCTCTATATTTATTTTTAACAGTGAAAAAATAAAGAAAATTGTGATTCTTGTGAGAGAGCCTCCATGTCGTCTTTTATGACTTTCAGGCCAACAACTGTGCAGATAGATACATGGGGAGTTGAAAAAAACAGGAGTGGATGTCCTTAAATACTGGCATACGTTAACACATATTTGTGGTATACAACTATTTACTTGTTGGTGTAATGTTTTGCTATATTTGGCTACTTAATTTGCTAAAACACGACAGGCATTAAAGTATGATTGCATTCTTATCAGTTAAATGTGGAAATATACCATTTACTTCATTTATTCTCAAACTACACATAAATATGGATAAATACTAATAAAATGGCCAAAAATAAATATGGATAAATACGAATGTTAGAAAAATAAATATAATAAAACGAGAGCCTTATATATAATTCTGGGAGTATGTGTTCAGCATTCTAAGCCTTCCACACAGTTGAAGTAATAAGATAGAAAATGCCTGATTCCTTGAAGTGATAATGTAACAAATAGATTTGTGCACAGCAATGACATACACGAGACACCCTTAATAAAATGTTGCTGCAGTGTGCAATTTCTAAGTTTTTCACTTATTAGTGTTGACTGACACCAAAATTCCACCTACACCACTAAATGTATATATTGATTTGCCGATTGGTTGTGTCCGCCTATCCTGTCTGATTAGTCGTGTACAAACACCATCAGGCTCTCAGTTTTTGCAGCCAGATCTCCTTTGTGCCTTGGTACTCTTTCTCCACATGTCAGTCTCCGCCTGTGCTTATCCTCTTCAGCCCCACTGGCCTTAGGAACTGATTACTGATAGCTGCGCTTAGCATGAAGTGCAGTGATGAATCATAGGGCATGTGCATGGCCGTGCTTCCAGAGCTAACCTTCTTCCAGTAGCAGTGGTGTGGGAAGTCAGTATTGATCCACCCTGCCATGGCACAGTAAAGAGAAGAAGAGAGATGGCACAATTAATCCTGGAGAAGGCAACAGTGTAATTCACCCCCTGGCTCCAGCGCTTGCTCGGTCACATCCATCTTCTGATGGGCCCTGCTCAGTAGAGGTGGGGCAGGGAGTGCACAGAGGATTCAGGCGAGCAGCCGAGAGTCCTGGAGGAGGCTGGGGAGTACAACGAGGATCTCATACTGAGTAGGTCAAAGTTGTGGCTTTGTCTGAAAGGGCGTTCTTACGATAACTCTCTGACATGGGATGTTTTGTGTTTGTACAGTTGTAATGGTTCTGTCCGCACATCTTAGGAAGGACATTCTTTTCTCTCCCTGTGATCTTCTCTTACATTTTTTTCTACTTGACTTAGTGCTGTCAGTGGTAGGTTTGCAAAGAAGAGTCACTCAGAGCATCTAATAGTCATCCTTAGATGCATTGTTTATACTGTCAGAGGCAGCAACACTAGAGATACTTGTGTAACTTTGGATGTTGTGTTAAGAGGCTTTTGTACAACATACATATACAACGGGGGTGTTTTAATGGAGCTAGTATGTCAGAGCCAAAAGTGAGCCGGAGACCACATAGTAAGCCAAGTGTTGAGAAAATAGAGTACTTTTATGAAATGGTTATACGTTCATGAGATCCTGATGCTGGTAAGGAGGAGTCCCAGAGAGTGGGAGCGGGGAGTGAGAAGCAAAGGCCTCCTAATCGCTGATGCTGAACCGCAGGGCAGGACTGTAAATTTAGGGCAGGCACCAGACCATAGATAACATGCAGAAAATGTCCTCAGGACCCCCGGTTCAGACCCGAACATAACATTACATTTGCTTTTAGGCTAGTTAGTGAGCTTTTAAAGACACAGCTTTTGAAACTGGCTTATGAAATCAAATAACTTCTGACCTATGGACCATCCAGAAGGTGTGTTAATTATAAGTGCCAAGAAACCGCTGGTGAACGTGCGCTGTATGAGCCATAATATAATGGTGCAGAAGGGGAAAACGTGAAACGGAGCAGCGCGGGTTTCTTCTGCGTGCCCCTAAACCCCACGTATCCTGAAAGCCTCCCCGTAGAGAGGATGGTGACCCCCAAACATGTCGGTGAATGGCCTGCGACAGGTCTTTGGAAGGATGCACCTGCCATCCTCGGTCTCCTGGGCTCTGTTGCTTCTGTTCGTGATGACTAGAGGGGATATCTCCAGGGTCTGTGCACCTGGAACATAAAGGCCTCGTGAGTGTGTATGTGAAACAGGTCATCTCGTCTAGCAGCAGCCAGTTCATGGGACTGTGAATATTCTCCCTGCACAGAGTCCGAAAGGCTACAGTGCTGCTCCCACAGGCACAGCCTTCATCCTGGTCGGCAAAAGCCTTGGACCCAGGTCGCAAGAATCAACCCCCTTCTTCCAGCTATGGAAAAGCGCCTCTTAAAGTCTCACCTGCGGTGTTATGGGAATGTGTTCTGTCACGCTTTCAGCGCCACCCCCGAGCAGGACACGTGCCTGGGGAACAGGTGGGCGCTGAAAAAACAAGATAACAGACAAAACGCAAAAATTCCAGCCACAGCCTCTCCCGTCGTTTGGTGCAAAGGAAAAGCTAAAATAATTAACCTAATTGCAAAGTGCTGCTGCAGTTTAGTACCTAGCTACACGTTTTTTTAAACTCTTAGTACCTCATTAAATTGCCATTATTTAATTCAATTGCCTGTGAACAAGAGTCGGTCACCCCTATGAAAGGAGTTGGTGGGTGCTTTTCTGTGACAAATTGCACTCGCTTCAGGCACTGTGATGAGCTCAACGTTTTTGTCCTACACTTACCTTGTATTTCTTTTCAACTTTAAAGTATTTTATTATGCGTTTATAGCCGTTGAAATGTTCCTCAAGGACATACAGGTGTCCGATTCCTCTCCACCATTCCAGATTTGCATTCCTTATTCACCGCGTGTGAGCAGGAGCGTCGCCTCGCGCCAGAAGCAGCTGCACCCCCCCCCCCCCCCGTCGACCACCCCACCCTCTTCTGCCCCAGGGAGCGATAACAGAGTCCGCCCCCAAAGACCACACTGCAACTTTATTACTCTTACCCAATTCCACAACTCAAGCTAGCGCGCGCGGAATGTCCCAGGCACTCCCAGTGCAAGCTTCCCACGGAGCCTACCAGAGGGCCATAAGCGTGCGCACAACACATGCTCATCCAATCTCGTGGCTCCTCTGCAGATTGCACAGAGCAGTGGCCACGTCTGCATCTTGCGATTCTGTGCGAAAGTGCTCGATTGAGGTACGCAGATGTCAATTTATAATATGGAGAAGGTAGTATAAAATGCGGTGCTTACAGGTGTGTGCCACGTGTTTAGGTGGGTGATGAAGTGATGGAAAGGCAAGGAAGTACATGCAGGCGAGAGTGAAAAGTGTGTGCTGAAGAGGATGGGAGATCTGCAGATTTCAATTTCCTAAACATGGGGGGAGAAAACGGTTTAAGTAACGGAGAGACCGCAGAGGAAAGTGGCGTGAAGGAAAGAGCTGAAGTGTTTGAGACACTCCAAAAACCACTACACCTTCCTCAGGCCTTAGTAATGTTTAATTTGCAGTCTCTTATCTTCAGAATTGAAACATTTTCAATTCTAATTATTCACAACAAAACCACCCTTGTTTCTCATTTACCTAGTACCGCAAACTCTTGGCTAAGCTAGTCGGTCTGAGTGGTTTTGTGTGCATGTTGTTACAATCTTGATATATCTGGATGCAGTACTAGAAAATGTACAGAGTGGCGCTAAAACCTATCAGCAGGAAAGCTATATTAAGCACAGGATTTTCGGCGCACGTTTTAAGCATCAGCCTCAATTACTCAATCCAAGTCTCCTAGTTGTGCCTCTTAGGCCATGCCCACTTCGGGACCCCCCGAACCCCCCAACGCATGCACTTTTCTTTTTTTACCCCACTTAAATCCCCACTTTAATGCCTGATCAATCAAGCTCAAATGGCATCTGCATCCGGAGGCAATTTAGGGAGCATTTGCCCAGTGGGGGGTACCCTTTGGGTAGATGTGTTCACCACCTCCAAGAATACTCATTTTAAGTGTTTTTCTTTCTAGAGTTTGCACTTCAGGGTTTCATGAGAGACTCGTTTCACCTATTGCAGGATTCTGGTCTCTTTAATGAGTTCCCTTTGATGCTGCTTCCTCAGATTCCAAGAAGGTCAGAAGGGACAAGGCTCAGCATATTATGATAGCCTGGGATGGCGCTTGATCTCTACAGTCTGTTGCCCACTCCGCTAACTTCTTTAGGAGGACATAGTTTCACAACAATAGGATAGGTTTTTGCCCCAGAACCTCCACATCCTACCTCCCCATTAGTGGATCTTGAATGGAACCAGCCGAACAGATTCGATCGGACAAGAGAAGTTGTAGATGTGATCTTGGCTGCTCAACGCCTGCCCAAAAAGTCCATCTTTTCACGATGTGGAGCCATATGTCAAGTTTTCAGCCTTGTGTCAGTTGATCCTTTGCAACGTGAAAATTCATATGTTCTCTTGTTTGTTCTGTCTTTGGCTTGTCATGGACACCCTTAACATTTGTCGGTCCTTTCTGCCTTCTAATATTTCAATAGTTTGTTGGGTTCTCTATTTTATGAAGGGGCTTACCTATCCTTCCCCTGTTCCCTTGGTTATGCTGCTTTGAGAACATCATCTGGTTCCTACCTGTGCAGCATGCCTTTCATTCCTGTAGGCACCTGTCCTTTGAGGTTACTGTCTTCCTTGTTGCAATTAATTCCACATGATCTGTCAGTGAACAGAATGCGCTGTCTTTGCAACAACCATAAACCACTTTATTTCTGAACAAGTTGCTCTTCAGGGCTCTGGCATGCTTTCCTCTGAAAATAGTATCTGCTTTCCATGTGGGTAGACCAACAATCTCCCAATTTTCTTCTCTATGCCACGTACTTGGAGGAGCAGAGGCTTCACCAGTTAGATCCCAGGAGAGCTCTCAGAATTTATATTGATTGGACTAAAGCACATTTAGTGGATAACCAACATTTTATTGTGTTCTCTAGTGCCAAGATGGGAAAGGCAAGCAGTTCAGAAATTGACCTTACTCAGATAGCCGTTCTTTGAATAAAAATGTGCCATGCCTTAGCCAAACAGAAGCCTCTTGGAGGCATCCGGGCTCATTCTGCCAGATCTGTGGCCACTACTACAGCTTTGGTTAGTGGTGTTTTGATGCTCAACATCTAGCAAGCAGCTACATCAGAGTTTCTGAATTAGAAGGGTTTGCACTTAACAGCTCTGTTACTATTGCTTTTTCTGCAAAGTCTACACATGCTTTCACCTCTAAGGCTCTGTTGTTTTTGGCAGTCTTCCAATTTGGCCACATATTCTTGCTGTTAAAAGTTCAGAGACTAAAATGTATATTTGGTTGCCTTCATTTCACCCAGCAAAGTGAGTTAGCTGCAGGCACTGTGTACACACACTACCTACATTTGCTTTTTACGAATAGATTGATTTTGCAAGTTAGGCGTTGGTTTATTTCGAGGTGTTGTCTGCATGGTATTTGTCTCAAAAGGGAGCGTGCTTGCATGATTATTCCTCCCTGTACCTAATGGAGCCAAAGAAATGTAAGATTTGCTCCTTTTAGATCATTGTGTGCTCCACACTTTCCATGTTGATGGTGTCAAGGAGCATCATTTAGATGACCATCTGTATGCAGGTTTCACTTGTGCAAAAGATGGCGAGGCAGTTTCCAGTCAAAGATGGGTCATACTTTGTATAAGGCTTTGCTATGAGATTTCTCAAAAAGATCCACTTAAGCCATGCAGGCACATTAAACAAGAGCACCACATATGTGGCATGTGACCACCATTGGTTGTACAGCATTAGATCTATAAAGATTCAGATGCACTTTGAATTCACTCCCGAGGTCAGCCTAGGAGACATCCAGTAAACCAAGCATGTTATACTTTTTAACAGGAAACCCTTGAAAGGGACTCTTTCCTAGAATATGTTGAACTGGGGTTCCCATGCCTCACTGCCCTGCACGGGCCATTCTCCTTGCCTCAGGTTCTTATTGCATGTGCTAGTGTGCAAGAGTCCTCTTTAAGGTCTGCTTTTTATTTTATTCTATTTTTTGGAAATCTTTTTAACTTTACTGGCTCCAGTTTTTATTTGGCGACTGAAGCCTCCAGGCTGAGCGTGTAATGCTTTTTAAATGCTGCACTCAGTGTGGCCCAAAGAATATTTCTGAAGAAAACTCTCATACTAACTTTGTGTAGTGGGTATACCTTGATCACTACATTGAAGATTGCAATATCTGCAAATCCTTCTCCTTAAGATCAAGGAAGGAGATGGCCATTGGATTAATGTACTTAGAAGTGTAGCATTAATTGCTCAGAAAAAAAACAAAAATAGCTTCTAGGATGGTCCTCTTTTTTAGCGTATGCTATCCCATGGCACATTAGGGATGTAACACTGTGGTACTAGCACCATGACCTCTCTCATGTGATATACCGTCTTGCCAGCGCCTTCCACCACTCCATCCAGTATCATAAAGCCTTTGTGGACATTAGCATCATGGACATCCAAGCCGTTTTTCTCTTCAGATCTGAGACGCTCAACTTGAGCTATAAGGTCTGCACCTTCAACTGTGATGCCACATCTCTTTCAATTTCTGCTCCAGCATCAAAGCAATAAATGTTACACCTATACATCCCACCACTGGATTTATTTGGACAATGGTCCTGTTACGACTCGGTCGTCCCATTTCCAGGGGGCGCTGTAAGGGGGCTGTCAGAAGCCTGGGAATCACCTTGAACACCTATCTAGAGTCCCTTGCTGACTCCTGTTTGTTTCTCTTTTCTCCATGGTTCACTTGTGTAGGACTACATTTGCTTCTTGGGACTGCAAATCCCATAATGCACAGCTTGGTAGTCAGGAAAACCCGGATTCTGTTTCCCATTGTTTTCAATGGGAGAAGTCCAGTTGCTCCTTTTCACTGGATCCTCTCCTCCAGGACTTGCAAGTGTCCGAAACCACACACACCTGAAACCTCTCCTGTGCAGCCCAGCTTGGAACTGCTTATAAGCAGCCATTTCCTCAAGCTCCCCGTCGTGCATCGGACTTCAATTCCTTTGTGTTACAGATCCCTTGTCGGATGGTGTTCCAGTTTTGTTCCTGTTCCTGTTCTGTTCCAGCTTGATCCTGTTTCCTGTTTCTCTGCCCTGTTCCTGGTTGTTCCAGCCAGAGTCTGCTCCCTACTTCTTAGCCTTGTACCTGTTTGTTTCTTCCAAAGCCTGCTCCCTGTTTCTCTGCCCTGCTCCTGCCTTGTTTCAGCCCGAACCTTCTCTCTGTTTACCAGTCCTGTTTACTGCTCATTTCCTACTCCCTGTATTCCAGTCCTGTCCTTGCCTGTTCCAGCCAGAGCCTGTTCTCAGTTTCCCAGTCCTGTCTCTGTCTGTCCCAGCCAGAAGTTTGCGCCCTGTTTTCAAGTCCTAGACCCGCCTTTGCTTCAGCCTGAGCCTGTTCCTAGTTCTTGCCTCTGCCTCTTTGTTTGTTCCCTTCTGTTTCTGTTTCTTCTTGGTTCTTTGTGTCTGGTAAGTGTTCTATCAGTCTTCACCAGTGTATACGTGTCCTCCTGTGTACTGGGGTTGGCTCCTGGTTTCCAAGAGGCAATTCCAGCCCCCATCCTTGTCCAGTGTTATATGTTGTATTTCGTGCCTAACAGTGACAGCGTGCTATTGCGGTTTTCTCAGGAATCGCCACTGTGTTTCGAGCTGGACCCACAAGAGTGTGTCCTGTGTATGTAAGTACTATCCTTGTTTGTGCTCTAGGGTCCAGAGACAGAATCACTTCTGCTGTCTCCTTTCTATGGGGCTGGCAGGGTGACTATCTGTAAGAGCAAACTGCACAGAGGCATTGAGATTCCCTGTCACTGTGGGAGGTTCTGCGCCTTACTCTGTGTACAACCCCAGCGTGTTTGTCCACTGGTAATCCGTTTCCTGTTTGTTCACACAAGGGTTGCTCTGCTTTTACTTTCCTGTTTCCTGTGCCTATCCATAGCTGTCCTTTCCGTGTATGCCTTTAGCTGCTCCTCTGCCCCAGTGTACTACCTCTTTAGGATATTCAGTGACCTCAAGGGGTGTCCCAACCAAAGTCCTGATCAGACCCGCCCGAAACCGTGACAGGTCCACTCAACTTAACTTGGCTCTAGGAAAATTAGTGCAGGATTGTGAAGTGATGGAAAAATATGTAGACCACACAAAGAAGCCGGAAAGGAGCAAAAGAGGCTGTTCAGGTGGCTGTCAATCCTGCTAGAAAGATTATGGTGATGCAAGCATTAGCATGCTAAAAGCACTACATCAAGTTTCATTCCAACAAAATCGCTCTGGACACACCAGAGGTTTACACTGAATGGTGTCTTGAGTTCCATCTCAGGCACATAATCTTCTAATTACTCTTTGTATTGCTGAGCACATACATAATCTGGATGTTAAGACTGCAGTCTACAACCATGCTAAAAGGGCTAAGTTGATAATGTCTACATTTATTCATAGCCCTCAGTCATCCCCGCCAGGAGCACACAGTGGTCAAACCTAGATGGCTAGCATCAAGTCCACTTACCTAAAAGTGGGCAGATGACTGGCCCGGAAGACTAAGAGCCCAGTGAACAAGAGTAAAGAATGAGAAATCAGAATTCATAGCTAACGCATAAAGTGGGTAAACGCAGGGTACAAATCTGGGGGAACCGCGGGTAGATGGCGTCCACCCTGTATTTTCACAGGGTGGTACAGTCCATCCTGTGAAGAAGTTGGGCCTCACTAAAATGTTTTACTCGTCCCTGTGTAATGTCCAGACACTGGGATACGTTCAGCAGCTCCTGCACGGTGCCTGCTTTCATCCTGAGCAGCAAGGTTCAGGCAGGGAGGGGGGCTTTGTTGTTTTAATTTCCGTCAGGGCACAAAACAAAGGCCGAAATTAAGGCCGCATTTTATCGAGTATTCTGACTGTGAACTATCTGGAGCACCACACCTAAATGCAAAAGCGATGTAGAGGAAACAAAGGGAGACAGCATATCACTTCACAAGTACCTAAGAGAGGCATGGTTTTCACTTTATTCTTTCCCAGTTTTTACACACACATCAATTTAAATACTACTAATTTGTTTTATTTATTTTATAGCGCGACTCATCTCAGTGCATGGTGTCAGAGCGCTTTGCATCACATGTACACATTATTCATTGACAATAAATCAAATAAGCTCATTGTGCTATATTAGAAGGATTACAATTTATGAACTGCAAGTAACAAAAAGATACGTGTTAAAAGTAGCAATCCACTTATATATCAACATCAAATAGAAATCTGTTATCTGCATGTCAAATGATGAGCTTTGCAGAAAACACATTAACCCTCTATGCTACTCTGATAAAAAAAAAAAACAGTGACTAGTCCAAACACAGATCTCCCCAGGAACTGCACTAACCTCCAGAGTGCTATTATTATTATTATTTTTTTTTATTTTATTTTTTTTATTTACTGGGCACACAAAGATCTCTGCCTTAACCCAATAGGATATTTTAAAATGCAGACTTTGCAACCAATTTAAACAGAGCAGATTTACTGCCACGTTTCTCCTTGTTGCAGATGTCTTTGTGGTAGAGTTGTTGGAAAATAAATGTATAAATTGAGGCCCGGATTTTTCTTTGGGGAAAAGCACTTTATTGTCAAAGCAAAATCTTATTTGTTAAATTTCATAATGCGCTCAAATGTACTTATTATAGACTTGCTAAACATATGCATAAGGCAGAGGTCTTCAAACTGGGGGGCGGGCCCCCCTTGGGGGGCCTCAAGTGATCCCAGGGGGGGCGCCAAACTCTGGCCAAAAGAAATATTATATAGATAACATGCCTTTGTTTTAAGCAAAAACATGTTATTGCAGTTTTAAAAAGGTAACAATACTTAACTGCAATGTTTAAATAGGTTTAGACCTATTTAAACATTGCCATCTTTCTAAAATAAATGTGAAAAATTCTGAGGGGGGGCCCAATGATTTTTATTTTTCAATTGGGGGGGCGCGGCATTAAAAAGTTTGAAGACCACTGGCATAAGGTGTTAAGATCTGATGTCACTTCTTGTGATGTAACTTCCTGTGAGGTCTTGCGTTGTGATGCCACTTCCTTTGATGTCACTTCCCATGATATTAGACACTAATGACACAAGTTGGGAGGTTATGTGGCATGATGTCACTTGCATACTGCCTAGCCAGGTTAGTCCCACTTCTTGTTTTTTTTAAATTACTTATGCCCTGGATAAACGTGATAGAAGGGGTGGATAGTTTAAGGGAGAAACCTCACCAGTGTTTGTTTTGCTGAAACGTCATGTCTCATTGCAGAAAGCAAGATAAATATATAGGCACATATACAGCACGGCAGGAAACAGGATAGAAGGGTGGGGGAATCGAAGTACGCCTTATATAAGACCCACATTCAGATCTGCCTTACTTAAATACCTGATTTCATATTCCTTTTAGGCACCAGAACCCATGTTTTACTGAATTACTTTAAGTGAGGTTATGAATGAGCATAGTAAAGGGGAACACTTACCAAAGTTACCTTATAATTTGTAAATTCGGACACTGCAGGTGTACTTCTGCATGGCCTGGTCGAGAAATGTACTGTACCAATTAGTCATGTCTAGTCACAACATCCAAAGCCTACGTGTTTTCAGCTGTTTTATTAGCAATTGGACTTTGTGTCCTCTATGGCCGATTGTTTCAGTTCTTTTCCTTCCTCCTAGAGCCACAAGTAGTGGATCTAGTCCCATTACAATTTGCCAGAATGTTGTATCAGTCACTAGCCGTAGCCAGATGGTGGGGTTGTTGGGAGGTGGCTGGCCTAAATCTATTCACTTTGGCTAAGTGTTTATATATGCTTTTTTTCTGTGTGGATAGTGAACTGTTTAGGTTCTCAACTACAGGTCCACAGCAGGAGGCAGCCCCAACATGATTCGGTCTATGGCAGCCTAAAACCACAGCCACTTGGGTTCTCAAGATCATAAGCGGTTGCCAAGTCTGCACACCTTATCTTAGCAGCAGGCCGTGGTTGACCGTAGGCTCTGTATGTCTAGACTGGCGAGTACAGGTTGAAAAGTGGACCCACCACATACGGAGCATCACTTTACTCCTTCACTTGTAAAGATGACCCGTTGAATCTGTATTTTTTCTTTCAGCTGAATTCATGCTGGATTTCAGGAACGACCTGTATGTAGTACTGCAAGACGACCTGGCACCCGGGTGAAAACACCTGACCCCTGCCTTTCAAACTTGTTGCACCAATTGCCAGTACTTTTGACTTATTATGATCCAAGGCCCCTTGTGTATGGCACAGGGGCATCCTTGCTTGTTCATTCACGCTGGCTTTGAGGAGCCTTATTCTCAGTTATCTTGAGAGAGGACAAAACGCTTTAAAGTAGCATAATGCCAACTTCAAAATTGAAGGTAAGCAGAAGCGATTTCCCCAAAATACCTCAGGCCAAAGGACAAGTCTGGAAGAAGTGAGATTGATTGTCCCCTGGGTGGGGTGGTGGTGTTCTTCTGTCCTGGTTTTTGATGAATCAGGTGATATCTCGGAGATAAACTCTTACTTGTAATTCACATTTTCTCCCATTTACGGATGTTAGATGGAGAACCCTCTCTTCCCAGCCTTTGTGGCCCACGTGAACATAACTGGGTGGAGTCCAGTTGTACATTTAATGAAAAGAAACAATGCGTCTTTTAGAAAATTACTTAGTTACCATTTGCAGTTTTTTTTACTGCACACTGAATGTCTCACTTACATTTCTATTCTTCTGCGTTTATGTAGCTCTGGTGTCTATTCTGCGCACTTGCTCCCAATTGCAGTATGACTATTGGTGGTTCATATCCATACAGGAGGGGTTTGTGATCCTAGTTTGCTTTTTACATGGAAATACGTGTTCCCAAGTCAAGCTCATGTGTATATGTTGCTGGCATAATTATCATTACTTACCAGGTTGCTTATACCTTCAGCTGTTTATCAGGTCTAGGATCACAACATAGTTGGACCATTCAACAATAAAGAGCCTACATGGTGACATGCCCGCTTACTACCTCTAGAAGTCGCCTGGTCCGGGCTCCCACCTAACTCCTGTACATCCACTGCATCCCCGTACCTCATGAAGCAGGTCTGAAAACCAGAGTGGTCCCAGAGAATCAGCTCACTAGTGGCACATACCCTTTATGTTGTACTACCCAGCCATGGATACTGAAGCATCTTCCCTGTTATCCAGGAGAGACGACACTGTGTTTCTGCCGTCCTGAAGAGAATCTTTCCTCAAGTACCCAAAGATTGAGTTCAGAGCCCTGTGCCTTTTTCACAAAACCCTTTTATCTGTGCTCCAGAAAGTTTCTTGTAACTACAGCCATACTTTCACCCAACCTGACATCTCAGATCGTTCTTTGGTAACAGAATATCTTGCATCATGGTGCCACACCAATGTTGTGGAAGGAGATTATTACACTCCTGTGGTTCTTCATATTGGAACTCTCTTCCTTTAACTCAACACCTCAATTTTGGAACATAATTGAAAGGTCTAATAAATGCATGTTCCACCGTCCACAGGGTCTAGGTTGCATGTAATCTATCTTTGTGAATTGACTTTTCCCTCCTCTGTCCATTTCTCGCCCTCTCTTCCCTGTACTGATGCGGTCAACAAGCAGTGGGGATACTGCACCAAAACCCAAACCATATAAATCAGCAGCAACCACACAAGGGAGGTACATTTCTGACTAATAAGATGTGTTTGAGCTATCAAATTTTGCAGTAGGTGAGTTGTGCATCTTGTTTTTTAGGTAGTGCCTGTAGACAGCTTTAACTATCAGCTCTCAAAAGGCCTGTCGTCTCTAAAAGATAAAAAAATATTTTATATATATAGTAGACTTTGCTTCAGCCTCTGCCCTTGATTGGAGAGTTTCTTGTCTATCACATTTCCCTGCTTCTTTTTCAATAGCTTTCTTCCTTCTTATTTTATTGTCCTACTTTTGTGACATTTTTCTTAATTGTGTTATGATTGGATGAGTGATCTACCACTGCTTTCATTCAGAGAACTACTGTTCCTTTTTCTTCTGTCTTTGTTAATTTTTAAACCTATTCCCCTATTTTTATGTTGCTTCACAGTGCACAAACCTCTTCATTTCCCACCACTGCTTCCTCCGCTTGGCACCATCAACTTTTTCCCCTCCCAACCTGCTCCACCATCACATATTAATATATTCACTAAAAAAAGCAAAGGTTGTAATGATGTTATAGTTGCGCCGATAATAATATCTTACCTTATGTTAAAAAAAAAAAAAAGAAACTCAGAAATTCACTGAAAAAAGACGGTTTAAAGTGATGTTATAGTTGTGCTTAAAATAACCGAAAAACTACCATTTAAAACAAAAACGACCACTGACATTCACCAGGTATTGGTTTCTGAGCTCACAATAACTTGTGCCCCATCCATGCACTGCTTGTCAGCTCATAGTACATGTTAAAAGACATCACTGATGACGTCATTGTTGGCATATGAAATGACATCATTGTTGGCATGATTGATACTAAGGGTCAGGTTCTATTGTTAGAGGAAGAATATATGAACACCTATGTTATGGACACTACAGTTGACTTGTCTAAAACAGATTTAGAGCCTCATTATGAGTTTTGTGGGCGGCATAGGCCTCCTGTCAAACTCTTTGGTTCGGAAGACCGCCACTCTGGTCTTCCGCCTGCTAGGCTTATTATGAGTTTCCTGCTGGGCCAGTGGGAGGAAACAGTCTTTCTGCCCGCTGTCCCAGCAGGAAACTCACCACAACATTAATGCCGGCTCATAATTGAGCCGGCAGCAATGTTGCGGTGTGTCTGGCGCGACAGCTACCGTCACTCTTTTCATCACCTCTAAATCAGGCAGTGAAAAGCACGACGGGGCTGTCCTGGGGGGCCCCTGCATTGCCCATGCCAAGTGCATGGACAGTGCTTGGTCCCGGCACACTGTCTCCGTCACCCTTTGCATGGCTGTGGAACCGCCATGGAAAACATGGCGGACACAGGAGTCGTAATCACCAGGGCAGCGCTGCTTGCAGCACTGCCCTGGCAGATTGAGACGGCCGGTACTGCCAGGCCGTTGGCCAGCCTAAAAGTGGCGGTGCCGGCGGTCCGACTGTGGCGCTTTCGCCACAGTTGTAATGTAGAGGTAGGACCGCTACTTAGGTGGCAGTCAAAAGACCGCCACACTCGTAATGAGGACCCTAGTTTTCTGTAATTATTCAGATTAGCCTTGGGAAACATTGTATTACAAGTCAACCAAGGACTAATGTTACCTGTCTAATTATTGTATATCACACTGCCGCCTTAAAATATGCACTTTTATAAGAACTTTAGCACGGCCAAAGCAGAGGGGGACTGGGCTACATATTTAGAATGTTCCCAGTGATTGCTTGGCGTGGATATGATCACTAAAGTAGAGCGTTTGCAGCCTTTTAAATAAATAGTAATATAGTCAGGTTTGACAGTACGTTGTTTTCTCATTTCCACCTATAAGGATAGCTCGAAGTGTTGATTCTCGCTGATTAAATATTTTTGGAGTTTAGTTTTAAAAGGAAACTGGAATGTTTGACGTTTACTATTACCGAACTCTCAGAAAGCGCATTTTTGGAATTTGATTCCTCTTCTCTGCCACTATTACCATTCAAGGAGCAGCTCAGTATCACAGCTGAAAGCATCACTGAAGGGGCCAGTTTTCCAATAAAGTCAGCCTCTCCAGCAGCAGTAAGTACGGATATATTAAACTTAGACGGAGGTATGTATTTATAATCCTTAGACTGATACACAGGCAGTCAATTCATAAATAGTCTCCTCTCAACCCTAACCTATTTATTCTGTAAGCACAGGATGTAATTGGCCGCTATCTGTAGCAGAGCGCCGTTTACAGAATGAACTCTCAGACCCTGACTGCTGCTGGATCCAAAATTGGTATTTCGTGGTATTAATACATTGGTGTAACCGTAGCTTCAGCAATCTAATAAGCTACCGGTGGACAGGGATGGAGTGCTTCTCTGAGTGTGGGCTCAACAAACTACTGGACGCGGAAGCAGATCAGTGTTGCATATGCTTGGATTTTTTTGGATTCGTTTTACTTTGTGTAGAAGTGGTGGGGCAAGGAGTTGGGGGATTAATGTAAAAGTTGGGTGTAGGAGACCAAGCTTTCTATCCAAAGGACCAACCTTCACAAACCCCTTGCAAATGTGTCACTTCCAGCAGTAGCATGTCCTCACAGGTTTGAGGGCCCACCCACAGGTCACAGGCGTGCATCCCCGCATTATCATCTTTCCACTTTTGATGAGATGAGTATGAGATGAGTATCTTTCTTTTGGGAATGAGAATATTCGTTATTCAAGCACTTTAATCTATTCATAGCTAGTGAGGGGACTATAACTAGTAATTATTAGGACTTGTCCACATGGCCACCAGATTTATTGTGCTGATCATTTATAACCAAGACGTACTTCTTTTTTTTTTTATGCTTACGTTTCCAAATAGTGTTTACTATATGAATTTTCGTTACTCTATTTCCCTTCTTTTTCTAATCATTGTTTCAAAAGTCTCTTGAAAAAAATTGAGTTAAATAGATTTTTGGACAGATTCACAAGCATTGGCATTAGTGTATTTGACACCAGGATTCAGGCGGGCCGGCAGTTCAGCCTGCCTAGCACTAGCTTCAGCAATTTATAAGACTGCCCGCTGATATACTTTTTGCCTGCCTGAATCCGTGCTTTTTGTGTACTCTTCTCCAGGAGTTGGGGTTATGGGCCATTCTCACAACGATCTGGTGAGACACCAGGGAAGCAGTGGGTGCTTGCTTTGAAAATTCTATACACGGGATGGTCTTATGAGGTGCTGCTGTGTCCTGGACCAAGCTGGTCTATATTTGGATGACTGTTGTGTCAGTGATCTGATAGATAGAGCAACTCCTCTTAAGGCAGTGCTGAGGTACTGAGTGCCGTTTACAGATCGACATAAGTGTTGCTTGGATTTGCAGGGAGGAAGGAGGGTGAAGCACTGAAACAATTTTTTTCTGTACAAATGACCGTCCAATAGAAAAATGTAAATTTATCGGAGGAGTAGTTATCTCTATATGAATTTGTCCCCATATTGGGCCAGTTTCGATTTATTGGAGGTACTGAGTAAGAGCGCTGCCAGTCAATAGCGCTGATCCTTAGTTCTGCAGTAAGCACTGTTTCAGCTGTCAGATAGCCCATATGACAACGCCTGGCATGGAGAGTGCGTTGCAGGTATCTGTGCCTGCAACGCAAAGCTGAGATGTGCCACTTCTAGTGACAGAAACCATTTGCCTCATGTCTGGAGTTTTGTAGAGCAATCGATGTTGAATTTGGAACCACTACCTGCCCCAAAACTCCAGCATCTGTCTAGAATCCCTGGAAGCCAAGTCCAACTGGAGAGCCCCATAGTCCAGCGACTAAGGCCAAGCCATACCTGATGGATACTTCTAACTGCAGATGTTTCACCTAAGGATACACCATACGCTCCAAAGTGAGTACATACACTTTTTCTTAGCAGTGCCACCATGCAACTCTAGGTCGCGTTATGCGCCTTCCCACTGACTGAGCGTACCCACAGTGATGGAATAAAACCAAATATGAGTGCCACCGCTGCAAAATGCTGAAAGTTCCTTTCTGGACCTCCTGATGCAGACCTTGAGTATCTCTCCTGTTTTCCGGCATTTTTTCTGACATCTTCTAAACATTTTTACGGTGTGGTAGATCGTGATATCCCCACTGAAAACAACAGGTTTCAAGCCATGCTACAATTTCAGGTTACCGATGTCAGTCATAGCATCTGCATGAGTGTGCCTTTGGTTTCTGGGCTTGGGACACAAGTCCAAGACATGCGATAAATGCTCCCTCGTGCACTCAAAGGCCACACAAGACTGGAAGGCGAAATTGTATGCCACCAACACAAGAAGTAGTTACAGCCTTTGTGTAGGTCCCTCGCAAAAAGTCATAGGCTCGAACTCTGTCCTGAGGCACCTCCGACAACCATTCACGTTCACACTCGTAGTCCTCTAGTAAGTCCAAGGCTATGGGCAGGCATAAGAAGGCAAAGTAGGACTCAACCCCATCCCTCCACTCTAACGCCAAAGAGAAGTCCTGAGAGCTTCACAGTGTCAGTTGCACTCGTCTGAGCTTTCCAGTAAGGAGAACTGAATCCTCAGTTGGTCCTAAAGTGGCCTGAATTTCCCAGGCCATTGTCCATCCATCGGCAAATCAAGGTCGTCGGAGAGGCGATGCTGCAAATTTTCAGTGTGTTTCTGCCTCCCTTTGGCGTGCCTTCGGGCACTGTAGAATCGAATGGCTTCTTGGCAGGTTACCACCATGAGTTCCAGCACAGCCTGTCATTATTTCTAGACCCATACCAATACCGGTACACACTTCTACTCCAGCCCCGGGGTACGTGCCCATGTCAGTCTCTGTCACCTCTATACTGGTATTGACCCTGTCGGCACCAGAGGATGATCCAGTGCCGACGCCATTGCTGAATTCCAAACAGACTTCAGCTGAAGTCTTACTGATGTTCCTTTGCGAAATTAGTCAAAATGCATCCGGTCATCATGCAGCCTGACTCTAACCTAATTTCTCTGCCACGTTACAACTACCTGCAGAGAGACTATTCTTTTTGGTTTGGTTCTATCTCACATCCTATGCCAGAGCAGTGTGAACCACTAGATGATGGTGGTGGTGGATGGTGTACTTTGCCGTGGTGGTGGATGGTGTACTTTACCTTCCCTTCAAATGGATGGTGCCTCATGCATTGATTTACACACACCAGTCAGCTTGCTAGAGTTCTTGACTTACCACTTAGGCCACTGAAAAAATTGAGTGTCTCAGTTGCAGCGGTGGTCCAGGGGAGGCACTAGAATTGCAGCTACCCTTGTCTGAGACCAAAACAAATATCCTAGCTTAAATATTGCAGTCTGGGCCAGCAACTTCTGAGTTCTTACTTCCTTTTAATGATGTTCTCACAAATACTTTGATGTCTGCTTGAGCGAAGGCATGTCCTTGTCTGTCAGAACATAGGCAGGTACAAGATATCACAGTCCAATGCCTGATGACTGGGATTTTCCCACTGAGCACCCTACTCTAGAGACTCTTACCATAGAGGCTATGACCAGTAAGGTGAATCCAAACTCAGTTCCCCCTCATTTTCAACTCAATCCAGGAGGATTAATGCTTTTGAGAAGCACATGTTTTCTTTCCCTAGTCTAGCACTGTGGTTCATTAATGTGGTTTGTCTTCTGAGACAGCACATATGTTCCCTAGGGGACATGGCCATTGAGATCTTGCCAGCAGTCCCAGAAGACTTTAAGGCCTCTTTGACCCAGACACTACATGACCAACTGGATGAGATTTAATATGCTATGCACGCTGGTGTGGGTATTACTAATTGCCTCTGTAGGTGGTAAGTACCAGTGATGTCCTATGTATGCATGCATGCATGTATGTGATCCACAGGAATCTCTGGTGATGAACAGACCTCCCTAATGGATATGCCTTTTGATGGGTCTTAACTCTTCAAAGAAAAAGCGTTCTCTGTGCTTGAATGCTTTAAAAACAGCAGAGCTACAGTATGCTTCTTGGAGTGTTAAACTCCTGCCCAGTAGTCTCTGCATGAGTTCCAAATGTTAAGAGGCTATTCCAGAATGCGGGTGTATAGGTCGAAACATCCTTCCCAACCAGTGATGCAGTAGACATTCCAGTCCTTTCGCGTGCATGGATATATGACTAACGATCAGCATGCGGTCAGCAGGGATCCCAGTCTTCCCATTCCTTTCCCTCCTAATACCATGGCTACCAAACCATTTTACTTAGTTTTTAGTAGTGCATGCATACCACTAGAGGACAGGATTCAGCATTTCCGTCCAGGTTAGTGATCCATCCTGTCTCAAAGTTGGATCTTATAGATCGTTCA
Source organism: Pleurodeles waltl (assembly GCF_031143425.1). Lineage (NCBI taxonomy): Eukaryota > Metazoa > Chordata > Amphibia > Caudata > Salamandridae > Pleurodeles > Pleurodeles waltl. The sequence continues at coordinate 116,355,674 of NC_090449.1, read as the reverse complement.
AAATGGCTTTGCCCACCCTTTCTCACCTCCCTGCCTTTTCTCACATCTCTGTCCACTATTCCTCCCGCATAAGAGCTAATTTCAGATTTGCACCTGCCCATCCTGTTGCAGGAGGTGCACCAGTGGCTCTACTGGGGTGCCTGTAGGGAAATGCCTCCCTTGGCATGGTTACCCCCTAACGTTTTGCCTTTTGTTGATGCTGGTCATGATTGAAAGTGTGCCGGGATCCTGCTAACCAAGCCCCAGCACCATTGTTCTTTCCCTAAACTGTACCTTTGTTCCCACAATTGGCACAACCCTGGCACACAGATAAGTCCCCTGTAACTGGTACCCCTGGTATCAAAGGCCTTGTGTCCAGGGAAGGTTTCTAAGGGCTGCAGCATGTATTATGCCACCCTGGGGACCCCTCACTCAGCACATGCACACTGCCTCACATCTTGTGTGTGCTGGTGGGGAGAAAATGACTATGTCGACATGGCACTCCCCTCAGAGTGCCATGCCCTCAACCCTCTGCCTGTGGCATGGGTAAGTCACCCCTCTAGCAGGCCTTACAGCCCTAAGGCAGGGTGCACTATACCACAGGTGAGGACATAGTTGCATGAGCAGTATGCCCCTACAGTGTCTAAGCCAAATCTTACATTGTAAGTGCAGGGTAGCCATAAAGAGTATATGGTCTGAGAGTTTGTCAAACACAAACTCTACAGTACCATAATGGCTACACTGAAATCTGGTAAGTTTGGTATCAAACGTCTCAGCACAATAAATCCACACTAATGACAGTGTGGGGTTTATTAGAAAATGCACACAGGGGGCATCTTAGAGATGCCCCCTGTATACCAGTCCAAACACCTGTGCTAGGCTGACCAATTCCTGCCAGCCTGCCACAACCAGACGGGTTTCTAGCCACATGGGGGTAAGTGCCTTTGTCACTCTGAGGCCAGGAACAAAGCCTGCACTGGGTGAAGGTGCTTCTCACCCCCTCCCCCCCTTGCAGGAACTGTAACACCTGGTGGTGAGCCTCAAAGGCTCATGCCTGTTGTTACAGCGCCCCAGGGCATCCCAGATAGTGGAGATGCCGATCCTCCGGACACAGCCCCCACTTTTGGCGGCATGTCTGGAGGAGATAATGAGAAAAACAAGGAGGAGTCACCCACCAGTCAGGACAGCCCCTAAGGTGCCTTAAGAAATCCTCCATCTTGCTTTTGGAGGATTCCCCCAATAGGAATAGGGATGTGCGCCCCTCCCCTCAGAGAGGAGGCACAAAGAGGGTGTAGCCACCCTCCAGGTCAGTAGCCATTGGATACGGCCCCCCAGACCTAAAGACCCCCCTAAATTGAGTATTTAGGGGTGACCCTGAACCCAGGAAATCAGATTCCTGCAACCTGAAGAAAGGAGGACTGCTGACCTGAAAGCCCCGCAGACACGACGGAGACGACAACTGACTTGGCCCCAGTCCCTACCGGCCTGTCTCCAGACTCAACCTGCACAGCGACGCATCCAGCGGGACCAGCAACCTCTGAGGACTCAGAGGACTGACTTGCACCTTAAGAACCAAGAAACTCCAGATGACAGCAGCTCTATCCAGAAACAACAACAAAGAAAGCAACTTTAAAGAGACTCTAACTTCCCGCCAGAAGCGTGTCTTCACACTCTGCGTCCGACGCCCCCGGCTCGAGTTCAGGACAACCAACGCTGCAGAGAGGACTCCAAGGTGACTCTGACGACGTGGACACCCTTAGTCGACCTCCCTGCACCCCCACAGCGACGCCTGCAGAGAGGATCCAGAGGCTCCCCCTGACCGCCTGGTAACAAAGGAACCCGACTCCTGGACCAAGCATTGCACCCGCAGCCCAAAGGACCGAGAGGAACCACCTACCAGTGCAGGAGTGACCAGCAGGTGGCCCTCATCCTAGCCCAGTCGGTGGCTGGCCCGAGAAGCCCCTCTGAGACCCTCCTTTGTTTTCAACCCGACACCTACTTTGCACACTGCACCCGGCCACCCCTGAGCCGCTGAGGGTGTGTTTTCTTTGCTTGTGTGTGTGTCCCCCAGTGCTCTACAAAACCCTGCTCCCCGAGGACGCAGGTACTTTCTTGCTAGCAGACTGGAACCGGAGCACCCCTGTTCTCCATAGGTGCATATGTTATCTGGGCCCTCCTTTGACCTGGTGCATTGGCTTTGGGGTTGCCTTGAACCACCAACGGTGGGCTGCCTATGCCCAGGAGACTGAACTTGTAAGTGCTTTACTTACCTGAGAAACTAACCAATACTCACCTCCCCCAAGAACTGTTGATTTTTGCAGTGTCCTCTTTTAAAATAGCTATTTGCCATTTTTATCAAAACTGTGTATACTACTGTTTTAAATCAAAGTACTATACTTACCTGTGTGAAGTACCTTACCGTTTATGTACTTACCTAAAATTTGAATCTTGTGGTTCTAAAATAAATTAAGAAAATAATATTTTTCTATATAAAAACCTATTGGCCTGGAGTAAAGTCTTTGAGTGTGTGTTCTCATTTATTGCCTGTGTGTGTACAACAAATGCTTAACACCACCCTCTGATAAGCCTACTGCTCGACCACACTACCACAAAATAGAGCATGTGTATTATCTAATTTTGCCACTATCAACCTCTAAGGGTAACCATTGGACTCTGTGCACCCTATCTCTCACTTTGAAATAGTATATACAGAGCCAAATTCCTACAGTGGCATTAAAATATACCAGAGTAGAAGAGATGATGGAAGTTGTTAGGCTATTTTCTTATATCGCAGAAGACTGTTGCCACAGGCCCATTCCAGATCTTCAGCTTCTAATATGTTCTTGAAGGAGAAATTTAAAATGATCTTTCTTGCCCATATCCTATCTGTCCTTCCTTGTCAACTGAATGGTGCCCTTGAAGCTACTGGATGCCTATATTCAGGGCCTCAGATGTTTTCGTGGGTTTAATAGGTTTAATGTAGACCAGGAGCAGTTTTCAGTTTGCAGTGCTCTCCTTGGGCCTTTAGAGCACCGTCAGGTGTTCACTGGAATATCATGGGCAATATGCTGTATCTGTGGGCCATTCGTCAAGCTCTGAAGGCTTTCCCCTCACCGGTGAAAGGCTGGTGTAAGTTCTTAAGGAAAACACCACAGCAATGTAGTACAGCAACAAACAAAGTGGGTTCCAGCGTCTGGTGTCGGGAGGCACTGCACCCCAGGAGTTGGGTGGAGCACCAGGCCATTTTCCTGAACGCAAACCACATATCAAGGTTCCTGAATGCCAGAGAGGATGAGCTGAGCAAGCAGCTTCTGAAAGTTAAAGAGTAGCGTCTACATCTCAGCACATGAGCACTGCAGTGAAGATGTTTCCAGATCTAGTGTGGAACCTCTGGAGTATTCAAAACCACACAACTGTCCCTCATACTAAAAAAAATAAGGGGGTTCCTAAGATTGGAATCCCAAACTCACAAATAAACAAATGTCTCAATCCTCAGAGAGCCAAATACAATGAAATATGTCAAAAAATCACATCTTATTAATTTAATGATATATAAATATTCATAAACCAAATTATTACATAGAAAACTCAATTTCTTGATGAAAAATTATTGTTGTATCCCTTGGGAAAAATCAAAAAATATAAAAACAGTATAACACAATCACACCTAAACACTCATAGAGAAATGTAAAAAGTCTAGCAAGGACAAACCTAATCATAAATAACAAAGGAAATAGCAACACAGCAAATACACCCCAGATGGACTGTCCGATCTCACCAATATTACTTCAACCAGATAGTAATTGACCAATATATCCAATGTAATAGTCCCCAGACTATTACGATTCAAAGAAGTCCTTTTGTTTCTATTTTATTTATTCAATCAACACTTCTTGTATGTCCATCTCTTTCTCTTGTATGAGTTCTTCTTCGCATCCTTATGTACAGGGGAAAAAATAAATCCAATGCAATGTCGTTCTCCTGTATAGCAAGTATCAAATTATATCCAATGTAATGTCCTTGTTCTACATACTAGTACCTCTGGAGTATTCTAAAGTGACGACTCTGCAGTTAGAATACCAACCAGAAAGAGCCTTACCAAAGGTAAGCTACTTATTGCTTAGACCCCGAAGCACAAAATCATTTCAACCCTGACGTATCTGTATCTAAGCACTCTATATGGTGAACTTCATGGGACAGTGCTGCTGACATTTATATCTCACTTAAGCAACCTTTGTGCTTAACTCTACTTAGGCAAACTCATACCAGGTCTGAAATGTCTAGAGCAGGATAGCAAAGGCCACTTGAGTGTAGTAAAACTCTGTGCCTGTTCTGCAAAGCCAATGGCAGTCAGTGCCGTGTTTTCTGTAGTTAATAATGTTCAGATGTTCTCAATTTCAGAGATAAAGCGATTTGCCCAAGATCACACAATTTAAATGGGGATGTGGGGATTCAGGCATATTTCTCTGGTTGGTGAAGTTATCAAGTAGCTCATCCGCTCACTACAGAGGATACCTACTTAGTTTCATTGGACATGGTGAGTGTGTGGTTGACCACCTGGTGTACTTCTTGATGTGTTACTAAGCGGGCAAGGGGCAGAAGAACTGAAACCAAGCTGTGTTGGGGACCCTCTGATTCTTCTTAAAGGCTGTCCTAAGCGAGCTCTACCTGCCTCTGCAATCTATATCATCACCATGCTTTGTTCATATCTCCCTAAGTGAGGTCTCATTGACATTAGTGTTAAAAATAAAACTTAAGAATTCCCTAAAATGATGTAAATAATCTAAAAGGTAGACCGGATGCAAAAAGCAGATTCCCATTTCAATCTCGAGCACGATGGGAGCGGAGCCAATAACAAAAAATCTAGCAAGTCTTCACAATGGGAAACCTTGAGCAACTAGGTCCTAAACAACTACTTGCCTAAACCACTACTGCTAAAGAACTAGAAAGTCTCTACAACGAAGTACTGAACAACTACTGTCTAAACAACGATTTTGCCTGAATAATGATTGCCTGAACAACGAATTTTAAGGTAAGTTGTTTATTATTATTTATTTTTTTATGGTTTATTAGTTGTTTAGAGTATGTGTGTGTGTGTGTGTATATATATATATATATATATATATATATATATATGTTTAGAATTGATATATATATATATATTTCAATTCTAAACAACTAATAAACATTTAGAATTGATATATATATATATAGAGATAAATTCTGAACAACTAATAAACCATTAAAAAAACCTTTGAATTTTTTTGTTGTTGTTCAGGCAATCGTTATTCAGGCAAATTGTTGCTTAGACAGTAGTTGTTAAATACTTTGTTGTAGAGAGTTTTTAGTTGTTTAGCAGTAGTTGTTTAGGCAAGTAGGTTTTTAGGGCCTATTTGTTCCATCACATATTCCTTCACCATAGGCAGACGACCCACTGTTTGAGAAGCTTAACATGAATCCCAAATCCTGCACAGAGAAGACTAACAACTCGTTGGGGTGCGGGAAGATTTCGTAGAAGGCTATTGGATGAAGTGACTGATGAGGAGATTTGTTATTGGCTGAGGAAATCTGGCCTGCGAATAGCCTGTGCACGAGGCACCAACGTAGACCAGAAGCGTCAGAGGAGTCACTTGACGGTGAGTGCTTGAACCTTGGTGCATGGTGGGCCTGAAGCCAAGCTTTTAGGATCACGCAGGGGGAGGTCTGTGTGGTTAAAGTCCTGTCATGTACTTTGGTTCTTTGTGAGGCTCGAGAGTGGGACACCGCAGAGGAAGCAGAGTATACTTTCTTCCTTCTTTGGCAGTGTTGACCGACCCGGAGCGCATGTATACTTTTTATTCAAAAGAATTCATGGTGAGCACTGGGAAGTAGTACTTCTTGTGTTGGATTCCGCCAGTAGAGAAAATGGAAATATAAAGTCAGTTTTCCACTTTGTAATACTAATACTGTTTTCATGGGCCTGTTCCCTTTGACTTATTGCTTCAGTTTTCTGAATTTGAAGATTATGAAAGCCGCTGTCTTCAAGGAATCCGTAATCCGTGAACGCATCTTTAGTGCTGGGAGGGTGACGGCATTTGGCACTAAACAGTAATATGATTACTGGGATTGAAATGAACATTTTGAGGTTGTGTTCCTTCTGTGCGACGCTGGGCGTGAAGTGGGCTTTACCATGTTCGATAAGAGCTGATCTTACAGGTCGCCAAAGTTTTCTCCCGGTTTCCAAGGAGCTTACATTTTAATCATTGAATTAATTTTGTAGGAACCAGAGCACATTTTTTCCTGTCAGCTACCATTAATAATGAACATAGAAAGAATACGTTTGAAGGAAAGAAGGTTTTAGAATATTTTGGGCACAGTTTTAAAGGAATGCTGTTTTGCTTCGTGCAGCCACAGAAGATGATATGCCTACCTCTGCTTGTGAGGGATGATTTGTCTGCCTCTGCTTGTGAGGGATGATTTGTCTGCCTCTGCTTGTGAGGGATGATTTGTCTGCCTCTGCTTGTGAGGGATGAAATATCTGCCTCAGCCTGTGAGGAATGCTATATCTGCCTCTACCTGTGATTGATGCTATATCTGCCTCTGCCTCTGAGGGATGATATATCTGCCTCTGCCTCTGAGGGATGATATATCTGCTTCTGCCTGCGAGGGATGATATATCTGCCTCTGAGGGATGATATATCTGCCTCTGAGGGATGCTATATCTGCCTCTGCCTGTGAGGGATGCTATATCTGCCTCTGCCTGTGATTGATGCTGTATCTGCCTCTGCCTCTGAGGGATGCTATATCTGCCTCTGCCTCTGAGGGATGATATATCTGCTTCTGCCTGTGAGGGATGCTATATCTGCCTCTGCTTGTGAGGGATAATATGCCTGCCTCTGCCTGTAAGGGATGATATGTCTGCCTCTGCCAGTGAGGGATGCTATATCTGCCCCTGCCTGTGAGGGATGATATATCTGCCTCTGCCTGTGAGGGATGATATGCCTGCCTTTGCTTATGAGGGAATGATATGCCTGCTTGTGATGGATGATATGCCTGCCTCTGCTTGTGAGGGATGAAATGTCTGCCGCTGCTTGTGGGGAATCTATGTTGGAAGCACGGGTGGTAAGCAGATAATTCAGATGGAAAGGCGTACAGGGTTTTAATGTTGGGACCCCTTCCCTAGAGGTACGTTTGTGATGGTGACCAGGTGCCAGGGTTGCTGTTCCAGCAGTCATCATATGCGGTGTATGTGAGCCCCTCAGGGGGCTGTATTGATGTGGCCCAGAGGGAACATATTGAAAGAAATGTAAGTGCGGTACCCAGGTTCCAATAGGAAAGACGTCATTGTGTTTTTACCACATGGTGTTAAGGTTCACGGACCGAGATCCAAGCGCAGCTACTTGTGTATGTGTGATGAGGAGTGGGCCTGAGAAGGCCTCACACATTCACAAATGACATTCTGTTGCAGGGCTTCCAGTCCCTATCCTCTACAACTTCACACCAAATACTCCAACGTGTATAAGGGTGAGTGTTGTGTAATAACTGGAATTCGGGGCTCCATTAGTATATTTTCATATTTTGCATATTCTTCTCTGGGTTGGACTATTGAAGTTTGACAACAAACTAGAAATGCCTCTGATACAGTATATGATGTAGAATATTTCTCTTCAATTTCAAATTTTGCCTTCTGAAAATTAATTGGCTTGTTAGAAGATATTTTACCTCATATGATCTCTGCCAAGTTTGTGTTTTCAAGACTCTGAACCAATGTGGTTGCCTAGTTTAGTGATCTGAAACCTCTTAGTGTTTTACTGCTTTTGTACTTACGTTCGTACCACTGAGTAATATATTTGGTTTTATCGTTCCTGTAAGTCAATTACTGGCACCCATCATAAAAAAAACTCTTAGGGTGTTTATCTTTTTTTTTTAATCAGTTGCCAACAACATTTTACTCTTCATCCTTTCACACTACTAGTGACCTTTCCTATTTTTTGTGTGGTTACCTGCATTTACGTGAATTTCAGTCTCACAGATTCTGGTCTCTTCCTGACTTGGGTTCTTGAAATATGTCCATGTCCACTCTTAGTCAATTTCTGTTCTTCCTTTTAGGTATTGGAAACTTCTATGAGGGGTTCACACATCCTTCTAGGCCAATAGGAGAGACACTACATTTTGACATGGGTCTCTAACTGGTGGCCCATGAGTGGGAATCTTCCTTTCTGAAGCGCTTCTTCCACAATGAACTGGCTGCAGTGTTACTGATGGGGTAGTAAGGGTGAAAGTAGCCGCACTCCTAGGGAAGTAGACACAGTTGTGGAATTTGTACAATAGAATGTGGTGCAGGTGGTTAAAGTGCCCTACTACCCATGGGCACAGACAATGTGTAAATCTATACACAAGTAATGATAAGCAAAAACAGACCACAGTATACAACAGTACAACACAAGTCTTTACAATCCATAATGTATGGTTTCTGTCGGATAGCTGAAGAGAATAGGCACGTTGGTGTTCACATCTTTTCTTGAAATATGATCTCTTTGTTTATAGGCGAAGTCACATTCAGTAAAAAGAACATCACTCCAAACACAGCCAACATGTGTTTCGTCACACTGGTGACTTTTTCAAGACTATTGGACGAAGTAATAAAAGCGAAATCAGTACGTCAATATTGTGGTCTGTTTTTGCTTATCATGGCTGCAGTGTTAGTTGAGCCTCTTGATCCACTTGGCGGTGCAGCATAAGGCAAGATGTCAGTCCCAGGCTGGTCAGGAAATTATCTGAACCCAACTCTCCTTTCTAGGTCAAACTCGGAGAAGTTATCTATTTGTCCAGCAGCACATGCATGGGTCGTCACGGGGGTATACTGTGGAGTCCCTCTGCAGATTAAATGTCTCCACCAGCCCCAAGCTTGTGGTGGTGGCAAGATGCTTCGCATCACTCCGCCTATCTTGATTTTTGGCAGATAGGCAGGGATTAGATTACATGCAAGGCAGAGCCATGTCTCACTTGGTGCTGGTGGGATTGGAAGGAAACTGCTACCCTGATGGAAAGGAGCTAATACATCCGGTCACGAAATGTCCATGATCTTTCATTTGACAGTACTATTGTGTTTGCTTCTCTTCACCCCAGGAACCAGTTAATAGCGAGTTCTAGCAATAGAGTCTAGAACTGGAAACAGTGTCCTGCTGACATACAGCGAGCCGAGAAAACTAATTGCTTTAAAATTTGGGCTATTCTTGGTAGAGTATTGATATATTTTGATTAAAAGGCTATTTAGTTATTTTCCCGACCTTTGTGTTTATTTGATGTTATGGGTGTCCGCTTACGATTGCTGAGTTGCATCTTTTACAATAAGAATTAGCAGAAAAGGGTTTTCGTACATAGATTTCTGAACAATCTGACGCTGCGTCATTGAGGAAGATAATGAGAGAGGGATTCCTAGTGGTAGCACCACATAGGTAAGCAAGCTCCCTAAAAATTGGGTGAAAATTAAACCATAAGGACTGGGGATTCTATAAAGACTGACGGATGTACTTCCTTGCAGACAGTTTACACAATTCGTTGTGATGGTAATGTGTCCTTGCTAAATCAAACTGAGCTGTGACAACAAAACCCATTTCAAATCTGATGTCCTGTGGTTAGCATACATGAGCATCCTGCTTCACATCCCAAGCAGAGCAAGCTCAACACAGAGTGCTCGTTTGTGGCTTTCCAGAAGAATATCCTGTGTGAGGCAATGTTAAAGGAGGCCACATGGGCTCCAAGCATACACATAGTGTACCCATGCAGAGTGAACTCTGTCGTCCAAGCATACACATAGTGTACCCATGCAGAGTGAACTCTGTCGAACAAGCTCTTCTGACCAGCTACTAACTTGTTGGAAGAGCTTTGTTGCCTTGTAGTGGTTTGGCTTGAGACTAATGAATACCACTAAGTACTTGCATGGAAGTCAAGTATGCTTTGCCTTCTAAATGAGTTCTAAGCCCCCAACAAGGTGGCTGCAGGTTACAGCAGTTTGTAGCAGAAGCAACTCTGTGGACCAATACTATGCAAGCCTGTCTGTAGTCCTAAAGATGGAGCCGACACCTGGTCCACAAGCAGTGAAGATGCAAAGATGAAGCCCTTTAATTTTGAGATGTTTTATGTTCAAGACACGTTGTATTTTTCCCAGACTATTAAATTAAAGTTAACATTAGGCCTCGGTTCAGGGCTTAAGCTTAGTTTTAGGGCCCAGAGCTGGGAGACCTTCCCTTTAGCGATACCGTTAAGGCCGGGATTAGACCTAGAGTAAGTCAAAGCAGCAGTATTAGCTCTTGGAAAGAATTCAAGGATAAAATGAACACGGGGCTTAGGTTTAGAGATCAGATTCAGAATTAGTCTTAAATTTAGCTTTGTTTCATAAAAAACATGTTTACATTTTCTATTTATTTCAGGTTAAGACTTAGAGCATCAGTGTTTATTATAATCCTGTTTTTGGCATCCAGACGTCGGTATGTTGTTTTCAATGCTTTTTATTGCAGACATTACTGTTTAGGTATTGTGACCTACAGCCATCGTGTGTTCTATAAAAGTCATTTATTTGACACATTTTTTAATTGTAAATTGATATCCATCTGTTGCAGCAGTAAGAAGGGGACTAAATATCAGTTTATGTTAGCTGTCACTGAACAGTGTCTGGGTAGATTTTACTCCGTATGGCTATATTTTTCTACTGCAGTTGGGTGGAGAAAAATGTGTTTGTCTGTATACTGCGTTCAGTACATTGCACTTCGATGTATTAATGCATAAATAAACCCCTTACAATATCTCCTAAGCAAGCATGCAAAGGTGCGCCTCTTCTCAACGAGCTTCGTGTTTCCATTGTACTTCTTGATTTTGAGTTACAGTGGAAACATTAATATTTAGGTATTGCTCTCTAACTGAAGATTACTTTGCTCTGTTCCTTTATGTTACAGTAATGGTCTGTGGTACTGGTTAGTGCTCCCCATATCACCTCCGTTTGTGACAAGGGAATCACTTTTTTTGGTGTCCACTTGTTCTGCTTTTGCAAGGAAATTTTCCAGGGATATTTTGGTGGCATACATTGGGTTCAATTGTAGGGCCAGAATTAATCTCAAATGCTATACCTGGTTCATTAATACGAAATAACTTCCAGACGTTTGACAATAGCCTCTCACTTCTGTGGAAACTGTACGGTGGGTGCCAGTGACTGAGTGTATACTAAGTGGTAAATAAAGTACCTATAGCTTATGTAATAGCAAAAAGAATGATGGACGGAGTGCTGAACAATGCAAACACTCACCCTCAGTCACAGATCTGGGTTTAATCCGTCGTTCTTTTGCTCACTATGCCACCCCAGTTTGGACCCAGCCATATGCAATTCAGTCTTGACCCTGCTCCTCATGGGAACAGACCAGCCCGAACTGGCAGGCCAGGTCCTCCCTGGACCGGAAACAAGCATCCTAAAACCGGTTTCAGGGTATCATCCTTCATCAGCCAGGCTAGCTTGAATCCAGTGGCACAGTGGGCACTGGACCCACGTCTGGGCATACCCGTCCCACTTAGGGTAACCTTAACAATACAAAAGGATTATGGAAGGAGTGCTGAACAATGCAAACACTCACCCCCAGTCACAGATCTGGGTTTAATCCATGTGGGAATCATCTTAACATTTTTCAGTGTTCTGCCCTTCTCATTAGGAGTCATTACCACATGCAACATGCTCTTCACTTTGGACCAGCCCAGGCAACAGAGCACTACACTAGCAGTGTGTTGAGTATATGCACTCCTAATTAAATAAGTGTTGGTCACACAAAGTGTTACCCTCATCTTAGTGCTTAATTTGTGCCGGTGTTTTCTGGTGCTCTGCACAGACATTTATTTGTAAGCAGTATGTATAACAGAGTCCACCACATGGTGGCGCTGTGCCTCTATTTTTATTAGAGTTTATTAGTTGCACATTTAACTATCTAAAATACCTGAAAAATTGATAAAATGGGGACTACGGTTGAAGGGGATTTATGGGTGGTGCCATCCACAGTGGACTTGTTCGAAATCCCTCCAAAATTAAACAATAGGCATTGCACTAAAATCGAAAACCACTAAACTTGGATGATTTAAATATAGGTCTGATGTGTGTGTGTGTGGGTGTATACATTTGCATCTTTGGACCACTGCCCACCATTTGAATGGCCTCATCCTTGCTTCTTCTTCTCAAATTATCCTGTGTAAGATTTATTTTGTGAAAACACGCACATCGTCCATCTAACTTGTCTTTCTGTTTGGGGCTCACAGTGAGAGCAATAAACATGTCAGGAGTTGTATTTTTAAGACTAAATTAATGGTAAAATACAAATACTGAAAAGTGGAACAGTTAAAATGACCCTAATACAACAGTATATATAAAAGAAAAAAGAACAACTAAATCACTATCTTACCTGAAAGCTTTGTGGTTGACCAATAGTTGCTTTTCTGAGTCATTAAGACAATATTAAAGTATCTGAATTTACATTAATAGCGTCTACAGTGACTGTATGCAACGTGAAATAATAAAATAGTCTACTAATGTGTGGCTTTAGACATTTGCCTGACTCCCTGTAGCTTACAATCTGTTCACTTCCGGGTGAAAGAGTGCTAGCCTCCCTTCTGTGGCAGATGCTTCTCTATTTGTTCCTGGGTTGCTTGTGTATATTACAACCACCACTTAAAAGCAGGATTCAGCATTTCCATCAGTCATGTATGATATTAAAATAACAATGAAATCTCGTAGCTGTTGCCTCAGATATCCCAATAGGGTTGTGAAAACGTCACCGGTGAGGAAAGGGTTACCTGGTGGATTGAAGGCGTCCCTGTCATCCGAGGTCTGCAAGGGAGCCGGCTGCTGAGGGGAGTTTGGATGGTTGGCAGAACAGATTGGCAGCACCTGGCTACAGGACATCTGCCTCTAATAAATAATTCATTTTCCAAGTTTGAAGTCTGCTTCGTTTTGCTGCTTCCTCTCAGCTCTTCTCCCGTGTTATGAATAGTATCGTGATTTTTTTTGCAGTTACTCCATCTCAAAGACAGAGTTCTTGTTCTTATGTGTTGAAGCTTCACTTTGGCATTGGAAGACAAATAGCCTTGGCCGCACTTGTAGAAGTTTCCCCGTCTGTACCAGTGGGCCTGAACCAGCTGTTGGAGTGAAAGGTGTGTGAAACCTCTGCTTTTGTCTGTCCCTGAATACTTCTTCAGGAAAGCTGATGACGCCTAGGACAGAGATCTCATACTTCATTGTGCCTGTGTGTTCGGACACTACTGCTTGGAGCCATCATCATGGCTACCTGCAGTGTGAGCTCTCACCTAGCACAAAGACTGTGTCCTAGAAACAGCCAGAAAATAACATTTGATAGAAAGCCAACCAATATTGTACTGAAACCCTACAATCCACATGTCTGGGAAATGTCTATAGAAGTGGGATCCAAGCCACCCCAGTTTGTTACAGTTCCATTTTCTTCATGACCAAGGAAAAGGGGGTGCTCCGCATAGAACTGGAATGACTGCTGTGTGACCAGGGTTCTGTGTCTGCATGACAGCCAGTCTCCCAAAGGTAAAGGGACATAACCCGAGGTCGACACTTTCTGATGGAGGAGCTGGGAATTAGCCTGGAAGACTGCCTACCTGCACAGAGAGAGAAGCATTGATCTTCGTCTTGCAGGAGGAGAGGCTGTCCAGAAGAAGCCCAGCATGTTTGCAACGTGGGGAATAGCTAGAGTGAGCGACAGCAAGTCAGCGGAGAAACACATATGTGGATGGGGACATGATAAGGATATGAACACATCACATCTTATGAAAAAAACGACTATGATTGGTAACACACCAAGACTGAGAGATTGATGCTGCTGATGTCTTAGTCAAAATGCATCATCACCATTGAGGGTGCTCCCCGATTGGCCCGGAGGCTGTAACTGCCAAAGTCATCCAAGATGCCCAGAGGCTGCTCCTGTGTTCCAGCGTCTCCCCTACATCTGAGCCATGGAGACTGTAACAGCCAAAGATACATTTTCTGCGATCCTGACTGCTCATGAGCCGCTACCGCAGGAGCTGAACCTTAGCACCTGGATGTTCGACAGTGACTTTGAATGCAACACCAAGATGCAGTACCCCTAGTGTTGAAAACTGAGAGGACAAGAGACTCGTAGTAGAGCAAGGTTTGCGGAATGAATCAAATCTTTTTATAAGTGACTAGTCAGAAGTGAAAAGCAAACTGTACTGTTGGGCATATTTATATCTTGTAAGTGATCCAGTGAACTGCGCCAGTGCCTAATCCGTGTTGCATCCAAGATTAGATGGCGGAATTATAGATGGAACCTCTTAACATGGGGAGAGTGCGGAAGCGTGTAGCACCTCAAGATCGCAAAAATGATTTTGACCCTTTGTCTCATTCCCCTAAAGTATTAATTTGTGAATAAAGTACTTATATTGGAAAAACTAAGCACACGGATGGACAATACGTAATTGCGTCTGTTTGCTGACTGTTGAGGTCTGAGATCGTATCTCCACATTTCCTCCCTAAGAATGTTTTAACTGTTCGCCTTCACTACCCTGAGAGTCAAGTGAGAAAAATGTGTACCTGGCTTGCTGTGCACAGCAATCACAGGACTGGCCCCGGAACACCAGTGAAAAAAGATCTCAGCAACCATGCTTGGTGCCCAGTAGGCTCTGCCTGCCCTGTGGCATTGTGAATAGGGATTGGCACCTATGAACTGATCTCACCTGTATAGTAGTGCAAGTTGTTTTCTGCGTCAAATCATCGCAACAGGCAGCAGACCACACCAGAGTTCAAAGGGCAATTTGTGCTATGTTTCTTGAAATCAACTTCCAAATCTTATGGCGCACCTACGTAACGATATAGGTATATGTGTACTGATCACACCCTTGCATGTATGTTAGCAGAAGTTAGTATACCTTAAACTTTATTTGGGTAAGAAATTTCATGAGTTTTTCAACAGTAAATCACATGGGTATGTCATTCTTGCTGCACAACCAAGTCCGTTTATCATTATATACACAGGCAGATTGACCCTCTTAATGCAACATCTGCAACTGTTGCCTCTTGCGTTGATTTGTGGAGCATCAGCAGAGATGATGACATATTTAGCACCAACGCTACAGATTAAGTTATAGGAGGATATTGTTGCTGCGTACTAGATGCCTGGCATTTTTTTCATCTATGATTGGCATTCACCTAGAAGGGGGGATGTGAAGCGCCCCAAACCCCTACGACCTAACACTGTGACCTTACTATATCACAACACTACGAGACAATGATGGTGGGCCCCTATAGTGAGGCCCGGAGACTGAGAAACTTCATCCTTACTGGTCTGAGTTGGTTTACCACACTAGTTTACAAAGTTACTATGCTCCTAAAATATGCGGCCACCCTCTGCATAACAGACATAGCGACCTACTTCATGTCAAAATTGGGTTTGTTGGATAAGTGCGAATCTCCTCTGTAACTAAGATAACTAGCTATTGGCTATACTCAGAAGTGCTGCTGACGTTTATGTGGAGCAGAATTTTTACATGTTTAAAAAATCTCAATAAAATATTTGGGGGAAAAAATGATGGTCATTCAAAATAAAATGTTCCTTCTTGCTTACATCTTCTAGGTGTCTATATGGAAGGGTTCAGATTCTTAGGCACTCCTAGCATTTATGGGGCTTTGCCGCCCCCCCCCCCCCCCTGTTCTACTATCAGTCGTTTCCTGATCTACTCATGGAAGACTGGTCTCGCCCCTAAATCTCACCTCTGCGGGCTTCTTTAAAATAGCATGCCAGTTCTTTGATTAGAAATGTGGATTCACGAAATTGCGTGTGGTACAGCGCAGCACCTTAAGGTGTTCACATTTCATCACAAAGGAATTAGAGCTCCATTATAGAACTGGTGTCACCCCCTTTACTCGTCACGGCCGGGTTGTCTTTGATTTACAGTGGTATTTATGGGCTGGATCCCATCTCCAAGCTTAAAGATGATCTGTTTAATTTTCAATCCCAACAAAGTTCTCTATTACTATCACTATTACTATTACATTGTTGATCAGTTGTGTCTGTCTTCAGGACCTCCGCTCCAGAGGTGTTTTTCGTGCACTGTAATCCTGTCTTGGTGTCCTGTCTGTACAGTCTGTTCACTGTTTCTATGGCTCCAGGAGCTGCAGCAAAGCTCTGGCACAAGTAGGCCCCTGCATAAATGCTTTCCAATAAATAATCAATAAAAATTGCATAGTTTGCAGAGCAATTTCAAATTGTGTACTCTTTTTTTTTTTTTTTTTTTTTTTAAGGTATGTTTAAATTCCCAAGGTGAGGCAGAGAAAAATGCCAGGGGTGGGTTTGCTCTTCACACCTCGCAGCTGTCTCTCTACTTACAAGATGTTGAGCGCTAGCTGAGAAATGAGCAAGGTGATCCCCGCCCTCGCCTTCCTCCGCTAGCCTCCTTCACATCAGCAGGTAGCCCCGCTTGCTTGCTTCATTTCCTCCTCCTTTCGTAGGCGATGGGTGCCTATGGGTCTGCCTGCCTTTATTATTGTTCTAAATGCGGCATCTAATGACACCTTTCCACCGCACAAGGAGAAAACAGAATTACAAACCTGCCAATTGGCCTTGGTGGGGGGCAGCGAGTGGGAAGGAAGCCGCTTGTGCCGGAGAGCCTGTCGGGTTCCGCTGCCGCTCTGCGTTGTGTGAGGTTATTGTTTCCGGCAGCAAGGGAGCAGAGCACTTGTTTTCTTTGTGTAATGTAGGTAAGCAAAGGAGAGGATACATTTATTAGCTCAGTGTTGTGTAGAAAAGATTGTTTATTTCTATGAGTGTTCAGCACTCCTAATGACAAGGTCGTACTTAATAGGGTGGGCAGCTGCAGTGAGCTGATTGCATCTTTTGAAGTGATTGAAGGGGTGGTACTGATCCCATTCTCATATCCTACTGCAAGGATCACTTGCGGGGTCCCTCAGGATCCACCTTAGTAATGATGAAGCACAGTTACTGCTCCACAGCAATGGTGGAGGACTTGAGGCATCTTCTGAAATTGGGTTTGTGCACCAAGATCATGGATGTTCTAGTTGAAGCCCCAACTTTAACCTCGGGCCTGGCCAATCCCCTCTCCTCGCTGCTTACTCGCCATCGATGTTTTTGCTTCACCCCACTGCCATTATCCAGCCTTTTGAGGCGAGGATGTGTAAAGTTTTACAGCGCCATGTGGGAGATAGTTTGAGATTGTAGCAGAAGTCATGGAGTGAAGTGATGCCAGTTTGTAAACAGAGTCTTGCTTACTCCTTGTCTAATGCAACGCAAGTCTCCGAATGTGAGTAAGCCACATGAATGGCTGTGCTCCAGGAAACTTGACCTGTGGCCATAAAAGTGAAGTATCCCTCAACAAGACACAGTGCTACAGCATTTCTGCACAAGGCACACAGTTCTTAATTTCTAGTCCCACAGATCTGCCCTGGAAGTCAGCGATGCTGCAGCTACCGCATTTTCCACATAATTATGAATTTGCCATAAGATCCATTAATGGCTGCAAAACCTGCAGATACTAACAAAAAAATTGTCTCAAGTGCTAACGGATCAACGGTTAAAAATAAACTGATAGGATAAAACATTTCCCATCATGACGAGGCATCATGACGAGGCCAATAAATTAGACCACACCATTCCACGCAATATACACCTATGTTGGCCATCCTTGGAGCCACGAATTGTAAGGCCATTAACCCTTTTGTTTGCCATCTTCTTGAGCCCTTAGGTACCCTGTGAGAGGCTGAAAAGTGTGCATAGGCTTTGCGTAGTTGTCCACAGATGAATATTCACACCCTTGTCTCTGGCCACGATAGTGTTCTGCATGCCTTACACTCAAGTCGTTTTTTTTTCTTCCAAAGACTACTGGACCATGTTATGACCCTGAATTATTAATGTGCTTATACCTGACTTACCCGTATCTTCTTATATGTTTTTGTTATTCAGACTGGGTTAGTTGTTTTCCATCTCTTTCAGTGTTACATTTGCCTTTGACAGATTTATATAGGGTTCAATGAGTATATACCATGCAACAATGAAGTTCACAATTAATGCCTCTCAAGTAATTCTCTTCTAGTCATGGAATGTGCCTTCTCGTAGCTGCCTCCTTTTTATGGAAATCATTTCTCATCCTCTGTGATTCGGATTGAGGCACATGCAACAAATCCAGTTCCACTGCAGGTGGTTTGGTTTGTATTTATACAGCGGAGACTTCCCATAGAGAGTTTTGCTGTTTAATTGGTCGTTCCTTGGGAAAAACAAATGCTACACCCAAATTCTTCCTATTGTACTGGTTATTTAAGAAAAAATGTTGTGATATTTTTGGACCATGAAGTTGACTGTATCTCTGCGATACCATGTTATCGAAATTTGGTCTGGCCTGACCAACTGAGTTAAAGAGATACATCCCTTCTTAACAGAGGACCGTGAGGTTCCACTGTGCAGTTAGATCCATATATTGTTAATCAGTGTTGGACCACTAAAAATCCTGCTTTGCTTCTACATGGGACATGTTTTCTTCAAAGACCATAATGATTTCACTTAGTTTTCTATCTTCCATTACGGTACCATTCGTTTTTCTTTATCGTCAGATCATGGGCCAATAAGTTGAGTATTTTTCTATTTCCTCACAGAAAGATAGAAACAATAACGAGAGTGACGATGGGCCACCAATACCAGGCTGCATCAGTTGCATTCTTTCCCAGAATTGAGTCTTTAAGGAATTGCTGCATTGTATGACTTTCCAGAGGCCCTGGGATTCCATGCAGAGAACTAGACCTTGCAGTTCTACCTTTCTTTTTCACATCACAAATTTATAACCCAGAATCTCGCTGTTATTGTTGCTTTTTCCATTAGTTTTCAGTTTGGCCTCTGAATTTGCTAACATTTTGTCAAAAGCTGTCACTGCCTTTAATTACTATACATTTGTTGGGAGAGTCCTTCTATGTTTGAGAATTTAACAGTAATTGACTTCCTTTAGATGGAAGGGGGGCACTACTTCGGAGATGGGGCAGGTTTCGAACGAATTTATTAAACATTTCATGGATAAACAAAGAGAGTGAAATATATATGATGACCATGTCTGGGAAGCATTTAAATGATCAAACAAAGAGTTTGAAACGAGCAACATGTGATTGAAATGTATAGCGCACCAAATGGCAGAAAGATATGGCGTAAGTACCTGAGTCCTGTCAGCATCTCCTCGCCCAATCATCAAAGCCCCCCTCTGGCTCACCCCCATATTCACACCTTCACAATTCTTCCCAGTGCTGACAGTCATCTGACTCAGACCATCATTGAGAGCTCCAGGACAAGATAATATCTTGGGCTCCAGCTGTCCACGACCCCACTGCTCTCCTATCACTAAATTAATACCAGACACTCAACATCTTGGGATTTTGTTTTAAACACACTGTAATCTATACACCTTGTGGAACTTCCTTGCACCCATTTACTTAAACTTTTTTCAGCCTTTTTTGAAGTATTGGCTGGCCATTTGTCTGCGGGGTCTAGGTTTATTTCATCAAATAAAAATTTTCACATCATGTTCTCTGCTTATATTCTGGATGCATTATCATTTATATATTTTTGTATTCCAAAACTTCAAAACACCATCAGCTTTGACTTCAGATTTTTCTTTCCATATTCAACATCTGTCAATCACAGTCAACATTATTTCTGCATTGTTGTCTAGATTTATCCAATCACGCAATACCTCAAAAACAAGTAGAAGCGATGTGGTAGGAACTTGCATTCCCTACAACGGATGTTTTCTGTTCAAAGATCCTACAGAAAGGGACCGCACTGCAACATGTCAAATGGAATGTGGAAAGCAAAAATCTGCTAATTTGAGAGAGCTAAACAGCCCACGCAACAAAATCCACCTTCTCTTTTTTAAAAACGCTTGAATACTGAATAAGTAACATTGGTCTAAACTGGCGCTTCCTTGAAAGCCATCTATTCCTTGGTTCACTGGTTGAATAATAGACCTGCATCCGACCCCTTTACTGTCCATATTTCTGGTCTCGGTTATCAAATACACAACAGACAAATAGATCAGTGGTGTCCACACTCATCTGCAACATTTCCTTACTCAAGTATTTGGAGCCACTACTGTTTTTAGTAACAGGGAAATATTAGTGCTAGTCAATTCATGGCCACCATCAAGAATGTAAGCACAAAATCAGGTTTGCAAGAAGCGGCTCCAAAACAGTAGCCTGGTATAATATCTGCTTTATGCTACTTTGGCTAGGCCCATGTAAATTGTTATTTTTGTCACATGAGAAAAATTGATTTAAACAATCTCCACTATGTGGAGTAGGAGGTATAGCTCCTTTAATTGTCTAGAAAGGAAAAACTGCTATGAAGCAAGTGTATTTGTCATGTGACCTTGTACAATATCTAGAGTTGTGCCTGATCTGGTCAACATAAGCTCTTTCTGCCATAACTAACATTCTTCTGTTAATGAAAATGGCCATAGAAGTGTGTCACCATACATTTCTGTGGCCACAGCTTGAAAACGTCACCCAAACAAATCTTTAGAAGTAGGGTAGGTGGCTTCCTTCTTCTTGCCCTTCAGGTTTACACAGACCTTCACAATCTTTTCAGGCCTGTGACACTAGGTGGGTCCCACATACAAGCTATCTTAAAAATATATATTATTAATTTAAATCATATCCATCTATGGAAGATTGTTTCTTCTGTTCATCTGTGTGCATCCCCTGCAGGAGAGACAGTATAATGATTTTTTTCTGTCCATATCCCCTAATTTCATAAGTTTGCTGTGCTGCTGATTGTGAATTAGAATTGCACCTCATCCACTTTTCGAGTGCCAGAGAAGTAGAAAATCGCCTGGTTTTAGATGTCATTGCGTTGGGCATGGAGGGGTGCCATAGCAAGGCTTTCGTATGAGCCTATTGACATTAAAAAATTCACAAAGACCAAGACCAATCCTGTATCTTTTGAGACATATCAGTGTCCTAACCCCAAAGGCATTTAAGATGTTGATCTTGTTCAAAATTCAGGCATCAGGTAATAATGTGTACTGTGTTGGCAGTGGGTCTACTGGCACTTGCAGTATACTTCTACCTGCAGATTTCTCATGGGTCAATATGTCTCCTAGAGTCAGACTAGCATTGGCTGCATCTAGGCACCAGAAACTGTGTCCTGGTATCTCATGTGAACCCAAAAAGCTTTCCCATTTTTAGGCGCCTACTGATGCGGATCAGGAGTTCTCCTCTGCGAGAAACTTAAACAAGAGGAACAAAATATTTCACCATGTAGTTTTTTCAGGAAAACACAGTTTCTGTCTAAAAGGTCAGGGTTCAAGCCCTAATGCACGTATGCCAGATAAATGCTGATCACTGAAACACAGGAGGATTGCTTGTAGTGTCTGGGTCTTCTTCATCAGATTCTGAAATAGTGGTTCACAGGGCAACCCACTGACTCTGCCAACCCCTGCCCCATTAGCTCCATAGCCATAACTTACATCTCCACTCTCTCCATGCTGGTTCACCTGGAGTCCCTGGCGCCAGGAGCAGATCCTTCTACCTTCCTCCATAGTAGGTGGGACATGTTAATTTGAGCTTCGGCCCACCTCTGGCAGGAGTTCTGGGCCCATGGATTCATATGGGGCTCTGCTCAGTATACTGCCTGTGTGACCTTCCCTGGCACAGAGAGTTCCACATATACAGACTATATATTGCCTTACTCCCACCATCGTTGTTTACGGTGCCAGGACCTTTGCCAGCCTATTCCCAGCTCTGCACCAATTTTATCTCTGCCGACTCCACTTCCCCCACCACCCCTGTACATGTTAGAAATATCTGTTCCTCCTGTGAAACACATCACTCTAGTAGAGAAACTCAAGGAGGCTTGTGGAACAACAGTTCCTAATGGGTTTCTTGACAGGCCTACTCACAAAGAACGAAGAACATCTTTGGTACCGATTCATTCATCAGCCCACGGGGAGGCGACAATGTAGACACTGAAGAGGCTGATGATGGCATCTATTCCTTCCCCACCTTAAGCTATGGAGACATCTAATTACTTAGCACTGCAAACTGCCAGTGAATTAGACACCTCACTTGAGGTAGAAATATACCCTTCCTTGGGTCTGGCCTCCACTGAGATGTCTTCTTTCCCCACAATGCTGAGAAAAATAGCAGAAGTTCGGGAGCTGCCTTTGCCCTTGATAGAAGCTTTTCCCAACATTCTAAAAGACATTCTTCAGCCTACCACTTAATCCCCTGAACCAGTCCTTACCTACATTATATTGAGACACGGATCTAATCTTCAACACCTTATGTCCACAAGGCTGTGGCTAAGAGATATAGGAAAGCGCCAGGAGACCCACCCATCTCCGAAGAGTTTAATCATGCAGGCCTCTTCATGTAGCAAACAGAATCTGGGATCCTTCCCAACTAACCCTCCACACGGAGAGACTATAAAAGGCCAAGTCCTTGCCAATAAAACTTTTTCTGCTGGGAGTCTGGCTGTGCATTCGCTGAGCTTACTTGCTAGCTACACACATGCTCTCTGGGACATGACAGCGATGGTTACCCTGAACTTCCTTGTTCATCCTCAAGACCTGCTGCCTGGCTCTGTACACCATAATTCAGTCTGTTCCTGTCTTGTGTAATTAGAAGTAACCAGGATACCTTATAGGTTTTATTTTGGCCTTTTCATACTGATTCTATTTGAACCTTTTCATATTTGTTAGTTATGTCTTCCTACGCTCAAAACTATTTTTCCAGTTGCCATTATGTCGGGTAAATATGTCAGCGATACTCCGCACTGAGTGTCAAACTGCCATTCAGATCCTTCTTTCCCAACAAGCTAGTTCTCCAGACAAGAACCTCGTTTCTTCCCAAGGGGGCTTCACCTGGCGATGTACAGTGCCAGGTAGCAAGCTAGTTCTTCAGACAAGAACCGATTTTCTTCCCAAAGTGATGTCCCCTTTTCATGTGGGGCAGTCTCACATCACAATTCCTATTTTTTCTCCTCATCCTTCAAAGGAGAAAGGGAGATTAACTCACCTCGTTCCCAAATGAGTTGTCAGCTTTTACATCAATCACTCTAATGAAGTGAGACTGGGTGAACGGCTATATGTGGGTTTTTCTGGTGCCAGAAAAGGTAGAGCTGTGTGAAAAAGAATCTTATCACAATGGATAATCTTGTGCATTAAACTTTGCTATGCGAAGACCAAGAAACGAACGCCAGAAGGTCTCTGGGCCCGTTGAGCAGAGAAAAAGTGTTTACTTCAGTGCTAGCCCATGGATGTCTTAATTGCTGAAACTCGTCTAGTGGCGCCTTCAGCATCCCTTCTTACCTTTGTAAAGTATTTACTGCTTGAGCACGGAGGTGTGGAGAGATGGTTGTTTCGGCTGTTCTGTGCATCACAACTTTTACATTTACTTAGAACCACCACCTAGGAGTATACTTCTTTGGATTCTATCTACAGGGGAGGAATATGCAAGCAGAAGTAGCCATCTGTATAAAGTTACTGTAAGACATTGTTTTTTTGGTTGAGGAGAGTGAAACTCTTCTCAAGGAATAACCTCAATCCCTTGTCAGGGTGAACTACAAAAATTCACCAAATTAACCTATGCTTATCCCTCTGGTATCTTTGCACAAAAGCAGATCATTCTTAACTTAGAGGCAATGAGTTGAGTATTTATGCAGCACACGAACAGTGAAAGTGGAAACACAACACAAGAAAATTCCCACACCAAACTAGAAAAATCATGTTTTTAATAAATAAATGAGAGCAGAATGAAAAAAAAATCTAATCAGTAGAAATGAAGATATGCAATTTCTAGTCTTAAGTAAAAGTTGCCCCACAAAGCACCAACTGTGGTTATCTGGCTGCCTTAGACTTGGACAAATTCACAAGTTCATGATGAATGCGATGGATCGTGTACAGGACAAAGTGAGGCCCGCTAGACAGTGCCCCTGGTTGTACCTGGGCTGAGTTATGAGGTCCTGCATTGCATTGCATTGGTTCAAATGGGGCAGCCGGTCGGAACTTCCGAGGTACTAGATTGCGCTGCATAGTGCTGCATCGATTCCAATGAGGCTTCCGATCAGGAGCTGCAAGGTGCTGCGATGCACGGTCCTGCGTTGAGTTGCGTTGAACTGCATTGGTTCCAAAGAGGAAACCCTCAGTTGAGCAAGGAGGAGTACACTATGTCAGCCTTGGGCCCAGGTCCTGGGGGAATACATCATGGAGATCAGGACTCACTCGGCCAGAGCGAGGCACACTCAGGTCCAGTTGGGTCTGGTCAGTGGGGCAGATGCAGGACAGTTCTCTGGAGCTTGTTGTGTCCCTTCCGCTCACACAGGAGGCCAGCCAGCTAGCTCTTGGAGTCACTCTGGTGGTTCTGGGTTAAAAGTGCAAGACAAGGCTTTCTTCTTCAGGTAACAAGGCAGTCCTTCCATTGTCAGGGTAGTCCTTCTGAGTCTTCCACAGGTCCAGAAATGATCTGTTTAAAGGCGAACGAGGTCCAATATTTATACCTGGAACCAGCCTTTGAAGTTGGGACTCCCTATACTATCCCCGCCTCTGGTTCGGGAAAGTTCTTTGCTTCCCCTGTGAAGGCCCCATGTAGTCTAAGGTGACAAAAGATGGGTGTCAAGTTCCTTTGTGTGTGTATGCTTGAGGCAGCCCTTTGAAATGTAAGTGGGACAGGGAACAGCTCTGCACCAACCATCCTGGCAAGGTGGCCCATCCTGCCAATACCTGGTCCGCCTTTGTCTCACTGTCTGTGAGGAATACACAAAGGCTAACAGTTAAGCTAACCCCAGTAATGTGACCCAGGATACTGGCAGAAAGTAAAAATTGTTAGTACAGATAAAGTCAACTTTCTAAAAGTGTAATTTTCAGAAATGTACCTTAAAATCCCATGTAACCATTAAAGAGGGTTTAAATTTAAATGGGTGTAAACATAATTTTTCTATCTGCTCCTAAACCTAATTTATCACTTTTTACGTGTAATAGTAATCTTGTAACCCAATTTATCCCAAGGGAGAGATGGGCCTTGCTATACTGAAAAACTACTTTAGAAGTTTTTCACTGCCAGGACATGTAAAACCTAAACCCACATGTCCTATTTTCTTAAACACCTTGTACCCCGTCCTAGGAGCCTTTAGGGGTGACTCATGTGAATTAAAAAGGAAAGTTTGGACCTTGCAAAAAGTTTATCTTGCCGAAAATGGCAGTTAACAACTGCCCTACAGGGTGTAATGGTAGGTCTGGTAGGTATATGCCCTGTTTTAAAAGCTGTCTTTAGTGGGTGCACAATGAGTACTGCAGGCCCACTAGTCACATTTAATTTACAGGCGCTGGGTACGTGGATTACCATTTACTAGGGACTTACAAGTAAATGAAATGTGCCAGTAAGGTGTAGGCCAATTGTACCATGGTTTCAGGGAGAGCGCACATGCCCTTTAGTACTGGTCACCAGAGGTAAAGTGCACAGAGCCCTAAAGGCAAGAAAAGCAAATTCTGCAAACTAAGGGGTAAGGAGGTTGGAAGCTTGGGGGACTACTACTCAAGGGTGTCAGGTCTGACAATTAATTACCTGGGCAGGGGTGTGGAATTTAATAAAATATCTACTTGTCCATGTGACAAGTTGCCTCATAAATCTACTTGTCCTGTTTTAAAAAAAATCTACATGTCTGTATGGTGCCATGTAGTGCGGCGATCTCATTCTTTTGGAGCTCTGATAATAGCCTCTTTGATTATGCTAGGGCTAATACTGTAGTAAGGCTAAAATACTAGCAATTTCCTTATTTTGCCACACTTCCACAGATCTACATACTGGGGCTAGAGGTAGCAGTAAGCAATATTTCCAGGGTTGGAATACCCTTTTGAGTCTGTGCAAACCTATTAACTTTCATGTTTTGAGGGTTTTCACTAGCTCTTCGTCAATCTTTTCCCTTACTGAGAGAGGTTCGAAATTTACTCCTGACAAGGGCAGAAGTAAAACTTCTTCCAGGCTTGGGAAAAAAGTGGCTGGAGGGCAAGCAAATTTATAAATGCTTAACAGATTTTCGCATGAGCAAATCTACACATACATATTTGCTCATGCTAAAATACAGTTAACAAATATTTTCAAGGAGTACAATTTCGTGGTCTGCTTGTGTAAATTCCTGTGAATTCATGAAATACGTAAATCTGCACTAATGCAAGACATCTACCCTGGGTGCACTTTTGGGACTTTCTTTAAGAATTTGGAATTAGGTCTGGCGGTAACCCAGGCCTTTTGGTTTTATTAAAATTCTCTCTCTCTCTGTCAAACTGCTGGCTGACTTTACTGTGAGTGATCGCAATCTGCTCTTTCACTAGGAACATATCGGCACACAAAGTAGTTTTTGTTCAGTGCCTGGAACTACTGTGGCAAGTGTGCTTTTTGAGACCAAAAAATATTTTTGCTTTTGTCAATGTATGTTACAGTTGTGAGCGCCCGGCAGCTCCCAAAACTATAAAGCTTTACAAAAGCCACTTCAAAACAAGACACACATTTACAAAACCAAAAGAATGACTACCAATGTCAGCCTGTTGACTTTGCTAGGGTTTGTTTTTGTATGTTCCCCATAATCTTGTTGGAACTGTTCACACTGATTTTCCATTATGAATATTTTGTGGAAATACTAGCATGGATCAACATTTTACTAAACGGTACTTAAAAGAAATTGCACCTAAAACTTCACAGTAATTAAACAAAACATCTTTGTCTAGTTGCATTTTTTTAGTACATTTTATTTTGGAAGCAAAGAATCATCAATCTTGCTTTAAAGCTTATGCAAATATTCGCATCTAATCAGAGATCATTTTGGAAGCATTATCCATAGCCTTATATTGTTAGACTTTGCAAATGTGTGTACAGGTTTTTTTTTTTACTGGAACCACTGTAAGTCGTGTAGTCCGAGCTTACATTTATTTTGAGCGCCCACCCTAATAATAAAAGCTTTGCAGTAATGAACTATAAATACAAGTTCGAACAGCATTAACAAATGGACAGAAATATTACCTCGACTTCAAACAATTCCCATTCTTGCTTCATAACGTGGTACTATAAAAGGTCAGCCAAAGGGTTTGTGCTGCAGGGGGTTAGACCTACCTGTCCCAAGGACAAAATAAGCATGAAAAAATGTTGTCCTTGACCCCAAACATTATGTCCTAGGCATTGGGCTATAGGAATTCTGCACCTCTGACCTGA
Source organism: Pleurodeles waltl (assembly GCF_031143425.1). Taxonomy (NCBI): domain Eukaryota; kingdom Metazoa; phylum Chordata; class Amphibia; order Caudata; family Salamandridae; genus Pleurodeles; species Pleurodeles waltl. The sequence continues at coordinate 116,328,451 of NC_090449.1, read as the reverse complement.
AGCAACAATCTTTCTGGATGTATACTCTATCTCCCTGCAGATTTCTAACCGGCCCTACCAACTTCCCTGTTTGAAGGTTGGTCACATATATGTAATCGAACGTCATTCCTGTCTCAGCCTCATAAGGCATTGCGAATGGATGGGAGTGGACTTCAGTGTTCTTTATGAGCTCATAAGATGTCACCAGAATGCCTTTTCTGCTTTCAAGATGAAGCCAGTGTCCTGTTCCGGTGCAGAGGCGCTATGAAACATTTGAGATCCATTCTGATGTGTTGCGGGAGGGGAAGAAGGTTGGGGGGGGGGTTCACAGTAATGTCTCTGCAGTTGGATAGACTATTCATCAGAAGGATCATTAGAGAAGGCAAGTAACTTTCATCTGTATGTGGCAAGACCACATTCTATTACTCAAATTTGTCTTTCGGGGGCAGGAGTTGTTAATGAAAAGTTTTAGTGTCTTTAATGAGAAAAACTTTATCTCCATTTAAATCCTAGCAAAATTTGCAGCTCATATAAAATTCCTTGGAAAATGTCAGCCCTCACCCTGGTCACCAGGTTACCTGAGTATTAATGTGTCTGCTCAACTTTCTACCTTTCAAGTCTGTTTTTTAATCTGCGGGAGATGCCGTGAGAAAGGGCTAATCCTTAGTTTTTTAAAGTGATACTACCTGTAACTTTCCTGATTGTATGGTTCACTAAGACAAAATTGGCCATCGATCTGGGCTTGGACTTCCTGCTTGCTATGGGAACAGTCGTTTACATCAAAGGAAATCTCCGTTTTGAAGCCTACTGAATGACCCCGGTTTGGTGGTTCAAAGGCCCTGGGTCATTTATCTAGTACCTGTTTAGTTGCAGAAGTCAAAGTCCAGAAACAGTTGCTTCTTCATGATGCCGTTTTGTAGATAATATGCTACCATCCCCACAGAAAGAGGAGCTTAATTCTTAACAAAGTTTGTGTTAGAACAGCAATATATATATAGGAAAAAGGATACATGTATAAGGAACTAGAGAATACAACCACAAAAATACACTTCGTTAAGTAAAAGCAACAATATACATTTTCAGGAATAAATAATTAATGTATACTGCCAGAAAACTATGAATATGAAATAAATCTGCTTTCCTACTAAATGCATACCAGTAAACCTTGCTGCCACCATGGCCATTCTATGAATAATAAGCATGGCTTAAAATAGCTTGCCTACTCAGTTGTTCAATAGCAGGTATTTTACATTTGTCTATGCATTCGATTCACATTGAAACATATATATTGATACACCGATGTCAGGTTTTTAGGTTTGGCAAGAGCACTAATCAGAGCAGACATCTAAATGTCATTCTTGCTGTCCACTTTGCACACATCTGGGAAAGGCCCCCATGTGATTAGAGCCCTTATGACAATATGTAATCCGAGTAAAACCTTAACCCCTTCGCTGCCAGGCCTTTTCCCCCTCAGGTGCCAAGACTTTTTTCTGGCTATTTGGGGCAGTTCGCACTTAGCCCCTAATAACTTTTTGTCCACATAAGCTACCCACGCCAAATTTGCGTCCTTTTTTTCCAACATCCTAGGGATTCTAGAGGTACCCAGAATTTGTGGGTTTCCCTGAAGTAGACCAAGAAATTAGCCAAAATACAGCGAAAAGTTAGTTTAAAAAAACAAAACAAATGGGAAAAAAGGGCTGCAGAAGAAGGCTTGTGGTTTTTTCTCTGAAAATGGCATCAACAAAGGGTTAGCGGTGCTAAAATCACCATCTTCCCAGATTTCAGGAACAGGCAGACTTGAATCAGAAAACCCAATTTTTCAACACAATTTTGGCATTTTACTAGGGCATACCCCATTTTTACTATTGTTTGTGCTTTCAGCCTCCTTCCACTTAGTGACAGAAATGGGTGTAAAACCAATCCTGGTACCCGGAAAGCTAAACATTTCTGAAAAGTAGACAAAATTCTGAATTCAGCAAGGGGTAATTTGTGTAGATCCTACAAGCGTTTCCTACAGAAAATAACAGCCGAAATAAAACAAAATATTGAAATTGAGGTGAAAAAAGCAGCCATTTTACTCTGTAACATTTTCCTGCGATGTCAGATTTTTTTAAAGCAATATACCGTTACACCTGCTGGACTCTACTGGTTACGGGGATATATAGGGCTTGGAGGTTCATCAAGAACCCTAGATACCCAGAGCCAATAAATGAGCTGCACCTTGCAATGGGTTTTCATTCTATACCGGGTATACAGCAATTAATTTGCTGAAATATAAAAAGTGAAAAATAGGTATCAAGAAAACCTTTGTATTTCTAAAATGGGCACAAGATAAGGTGATGAGAAGCAGTGGTTATTTGCACATCTCTGAATTCCGGGGTGCCCATACTAGCATGTGAATTACAGGGCATTACTCAAATACACGTCTTTTTTACACACAGTCTTACATTTGGAAGGAAAAAAATGTAGAGAAAGATAAGGGGCAATAACACGTGTTTTGCTATTCTGTGTTCCCCCAAGTCTCCCGATAAAAGTGGTACCTCACTTGCGTGGGTAGGCCTTATGCTCGCGACAGGAAACGCAACATAGACACATCACATTTTTACATTGAAATCTGAAATGTTTTTTGCAAAGTACCTAGCTGTAGATTTTGGCCTCTAGCTCAGCCATCACCTAGGGAAACCTACCAAACCTGTGCATTTTTTTTAAACTAGACACCTAGGGGAATCCAAGAAGGATGTGACTTGTGGGGCTCTGACCAGGTTCTGTTACCCAGAATCCTTTGCAAACCTCAACATTTGGCCAAAAACACTTTTTCCTTTAATTTCGGTGACCGAAATTTCTGGAATCTGAAAGGAGCCATAAATGTATTTTCACCAAGCGTTCCCCCAAGTCTCCCAATAAAAATGGTACCTCACTTGTGTGGTTAGGCCTAGTGCTTGCGAAAGGAAATGCCCCAAAACACTATCTGGACACAGCAAAATGATCAAATACAAAACTACCTGTTTTTGGGGAGGGCAGGGGCACCTATGTTTTTGGTCCTGGGCTCAGCAGCCACCTAGGGAAACATACCAAACCCAGACATTTCTGAAAACTAGACACCCGAGGAAGTCCAGGGACGTGTGACAAGCTTGGATTCCCCCCCAATGATTTCTTACCCAGAATCCTCAGCAAACCTCAAATTTAGCTAAAAAATCACTTTCTTCCCACATTTCTGTGTGGGATCACCGCACCAGGACAAATTTCCTACCACCTAGCGTTCCCCCCAGTCTCCCAGTAAAAATGATACCTCACTTGTGTAGGTGTGCTAAGTGCCTGTGACAGAGAAGAACCAAAAACATGTCGAAATTGAGGGGGAACCAAAGCGGGTCCAAAAGGGCAGTTTGAGGCTGACAAATGGGGGCAGAATTTTTATCGGTATAGATGCAACAGTGCCGGGTGGTAGGAATTTTGTGGATTCCTGCAGATTCCGGAAGGTTCCATCACAAAAATATGGGGAAAATGTGTGACTTCCAGCAAAGTTGGAGGTTTGCAGGGCATTGTGGGTAAGAAAATGGTGCGGGGTGCATGTGAAGTACACCACCCTGGAATCAACGTGTATTTTTCTACATGGCAGCGTCCCAACTCAAAAAAGTGCAGCCCTCACCATTCCAAGTGGGCCGATTTTGAGAGTTACCAAGCTCTCATGGCCCAAATGTAAAACCAAAACCCAAAATAATCAAATGTCTTCTTGCTTGCCGTGGGATAAGATGTTTTAGTGCGCGGGGGAGAGGTGAAAGACTGGTACCCGCTTCAGTTGGTAATTGCCCCATCTGCCCACTGGTGGGCAGAACAACTTTGGCCCCTTTTATTTGGGGTGGGTGTATGGCCACAGCGCCCCCTCTTATTTTGAAAAAAAAATCTTCTCAGGTGGGCTTTTTGCCCCCTTTGGGGGCAGATAGGCCTTCCAAAAATAGTCCGATCTGCCCCCCAGGGGGGCAGATATGGCCAACAGTAATGTGCCCCCATGGTAGCAACCCTTGCCCCCCCCCCAAACAAAACACACACATACACACACACAAATCCCTGGTGTCTAGTCATTTCTGCCCTCCCTTGGGAGCAGATTGGCCTAACAAAAATAGGCTGATCTGCCCCCCATACAATTTGCCCCCCAGGAGAGAGACCCTTGCCTTGGGGGGTCGCTCCCCATACATAAAAACATAAAGTAAATAAAAATATATATCCCTGGTGTCTACAGGTTTCTGCTCCCCTGGAGGTAGACCGACCTAATTATATTTGGCTGATCTGCCTCCAGGGGGGCAAAAATGGCCTAAAAAACAGTAGGTATCGTTGAGTCAAGGGTCAGCAATCATTCCTCTCAATCCTTCCTCCTTGCTGAATACAGTCTGGCTATTTACTTCAAGCTCCAACAGTCATCCACTGCAGAGCAGATCCGAGAAGGTTGCAACCTTCATTCTGCTCACAAATTAGCTGCGAATTCTCCATCCCCTGCCTCTGAGAGGAGGGAAGCATGTGGGCGACAAAGTCCATTAAAAATGCCTGGTTGTGGAGACTTCGTGGGCGGGAAGGCAGGGAGCGTGGCATGACATGAGTGTACGCAGTCTACAAGATGCTGACCTCAGAGACATAGCCTGTTATGTGTACCTGGACAGTGACTCACTCCTCAATTCCAGGCCTCAAATTTGTGTCAGTAGCTTTGGGGGGGGGTTTGACAGTTTACCAAAACAAATTCACTTTTCTCTAAATTGACTTTGGTGCCTCGTGTACTTTTTTATGTGAGGGAAAGGAGGTGCCGGGGCTAAAACACAACAGACTGCCATTCTCTGCTTGCATCCCAAGCTGCAGTGAATGGAATATTATGCGTCTATATACTGTTGACGTCTTTTCAGAAATGAACTGCTCTGTGCACAAAAAGAAAGTTTGTGGTTTGACTTTGTACTCAGAAACATTAAATTAGGCTCCATAGGGAGACTCACACACAGTTGTTTTACTTTTAAAGACCTGCGTCCCCTCGTTCTGGTAAACAAAATGCTGTTTTAGGTCTCGTCTAACAGCCAGGGCTGGCTCCTCCGTTGAGGTGCTGTCTATTGTCGGTTTGTTTCTAAAGGGGCGGTGCCATGGGGGTGACAAGCATGGAGGTGAGTGCACAGAGCACTCCCCTCAGTGTGCATGTATGTTTGGCTGGCCGTCTCGGGCTGGCCAAACACACATGCACAAAATGGCTTTCTCCAACCTGGCACTGTGGTGCCGAGTTGGAGAGAGCCTTCACAGGCTCCCAGTCTGCGCTGGAGCACCCAGCCGGGGCGCTCCAGCCAATCGTAACGCTGCTTTGAGCAGCGTCTTGATTGGCGCAGGGAAGGCTGGAAGCCTGTGCCTGGAGTACAATGGCAGGGATGCGCGAGCAGCGGGGTGACGAGGTAAGTAATTTAAATTTTTTTTTTATATATATATATATATATATATTTGGCCCCCTGCCACACCACCATGCTGAGTCGACAGCCACGACTGCAAACAGCATGTATGTGCTGTTGCTGCAAAGTGTATTGTATACAGTAAAGGGCTTGAAGCCCACCTATTACTTCCCATTATCTGATGGAATCTTCTAGTTGCATGCAGATTCCTTACCGTAGAATTTTCCCCCAGGCGTCAGACTGGATCCGGAGATTTTTTTGGAGCGATACCCTTGTGCGTCGGTAGGTGGCGTCAGTCGACTCCGTGGGCATCATTGGCGTCGTAGTTGCTGTGATGACGTCAGGAGTAGTGTACATAGACTCCGCCCTCGCGCAGTGACGTCAGTTCTTTTCTTTCCGCGCCACGTGCTGATCTGGAGAAGAGCTACCCTGGCTATTTTTTGGCCGACTTCGACTGTTTTGTCGAGTTTTTCTGTGAACATTTGGTGCGTCGAGGATGTCCTCGAAGACCTGGTTCAAGCCGTGCGAGGACTGTCATTATACGATGTCAGATCGTCATCGGGTTTGTCTGTGGTGTCTCAAGCGAGAACCACAACCCAAAGTCGTGCTCCGAATGCTGGGCCATGCACCCGAAGGCTTTGAGGGAGCGGTCCCTAAAGCTCATGGCGGCCTGGCACTCGACTCCTCGTAGGTCCCGGTCTCGCTCGAGAGCAAGGTCTCGATTGGTTGCGGAGTCATCACCACTCGTCTTCTTCAAAATCCTTTGGTCAAGTTAAGAAGAAGAAGTCGAAGAAGTCTCATCGCTCTTCGACTTCTCCCCGTCGCTCGGGTCACGGGAGGAGCGTTCACACACAAGGCCTCCAACCCCAGTCTGGGTCGGCTCTGCGCTTCCCGGACTTTCCCGGAGCCGGAATGACCCCCGCCCAGCTTAGAGTTTTATGAGGCCATGTGCCTCATCTTTTGGCGGTCTGACCCCGATATGGCGCCTTCGGGCCCAAGGGGTTCGGATGAGGGGTCTTCGGGTTCCGTGCCGGCAGCTTTGGCTTTGGCCACCGAGGTCACCTCCGGATCCGCTCACGGATCTGCACCTGTCACACCCTTGAGACCTTCCCTGGCGCCGGGTCATTTGTCCGTCGACTAAATTCTTATTCCCGACAACTCCGAGTCGGAGCTGCGTCGGCCAACGCCGCCTTCAACTTCGATGGGGCTGATTCCGAACCTTTTTCACATGGGTACGAATATGGGGAGGGATTGGAGGGGTCCCTGGACCCTTATGAATACCAGGATGACCCTTCTATGGACTGGGCTCAGGAATTGGGCAAAGCCAGTGGTCTGGATACTTCTCCTGACGCTGGCATGCTGTCTCCTCCTACCGTGGCTACGGCAGAGGGAGTAACTTATTGTATGGTGGTCTTTAGGGCAGCTGAGGTCCTTGGTCTTGAGATTCCCACCATTGAGGTCAGGTCAAATCTCCTGACGGAGGTGCTTCAGCCTGGGGCTTCTACTTCAGAACCCTTTTTGCCTTTTAATGAAGCCCTCACCAATGTTCTTTTGGGGACCTGGTCTAAACCCAACACAGGGGCTCTTGTGAATAGGACTATCGCACCCCACCATCGGCTCGCTCTGAACAACCCTAAATTCCTGTCCCAACACCCCACGCCTGAGAGTCTTGTTATCCAGGCTTCCTCTTCTTCAGGAGCATTCCCTTCCATACCCCCGGATAGGGAATCCAAAAGGCTAGAACAGTTTGGCAAAAAGTTGTTTTCTCCCTCCAGTCTTGCGCTGCGGTCTGTGAACACTGCATGCCTTTTGGGCAGCTATACCCACTCTTTGTGGGATACGGTTGCACAGGTCCTGCCACAGATACCAGAGGAGGCCCGTGCTATCGTCTCCCAAGCTGTGAACGATGGGAGAGATGCGGCAAAGTTCACAATCTGTTGTGGGCTGGACACAACCGACTCTCTGGGCAGATCGGTTGCTACAACGGTGGCCTTACAACGCCACGCCTGGTTGCATACTTCTGGTTTTTCTGGGGGTGTCCAACAGTCACTCATAGACATGCCCTTTGATGGCTCACGTCTCTTTGGAGACAAAGCGGACTTGGCCTTGGAGAGATTTAAGGATTCCCGGGCTACGGCTCGATCCCTCGGTCTTTCCTCTGCCCCTCGCCCCCCACAGTCTGCTTTGCGACCCTTTCGTGGCCACAGAAAGGGCTCCCTGTCGCGTCCTCCACCCAGCCACCGTGCTGTTCAGCTTCTGCATGGCCGGGAATGCAGAATCCCACGTGGCCATGGGACAGAGAACAAGAGGTCTGCCCAGTCCACCTCTGCCCCCGCTGCAGCCTCCAAACCCTCCTAGTCTGTCCCCTCACTCCTGTCCAGTTGGTGGCAAGATTTGCCATCACCTGCCCCACTGGGAAACCATCACCATGGACAGGTGGGTTTTGCAGATAGTTTGAAAGGGCTACCCCCCCCCCCTCTCTTTTTGAATCTGCTCCACCAACAATGCCACCATCCTTCAGTCACCTTCCAGAGGATCATTTGGCGCTTCTTCACCAGAAAGTCGCAGCTCTCTTGGCCAAGGGAGCTATAGAAAAGGTCCCTGTGCCAGAAGTAGGTTGTGGTTGTTATTCCTGCTACTTTCTGATACCAAAAAAGGACAAGGGCTTACGTCCTATCTTAGACCTTCGAGACCTAAACTACTTACTCAAGAAGGAGAAATTCAAAATGCTCACACTGGCTCAGGTTCTATCTGCCTTGGACCCAGGAGACTAGATGGTAGCGTTGGACTTGCAGTACGATAATTTCCACATCCCCATCCTGCCTGCTCACAGACGTTACCTATGATTCGTGATAGGTCACGTGCACTTTCAGTTTACCATGCTCCCCTTCGGCCTTACCAGCACCCCTCAGGTGTTCACGAAAGTGATGGTGGTGGTTGCAGCTCATCTGCGCATATTAGGGGTCCCAGTCTTGCCCTACCTCAACGACTGGCTGTTGAAGGCGGACTTGCCCCAAAAAGTCATCTCCCACCTTCAGACTACGGGGAACCTCCTGCGCACGCTGGGGTTCACTATAAACGTGCGAAGTCACACCTGACTCCCTCTCAAATGCTCCCTTTTATCGGAGCGGTTCTGAACACAGTGCAGTTTTGGGCTGATCCTCCAGAAAAGCGTGTCCAAGACATTCAGGCTATGATTCCAACTCTGAGGCTGCTGGGCCTCAAGGCCTCCCGCATCCTGCTAGTAGCCCATGCTAGATGGCATATGCGGGCTCTGCAGTGGGACCTGAAGTTCCAGTGGGCGCAGCATCAGGGGAATTTCTCTGACATGGTCCAGATCTCGGAGGGGACTGCGAAAGACCTGCAGTCGTGGCTTTCGAATCCGCATTGAGTCGACAGCAGATCCCTCTCCTTTCCCCAACCAGATCTCTCTATAATGACAGATGTGTCACTTCTGGGTTGGGGCGGCCACATGGGGGAGGCGGAGATCATAGGACTCTGGTCTGCGGCGGAGTCTGAGCTCCATATCAATCTTCTGGAGCTCTTGGCGATCATGCGGGCATTGAAAGCATTCCTTCCCTCTCTAAAAGGGAAAGTGGTGCAGATGTTCACGTACAATACTACTGCCATTTGGTACTGCAACAAACAGGGTGGAGAAGGGTCCTGGACCCTTTGTCAGGAGGCACTACGCCTCTGGACATGGCTGGAACACCAGGGCATTACCCTGACGGTTCAAAATCTGGCGGGCTCCCTCAATGCCAGAGCGGACGAACTCAGCCGTCTATGCACAGCCGATCACAAATGGCATCTCCATCAGGAGGTGCCGCAAGGTCCCTTTCGGCAGAGGAGACAGCCTTGGTTAGATCTGTTCGCCTCCGCGAAGAACAGGCAATGTCAGCTGTTTTGCGCGTTGGAGTTTCCAAGGCAGCACTCGCATGGAGACGCTTTTCGTCTCAAGTGGAACTCTGGCCCCCTTTAAGCCTTTGCGCCAATACCTCTTCTTCCCAGAGTTCTTAAGAAAATCAGGAATGACCGGGCCCAAGTCATCTTGGTGGCTCCAGACTGGGCACGGAGGGTATGGTGTCCAGAGCTATTGAGCATGTCCATCGATCTTCCATTCAGACTGCCTCTTCGGGCGGATCTTCTGTTGCAGCAACAGGGGACTGTTGTTCACCCGAACCTGTCCAACCTCCACCTTCATGCATGGAGATTGAGCAGCAACAGTTGACGGCTTTTGCCCTTCCACCCGAAGTCTGCGATGTCATCTTGGCAGCCAGACGTCCATCAACCAAAACTGTATACACCTGTCGTTGGAATAAATTTGTGGCATGGTGTACCAACAAATCTGTTTATCCCCTTTCTACCCCTCTATCCGAGGTCCTTCTGTTAATTCTTTCTTTGACCCAGCAGGGCTCTGATTTGGGCACCCTTAAAGGGTATTTATCTGCTATTTCGGACTTTCTTAGGCTACCTGCTCAGCCTTCTCTCTTTAAATCTCCTATTGTGAGTAGATTCTTAAAAGGACTCGCCCATTTATTTCCTCCCACTCCATTTATCATGCCTTAGTGGGACCTCAATCTTGTCCTTACATATTTTATGTGTACTCCCTTTGAGCCAATGCATAATTGTCCCTTACGGCTCCTCACCTTCAAAACTGTCTTTCTTGTTGCTATTACCTCTGCTCGCAGGGTGATTGAGCTTCAGGCCCTTTCCTCAAAACCTCCATACTTGTCTGTGCACCCTGACAAAGTAGTGTTGTGCACTAAGGCTTCCTTCCTAAGGTGGTTACATCCTTTCATGTAGGCCAGTCCATTACCCTGCCTACTTTCTACGCACCCCCACATCCTTCCCATGAGGAGGAGAGACTCCACGTCTGGACTCAAAAAGAGCATTGGCGTTCTACCTCAATCGTACTAAAGATTTCCAGGTGGACGATCAACTATTCATTGGGTATGTAGGTGCGAAAAAAGGTAAGGCAGTGCAAAAGCTTACCATCTCTCGATGGGTGCTTCTTTGCACCAAAATGTGCTACGCTTTGGCCAAGAAGCAACCTCCTGAGGGCTTGTGTGCTCATTCCACCATAGCAATTGCTGCTTCCACTGCGTTAGAACGTGGAGTTCCTGTTCTAGATATCTGCCAGGCAGCTACGTGGGCTTCCCTGCACACGTTTGGTAAGCACTACTGTCTGGACAGTCAGGTCCGTCAGAACGGCTACTTTGGTCGTTCGGTCCTGCAGGACTTCCTGGTATGATCTTGGTTCGCAGCCCAACACCGAGGATGGCATTGCTTTGGTATCTATTCTAAGGTAAGGAATCTGCAAATAGAAGTCTCTATCAGATGTACAAGTTACTTACCTTCTGTGATAATATATCTGGTAGAGACATATTCTAGTTGCAGATTCCTTACCGCCCACCCATCCTCCTGGCTTGCGAACTGATTTCTGGGGACTGGTATTCTCCCTTTCAGGTCCTTTGCTCTGGTGCACCAATCTCAGTGTTCTTAGCGGCCCTGCGCTTTGGCGTGGAAATTCGTTAAAAGAAACTGATGTCACTGCGCGAGGGCAGTGTCTATGTACTACTCCCGACATTATCACAGTGACTACGATGCCAACGACACCCGCGGAGTCGACCAATGCCACCTATGGACGCGCAAGTGTATTGCTCAAATAAAAATCTCCGGATCCAGTCTGACGCCTGGGGGAAAATTTAAAGGGAAGGAATCTGCAACTAGAATATGTCTCTACCAGATATGTCGTTACCAAAGGTAAGTAACTTGTACTTGTGGCTTAATTGCCATTCTTTATAGGTGCCTTCTACTTGGCCACCATACACCTTGGGTCGCTTTTATTTCTCTGGAGCACGGATGAAGGACTAATTGATTTTATTTGATTAGTGTCATTCCACAGTCCTTCCTCTGCTCGAACTGTGATTCAGGATACTTTTTTTTTTTAATATTTTTTTTTTTTTATACCTGTCATTTCCTCTTCGATGCTACACCTTTGGGTTGATTTTGACTGCTATCCTTCAGGTTTGTTTGTTGTTTCCTTAATTTGTTTTTGAATTCGGCACTTCCTTTTACAACCTAAAACAAATGGACTAGGCTAATAAAGCAGTTTGTTACATTGTATTTTACAGTTCAGCACTTTTTACAGTTTTGTTACAGTTCAACACTTCCTTTTATAGCACCAAACAAATGGCACGTAATATATAACAGTCCGTGGACATCATTTGCTTGTAGGCTGTGCCTCTTCTCTGTGCATACAAAGTATGTGTCTGTTTAAAGTGCCCACTCGTCTGAAGCCAGACTCCCATACTCTTTCCAGACAAGCAGCCCAGCCACATGCTTCAGGCAAGGCTGCCACTAAGCAGCATAAACATTTTTGACACATCTGCGTCTTTTCAAATACAAAGTATATGGCTTTTTAAAATGCCTCGATTTTGGGCAGTGCTCCAGTTAATCTTTTTCTCATTAAAACCTGTGTCCTCAGACTAATATGTATTCTACCTCTTCTCTGCGCATACAAAGTTTGTGTCTGTGTAAAGCGCAGCAACTACTCCATTTCTCCTTAAACCTGTGCCTGAGTCCTCATTATCACATGTATTCCACTGAAATCACTTTTAGGTGCCATATATTCATATGCACCTAGGTGCAAGAGGTGTAGTGTGATGGCCCCAACTACACTCCACTCCACTCCACTCCCCACCCCCACTCCACTCAACTCCATTCTGCCCCACACCACTCCAATCCACCCCGTCCCACACCAGACTACTCAACTTCACTTTACCTACCCATTCCACTCTACCCAAACCCACTCCATTCTAATCTACCCCAATCCACTCTGCTCCAGTCTACCCCATTCCACTCCAATCTAACCCGTTGTTCTCCACTCTACTCCAGTGTAACCCCTTCTGCCCCACTCTACTGCATTCTACCCCACTCCACCTCGGTCTACCTCACTACCAACAAATCTACAGCAATATACCTCATCTACTCCACTCCAGTATATCCCACCCCTTTCCAGGGTGTCAAGAACAGATGCCAGGACTCTTCTTATGGCCGCCATTTCACTCACTTCAGTCTATCCCACTCCAATCCACTCCAGTCTAGCCCACTCCACTCAAATCCTACTCCAATCTAGGACAACCTAGCCCACTCTATCCCACTCCAATTTACCCCAATCCAATCTACCTCACTCCACTCAAGCTACCCCACTCCAATGCGATCTACCCCACTCCACCCCAGCTCCTTTCTGCTGTACTTCATCTACTCCACTCCACCCCGTTCTACCCCAGTCCACTCCACTCAATCCAACTCCACTTTACTCCACTCCACCACAATCTACCTCACTCCACCCCAGTCTACCCCAGTTCACTCCAGTCTACCCACTCAATGCCAACCTACCCCACTCCACTGCACCCCAGTGCACTCCAATCCATCCGAATCTACCCCACTCCAATCCCTCTAACCCACCCCAGTTTACCCCATTCCTCCCCACCCCAATCTACCCCAGGCTACTGTGGCACAATCGTGCTGAAAGGCCTACTGTTAACAATTAATTTACAGGCCGTGGGTGCATGTTGTACCACTTTACTAGGGATTCATAAGTAGATCAAATGTGCTAGTTCGACGTAAGCTAGTTTAACAGTGTTTAGGCGAGTGAGCACAAGTACGTTAGCACTGGTTAGCAGTGGTAAGGTGCACAGTCGTAATGCCAAAAACACTGAGATGCAAGAGTGGTGAAGGCAAAACTTTTAGGGTGACCCTGCAGAGAGGGTAAAGTCTAACAATAACTTGGGATCCAGCCAAGTGTTTCTTAGTAAAAGAGAATAGAACAACAAAACGTGATACTTTACGCAATAATGGGATTTAAGGGACAGGATTTTACTAAATACAACTAGGGTACTGTAGACAATTTTCTACCGTTCCCACAACACCTCCAGTGTCCTAAAATGGCTGACCTCCAACGCATGCTGTGGTCCTGCCCTAATATCGCCAGCTATCGACATGCTCTACACTATACTGGCCACCGTCACTGTGCCTATGACTCTTAACTCCTGGAAGGCCACAACCCTGGGTATGTAACTTCAGAGTAAGAATCACAAAGTACAGACACACTTTGCCAATCTTGCCCTCCTACTGGCGAAGCGTCTCCTCATCATACACTGGAGGGCCCAACACTCCTCAACACTCTCCTGATGGCAAACAGCACTTCCCCGTTGAGGAAAAGCAGAGTGCACCACATCACACTGGGAGGAAGTCCGATGTCTCTGTAGGCGCCCTATAGCTGCAGCCTGGGGTACCATGCTTATCCAAATGAAGGAGTTGGCCAGAGTGACCCCCAATAGCTCCCCTGAGAGGCCATTTAACTGTAACACTTCACACTTTCGTCCTTTGCATAGCCCCCTGCACAGTATCAGTGTCATCCCCATTTCTGGCGCATCTGATAAAGTTTCCATTCCATAATAGGGTCCTAGTAGCAAATGAAAGATTGTTGGCTGGAATCAGCAGAGGTGTGTTCACTATTTGGCTTGTGTGATCAGTTACTAAGTTTAATAAACCTTGGTCAGTTCAGTTCATTGCTTGCAAATAAGTTCACACTGGCAGTTGTTAATCCTTCAGATCCATCTTTTGAGTTTAAGACATAGCCTCTCAATCTTTTATGATAGTCTTCATGTTATCTGTATGTGGGAGGTGCGAGGGTGGGATTATACACACCGTACAAGTCAGCTGCTTTGCGTGCTCCACAATTCAGGGTCAAAAGTGAGCTTCTCCTCCTGGACAGTCTCTCTTGCAGGGGCAAGCACGCCGTTTCCTTCATCAACTTGCTTAGTTTTCAGGTGATGTCGCATCAACTCTTGGAGACTGGCTGTCCTGCAGACACCAGCCCAGGGTACAGCAGAGCAGCTCTTCGAGTACTCTGCAGAGCACTCCCTTTGAAGAAGAATGTGGTGCTGGAAGAAAATGAAAAGTTTGGGCCCATACTGTTTTTCCAGTTGTGAGATTTTTAGTCAATGTCTAAAGCCCAGGAACCTATTTGAGATGTTTCCTTTTTCATAGTTAAATTTCTGACCTTAGGTGATGGCTCCCACAGCAGATAATAATGATGCTGGCTCCAAGCGAGGGTATTCAAAAAATGAGCAATATGAACTGTGAAGACTTTGCATCTGGATGTTGTCAACCTTCCGAAGTTAGCAATCAGGGAAAACCACCAGAGCAAGGCCTGCCTAATAACTTCCCTCTCCCTAACAGAATTTCCTGACTCACCCCAAGCATCTACTATCAAACAAATGGCAGTACTCAGGAAAGATTAATCTGCAATCCCCGCTAAAAGGTCCTCTGAATTTTTAAGGCTAGCCCTGTCTCCATCCTTCCACAGTTCAGTGTCTGGGACTTCCCCGTCACCTCAGAGAATGCAGGCAATAAACTAAGACTATCCATCTTATTCAGCGCCTAACCAGGGGCAATGCAAAATGGTCCCCGCGGGTCTTAAAAACCATACTCTTACCACAATTGAATCTTGCTACCTTCCACACATGCACTTGACATGCACATGGGATGTAAGCACAAGCCTCGGTGTGCCACATCAAAGCAGACTTTGAAACGAATGACAGTATGCACTGCTCTCGATTTGAACCGATAAAAGTGTTTGCTCAGTGCAAGAATCTATAAAAACATTTAGGCTATCACCACTGCGTTATGACAACGACCCCAGGACATGGACAGCAATCTCATGTCAAGTCAGAGGGCACCCTTGGTGCACCCCTCCAGATCACTCGACCATGGAGTCATGATGGACAGACCTGGACCTCATCGCACTTGCAAGTTTAATGTGGTATGTGGGCTAAAGACAAGTCAGGACTTTAGTTTCATGTGCAGTCTGGTGACACGGGTCAGTGGTACAAGCCTGTTTACTTTCGGACATTCCAATCCCATCAGTAGCAGATAGCTGGTTAAAGACTAGATCATAGCTCAAGACGTACAGAAAACGAGAGGTTGTTATCTATAGCACTCTTTGTTCAGAAGAGCTAAAGACCAAGCATTGGTTCTTGAGACTAGATTAAGGGATAAGTACAATTAAAGCCATATTCACTACCTAATGTTGCCCTTGTGTCTTCTTTCGTCTGTTACTGACAGAAATCAGTTTGACAGCTCTCATGGGGATGCTGGACACAAGATTAACCTATAAGTCACTGGCCCTTGACATCGTGAATTGAAGAAGCATCCATAATTAATAGTTTTCATTAACTTCAATCTTCTTTTTTCCTCTTGTTACTTGCTGAACAGCTCTATTGCTGTTTTGAACAATAAGCGAAGTACTTTTTCTACATTTTGAGAGTAAATATCTTTACATTTTGATGGGTCCCTCAGCCCTGCGCTACCATTTGCTTTCATCACAAATAACTGGCTGTCTTCAATAAGATGCGCAGAAAGCTGGTATATTTCAGAGGCTTCATAGGAGGAAATTACTACTTAAATAGCTGGAAAGTCGTGTTGATGATAGTTTATATAAGTCTTTGTTTTTGGCTAGGATTAGGTCTGAAATCGAGTCTTATTTAACTCCATGCCATCAGTCGCGTTTTCGTTTTTAGCCCCTTTTCTTTTCTAGTCGCAGCTTACTCTTTGTTTACTTTTCTCAGACTTATTAAAGGATGCCAATAGACTTGAAATTGATGAAACGGCTTGGAATTTGGAAAGCATAAATTTTCATTCAAATAAAAAAAAAAATGTTTTTCCCTCACTGCTTAATGGTAGAGCAGGGCTAAACTTGCTAACTTGTGTACTGAACAGACACTGAGGTGGAGTGCTTGGCCATTTAGTCCCCCTCGAAATGATGAGGAAATGTTTGATGGCTAATGTCCCCATGGTAAAGTGACCACATTTCTTGGGAAATTAGAGGTGTTGGCATCCCTCTATCTGATGGAGATTTCTAGTTGCAGATTCCTTACCCTAGAATTTCCCCCAGGCGTCAGACTGGGTCCGAAGATTTTTCTTCTAGCAGTAACGTTGTGCACAGTCAGGTGACGTCGGGCGACTCCGCATCTATCGTTGGTGTCGTGGTCGCCGTGATGACATCGCAGTCAGATATAGGTTCCACCCCGGCACGCTGACTTCGGTTCCTTTTCTTTCCGCACAGATGCGGAGAAGAGCTACCCTCTGTTGCTTTTTGACTGACTTTTTGACCCTTTTGTTGAACTTTTTGACTTCTTGGTGAGTCGAGATGTTTTCCCACAAGACCAGATTCAAGCCATGTGATTCCTGTCACCGCATGATGGCAGTGGTGGATCGGCACCTCATGTGTTTGCGGTGTCTGGAGCGTGACCATGACCCAAAGTCGTGCTCTGACTGATGTGCCATGAACCCAATGGCTTTGAGGGAGCGGTCCCTAAAGCTCATAACGGCCTGGCGGTCAGCTCCACGTCACTCCCAATCTCGCTCGAGAGGAAAGTCATGAGACCTTTCAAAGAGCCATCACCACTTGTCCTTGTCCCACTCCAAGTCCTTGGGACATTCGGGTCACAAGAAGAAGTCGAAGAAGAACAAGCATTCTTCTGCTTCACCGTGTTGCTCGGCCAATGCGATGTGGGTGGAGTGTCGTCCTTGTCTTTGCTTCTGGGTCGGCTCCGCATCTCCCCGAGTTTCCGGGAGCCAGAGCCACCCCTGCCTAACCCGGGGAGTATTATGAAGTCAATTCGCCTCATATTTGTGCAGGCTGACCATCCTGTGATTCCCTTAGACCCAGTATGGTCAGGGGGCCCCCTTGTGTTCCGTGTCGGCGGCTTCGGCCTCTGCTCCGGTGAGCACCCCAGGATCCGTTACTAGATCTGACCTGATGCTGGTCGTGCCATTGCGACCTTTCCTGGTGCAGAAATAAATGCTTCCGATGTCGGTTGGGCCCCTAATTGATGTTGACCCCATACCTATTCCCGAATCCAACCCAGAGGCGAACAACATCGCTCAGTGCTGATTCCAACTTCGACAGGTTGGATCCTGACCCTTATAACCCTTATACATATGGATGTGGGTACAGTGAGAGTATGGATGGGTCGCTGGACCTTCTAGAATACCAGCACTGAGCTGGAGCAGCGTCGCTTGGTGCCAATTTCGACTTCAGCAGGGACCTTGGTCCCTAGATCGGATCCTGACCCTTATTCTTATGGGTACGAGTTTGGTGTGAGTATTGAGGGGTCGCTACACCCTTTAGAATACAAGCAAGAAGACCCTATGGACTGGGCTCAGGAATTGGGTGAAGCCAGTGGGTTGGACACCTCCCTGACTCTGGCATGCTTTCTCCCCCTTCCGTGGCAACGGAGGAAGGAACCTCCAACTCAATGGTGGTGTGAAGAGCAGCCGTGGTCATGGGCCTTGAGCTGCCTTCAGTGGCAGTCAGGACTAACCTCCTGACTAAGGTGCTTCAGGCTGGGACTTCCACAGCAGAAGCCATATTGGCCTTTAATGAGGCCCTCACTGATGTCCTGCTGGTAACGTGGTCTAAACCTAGCACAAGGGCTTCTGTCAACTGGACAATTGCCTGCTGCCATAGACCTGCACCTAACGACCCTAAATTCCTGACCCAACAGCTTACGCCTGAGAGCTTCGTCATTCAGGCTTATTCCTCTTCTGGCACATTCCCTTCCGCACACCCGGACAGGGAATCAAGCAGACTGGACCAACTTGGGAAGCAAATGTTCTCTTCCTCTGGTCTGACATTGCAGTCCGTAAACCCTGCATGCCTTTTCGCCCGCTAGACCCATACTTTATGGGATATGGTCACGTAGTTGCTATCACAGGTCCCGAAGGAGGCCTGAGCCATTCTCTCCCAAGCTGTTGCTGACGGGAGAGATGCAGCCAAGTTCATGATTCGATGTGGACTGGACAACACCGACTCATGAGGCAGATAGGTTACCTCTACAGTGGCCCTTCAGCGCCAAGCTTTATTGAGGACGTCTGGCTTTTTGGGGAATGTCCAGCAATCACTTATGGACGTGCCCTTCGATGGCACCCACCTCTTCGGAGACAAAGCAGACTCGGTGCTCAAGCACTTTAAGGAGTCCCGTTTTTACTGCTATGTCCCTTGGCCTCACAGCTGCTCCTCGCCCCCCCTCAGTCCACTTTTCGCCACTTTTGTGGCTACGGAAGTGGCACCCAACTGCATCCATGTCCCTCCAGCCACCGGGCCATGCTTGCTGCCCAGCCTCTGTGTGGCTGAGGATTTGTATCCAACATCCCCAAGAATCAGGGAGCCAGCAGATGGCCCAGTCCACCACCTCCTCCGCTGCAGCCTCCAAGCCTTCCTAGTTTGTCGCTCCATCACGGACCAGTTGGTAGCAGGATTCACCATCACCTGCCCCACTGGGAATCCATCACAACAGACAGGTTGGTTTTGCAAAACGTCTGGAAGGGCTACTCCCTCCCCTTCGAGACTACTGCTCCTGCCATGCCACCACCCTACGATGGGACGACGGAGGATCACTTGTCACTTCTCCACAAGAAGGTTATGGCTCTCTTGGCCAAGGGAGCCATAGAGAGGGTCCCTGTGCCAAAAGTAGGTTGTGGTTGTTTTTCCCCCTACTTCCTGGTGCTTAAAAAAACAAGGGCCTTTGTCCTATCCTAGACCTCCGGGCCCTCAATCTCTTCCTCAGGAAGGCGAAGTTAAAAATACTCACTCTGGCTCAGGTCCTTTCTAACCTGGACCATGGAGCCTGGATGATAGCGATGGACTTGCAGAACGCCTACTTCCCTATTCCCATCCCGCCCGCCAATAGACATTACTTGTGGCTTGTGGTAGGTCACCAGCACTTTGTTCACAGAGCTCCCCTTTGGCCTTACCTGCGCCCCTCAGGAGTTCACAAAAATGATGGTGGTGACCGAAGATCATCTGCGCCTGCTAAGGTTTTCAGTCTTGCTCTACCTCGATGATTGCCACTTGAAGGCGGGCTAGCCCCAGGCTGTCATCTCCCACCTCCAGACTACGGCAGACCTCCTGCATTCGCTGGGGTTCACTATAAATGTGCTAAAGTCACACCTGACTCCCTATCAGACGCTCCCTTTCATCGGAGCTGTTCTAGGCACAGTACAGTTTCGGGCTTATCCTCCTGAGCGGCGAGTCCAGGATTTTCAGGCTATGATAGCAATGTTTTAGCCTCTATTCTGGGTTTAGGTGAGAATGACTTTGAGGCTGCTGGGCCTCATGGCCTCCTGCATCCTGCTAGTCACACATGCCAGATGGCATAGACGGGCTCTGCAGTGGGACCTGAACTTCCAGTTGGTGCAGCATTAGGAGAATCTCTCTGACATGGTCCAGATCTCAGAGGGAATTGCGAAGGATCTGCAGTGTAGGTTAGCAAACCAAGATTGGGTCAGGGGCAGATCCCTCTCCCTTCCCCAACCAGAACAGACAGTGGTGACAGATGCATCACTCCTGCGATAGGTTGGCCACATGGGAGAGGTGGAGATCAGAGGCATCTGGTTTCCGGCGGAGTCCAGGCTCCACATCAACCTTCTGGAGCCCAGGGCGATCAGACTTGCATTGAAAGCATTCTTTCCCTCTCTCCAAGTGACAATGGTGCAGTTGTTCACGAATAACACCACTGCCATGTGATACTTCAACAAGCAGGGCGAGGTGGGGTTGTCGACCTTTTGTCAAGAGGACCTGCATCTCTGGACATGGCTGGAACGTCTGGGCATATCCTTGTTGGTTCAGCATCTGGCAGGCTCTCTGAACCCAAGAGCAGACAAACTCAGCCATCAGTTCATGGGCATTTACGAATGGCGTCTCCATCTGGAGGTGGTGCAAGGTCTCTTTCAGCAGTGGGTTGAGCCTTGGTTAGAAACGTTTGCCTCCGCAGAGAACACACGTCAGCTGCTTTGCACGTTGGAGTTTCCAAGGCGGCCCTAGCTTGCCAACGCTTTTCATCTCGAGTGGAACTCAGGCCTTTCCGCCAACACCACTTCTGCCCAGAGTTCTTAAGAAGATAAGGAACAACCGGGCCCAAGTAAATTTGTGTGGCTCCGGACTGGGAACGTAGAGTATGGTATCCCGAGCTTCTGAGCATGGCCAGCAATCCTCCACTCAGACTGCCTCTTCGGGAGGATTTTCTGTCACAGCAGCAGTGGACGGTTCTCCACCCAAACCTGTCCAGTCTCCGTCTTGCGTGAAGATTGAGCGGCAGCAATTGACAGCTTTTGACCTTCGCCCCAAGTCTTTGATGTTATCTTGGCAGCCAGGAGTCCCTCCACCAAAATGGTATGTGCCTGTCATTGGCATAAGTTTGTGGCATAGTATACCAACAAAACCGTTGATCCCCCTTTTCTGCACCGGTGTCTGACGGGCACCCTTAAGGGTTATCTGCCTGCAAACTCTGCTTTCCGCAGACTTCCTGATCAACTCTCCTTGTTTAAATCTCCCATTGTGGTGCGATTCCTTAAGGGTCTTGCCCATATGTTCCCACCTACCTTGTTCATAATATTCTAGTGGGATTTGATCCTGGTATTTACTTTCCTCGTGTGCTCCTTTTGGACCTCTTCATAACTGTCCGGTTCAGCTCCTCGCATTAAAAACAGCCTTCCTTGTGGCCATCACCTCTGCACGGCGAGTGAGTGAGCTACTAGTTCTTTCTTTGAAGCCACCCTTCATCTCTGTCCATCTTGAAAAAGTGGTGCTTCATACTACGGCCTCTTTCCTCCCTAAAGTGGTCACACCCTTTCATGTAGGACAATCCATCACCTTGCCTACTTTTTGTCCGCCCCCACATCTTTCTCATGAGGAGAAGAGATTCCACGGTCTGGATTCAAAAAGAGCATGGACGTTCTACCTCAATCGTGCCAAAGACTTCGGGGTGGACGATGAACTCTTTGTGGGTTATGTGGGTGTGAAGAAAGAACGGGTGCTGCAGAAGAGAGCCATCTCTAGATGGGTTGTTCTCTGCATCAAACTGTGCTACGCTTTGGCTGAGGAGCAGCCCCCTGAGGGTTTGCGTGCTCACTCCACCAGAGCAACAGCTGCAACCACTACGTTAGTATGCAGAGTTCCAGTCCTGAACATCTGCCAGGCGGTAACGTGGGCATCCCTGCACACATTCACCAAACACTACTGCCTGGACAGTCAGGTCCACATGGACGGCTGTTTGGTCTGTTCGGTCCTGCAGGACGTCGTAGTATGATCTTGGTTCGCAGACCCACATCCGGGGATGGTATTGTTTGGGTAACTATTCTAAGGTAAGGAATCTGCAACTAGAAGTCTCTATCAGATGAAAAAGACTTACTTACCTTCAGTAACAAATTATCTGGTTGAGACATATTCTAGTTGCATATTCCTTACGGACCCACCCATCCTCCCCGCTCTGCGAACTGATTTCTAGGGACAGGGACTCCCTTTCAACACCCTAGTTCTGGTGCTCCAATGTCGGTGTTCTTCATGGTTCCGTGCTTCTGGCTTGAAAAGTTGTGAAAAGAAACTGACAGTGCGCGGGGCAGCACTTAGATACGACCACAACATTATCACGGCAACGCCAAAGATGGACGTGGAGTAGACCGATGTCACCTGTTGGTGCGCAAGGGTACTGTTGAAAGAAAAATCTCCACATCCAGTCTGACGCCTGGGGAAAATTCTAAGGTAAAGAATCTACAACTAGAATTTGGCTCTAACAGATAATTTGTTACTGAAGGTAAGTAACTTGTTCATCTTGCGGTCTCTCAGTCTCTCTCACTGTTTTGCTTTGTATCTTCTTGAACATATTCAGTGTCTTCTTTTTTTACTAATTAAATAGCATTTCCTCTTGTGCCTTTCACTCATCATCATGTTCTGTCAGCTTAAACCCTTGTTCGGAAGATGTTGGAGGAAGGACTGCCGTAGGTGATGCTGGCAAAGGTTACGTTTAGCTCTGTGTTCCAATCTTAGACTGTAATTCTATCAAAATTAGAGACTGTCCCAAAGATCCACTGAGCAGGCGACCTTGGTATCAACGGTCTCAAATGGAAATGGGTACAGGTTAAATTATCTAGTCAATAAAAGCCTAATGATTAGGAAATTGCTTTCAGGTCACGTAGGCAGCACACCCTATTGATCTACAATACCCTATTGATTCCTATTGACTTGTAACTCTCCATTGATCTACAACTCCATCTAATTGCAAACATTATCAACCCGATCCCCAATTGAAAAGCCAAAGGGGGGGCGGGTACTTCTCTGTTCAGGTTCCCAGACAATGGCGTGGCAGTATGGTTCAATGAAGGTCATGCTCAACAGAGTGCTTAATTTGTAAATAAAAACGTGCCGGTGCCTTTGAAAGTTGCCGATGCTGCAATTAAATGTGGGAGTACTGAATAATGAGGCAGCCTAATCCTTAAACCAACTTGCCCTCTTTAATCCATTCACAGCCTCTCTGTGCCCCTTCCGCTCACTCTGGAGGCTTTT
Organism: Pleurodeles waltl; assembly: GCF_031143425.1. NCBI lineage: Eukaryota > Metazoa > Chordata > Amphibia > Caudata > Salamandridae > Pleurodeles > Pleurodeles waltl. The sequence continues at coordinate 116,305,648 of NC_090449.1, read as the reverse complement.
TTCTTTCTCTCTTTGTGACGCTTTTTTGTTTTTCTTTCTCGGTCTTTCCCGTATGTGTCTTTTGCTTGCAGTAAATGCCTGATGCAGAAAAATAACTGCTGACCTCCAAAAATAAGTGCCAGAGCCCCCCACCTGAAACCACCGGCTCAGATTAAGCACTGGTTCAACCGTGACCTACAGAAGCTCTCCACCGGTACTGATCCCTACCCATAAACTTTGTTACCTGGCCCAAGCCTTTCCTTCTGACAGACTGCCCATTGTCATCCTGTAGACTGATCCATGAACTCAAGTAAGAAACACAACATATTGGTGTTTAGGGCACTAGTCTCTTGGATGTGGCTATTTTCATAGCATACATGAATTCAAGAACTAAAGATGCCTTTAAAAATCCACATTCATGTGTTTGGGACAAGACTGCGGAAAATATAAATGAAAATAATGTAAAATCTAACTTGCACCCCTCAACAAATTTCGGGTGACAAAATATTGTTGACCAACTCAGCCTCTATGATGTAGATAACCAGGCCGAAACAGCTGCAGAATCTGGTCAGGTCGCACATTAGCCTTATGGGTGTGACTGCCTTTTAAATTTAAATAGCCATATCATTTTATAATGTACTGATGGTTAAAAATGGTCACTTCACCTTCTTCAAGGAAATTCTTGCAGAAATCTCAATATAATTGGAAAACTATTAATGGTGACTTAATACAGTTATTTAGTCTTTTGTGTGGGGGTGGTGGTACTTTAAGGCCTTTGTATACCTTAAAGTTCCACCGCAAGAGGGCGATAGCTTGCACCAAGATATCCCAAAAAGGCCCTTGTTGCTGAGAGGAAAAAAACACACTGAAGGCAAGATGCTCTTTTTCCTCGAGCACCCAAAATCCTTGCATCTGAGCTGTTTCTAATCATGCAGAAATGCTCAGTATTCTCTTGGTGTGACACTTCCTGTAGTTTGGTTGGTTTCTGTCCGTGTTCTCTTAAGAATATTTTGGGCCTGGGGCAATACATACATTCGGTGCCTCTGCTTGGAATTACTTTGAATATTATTATCAATTCACCGCTGATTGAATCCTGCATGATACCAAGCAAACGTTTAGAAATGGGCTCCACTCATAAATAGTTGAAATATGCCTTGCCCTTTTTACGGATCAAAATGTTTGCTTTTCCTGTTGCCAATATGTTAAAAACAATAGCAAGTGTTCATATAAAAAAAAAGATGCATGGTTTGCCCAGGGCCACTAAAATATTTAAGATGACACTGGGCAAAGCGGAAGGCCTTCTTAGAGGCAAGCAGCCAGGAGAAAGGTTAGCTTTCAGAGGTGAGGCAGATAAAGTAAATTTTCCAGTTGGACCCCTTGGTGGGCCCTAGACAGTTGCCCTTTTCCATGCCTTAAAACATCTCTGGTTAATGTCTGGTTTTCGTTAACTTGGCTCCACGCTGCAGCACGTTGTTTCCACTGTTGTGCCTCCCAGCGTATCCCAGATGGCAGAGGGAACAGTGAAAACGTCAATACGTCCAGGTCTTGTTGGGTTTTCTCTCCTCTTTGTACCCTTAAACCCCCTTATAATGATCTTGAGGCCAAAGTGCTTAGAGTCTGCAGCCATGCAGCCCTGATTCAAGGCAATGACTAAGAGAGGCGGCAGGGATAGTGTCGAAAAAAAAACCTAGTAGGGCGAGAAGTGTCTGCAAGGTCAGCACTGGTGCTTCTATCCAAGAAGAGAGCCTCTTGTATCTGTGACAATTACAAGTGTCATTGGGCGCTCTTCGTTCGGTATTACTGAGCATGTATTACACAAGCCAGGGCAGCCTAAAGGGGGCAGTCTTAAGCGTTTTTCTTTATCAGCGTACAATTTACTTGTGCAAAAGAAAGATTTATGAGTATGTATCCTGTCCTCAGTGTCAGAGTGGTGGATTATACTCTGACAAATGTCATTTACTCCCGCAGAGCTTGGACCAAAAGTTTATCCCCACTTTAAGAATCCTAACTTAAGTCTTAAACTTAACCTCTGCTCTAACCTCCTAAACTTTACCTAATCTCCCAATCCTAACATCCCTTACTCTGACCTTAACTTCTCCCCTAAACCTAATATAACACAATCTTAGGTCCCAAGCTAACTCTTATCCTTTGCCAAAATCCATGCTCTACTATTGTCCCGTTCAAAGCACGAACACCGTCCCGTCACCTAACCCTATGAAGCAAGCAGCAACGCTTACCCTTGCATGAGCCTCCTCCTTACTCCAACTCCTAAACAAAACTGTACCTCTGGCGTGTTACTCGTGTTATTGTCTTTGTTGGCCTTTGATATCTCTTCATCACATAACAGCTCTTTTTCTGAAAATCTCAGTCACCACCTTGGTGTATGTAAACCAGCCTATTTCCGCAACAGTATTGCACCATTGTATTATGTAAAAGATTTTGAATCGTCATCCCACTGCCTCTAAATAAATAAATACGGCTATTTTGTTTTTATATAATGAACGTCATTTTTAATTATTAATTTTAATATTCCAAAATATTTAACATAAACATGACCATTTTGTAAAATAAATTACTAGTATACTGCATTTATAACATGAGTTTTCTGTGTCTCAACTTCTTTGCCACTATTTTTTTTTTACTGAGAACGGTTTCCTAGTGCTCATACCAGAAGCATGGATCTGTCATGTTTCTACCATAACCACAACCAGAGTATTGCTACTAATGCACTGATATATTACTGCGGCCCCATCTTAATCCCCAGCGAGCAGGTGACCATTTCATTAAAACTCCAATTACATTCAGCACTTACCGACCCTTGGCAGACAGCTCCATGTGGCATTTCATCAACATGAAAGAGATTCTATACTTAATGTGAATTTTTAATGTGCATCTTTGTTTTTTT